>NC_073383.1:65960740-66571574 GCF_028641065.1 Leucoraja erinaceus | reverse complement strand
CGGTATATTTATTTAATGGGGGATCTATGTGAAATGAAAATACTTTTAAATGGTAGGTATTAATAATTAAAATATTTATCACCCTTAAAAAAATTCCTCTATTCTTGATAAAATTATAAATTATAAGGTGGGGGAGAGAGGAGGAGGGGAGTGGGGCTAGCAGCGAGGGGGCAGGCAGTGAGCAGCCGGGCTGCAAGCGGGCAGGCAGCAAGAGCGGCCAGGCAGCGATGGGCCGACTTTTGAATAACGGGGGGGGGGGGGGGGGGGGGGGGGGGAGGGGTGGGGGGGGGGGTGACGTCACTCGCAGCCCAGCAGACGGCAGACAGGCAGATCCATTGTGACATCATCAGCGAAAGACAAGCTTTTTGATTTCAAAGTTTTATCTGATTTGTGAACATTTTCATTAATAACAATAAATAAAGCATAACAATTTCAGATAAGGCAACCGGAGTCCAGAGGGTAAATCTCTACCGAAATATGTAAAAATGTTACCGTTAGCGCGTCGTTTTTTCGAGAAGATGTGACAACACACAAACAAACAAATAAACACACACACACACACACACACAAGATCAGAGTTTTAATAGTTAATAGATATGGATATGGATAATCGGGTTTCCAGAAACTTCAAAGTAGACACTTACTGAAGATTCATCCATAGATTGACTTGATCAATGGATTAAGAAAATGAGTAGTATTTGTGGTTTTGTGATCTGTACTGGCTTGGCTCTATTATTACCACATTTCCATCTTGCTATCCAAGTTAGGATATCTGATATTTGCAACATTGCAATTGCATCATATCATATGTGATTGTCATACTTCTTTATAGTGCAGTGATATTACAAAGTATTATTCTTTTTACACACACAAACAGTTGAAACACACACACACAAGTCACAGTAACTTGGCTAATGCACACACACACACAGTTCACACAATCCTAAACACATTATTACACCATTGCTTGAACACTATAAACCCATGCTTAGACCAAATAACTTGAAGATCAGAGTTTTAATAGTTGCTTTAGATATGGATATGGATAACACGGGTTTCCAACACAAACCTCAAAGACACACTATATTTCATACATAAGACACTTTGTTCACTGAAGATCTCAGGGTACATCCATAGATTGACTTGATCAAGAGACACACCTGGATTAAGAAAATGAGTAGTATTTGTGGTTTTGTGATCTGTACTGGCTTGGCTCTATTATTACCACATTTGCATCTTGCTATCCAAGTTAGGATATCTGATATTTGTAACATTGCAATTGCATCATATCATATGTGATTGTCATACTTCTTTATAGTGCAGTGATATTACAAAGTATTATTCTTTTTACTTTTAAATGACAATTTAAGAAACTAAGTGAAAATGTGACGAGAGAAGACCAAACAGTTGAAACACATGGCGTTTCAGGTCCCTGTGTGGACAAGCAAGTCTGAGGGGTTCAGTAACTTGGCTAATGCATTGAGTAAAAAGTGGATCACCTAAGTATTGGGAGTGGTATGGTATATACAGTAAAGACAGTAAATACCTAAAAAAGCAAACCAATAACAATTGTGGTTGCATTTTGCTAAATGACTAGTGGGGTGGAGTGCCAACGCCTTTTCACCCAAGGAAGGAACTTGGACCTAGTCCAAACAATGCAATCCGGATACGGACATTTGAAAGGCAATGTTCAACATTACAATTAAGCATCAGCACTATAAGTGCTCTTGCCACAAAATGACCATGAAGCAAACTGTACAGAAATTTGAAGGAACAGTGAAAGATTTGACGTGAACATAGGTAAGTGTTACACCCATTTACACAGTATTGGTGTAATCCAGTAACAGCTGAATATGTACCTTGACCACAGCCACAGCATTTTTTGTTACAGGTCTTGCCATGGATGGAGCTGCACAGGCATGAATTTATTTACATTGGTGGAATTAGAAAACAAGACGACGGGGGTCTTTTATAATATAAAGGGCAATTGTGCACGACCAAGCGGGGGTTGGGTGCCGCCATAAGTTTCTGTACCCATCATGCAAAACTAGGTCCTACAATACGCAACATATCGGTCACATTTCTAGATGCAATAACCACAGCAGACCAGAGCAGCCCAGGTTTGTTGTTGTCTGGGATAATCAGTTTCCATCGGGCTGCTCTGGTCCGGACCTGGTTCACCAACCATAATCAATTTGTGGTATACTTGCCCCCTTACTCGCCATCTAAACCTTATAGAAGAATTATTTCGGGGATGGCGTCCTCAACCACATGCCCGCATGCCTGGCAATGGAACACAGCGAGCAGCACCGGAAATTGGAGGAACAGCACCTCATATTCCGTTTGGGGAGTCTGCATCCCGGGGGCCATGAACATCGAATTCTCCCTACAAATGATTTTTTCTGTGTTTACAGTATAGTGTATTTTTGGGTTTATTTTTGTTTTATTTTTGCTCTAACTGAATTTCCAATACCCCTCCAGTACTGCAATGTACTGTAGAGTATTTGCTTTTTTGGTTGTTGTGAAAACGTCCTGTGGAACTGAATCCAGTGAAAATTAAAGACTGCAGCCTATAAAAGTAGACTAGTGGGTTGCTCCTGATCCTTTTCCAAGTGTTCATTTTGTCATCAGAGTGACGTTTTGACCCGATCAGGTTTTCATAGAAGTTTAGGTTTCGGCCCAATTTGACATGGATGTGAATGGTTTATTTCCCAGTGTTGTGTCTTATTTGCTTGTGTGTAGAGTTTTGACACAATGAGCGAAGTTTTGCAAAACGTGTTCAAGCAACGGGCAAAAACTGTAAATGTGTGGAGGGAGTGGGCTTCTCCGAAAGGAAAAGGGACCTCCCACAAGCAGGATGGATATTTGAAAATTAACATTACAATTAGACAGCAGGGTGCTGCCACAAATGAAAAAACTTGAAATTGAAAATGAAAGATTTAAAAAAGTGTCAACCACCCCACAAAACACCGTATGACCTTGACCGAGACGGCAAAGGCTGCATGGGAACAGGCAAATAAGGTGGAATTGAAACAAGTCTTTTTATTGGTGTTTTAATAAATGTTACATTTTTAATTTTACTCAGTTGAAGTGTTCTTCAAAACCCTTTTGTATCATTGCAGGCAGCATTGTTGGAATTGTCCTCCCAGTGAGATGTTGAATCAGGAAACTTATTGCAGCAATTTAGAAATAAACAGAGAGGAGACAGTTGCTAGAATGTGGAGCAACAAACTGCAGAAACTCAAGGGGTAAGGCAGCATCCATGGGAGGTTAGGATTTGTCAGATTTTCAGGTGGATACCCTGCATCAATAAACAGTGGGATTCTCTTTAATCAAAGAATATACAAAGTTGGTGTTTCACTCACTGCCATTAGTGGTATTTTCCACATTAATGACTGCCATGTTTTCATAAGTTCATCAGTTCTAGGAGCAGAATAAGGCCATTCGGCCCATCAAGTCTACTCTGTCATTCAATCATAGCTGATCTATTTTTCCCTCTCAACCCCATTCTCCTGCCTTCACCCCATAATCCCTGACACCCTTCTGCAAGTAACTATACTTCAGAGTGATACATTGCACATGTAACACTTATATTTAATTACAACATACCCAGATGAAAGCAAATCACTTTTATTTTTTACAATGAATATAATTGCACATTTGCTCATTTCCTGTCATACATAATGCAATGCATAATACTACAATATATAAGTACATTGCTTCCAACATCTTTGAACTGAATGTGGCATCAGCATATTTCTCCTATATTTATGTGCATGATATGGTGATAGCTCATTTCAGCGAGATATATTCACAAAATATTATGCTAAAACATGGAATAGCACATCTTCATGCAATCCTTCACAGTGAGCATCATTTTACAATCGGAAAGAGTAAGCACTATTCATCAAAAATATTATAATATAGTGTGGCAAGCCGACAACAGTAGATATAGATTAGAAAATAAAACAGTACTTTGTGAACTTCAGACATTCAGAAAAGTCAGCAAGCTGTTAAGGTTTGAAAATATATATTTGTTGTCTTAACAATTTATTTTGTTGTCAAGAAATACGCCATCATGGGTCATGTACAATGTTGCAATCTCTTGAAATACTGTTGGGTTGTGATTTAAAGTGCAGGTTGGATTTGAGCAGAACCATAGTGGGTGGTGCTTGACTGTACGGAGTTTGTATGTTCTCCCCATGACCCGTGTTGGTTTTCTTCCAGAAGTTTGGTTTCTTCCCACACACCAAAGATGTACAGGTTTGTAGGTTAATTGGCATTGTATAAATGTAAACATTGTCCCCAGTGTAGGACAGTGTTAATTTGTGGATCACTGGTCGGCGTGGATTCGGTGTGCCGAAGGGCCTGTTTCCGTGCTGTATCTATATATTTTTTTAAAAGTTTAACAAAGGCTCTGCACTATTATGGTATATCTTGAAGTACATTCTGTCTGATTAAGAGGCAGATCAGCTAGGAACCCTGGTTCACAAACAGAGGGAGGTATATTAGAGTTGAGAGATAGGGAAACTGTAGCAGTAGTTCCATTAGGGTCACAGTTGGGGAAAGTTACAAGGGAAAGGGCTGTTAGGTGTTGGTCATAGGGGAGCATGTGGGGGAGGGAAAAGGGTTGATAATTGTGCATTCGGAGTTTGGAACAAACAAATTACAGGAGGTGGCGATAAAAGGATGGGAATCATTCCGACTATTTTTATGAAACCACTTGCCTGTAACTCTGAAGAAGGGTCTTGACCAGAAACGTCACCTATTCCTTTTCTCCAGAGAAGCTGTGTGACTCCAGCTTTTTGTATCTATCTTCGATTTAAACCAACATCTGCAATCACTTCCTACATATCGCCATTAATTTCAGCCCTGTCCACCTGCTTTCAGTTGCCAGGCCTATCTTAGGCCCCAGTAACCCAGTTAAAAATATAGCAACAATTAAAATGAAGATAGGCAGCTTCAATATACTATAATTATAATGCTTAACCAACTAACTATATGGGGGAGATTATCTTTCCTTGTCCAACCATTGTTTCAAGTGGCTGTAAGTAGGTTTGATTATTTTCCTATTTCAGATTTTTTTTAAATATAACCACCAATCCATTTGTTTTTGGAAGTTAATACTAAACCCTAAGACTCAGTCATGAAAAAAAGTACTGGAGTAACTCAATGGATCAATGCATCTCCGGAAGACATAGCTGGGTGACTTTCAGAAGATAGACCAAAGGTTGGAGTAACCCAGCGGGCCAGACAGCACCTCTGGAGAAAAATAATAGGTGTCGTTTTGGGTCAAGACCCTTCATCACACTGAGAGTCCGGGGGGAGGGAAAAGAGAGAGTGTTATAGATAGATATAGCTGTATAACAATTGATCAGCCATGATCACATTGTATGGTGGTGCTGGCTCGAAGGGCCGAATGGCTTACTCCTGAACCATATTGTCTATTGGTAGAACATAGAAAATAGGTTCAGGAGGAGACCAATTGGCCCTTCAAGCCAGCACTGCCATTCATTGTGATCATGGCTGATTGACCCCAATCAATAACCCGTGCCTGCCTTCTTCCCCAGATCCCTTGATTCCACTTGTCCCTAGAGCTCTATCTTACTCTCTCTTAAACCCATCCAGTGACTTGGCCTCCACTGCCCTCTGTGGCAGGGAATTCCACAAGTTCATAACTCTCTGGGTGAAAACGTTTTTTCTCACCTCAGTCTTAAATGGCTTCCCCTTTATTCTAAGACTGTGGCCCCTAGTTCTGGACTCGCCCAACATTGGGAACATTTTTCCTGCATCTAGCTTGTCCAGTCGTTTTATAATTTTATATGTTTCTATAAGATCCCCCCTCATCCTTCTAAACTCCAGTTAATACAAGCCTAGTCTTTTCAATCTTTCCTCATATGACAGTCCCGCCATCCCAGAGATCAATCTCGTGAACCTACGCTGCACTGCCTCAATCACAAGGATGTCCTTCCTCAAATTAGGAGACCAAAACTGTACACAATACTCCAGATGTGGTCTCACCAGAAGCCTATACAACTGCAGAAGAACCTCTTTACTCTGATACTGAAATCCTCGTGTTATGAAGGCCAACATTCCATTAGCTTTCTTCACTGCCTGCTGTACCTGCACGCAACTTTCAGTGATCGGTGTACAAGAACGCCCAGGTCTCGCTGCACCTCCCCCTTACCTAACCTAATCCCATTGAGATAATAATCTGCCCCTTTGTTTTTACCACCAAAGTGGATAACCTCACATTTATCTATATTATGCTGCATCTGCCACGCCTGCCCACTCACTCAACCTGTCCAGGTCACCCTGCAACCTCCTAACATCCTCTTCACAGTTCACACTGCCACCCAGCTTTGTGTCATCCGCAAACTTGCTAGTGTTGCTCCTAATTCCCTCTTCCAAATCATTAATAGATATGGTAAACAGTTGCGGCCCCAACACCGAGCTTTGCGGCACTCCACTCGCCACTGCCTACCATTCTGAAAAGGACCCGTCCACTCCTAATCTTTGCTTCCTATCTGCCAACCAATTTTCTATCCATGGCAATACCCTACCCCCAATATTGTTCTTGAATGAAAGATATGCAAAAAGTAATGATGATAAAGGAAACAGGCCATTGCAGCTGTGGGCGAGGTGAAAACGAGTTATAGATAATGAGACTCAAAAAGACGACTTTGAAGCTGGCACAATGTTGGATAAACTCACTCCTACCTTTGCAAATAAAGGACTGATCTCTGTATTATATTCTCAACTGATGTCTTTAAGAGATCAAAACCTGAACAAAATTAAAACTAGGTGGGAGGATGACTTTAGTCTGGATCTGTCTGAGGAATGCTGGACAGAAGCACTGAAAAGAGTCCATTCCTCGTCATCATGTGCTAGATTGGGGCTCATACAATTCAAAGTTTTACACAAGGCTCATTTAAGCAAAGCCAAGCTTGCTGACATATATCCGGGGACAGACACTGGTGCTCCTTCTCCCCAGCCAATCTGGTCCTGCCCCAAACCTGGTGACTACTGGGCAGTGGTTTTTAAAACGATCAGTGAAGTCCTTGGGGTGAGTGTGAGGCTTTACCCACTTGTAGCTGTATTTGGTGTAGCAGATGAAACTTTGGGTTTCAATGCAAACCAGCCTGACATCATTGCATTCACATCGCTTTTGGCCCGCAGGAGAACTTTGTTGGTCTGGAAATCTACCACTCCTCCACTTGCTGCCGCTAGGCTGGAGGACCAAATGTTTGTTCTAAAACTAGAAAAGATCAAATTTACACTGAGGGGGTCTGTGAAGACGTTTTATCCAAATGGGAACTTTTTTGTCATATTTCGAGAGTTTAAAAGAGCTACCCACTGACTGAGGGCACTTGATTGTAGTTGGGGATCTGCCTTTATTTATGTTTTACTTTTATTTATTTACTTATTTTTCTTTACACAAATGTTGATCACCTCACAGGATCGTTGATGCATAATGAATGAGTGTATTCTGAACCATCTGACATGTTGTGGGTATGTATGGGCCTGCGCCTTGGAAGAATGTAGAGGTATTGCTGTCAAAATGTGTATTTGCATTTGTGATATGTAGTATTGTGAACACATCAGCTGCCAAGGGGTGTTCAGGGAGGGTGGGTGAGGGTAGCTTTGTTGTTATATATAAAAAACAAAATGGATGGAAATGTAATGCATTACGTCAGCTGTACTGTATCTTTCCTTCAATAAAAAATATTTATAGAAACATAGAAACATAGAAAATAGGTGCAGGAGTAGGCCATTCGGCCCTTCGAGCCTGCACCGCCATTCAATATGATCATGGCTGATCATCCAACTCAGTATCCTGTACCTGCCTTCTCTCCATACCCCTTGATCCCTTTAGCCACAAGGGCCACATCTAACTCCCTCTTAAATATAGCCAATGACCTGGCCTCAACTACCGTCTGTGGCAGAAAATTCCAGAGATTCACCACTCTCTGTATGAAAAATTATTTTCTCATCTCGGTCCTAAAAGATTTCCCCCTTATCCTTAAACTGTGACCCCTTGTTCTGGACTTCCCCAACATCGGGAATAATCTTCCTGCATCTAGCCTGTCCAACCCCTTAAGAATTTTGTAAGTTTCTATAAGATCCCCCCTCAATCTTCTAAATTCTAGCGAGTACAAGCCGAGTCTATCCAGTCTTTCTTCATATGAAAGTCCTGACATCCGAGGAATCAGTCTGGTGATTATCATATATCATGGTGGTTTATCATATAGAGATGAAAATAAGACAAAAGGCTGTAAGATAAGGAAAGATGGTGTATGAGATAATGAAGCCAGAGGAAGAGATATAGATAGAAGTGGTTATGGGGAAAAGGGAGCAGATAGGGGGAGAAATGTGTGTGCATCTGGGTGGGACACAAAGAAGAGAGAAAAATTGAGTTGGGGGAATGGTTGGGTTATTTCCTAAAATTGGGGAACATTGATAGAACATTTGTAGTCTTGCTTGAACATTTAGTCTTTTTGATTATCTGCTGGTGCAGTTGGCTTTCTCTGCTGCATTTCAACTCCAATGAGTTCAGGTTAATTAACTTTAGCTCAGGACTGGTTTTACCAAAGCAGAGAAAAAGAAAACAAGTGTAGGAAGGACCTGCAGATGCTGGTTTACACTGAAGAGAGACGCACAGTGCTGGATTAACTCAGCGGGTCAGGCAGCAACTCTGGAGAAAAGTAATAGATGCCGTAATGGGGTGGAACCCTTCTTCTGACTGAAAGATAGAGAAGGCCAGTACAACACAGAGCTGACAACAGATGACCTTAGGAAAGGTGTAGTCTATAATGGTCCATTGTTGGCTGGGGAACGGAATGCGTTAACAACAGGGATACAAGGATGCGAACAGTGGAACGACTATGGTGAGGGAGGAACAGGAGTTACTTTAAATTAGAGAAATCAACATTAAGCTGTAAGGTTGTAAGCAGCCCAAGCAAAATATGAAGGAAGGAACTGCAGATGCTGGTTTAAATCGAAGATAGACACAAAATGCTGGAGTAACTCAGGCAGCATCTTTGGAGAGAAGGAATGGGTGACATTTCGGATCGAGATCTTTCTTCAGTCTGAAGATCCTTCTCTCCAGAGATGCTGCCTGGCCCGCTGACTACTCCAGCATTTTGTGTCTATTAAGCAAAATATGAGGTGCTGTTCCTCCAAATTGCATTCAACATCACTCTGACTGTTGGTGATCATTGGTGATCATTTTCCAGTGTTCTAAAGATTCATCATCAGTTCCTGTGGATTGGAGGGTAGCTAATGTTATCCCACTTTTTAAGAAAGGTGGGAGAGAGCAAACAAGGAATTATAGACCAGTTAGCCTGTTATCGGTGGTGGGGAAGATGCTGGAGTCAATTATAAAAGATGACATAGCAGACCATTTGGATAGCAGTAACAGGGTTGGTCCGATTCAGCATGGATTATTGAAGGGGAAATCATGCTTGACTAATCTTCTGGACTTTTTTGAAGATGTAACTGGGGAAATTGACAAGGGAGAGCCAGTGGATGTAGTGTACCTGGAATTTCAGAAAGTCTTTGATAAAGTACCACATAGGAGATTAGTGGGCAAAATTAGAGCACATGGTATTGGGGGCAGGGTACTGACATGGACAGAAAATTGGTTGGCAGACAGGAAACAAGGCATAGGGATGAACGGGCCCATTTCAGAATGGCAGGAAGTGACTAGTGGGGTACTACAAGGCTCGGTGCTGGGACCGTAGCTATTTACAATATACATTAATGAGTAGAGCCAGGTTGTTTAGGCAATAAAAAACTCTGAAAGAGGCAGGCAAAAAGGCATAATAAAATTACAAAAAAGGCATGAAAAAGGCATTTATTGATGAAAAAGGCATAAAAAGGCATTTATTTCCAACACAAAATATGGTTTAAAATGATAATATAAAGGTATACTGCATTAAGTTGCCTGGTTGCACATAAGTACTAGCATTTTTTTCAAACTATCTGTTGTTAAACTATGCTCTCTGTCAGGCAGAATATGCTTCAGTTGTGAAAAACTTATTTCTACCTCAGCTGAGGTCACTGGTCCATACCTAAAACAAAGGTACAGATTCTATATGCATGTTGATATCTTGTGCATTACAACTACCTTTGAGAAATTTAGCTATGTTTTCTATTTCTTCAAGATCTTTGTTATCTAACACCAACACGAACTCTCACATTTTCCTTGTATGTCTTTACCTACATCGCCAGGAATTTTATGAATGTAGTCAATTGCTTTGTTGATAACCTGCAAGTTATTGACTAATGTTTTGCCACGTTTCCCAAGGGAAGTGATAGCTTGTGGGAAGTTTGCAAAATTGGAAGCAATAAACACAAGATCGCGGTGGAGGGACTTTTTTCTGCATGATTTCACTGATGATCCTGACTGCAGCAGATTCTACTTCTTCAAAGCAGTTGACGATTTATTTTATCTTTTCAAAATTTGCAGCATAGTAGAGTACAGTAGAGAGCCATGTACACCACCTGGTCAAAACGGGCTGAGGAGGTAGCAGAATCTTGGGTGACCTTGAACAACTGCACACGTGACAGTGCAGACGGGTATTTTGCTTGGGTTGTCCATACCCCATCGGTATCAACATTGACCTCTAATTATAGATAGCCCTTGTCTTCTCCCTCCTCCCTCTCCCCCTCCCCATATTAACATGTTAACATAGAAAACGTCATTGTAATCATGGTACAACTAGAGAAAATAGCACAAACTTTTTTAAAAATGGCAAAAAATGGCTGATTTAGGCACTCAATAATGAAAAAGGCATTATGCTGGTGAAATCATCAAAAAAGGCATGAAAATGCATGGTATTTATGGCAAAATCCTGGCTATTAGTGAGTTACATGAAGGGATCAAAAGTAACATTAGCAAATTTGCAGATGACACAAAACTGGATGGCAGCATGAACTGTGAGGAGGATGCTATGAGGATGCAGGGTGACTTGGATGAATGAGCAGATTCATAGCAGATGCAGTTTAATGTGGATAAATGTGAGGTTATCCACTTTGGAGGCAAGAACAGGAAGACAGATTATTATCTGAATGGTGTTGTTCAGAAAAGGAGAAGTGCAATGAGATCTGGGGGGGTCCTTGTTCATTAGTCATTGAAAGTAAGCTTGCAGATACAGCAGGCAGTGAAGAAAGCTAATGACATGTTGGCCTTCATAACAAGAGAAATTGTGTATAGAAGTAAAGAGGTCCTCCTGCAGGTGTACAGGGCCCTAGTGTGACCACAGTGTATCGTGTGCAGTTTTGGTCTCCAGATTTAAGAAATAACTTTCTTGCTATTGAGGGAGTTCAGCATAGGTTCACGAGGTTAATTCCCGGGATGGCGGGACTGTCATATGTTGATAAAATGGAGTGACTGGGTTTGTATACACTTGAATTTGGATGGATGAGAGGGAATCTTATTGAAACATATAAGATTATTAAGAGATTGGACACACTAGAGGCAGGAAACATGTTCGCGATGTTGGGGGATTCCAGAACCAGGGCCACAGTTTAAGAATAAGGAGTAGGCCAATTGGAAGGGAGGGGAGGAAAGCTTTTTCATCCAGAGAGTTGTGAATCTGTGGAATTCTCTGCCTCAGAAGGCAGTGGAGGCCAATTTGCTGGATGCTTTCAAGAGAGGTTTAGATAGAGCTCTTAAAGATAGCAGTCAAAGGATATGGGGAGAAAACAGGAAGGGGGTACTGATTGTGGATGATCAGCCATGATCACAGTGAATGATGGTGCTAGCTCGAAGGGCCGAATGGCCTACTGCTGCACCTATTGTCTACTGTCCATTGTCTATTGTCTATTGACAGTGGAGGAAGCCCAGGACAGAATGGTCAGTATGGGAATGGGAAAAGGAGTTAAAATGTTTGGCAACTGGTTAAGAAAAAAGAAAAAATGAAAAAAAGTTATGTTAATGCACCTGATACAATTGTTAAGCCTTAGAGTGATCCATATGCTTTGGATAATCAGCCACTGTCAGATTTCTCGAGTGAAGCTCAGGCAGCAGGTTAGAGCCTGGAACCTGTTCTTTCAATCAGGGAAAACCTGTTCCTATGGCAACTGCTATCGATGATTCCTTCTTTCAAAGATATGCACCCACGTTTTTAGATTAAATGGTTCAGCACGTTTGTAATCTATAAAATCAATCACGTGCCTGATATATTGCAATTAAATTTCCAAAGTGTAAAAGTAATCTCAGGTCAAAAGATGGTGATGCCGTTAATAATTCTTATTTCGATTTTTTCTTCCTTTGTCATCATAATGAACCTCCATCTGCCTTCGCTTGCTGCCCACATAGAATAGGGCAAATGCACACACAGACAGTGCCTGAGTAAGTATCACTAGTCCAAATTAAGGTGACTTACTATCCTATCCTTGGTCCAAGAGGCCAAAGATTGCTTGTTCTACGTGTCAAAGTGATTGAGGTCAATAGACAGGACATTTTTTTTTTTACTGTCACAATGGACTATCTCAGCTATCAGCTCCTTGTAAATCAAACTTTGTTGCTGCAATTCAGCTTTGCTTTATTTCTCAAGCACAATCTTTGATGGATTTTAGACTTTAGAGATACAGCACGGAAACAGGCCCTTCGACCCATCAAGTCCGCGCTGACCAGTGATCACCCCGTACGCTAACCTGATCTCCCGGTGGCTCAGCACTTCAACTCTCCCTCCCATTCCAAATCCAACCTTTCTGTCCTGGGCCTCCTCCATGGCGAGAGTGTGGACCACCGTAAATTGGAGGAGCTGCACCTCATATTTCACTTGGGCAGTTTGCACCCCAGCGGTATGAACATTGACTTCTCTAATTTCAGATAGTTCCTACTTTGTCCTCCCCTTCTCAACTCTCCCTCAGCCCACTGTCTCCTCCTCTTCCTTTCTTCTTCAACAACCCCCCCCCCCCCCCGCCCCCACCCTCACATCAGTCTGAAGAAGGGTTTCGACCCAAAACATTGCCTATTTCCTTCGCTCCACAGATGCTGCCTCACTCGCTGAGTTTCTCCAGCATTTTTTTCTACCTATGAAAGTGGAGGAAGTGGCTTATGACCAAAGGTAGAAAATGTAGATAGTATTTCAAAGATGAAACAAGGATAGAAATCAAAACTGACAATGGAGGAGAGCAGAGTGCTGACATTACCAGAACTGACCGAGAGGAAGGGGAAAATGCCAGAGTAAAAAGAGACAATATGAGTTGTCAGAATTGGATGCGGTTGTGGAGGAAGAGAATCATTGTAAATACATTGATCAGAGAAGGGAGGGGTAAAAGTGACACTGTTTTATATCTTGAGACATTTTGACCATTTCCAATGAAAAGGATTTGGAAGAAGTCCAGCATTTCCAGATCTGGAATTCTGTTGGGATTTCTGTCAGTTGTAGCTGGGGTCCACCAACAGGCTGATGAAGTTTGTGTGTGGCTGCTGCGTATCCCATGGAACTTACTCGTGATTTGCTTAAATAGATCAGGACAGGTTACATACGTCAGCTTTTTGGGAGGCAGTGTTAGCTTTTTGAAACTTTTGTTAGTTTTCAAGCTAGTTTTGCACCCTGCCAAGAATAAGCAAAATGGAAAATACATATAAATCACCATTGAATGCCTAGTGCGATATAGTAGCTTCCACCAAAGATTATAGAGCAGAGCAAGATAGACCACTCCTCCGAAATCCAATGGACTGACGTGTAGTACGTAACGGAACGTCACGGCCGCCATTTGTTAATGGCAAACGCGGCATCTTTGGTAGCAGGGATGGACTCCACAGTTATAGAATCTGCTCTTACATCAGGTCGCAGGGAAAAGCAAAGATACTCGAGGCTCTTAACCATATAACAATTACAGCACGGAAACAGGCCATCTCGGCCCTACAAGTCCATGCCGAACAACTTTTTTTCCCCTTAGTCCCACCTGCCTGCACTCGTACCATAACCCTCCATTCCCTTCTCATCCATATGCCTATCCAATTTATTTTTAAATGATACTAATGAACCTGCCTCCACCACTTCCACTGGGAGCTCATTCCACACCGCCACCACTCTCTGCATAAAGAAGTTCCCCCTCATATTACCCCTAAACTCCTGTCCCTTAATTCTGAAGTCATGTCCTTCTAGTATCTTTGGGGGAAGAGGACGTTTCCTCCACTCCTGAGTTGATCCAGGACTGATTCTCAGTCCCCCCGACACCAGATGAAGGCGGCCGACGGGAGAGCCTCAAGTGTCTGCCCGCGGTCGGCGCTCCTGAGGCAGCGGACAATGCTCCTCTAGTATCTTTGGTGTAATCCGTTCCAAACATTGATCAGCTCTATCATCTTTGGCGTAATCAGTGTTGTAGGGAACAGTGTTTTACATAGCATCGATCACTTCACATATTTAGTTAATATTATTGTAAATGTTATTAATATTATTGTAAGTTGCAGCTCTATAAAATGGCGTCATGTCATACCCATGTCATGCTACGCTTTTTTCGCTGAGTGGTGCATCTTGCTCTGCCCTATAATCTTTGATATCCACAATGTTGGAATAATGGACGATAGACACAAAAAGCTGGAGGAACTCAGCGGGCCTAGCAGCATCTCTGGAGAGAAGGAATGGAAATAATGGAAATGCCATGTCAAGGAAATAAATCTTTAATATAGGTTTCATCAGGCAAAACAGCAGTTATTTTCCATCCCTAACTCACTTTGAACAAAATAGACTGCTTGGTCATTTGAGATGGGGTCGTTACAACTTAGTCATGCCAAGCTTTGCACTCCAGGTATCAGCCCACAAAGTGTGTGCCTGCCACATTTGTACTTGCATATGATCCATATCGCTCCATCCCTGCTTATCCATGTACCTATCCAAAAGCCTCTTAAATTCCATTATCTTATCTGCTTCCATCACCACCCCTGGCAGCACGTTCCAGGCATCTAACTTATATATATAATCTTATAATATAATTCAGTATAGGATATCGTTATGGGGTTAAAATCATGCAGTTTTACTAAAGATAACATTAATAAAATGCATACTGAAAATAATGTAAACAAAAATTATACTTAATGTGATTTTTTATAAGTAGATATGTACAAGGTGTAAATGTACTTGATTTCATTTTTGAAATGCTTCTGAATTGACTAGATTATTTAAAAATCCAGTGTAAAAATGTATAGATTATTTTTAATTTTCAACTTTCGAGCAACCAGCATATAGATGACTGTGGGGAAAGCATAAAGTTTCAAGATTAAGGGCACCAACTTTTAGTGATTGTCCATGCACCTTATTGGAAAGCAAAACTGTTTGATATGTAAAGGTAGATCAGATGGGATAATTGGTATCTGAGGGATGAAGACAATTTCTCACAGAAGCATTACGTGCCATTATTACAATCTCAATTACATGTGATGGTCTGATAATCTTGAACCAAATATAATGGATCGGAGTTACTGATTGGTGGGCCTTTTGGTTCAAGATTATATAAAGGAACCCAGGAGATATCAAAACGAATACCAAGAGGAAAATGTTCACCTCATCGATCTTTGTCATACTGTTAATGGATTTATCATTGGACTTCCACAAGTTGTTCAGGAAGCTTCAAAAGACAGCCTGCGCTGTGTCCATTTTGGTGCTAAAATTGCCCTTTCACACAACTGAAGTAACTGAAGTGGTATTGAGTGTCATTTGAGAAAGCAGCATACATCAGATCATGACGTGATCTAACAATTCGGCCAAGGGTTTTCATTGAAATCATTCTGTTGAGTCTTTGTGTTT
The DNA here is from genome assembly GCF_028641065.1 of Leucoraja erinaceus. NCBI lineage: Eukaryota > Metazoa > Chordata > Chondrichthyes > Rajiformes > Rajidae > Leucoraja > Leucoraja erinaceus. The sequence continues at coordinate 66,555,807 of NC_073383.1, read as the reverse complement.
AAGTTTATTTTTACGTAATTTGTGTTAATTCAAAGCAAATTCTCACCCAGATAGCTTGCCTGTCATCTGGGTTTGCTTATTGGTTTTCAAATATAATTGTTCAGCATTTACAAACATACGATGCCTTAATCCAGGCTTTCAACTCATCTGCATTAGCATTCAGTGAAGGTAATGCCATTGAATGTCAGGGGGTGATAGATAGCATTTCTCTTGTTGTACATCTTCACTGCCTGACACTTGGGTGGCATGAATATAACTTGCCTTCTATCAGTACAGGTCTGGATTTGTCCAGGCTTTGCTGTATTTGGATGTGAAATGTTTCACTGTCAGATCAGTCACAAATGGTGCTAAACATTATGCAGTCATCAGCAAACATCCCCCATCTCTGACCTTACAATTGAAGGAAGGTCAGTGATGAATCAGCTGAAGATGGTTGAGCCCAGGACATTGCTTTGATGAACTCCTGCAGACATGTCCTCTGGTTGAGATGATTGACCTTCATCTCAACCAGAGGACATCTTCTTTTGCACTAGTTATTATTCCAACTAGCAGAGAGTTCCACCGCACCTCCTTCCAAGTCTCATTGGCATCATCTTCAATTCCAGTTTAGCCAGGGCTCCTGATCCCGTATTCAATCATATGCTGCCTTCATATAACCATATAACAATTACAGCACGGAAACAGGCCATCTCGACCCTTCTAGTCCGTGCCGAACACATTCTCCCCTAGTCCCATATACCTGCTCTCAGACCATAACCTTCCATTCCCTTCCCGTCCATATAACTATCCAATTTATTTTTAAATGATAAAAACGAACCTGCCTCCACCACCTTCACTGGAAATTGCACACACGTATGGTATATTCTGGCTGAAGAGCATGCAAAACAAGTTATTTTTATTGTATCTCAGTATACATATTGATCATAAATCAATACCAATATCCCTAATCTTAGTCCTAAATGTTGATTCATCAACCCAAGGCTGGATCTGAGCTCTACGCTGTACATCTACACTACAGGAAACTGCAATTATCCTGACAATCCCATTCTGAATCTTACATGACTCAATGTAAAGTTATTACCTTGTAACTTCTGCTTACTGATAATGCTAACTTCTTTATTGTTGAATTTAATTCAAGATTTCTGAAAACCCAATGTAATTTAAGTATTACGTATTGGAAAACACAGGCCGGCCCAGTGGCGCAGGGGTACAGTTGATGCACCAGTGACCCGGGTTCGATCCTGACCACGGGTGCTGTTTATTGTGTCTATATGCAATTTAAACTGGTTCGATGAACATCCCCATGAGAAATAACCAGATTTAGTGAGATACCAAAGAAAAGGCAGTGACTGCCCATGATATGGATGATGGTGTGGCAAATTGGATTAGTAAGTATGCAGATGATAGTAAGATAGGTAGGGTTGTGGGTAATGAAGTCGAGTATCAAAGTCTACAGAGAGATTTATGCCAGTTGGAAGAGTGGGCTGAAAGATGGCAGATGGAGTTTAATGCTGATAAGTGTGAGGTGCTACATCTTGGCAGGACAAATCAATATAGGACGTACATGGTAAATGGTAGGGAATTGAAGAATGTAGGTGAACAGAGGGATCTGGGAATAACTGTGCACAGTTCCCTAAAAGTGGAATCTCATGTAGATAGGGTGGTAAAGAAAGCTTTTGGTGTGCTGGCCTTTATAAATCAGCGCATTGAGTATAGAAGTTGGGATGTAATGTTAAGAGTCAAGAGTCAAGAGTCAATTTAATTGTCATTTGGACCCGGAGGTCCAAACGAAATGCCGTTTCTGCAGCCATACATTACACACAAATAGACCCCAGACACAACATAATTACATTTTACATAAACATCCATCACATAGCTGTGATGGAAGGCCAAAAAAACGTATCTCTCCACTGCACTCTCCCCCCCCCGATGTCAGAGTCAAAGTCAAAGCCCCCGGCTGGCGATGGCGATTGTCCCGCGGCCATTGAAGCCACGCCGGGTGGTGCGAGGTCGCACACCGGGTCTTGGTGTTGGAGCCCCCGGTGTGCGCTCGCAAAGTCCCGCGGCCATTCCAGCCGCGCGGGGCAGTGGTGTCAGGCCCCGCTCCAGGAGCTCTTCAACCCCGCAACACGGGCGGGAGAATTCGCCGTTGCAGGAGCCCCGAAAAGCGGTCTCCCTCCAGGGATCCGCGGGCTCCCGGTGCCGCCGTCCGCAGACCCGCAGTAGCAGCCTTCGCATCAGCAGCAGCAGCAGCAGCAGCAGCAGCAGCAGCAGCAGCAGCAGCAGCAGCAGCAGCAGCAGCAGCAGCAGCAGCAGCGCTCCTCCACCGCTCCACCCGCTCCGGTCTCGGCCAGCTCCAGGACGGCAACGGTGAGTCGGCACCAGAGTCCCCGGCTTCTTCCCGTTGGAGGCCACTCCTCGTTGCGGCCTCAACGACAACCGAGACCCGACGAGAAAAGGTCGGGTCTCCAGTGCAGGGAGAGATTCAAAAAGTTTCTCCCCCCCTCCCACCCCCCACCCCCCATCCCCCCACACACACACCCCAACATAAAATAACAAAAACTACATAAAAACACAGACAAAAAATAATAAAACGCGGACAGGCTGCAGAGGCCGCTGCTGGCCAGAGCCGCCCCGCCTACCGGAGGTGTGCAGCAAAACGATCGCCAAGCTCAGCACTTTAATTGTAGGAACAGCACCTCATGTTTTTCACAATTTTTGCACAGAAGTGAACTAAGTTAATTGAAGAAGTCATGACCATGCTAATGATCATTATTGAGATGTGTGTATATTAGCGGAAAAAATATGAAGATGATTTTATTGCGTCAAGGATCATAGCATTCTGAAAATGCTGAATCTAGTTAAGTAACATTAGGCATTTTACATTTTAATTAGTTACTGTATGAAAAAGATTCACTGATTCATTTGGATAATAATAAGCCACTTATTCATACAGTAGAACGAACAATACATGAAGAGCTAAGGTTATGTACACAGGCTTCCTCCTTGCATTAGCTTCTATAGGAAGTTGCTTACAAGGTCATTCAATGTTAAATTATATTTCTAGTATTTTGCAAATGTCTCTGAATAAATTGCTATAATCATGGTTTAATCAGATAGGGCACTTACAGCATAATTACAACAGTTCATACTTTCTCACTGGATGTAATATTACCTGAATTGTGTGTTTTCACAAGCTTTACTTTGCTTGAAAAACAGTTGGGTCTCCCATTACTCTCTCTGCCTCAAAATGCTGTTGGCTAAATGACATTCCATTACTCATACAGATTATTCCCCGAGATAAATATTTTGAGAAAATTGGTAGCATAATTGCTTTTCACCTGAAATAATGCACCAAAACTCAAAAATTCACATCCCAGATTATTTATGCCTCTTACTTCAGAACACTGACTTCATTGTTCCTATGTGGTGCAGCAGTATATGCATTCACTTTCAACATATCCATCAATTCAAAACCCTGATCTTTGGTATTTGCGAGCTGTACAATGAGTGCTTCTAAAGAGCAAACATCTTCAGAAACTATTTGTAGGTTCAAGATTTCAGTAAAAAATTTGGGGAAACCTAAACGATTTGCAGTTCATCATCTATCTATCTATCTATCTATCTATCTATCTATCTATCTATCTATCTATCTATCTATCTATCTATCTATCTATCTATCTATCTATCTATCTATCTATCTATCTATCTATCTATCTATCTATCTATCTATCTATCTATCTATCTATTATATCTATCTATCTATCTATCCTCTGTGTGTGGGTGTATGTCATATTTTTGGCCTTTGATTCGCTACTCCGCCAAAACCACACGCAAAAACGCTGAGATTTTTACCACTTCACTAGCGATTTTACTTTTACATTCGCTCATCCATTTTTAGTCATTTTTCTGTACACATTTTAATAAAATCCTTCCCCCACGCCCACTCACTCATTTTTTCACCTCATGCTGGCTACCTTCTCATTGCGTGCCCCACACGACCATAACGGCTGCTGCCGCCCGGCTCTCCTCCACTCCCCCCTCCCCCCCCCCCGCCGGCCCGCACAGATCGGCTCTTCCCCCGCTGCTTTTCGCCGTCGTCGTTGGCGGCCCGCACGCTTGCACTGTCCAAAAATCCCGCGCCACATCCAGGCGCATTGAGGGCGTATGCAGTGTCTCGACGGGTATAGGCAGCATCTTGACGTCGTACGCAGCGTCTTGATGGTGTATGCCTGGCCCGCAGGCTCACTCGGCATCACGCCCGCCCACTCCTCCCTCCCCGTACTCGGGGTCTGAAGCGCAGAGAATGCGAGGCCATGGAGCTGAGGCTCACTCTGAGGCCGACGGCTGCTGTGCGGCTCTACCCCTCTCCTCCCTCCCTACTTAATATAATATCAATGGGGTTGGTTAGTGTGTGTGTGTGTGAGAGGTTGGTTAGTGTGTGTGTGTGTGTGAGAGGTTGGTTAGTGTGTGTGTGACGCCTCAGGCCGCCCCCTCCCCTCGCAACCGCACATTGCAGGAACAGACCCAACGGGTCTGCACTTGGTCTATCTATATATTAAAACTGTGTGTGTGTGTGTGTGTGTGTGTGTGTGTGTGTGTGTGTGTGTGTGTGTGTGTGTGTGTGTGTGTGTGTGTGTGTGTGTGTGTGTGTGTGTGTGTGTGTGTGTGTGTGTGTGTGTGTGTGTGTGTGTGTGTGTGTGTGTGTGTGTGTGTGTGTGTGTGTGTGTGTGTGTGTGTGTGTGTGTGTGTGTGTGTGTGTGTGATCACATCTGCTCCAAAAACCGATGCCCTTACAGTAACATTTTACATATTCTTGTAGCGTTTTATCCGGTGGCCAAAGATCGTCTTACCTGAGGTTTATTTCTTGAGTTATTTATGAAAATGTTCACAAATGTTTAAAAATAAACGAGATGGGCACATCACAATGGCTCTGCTCGCGCTATATTCCATGCGCAGCGAGTGACATCACCTTCCGACCCCTCTACCACCCCTACACCGGGCTCTGGATTGAAGCCGCTGAAGTCCTTTGGTTGACGTGCGCCCGCTACCCGATCCCCGTTCCCTTCCTCCTCTCCCCCCTCCTCCTCCTCCCCCCCCTTCCCCCCCCCCCCCCCCCCCCCCCCCCCCCCCCCCCCCTTTCCCTCCCCCACCACTACATCCCCCCACCCCCCCCCCCCCATACTCGGGCTCTGAAGCCTGAAGCCTGCAGCCGGGTGCTGCCAACGGGAACATTCAGGAATCAACCCTCCTCTGTGACAACCCCCCCCCCAGGCTCTGGATTGGAGCCGCTGAAGTCCTTTGGTTGACGTGCGCCCCCGATGCCCATTCCCTGTTCCCCGCTCCCGTCCTCCTCTTTCCCCCTCCTCCTACTCTTCCTCCCCCCCCCCCTCTCCTTCCTCCCCCTCTCCTCCCCTCTCTCTTCCCCAAATCCCCCCCCTCTCCCCCCAATCCCCCCCTCCCCTCCCCCTCCCCCCCTCCCCCCTCTCCCCCCCACCCTCCCTTCTCCCCTCTCCCCCTCCCTCTCTCCCCCCCCTCCCTCCTCCCTCCACCCATCCTCTCCCCCATCTCCCCCCCCCCCTCTCCTCCCCCCCCCTTCACCCTAGATACTGCCCCCCCCCTCAAACTAGATAATGAATCACAAATGTATGAGTTAAGAATTCAATCTCTAACGGCATGTTAGACAGAAATACATCATTCCAGAGGAGAACCAATTTCTTATCATTAAAGCATTGATTCTGGTATTTCCTGTAATCAATTGAGGTCGATCATACACCAAGCAAACTATTCAGTTTACAGATTGAGGTTGTAATGACCAATGGACTGACAGCAGGTTCATGAAATTCCTATCTTCATGGAATGACTGCTTGCTTCAATCAATGTAATAAACAGTGATCCTCACCAATAATTCTCTGCCCCATTGGACCTAGTCTTTCTAAGGCCACAATTTCATGCATTTCAAAATAGATCTTCAATTTTGAGGTTTTGGGAAGTGTTATGGTAGATGCCATCACATCAGCACAAATCTTAATTGCCAGGTACAAGTATCGGTTTGCATGCTCTGCGAGTTTGTAGGTATTATTTAAAAAGTCAGCTGGGTCGATTTACATCGTGCCTATTGAGTCTAAAATTGGAGCCCACTGCTTTATACAGAGAACCTCTGATTTTCAGTTTAATTGAGTTCTAGTGTACTCTATTTCATTATAACTAGCTCTGTGAAAAATTACTTGTAAATTCCATCACCCAAATGATTCAAAACAGAACATAATTCAATTGATTTGAAATAGCCAGGCATTAAATTCACATTATTGCGACAGGAATGAAGCAAGAAATACACTCAGATATTTTCCCCATACCGTAAATGGATTTTACATCAACATACATTGAAAGTCATCCAAACATCCAATCAGTGAGTCCACACATGAGCTAACGAATAGGGTATTTATGAGTTGCTATCCACCATTCATTTCATTGACTCAACAGCAATTTGTCTCGCTTTAGGCACTTGCAAATGTATAATAATCTTCCAAATCAGTACATTATGGTATTTAGATGATTCACATTTTCTGGCAGCGATAACATCTAAGAATGAAAGATGGGTGATACATCATTGGCTTCATTTGTTTATTGTTGTAATGTCACAGTGGTTTTCGAGAATCTGGCAACTCACTGTAGAGCTGTTACCAAATTGGTTACAGCTTTAATCTCCTTACAATTTTCCCCCAGGGTTGCTGGAAGTAGTCTCCAAGAGGACCCATAATTATTTTCTGGGGACTACAGCACAAGCTTGGAGGGTTGGCAGCCCATTTCTTCATTAGGATGATGTTACTAAGTTTGTACTGTGGTGGCTCCCTCAAATGCGCAGTGATTAGTTTAATTAGTTTAGTTTAGTATTGTCCAGTGTACCGAGGTACAGAGAAAAGCATTTTGTTGAATGCTATTCAGTCAGTAAAAAGACTATATATGATTACAATCAAGCTCTCTACAGTGTACAGCTACAGGGTGAAAGGTGTAACATGCAGAATAAAGTCAGATTAATCTGGCGCAGCAGTAGAGTTGCCGCCTTATGGCGCTTGAAGCGCCGGAGACCCAGGTTCGATCCTGACTACAGGTGTTGTCTGCACAGAGTTTGTATATTCTCCCCACAACCGTGTAGGTTTTCTCCGAGATCTTCGATTTCTTCCCACAATGCAAAGACGTACAGGTTTGTAGGTAAATTGGCTTGGTATAAGTGTAAATTGTCCTTAGTGTGTGTAGTGTAGTGTTAATGTGCGGGGATCGTTGGTCGGTGCAGACTCGATGGGCCGAAAGGCCTGTTTCCGCCCAGTATCTCTCAACGAAACTAAATATTAAGAGAAACAAAATCCAGGCATGAAACTGTTGAGGTTCACAATGGAACATGGGAGCAGGAATAGACAGTTACTCCAGCTACCTATTCAATCTTTCAATATGGTTATGGATGCTTTACAATGTAATTGAATTTACCTACTTCTTCTCATATCCATCATTACTCTGTTAATAAAAATCCATTAACTGCCAATTTTAAATTAATAACTGACTTGGTATAAATAGGTAATTGCAAAGGAAAACTGCAATCATCTATCTTACTCTGTCTGGAGGAATGCTTACTAACATCACCCCTCAATGGGCTGACATATTTTAGACTATGCCCCAATTCTCAATGTGTAGATGATTTTCTATCCATTCCCCAGTTCCCCACCTATCTTGAAAGCTGCAATCAAATCTACCCCTAACTTTTTAAATTGCAAAGAATATGGTCCATGTTTGTTTTATTTCTCATTGTAATTTATTCCTTTGGAATCTAACCATCATCTCATGAATATACATTGCCTTCCCCTAAAGTCAATATATCCAGAAAGCCCATTGCACCCCAGGTATGTACAGTATAGACAAGGCTGAGTGCAACACATGAAAGAACATATTGACAAATATAAAAACAATTAAACTGATACAAATCTTTTCTGAATGATAAAACTATCCACAAGCCATATTTTGCTGAAACTAATGAGCTCCCTTAACACACAGAATAATCCTGTGGTGGATTACTGCTTGGAAATGATTTGTTTGGTAATATGAACTTTCCCTAAAAAGAGCACACACACACACAGCCAATTCTAAGGGCATGGACCAGATTCCCTTGATTCCCTCCATGCAGTTGTAGATATGAACATATTTAAACCCCTTTCTCACTTGACGCAAGAGTTAACCAGAGTTGAACATTGTGGGAACCTCTTGCGATAACCGTACGGCATTCGTGGACCACCATGGACCACCGTGGTGCTAACGGCAGGTACTCGTTTAACTTGGTGACTCGGGAGAAAATTCAAACAAGCTTGAATTTCTCCAAGAGTGAATTGTACACTTGTGGTTGAACATTGCAACATTATATGCACGTAGTGGCCAGTGCGATATCCGTACTGACTCTTGCGTGTACCGTGGGAACTCCTGCGAACGGTGAACCCGGAAGCTGGACAGAGGGGACAGAAGGTGAGTAAAAATTGTCTTCTGTGGGATTGAATTAAAAAAATAATGATTTGCATCCGCATATGGACATCAACTTATTCATGAGTTATGTTAATGAGATTCAAGAAAATAACTATATTCTTTAAAAGGGACTTTACTGAAAGGTCCCGCATTTTTATGGTCCGTGAGAAATTTTTCACATGTACTTCTTTGAGAGATACAGCTCGGAGTCCTCGCCGACCAGCGATCGATGCCTTTCCGAAACAGGGTCCGGAACGCTACCAATCAATGTTCGCCAGAGACCCGTGTAAAGGAGTGAACTGCATATGCTGGTTTAAAACGAAGACAGACACAAAAAGCTGGAGTAACTCAGCGAGTCAAGCAGCATCTCTGGAGAAAAATAGGTGATGTTTCGGGACGAGACACATCTTCAGACTCAATTCCGATTAGGATGTCTGAAGAAGGGTTCCGATTCGAATCGCCACCTATTCTTTTTCTCCAGAGATGCTGCCTGACCCGCTGACTTACTCCAGCTTTTTATGTTTTTCTTCCCAGATCTGACTTACCTGCTGAGTTACACCAACATTTTGTGTCCTTTTGTGCATATTAACCAGCATCTGCAGTTCCTTTAGACATTACCTAACTTCAGATTTTAGAGATATAGCGCGGAAACAGGCCCTTCGGCCCACCGAGTCCGCGCCGACCACCTATTCTTATACACTCCAGGAACAATTTTACAATGTTACCGAAGCCGATTAACTTACAAACCTGTAATCTCTGGAGTGTGAGAGGAAACCGGTGCACCCATGGTCAGGATCGAACCCCGGTCTCTGGGGCTGTGAGGCAGCAACTCAACTACTGTGCCGCATGTAGTCAGATTTAATAAATTGCTGGTGTTGCTTCCAAAGACAGAGGCACTTATAATATTAGATCAGAATTGCATCTTTCCGCTAATAGAGTCAATTATTAGTCAATTAATAATAGAATCAATTATTGTTGGTGACATTTCACCTACGAATATCAGACTATTTTCGCAGAGGTAAGGGCCAATTAGGCATAGCAAAAGGTATGAACACTTTTAAACATTTTTTTCCAACTATTTTGTCAAATGCAAATACAAGGAGAATGATCAAAGTGCTCACATGGCTCACTCTGTTAGAAGCGTTCTGAGTTTAAATGTTCCGTGTATTCCTTCTTAAAGTATAAATTTTTGTGTGGCCAGGAGTGCGATTGAGAACAGCTGGGAAAGGGCAGAGGGGGTGTCACGAATAACAGCGTTTCCCTGGCCATATTATGGCCCATTCCCCAACCGTAACATTAATCAAGCTCTGTCTAACTCCGCCTGCACACCATCCCCCTGTGACATGGGTTAGTCATCGCTGGGCGGGCTGTGGGCCGAATGGCCTGCCAACGGGAGTCAGAGACATGACACTGAGATCCATTGTGCAGGAAGGAACTGCGGATGCTAGTTTTTATCGAAGATAGACACAATCGCCACCTGTTCATTTTCTCCAGAGATGTTGCCTGACCCATTAAGTTACTCCAACATTTTGTGTCTGTTCACTATGAACATTGAATTATTTAATTTTAGGTAACTTACACTCTCTCTCTCTCTCTCCCTTGCCCACCCCCTCCTGCCCCCCCCATGAAGTAAAGGTCGGTTAACCAGTCCAAGGTTTGCAACGCTGGTTCCCTCTTGGGATCACACTATCCCTAGCCAACAATTGGCCTATCAGGGAACAAAATGTAGACATAAAGTGCTGGAGTGACTCAGTGGGTCAGGCAGCATCTCTGAAGGAAAGGATTAGGCGACATTTCGGGTCGGAACCCCTCTTCAAAATACCCTGCTGAGGTCATCTGTTGTTGGCCTTGATTTGTCCCGGTCTTTTCTTGCTTCCAGTTCCCCTCCTACAATCATCCCGAAGAAGGGTCCCGACCAAAAATGGAATATATTCCTTTTCTCCAGAGATGCTGTTTGGCCCGCTGAGTTACTCCAGCATTTTGTGTCTAACTTGCTGATTCAGACAGTTTTTTGATTATCAAGGATTCTGCGCTGACTCTTTACTCGGAAACACACGTTGGAAATTTAAACTTAGGGCGCAACTAACATCGTCTTACTACCGTGGGAACTCTTTAACTCAGCGGGCAGGCAGCAGTTAATTGTTGCTCCCTTCAGTTTCCCAGGGGGTCGGGACGGGACTGGAGTTGGGAGGGAAAGGTGGGGGAGTCGAGGGAGAGGAGGGGGAGACAGATGGGGGTGTCTTCATTTACTGGCGGCAGGTGTCTGTCACTGAAACAGGCAGGTGAGATTTCACATCCACCTTGTGTGTGCCTCTCTCTCTCTCCCTCCCTCCCTCCTTCTCACACAGGCTGAGCGACTCTGCCTCTGTGAGTGTACATCTCTTTCTCCCCCTCTCCCACACACAGTAAGACTGAGGTACTGTGCTCACTCCATCTGTGTCTCCCACATACACAGTAAAACTCTGCTTTGTGTGTGTATATACGTCTCCCCGCATTTCTCTCTCTCCCCCCCCCATCATTTGTGCCACGTGATGATTTAATTACACTTGACAGTTCACAATGTACTTTCAAGATTTAACGGGAAAGCTCGGGAGACGGACAAGTCACTCGCACAAATACCAGAAATGCCGAATACCGTGGGAACTCTTTGTCTACCCCCCCGTTATATCATGTGATATCGTGCTAGACCACGACCACTTCACTCTGGTTACATCTTGCGCCAAGTCGCCCCGTGAGAAAGGCCTATTAAAATGTAACATCAAAATTACTGTGCATATGGAGGGGGGATAGATGTGGCTCATAAATGTATGTTTGTACTGTTAAAGATATCACATTATACAGTAAATTAATTAAAATAAACATTAACAGTTCATCTGTGGAAAAGGGTGCTTTCTCAGTGCAAAACTAATTTCATTACTGCCACGCCATCGTTCCACTGGATGGAGTGAAAGAATAGAATCAAAATACACTTAAAGTCACCTTTAGGGTAATGCAAGGGTACATATCGAGGTGTATTTAATTATTACGTATTACATACCAACAACTGGAGAGCTGTCCTGAGCTACTATCTACCTCATTGGAGACCTTCAAACTATGTTTGATCGGACTCTACCGGACGCGCGCTTGCACTGAACGTTATTCATGTTATGTGCACATAAATGCTGGAGAAACTCAGCGGGTGCAGCAGCATCTATGGAGCGAAGGAGATAGGCAACGTTTCGGGCCGAAACCCTTCCGTTATTCCCTTTATCATGTGTTTATACACTGTGGAAGGCTGAATTGTAATCATGTATTGTATTTCCATTGACTGGTTAGTTTGCAACAAAAGCTTTTCACTGTACCTTGTTACAAGTGACGATAAACTAAACTAAACTAAATTAAACATCAAGCAATGTACACTTTGAGAAGGATTTACGGTCCAGAATGTCATCAGTGCTCGCTGCATAATCACACGTTCATCAGTCCACTGAACATAGAGTCTTCACCTTTGATCTGGTAGCAATTGTGTCAGGTTCCTCGTTGTAACCCAAATTGAATTTGTACCTCAGACGACAGGTTTGAATTTGCAATCACCTCCAACAAACTTCAGTTTCTCTTGATGCACAACAGCCAGCTTTTGTTGGCCAATGGTACATGACATCCTGGCACCATCCTTTCTAGGGGCAGGCGGGGGGCGGGGAGATAACAGTCTGGTGATGTTGTTGTAGTAGTACTCGAAACCTGGATTATTGGCTTTGGAGCATGTTTAAATCCTAACAAAACAGTTCATTAAATTGGTTTCAAATAATAAAATGATCAATAAAATAGTATTATTGCTAAAAATGAAGGCAAAGCGGATTTCAAAATGCTTCAGAAAAGGAATATGAAGGTTTTTTTATATATCCCACTTAGCCACGTCTCCAAATGTCAAGCTCAGAAAAACTGTAATGCAGTCATTTTGAAGTAAGCCTGAGCTAAGAGATGGCAAATGAGATGAATGGAGCTAAATCTTTGTGAGAGAAGAACGTTTTGAATTCTTCGCGAAAGCTGGGCCAGATGCTGATGTGATGGTTTTAAATCCAAATTCTGTGAAACCTCCAGCCAAAGTAGCACAATTATTTGGCAAGACACTTTGGCAAAGTGCACACACAGCTGCAGTCAGTCCAGCAATATGGTCAGGGTGAACATGGGATAATGATGAAGCCAAACACTTCTGTTTTGTTTGAAACAGATCAGGCTGCTCACAGAAAATATTTCCAGCTGCAACCTTGATAATCTCATGTTGTTGATCTGCTCAGGGAGCTAGCAATCATCTTTGTGAACTTATCCAATCGTGTCCGTAGGTTATCGTTAAATCTCTGGTTAACCACTATCACTGAGGATGGATTGATGCTTGCAAAGTGGTCTGGGTATGCATAGTTTAGCTTTCTCAGCTTAGTTTAGAGATACAGCATGGAAATAACATTATCTGTTATTTGCACTTTATCAGTTTATTTATTCATGTGTGTATGTTCTTATCTGTTATTTGCACTTTATCCGTTTATTTATTTATTCATGTGTGTGTATATATTTATATTATGGTATATGGACACACTGATCTGTTTTGTAGTACATGCCTACTATGTTCTGTGTGCTGAAGCAAAGCAAGAATTTAATTGTCCTATCAGGGACACATGACAATAAACTCACTTGAACTCGAACTTGAAACAGGATCTTTGGCCCACCGAGTCCGACTAGACCAGCGATCCCCACACACTCGAGCTATCCTCCACACACTAGGGACAATTTAAAATTAACCTAGAAACCTGTACATTTTTGGAGTATGGGAGGAAACCAAAGATCTCGGAGAAAACCCAAGCAGGTCACAGGGCTGGCAGTGTCTGCAAATGAAGGCATAGCTTCTTGATTAGTACAGGTGTCAGAGATTATGGGAAGAAGGCAGGCAAATGGGTTTAGGGGGGAGAGCCTTAATAGAATAGCGTAGACTTGGTGGAACGAATGACCTAATTCTATCCCTATTCCTTACGACTTGAATGATCGATAGCCTTTAACACAATCATATCAACAGCCACAGTAGTTAGTAAAAATATCCATCAGGTCTTAAATAATAGAAGAAAATATCTTCAGAAGGTGGCATGATGTGAAGCCTTATTAATAACATCATTCCAGAATTTTTTGTTGATAATTAGGAATCAAATCCTAAGGTTTCTTTTAATTAGAGTTATTAGATTGCATTAGATATCAAACGATTTATAACTTAATGGACATTGTAACGTTTTTCCAGTTTTGATGATTTATTTTGGTTATCCCTACTTTTGTCATTAACTCCCTTAATCTTGTACTTTTCTTCTCTCTGTGATTGTTGAACAATTTATTTGGCTCTGACATATTCGTACTCTCTTGTCCTATTGATCAAACCAATGATGAAGATGAATGGGAGAAATAGAGCTATTTTTTTCCCCAAAAGAAAAGGATATCAAGACGAAAAGAGAAGCTACCGTAAGGCATGATACAAGCATGTCATGTTAAATGAGAAATGAAAATAAAGTGGCAATCTCTTTTTTACATAGAAACATAGAACATAGAAATTAGGTGCAGGAGTAGGCCATTCGGCCCTTCGAGCCTGCACCGCCATTCAATATGATCATGGCTGATCATCCAACTCAGTATCCCGTACCTGCCTTCTCTCCATACCCCCTGATCCCCTTAGCCACAAGGGCCACATCTAACTCCCTCTTAAATAAGGCCAATGAACTGGCCTCAACTACCCTCTGTGGCAGAGAGTTCCAGAGATTCACCACTCTCTGTGTGAAAAAAGTTCTTCTCATCTCGGTTTTAAAGGATGTCCCCCTTATCCTTAAGCTGTGACCCCTTGTCCTGGACTTCCCCAACATCGGGAGCAATCTTCCTGCATCTAGCCTGTCCATTAGTTTGTATTTCTTTAAGATCCCCTTGAATCTTCTAAATTCTAAGAGTATAAAACCAAGCCTATTCTTGTACCATGTACCTGTATTTGATTATTGTTTTATTTAACTTGATGGCCAAAGGACCTAGTTTGCATGCTGTAGAATTCTTTGACTGCTATGACAATATAGGCTTGAAGTGCCATCTGCCAAATCCTTTTCCTATTGTCCTAACATTGCCTTTTTTTCACAAATGCATTTTAATGATACGAGTGTTCTGGCCCTCAATCTAAATTACTGAAATCATTCTGGTGATTTTCACTGCTGTTCAAAGAAGCTGGTGCTGTGTGTGAACTGAATAATTGATTCTTGCTTTTCCAAATACTCTTGAAACAAGTGGCATCTTTCAGAAGGCAGGTAGTAGTCAACCATGTCATTGGATATGGAATCATATATACTATGATTCTGAAGAATAATTATGTTTTCTGAAGAAGGATCTCGAGCCGAAACGTCACCTATACCTTTTTCCCAGAGATGCTGCCCGACTCGTTGTTACTCCAGCTTTTTGTGTCTATCTTTGGTGTAAACCATCATCTGCAGTTCCTTCCCATATACAGTATATACAGTGCATTCAGAAAGTATTCAGACCCCTTCACTTTTTCCACATTTTGTTACGTTGCAGCCTTATTTTAAAATGGATTAAATTCTTTTTTTTTTTATCATCTCCAATAAATCTCCAGGTCCGGACAGGATATTCCCTAGGACATTGAGGGAAGTTAGTGCAGGGGCTATGACAAAAATATTTCAAATGTCATTAGAAGCGGGAATAGTGCCGGAGGATTGGCGTAATGCGCATGTTGTTCCATTGTTTAAAAAGGGGTCTAAGAGTAAACCTAGCAATTATAGACCAGTTAGTTTGACGTCAGTGGTGGGAAAATTAATGGAAAGGATGCTTAGAGATAATATATATAAGTATCTGGATAAACAGGGTCTGATTAGGAACAGTCAACATGTAAGGCCTGGAAGGTCATGTTTGACTAATCTTCTTGAATTTTTTGAAGAGGTTACTCGGGAAATTGATGAGGGTAAAGCAGTGGATGTTGTATATATGGACTTCAGTAAGGCCTTTGATAAGGTTCCTCACGGAAGGTTGGTTAAGAAGGTTCAATTGTTGGGTATTAATGGTGGAGTAGAAAGATGGATTCAACAGTGGCTGAATGGGAGATGCCAGAGAGTAATGGTGGATGGTTGTGTGTCAGGTTGGAGGCCAGTGACTAGTGGGGTGCCACAGGGATCTGTGTTGGGTCCACTGTTGTTTGTCATGCACATCAATGATCTGGATAATGGTGTGGAAAATTGGATTAGTAAGTATGCAGATAGGTGGGGTTGTGGATAATGAAGTAGATTTTCAAAGTCTACAGAGAGATTTATGCCAGTTGGAAGAGTGGGCTGAAAGATGGCAGATGGAGTTTAATGCTGATAAGTGTGAGGTGCTGCATCTTGGCAGGACAAATCAAAATAGGACGTACATGGTAAATGGCAGGGAATTGAAGAATGCAGGTGAACAGAGGGATCTGGGAATAACTGTGCACAGTTCCCTGAAAGTGGAATCTCATGTAGATAGGGTGGTAAAGAAAGCTTTTGGTGTGCTGGCCTTTAAAATCAGAGCATTGAGTATAGAAGTTGGGATGTAATGTTAAAATTGTACAAGGCATTGGTGAGGCCAATTCTGGAGTATGGTGTACAATTTTGGTCGCCTAATTATAGGAAGGATGTCAACAAAATAGAGAGAGTACAGAGGAGATTTACTAGAATGTTGCCTGGGTTTCAGCAACTAAGTTACAGAGAAAGGTTGAACAAGTTAGGGCTTTATTCTTTGGAGCGCAGAAGGTTAAGGGGGACTTGATAGAGGTCTTTAAAAATGATGAGAGGGATAGACAGAGTTGACGTGGATAAGCTTTTCCCACTGAGAGTAGGGAAGATTCAAACAAGGGGACATGACTTGAGAATTATGGGACAGAAGTTTAGGGGTAACATGAGGGGGAACTACTTTACTCAGAGAGTAGTGGCTGTGTGGAATGCGCTTCCAGTGAAAGTGGTGGAGGCAGGTTCGTTTTTATCATTTAAAAATAAATTGGATAGTTATATGGACGGGAAAGGAATGGAGGGTTATGGTCTGAGCGCAGGTATATGGGACCAGGGGAGAATACGTGTTCGGCACGGACTAGAAGGGTCGAGATGGCCTGGTGCTTCGAATTTTTTGCAAAGTAATTAAAAAGAAATAACTGAAATATCACATTTACATAAGTATTCAGACCCTTTGGTATGACACTTAAAATTGAGCAAAGTTGTCCGAGAACCTCCGAGACAGGATTGTGTCGCGACACAGATCTGGGGAAGGGTGTAAGACAATTTCTTACAGGTCCTGAAGAGCACAGTGGCCTCCATCTTTCTTAAATGGAAGAACTGTGGAACCACCAGGACTCTTCATAGAGTTGGCCACCTGGCAAAACTGAGCAATTGGGGGAGAAGGGCCTTGGTCAGAGAGGTGACTCTGGCAGAGCTCCAAAGTTCCTCTGTGGAGATGGGAGAAGGACAACTATATCTGCAGTACTCCACCAATCAGGCCTTTATGGTAGAGTGGCCAGACGGAAGCTACTCCTCAGTAAAAGGCACATGACGGCCCACTTGGAGTTTGCCAAAAGGCACTACAAGGACTCTCAGACCATGAGAAACAAGATTCTCTGGTCTGCTGAAACCAAGATTGAACTCTTTGGCCTGAATGCATGGTGGTGGCAGCATCATAGGACGACAGATGGTGCAATGGGCTAAGTGTTTGGCTGGCAACCTGAAGGTGGCCGGTTCGAATCCTGATTGGAGTGTGTACTGCCGTTGTGTCCTTGGGCAAGACACTTCACCTACCTTTGCCTGGGACTAGAGACGGAAATTAGCTACTGATTGGCTACAATCTCGCATATTTACATGCAAATGTTAATTAATATGCACTGTCCCTATAAACAAAACATTATTATTATTATCATCATGCTGTGGGGATGTTTTTCAGCGGCAAGAACTGGGAGACTAGTCAGGATCAAGGGAAAGATGAACAGAGCAAAGTACAGAGAGATCGTGGAGGGAATCACGCTCCAGAGAGTTCTGGACCTCAGACTGGGGCGGAGGTTCATCTTTCAACAGGACAACGACCCTAAGCACACAGCAAAGACAACACAGAAGTGGCTTTGTGACAAGTCTGTGAATGTCCTTGAGTGGCCCAGCCAGAGCCTGGGCTTGAACCCGCTTGAACAATTCTGGAGGGACCTGAAAATAGCCGTTCATCAACGCTCCCCATCCAACCTGACAGAGCTTGAGAGGATCTGCAGAGAAGAATGGGAGAAATTACCAAAATACAGGTGTGCCAAGCTTGTAGCAACATACCCAAAAAGACTTGAGGCTGTAGTCGCTGCCATAGGTGGCTCAACAAAGAACTGAGTAAAGGGTCTGAACACTTATGTATATGTGATATTTCAGTTATTTATTTTTAATTACTTTGCAAAAATTTCTAAACACCTGTTTTAATTTTTTTATTATGGGGTATTATGTGTAGATTGATGATAAAAAAAAAAAAATGTAATCAATTTTAGAATAAGGCTGCAACGTAACAAAATGTGGAAAAAGTGAAGGGGTCTGAATACTTTCTGGATGCTCTGTATATATAATATGGCAGATCTCTTTCCCTTAAAAGAATTAATGAAGTAGGTGGTATTTTCATTGTTTTATTCTTGATGCCAACTTTTTGTTTTGCTTCTCTTGCTGATACTAGATTACTGATTACTGGATATTAGACCGAAATTTAGCAACTTGCGTTATTGCACTCGAGTACCATCATATACAGAGCGGATATGAATGGGGTGACAGACATTCGCAAAACAAATGGATTTTTGCACAGGAGTTAAAAATTCCATTCCAGTTCTACCACCGTACCAAACAAGGAAAAATATTTCTGTGTTTCCATGATGGATGCATCAGATTTAATACTAGATTTGAGATGCTTTACTTTATCACTCCAGCCACTACTAGAATCAGCACATCACCATGCAATAGCATTGTAAAAAGCTTTGCACCATAGTGATGCTTCAATTATTGTCACTGATCTTCATTGCTGCCAATCTAATTTGTCATCTTATCTCCAGTGTACAATCACCTCCAGAGTTGAAGCAGTAACTGGATCAGTGGATTTACATAATTGTAATATTACTTTTCCTGTTTAATATTCTGATGGCTGTTGGGAAGAAGCTGCTCCTGAACCAGGACATTACAGTTTTCAAGCTCCTACAGTATACCTTCTTCCCAATGGCGGGAGTGAAATGAGAGCATGTCTAATGGCGTTGTGGATCTCTGATGATGCTAGCTGCCTTTGAGGCAATGACTCCTGCAGATCCATTCGATGGTGGGGAGCTCAGTACCCATGATTGACTGGGCAGTGTTCTCCATTTTTTGCAATCGTCTTCATTTCTGGGTATTCAATTTGCCGAACTAGGCCATGATGCAACAATATGCTCTCTGGTGTACATCTGTAGAAGTTCAAGAGTGTATTCATCCACATACTGAATCTCCTCAATATGCTAAGGAAGTTGAGAGCGAGGTGGTTGTTCTGGCTCCATTCGGTCAGTCGATCAATCGATCTTCCGCCTTGTCATCATTCTAATTCTACACTGAAAGGTTAGAATGATCAATACCCAAGGTCGCATTATACTGAAATTAATTAAAAAAGTAAAGATAACAATGCATTGTTCAGAAAAGGGAGCAGTGGAATAATATTGCGTGACAAGAAAGTGACATCAAGGCACACAATATTGCTCAGATGAAAGGTAGAGGCAAGACAGGTTTGAAAAATGGTCAAATTTGATTTTAAAATGCAGAGGCGTGAGCTTTAGGCTTGCAAGCTATTAGTAAGATCATTAACTGGCACTCCAGCCGCAAGAAAGATGTTGTTAACAAGATCAAAGATTCCCAAGATGTGCATTTCTTAGTAGGGACGAGGAACCCAGCCTTGCAGTAATTATGCATGCAAGGCAGAGAGAAAGGATAAATAAAATGCAAGGTTTAGAGAAAAGATCAATAAACCAAGAGGGAAAGAAATGATGAAAGGGCGACACGTAGGAAGCTGAGCCAAATATGGACCACGTTACCCAAACAAAGCAATCACAAAACAACAGCAAAGAGAGACACCAGAAGAGATGTGTTTATATATTCTAAAACAATTGGGTTTACAGTGTGGTTTTTGACAATACTCAAAGGAATATTCTGATAGGAATATTAAAATGCTAAAAATCAGCAAGTGCTGAACAAGGGAAGCTGGTAAGTCCTTTATCAGCTGAATATGAGACTACAAAAAAAAGATAGATCAAACAAGGGCTGTGTTCTGCTAATCTGTGTCTTTATGGGCTATAAAGGGTTTAATCTCTGGGACTCCAGATTCTATCTGTGTTGTTAGGAAGTTTGTTTAGAAACCACTTAAATCACAGGTGTAAATAGTGACAGGGACCCTTGCAAACCTCTCCAGACTTGCTTTGCAAATCCACACTCTGCAAAGAGGTGTCGACAGTCTCCTCACCATAGCAGCCGTCCCGAGGGCAGCGTGCGCTGATAGTGAGTTTCCGACAGTGCAGGAAGGATCTGACTGGATGGGCTCCCCTCACCGCCAGCCAAGCTACGATTTGGTGCTTGTTGCTGAGTTATGGTGATGGGGCATTTCGCCAGACAAGCTGGGCAGTCTGCTCTGGGAACCATGCCACAGGATCCATTGAGTCATTTCCCTGCAGTGGGACGTTTCTTGCTGACCACTGCCCGATGGACTTGTAGTCAAAGGTATTGGTCCAGATGAACCTTTCCACGAGTGACAGATGGTGCGGCAATGTCCAGCTGACTGGCACATTGCGTGGCATCTGCGCCAGGCCCATCCTTTGCAACACCGGGGACAGGTCGAACCTCAGCAGGTAGTGACACTTGGTGCCCACGTGCCTTGGCTCTACACTCCGCCTGATGCAGCCACACACGAAGGTGGCCATCAGGGTGAGGGTGACGATGGGTATGCTATTACCCCCGTTGTCTGCCAACGTGCATTGTGGCCCATCGCGCCCGGTCCATCCTCGACCCCCAGATGAACTGGAATATGGCCCGGGTGATCCCTGTGGTGTAGGAGGGAGGGACAGGCCACACTTGCGCCAAATACAGCAGCCCCGAGGCCACCTCACACCTGATGACCAAATTTCTTCCTGTTATAGAGAGGGAGCTTCCACAGCTCCAGTTTCTTCTCCACCTTGCGTTTCATGTGCTTCGACAGCTCCATTTTCCTCCCCACCTTGGCCATCCACACCAGCCAATTCTTAACACACATCTCATCCCCCTAGAACCAGATCCCCAGTACATGATTTATTCCGAACAGCTCACTGAGGATTCTGTGATTTACAAACTGTTCCCAGTGACACATTCAGAGACTGACATCGAGTGCTGCTGGAAGGTCATCAACTCGGTGAAAGACGCTCTTTGATGTGCTCGACCTTTGTTGACCTCCCAGCGGAGCGAGATGTCCGTCCGGGAATGTTGACGACTGGCCCGCTGCAGAATGCAGGAGTACGTGTTGAGGGACGCACTGAAGGTTGGTGTAGCCAACGCCAAGGCTCGGTGGGGGAGAACCACAGTCGAGGGTCCTTCCACTGCTGGACATGTGGGGGGGTAGGGTGTGAGGAGACGCCCCTCAAAAAATAAGGGAAGGGGTTTCATGTCAGTGGGCCACATGAGTGGCAGAGGTGGGGGATAAATTTGTGTAATTTGTGTCAACAGTATTGAATGTTTGTATAGCCTCCGAGAATGTCGGATGGATTTTTTTGCACGGTTCCTGGATTATATATATTTCTTACTTGAATAAAGTATATTTTGAAATAAAAAAATATTTCACAGGTGTAAAATAATGCTTGTACTGCATAAAGTCGAAGAGGAATTTGGGTACTATGTGTAAAATAGAAGTTACCATCAACAGTTTATTAAATTATTTAGTGAGTTTGATATTGGTATTTAGTTTAGTTTATTGTCACATGTAACGAGGAACAATGAAGAGCTTTTGTTGCATGCTAACCAGTCAGCAGATAGACAATATGCGATTACAATTGAGCATGATTACAGTCCACAGTGTGCAAATACATGATAAAGGGAATAAAGTTTAGTGCAAGGTAAAATCCTATTAAAGATAGTCTGAGGGTCTCCAATGAGGTATTGTGTGGGAAGGAACTGCAGGTGCTGGTTTAAACCAAAGATTGATACAAAAACTGGAGTAACTCAGTGGGAGATGACCCAAAATATCACCCATTTCTTCTCTCCAGCGATGCTGCCTTTCCCGCTGAGTTACTCCAGCTTTTTGTATCTATCTCCAATTAGGTAATGCTGCCTCACAAGGAGATATATAGTTTAACCCCCATCTATAGTGAACTTCACTTAATTATTTATTCTATGAAACATCAATTAAACAATATTTTGGACAGTAGGTCTAAAGCTGTGACGGGAACCGCGCATGGGTTTCTGCCCCATGCTGTGTGTGTTGTGTGAGGAACTCTGCCTGAAACTTGGCTGGCATACTTGGCCACCAATCTTGGGTGCCACAGTGACACAGCTAGTAGAGCTGCTCCCTCATAGCACCAACATTCCTGGCTCAATTCCGACCTGTGATCCTGTCTATGTGGTGTTAGCATATTCTCTGTAAACAACTGGATTTCTTCTTAGCACTCCAATTTCCCTTCATGCCTCAAAGTTATGCAAATTGGTAGTTTAATAGGCAACTGTAAATTGCTTCCTTTGTATAGTGTGATAAATTTTGTTTTAGTTCAGTTTCTTTAGTTTTAGAGATACAGTGCGGAAACAAGCCCTCAGGCCCACCGAGTCTGCGCCAACCAGCGATCACCCACACACGGGCACTATTCTACACACTGGCAATTTGCAATTTTTACCAAAGCCAATTAACCTACAAACTTGTAAGTCAATGGAATGTGGGAGGAAACCGGAGCATCCGGAGAAAGCTCATGCAGTCATGGGGAGAATGTACAAAGTCCATACAGACAGCACCGTAATCAGGATCAAACCCGGGTCTCTTGCGCTGTAACGCAGCAATTCTATCGCTGTGCCACCATGCCGCCCATATGAATCTGGGGGAATTTATCCACACATGGAAGGCTACAGGGAAAATTGGTTTGGGTTTCAGTTTAGGATTGCTTTATGAGCCAGCATAGGCTTGCTAAGTCAAATATCCTCTCTCTATGTTACATAGAGATGTGTATCAGGAGGGGATTACTCAAGAAACCTAAAAGTGATTCTTTCAAAATGGTGAGAATGTGGTATTAAAGTCATACTTGATCTGGAAACATTCCAATCTGAAATGTGGAGATGAGGAAGACTGAGAGAGACAAACTTGGAATATTGTATAGGGAGGAACTGCAGATGCTGGTTTAAACTGGTTAGACACAAAATGCTGGAGCAACTCAGCGAGACAGGTAGCATCTCTGGAGAGAAGGAATAGGTGACATTTTGGGTTGAGACCGTTCTTCAGAGCCTTTAGTCTGAAGAAGGGTCTTGACCCGAAATTCCACCCCTTCTTTCTCTCCAGAGATGCTGTCTGTCCAGTTGAGTTACTCCAGCATTTTGTATCTAACTTGGAATATTGATTGGGTATGGGTTGGGGAATAAGAAACATAGAAACATAGGTGCAGGAGTAGGCCATTCGGTCCTTCGAGCCTGCACCGCCATTCAATATGATCATAGCTGATCATCCAACTCAGTATCCTGTACCTGCCTTCTCTCCATACCCCCTGATCCCTTTAGCCACAAGGGCTACATCTAACTCCCTCTTAAATATAGCCAATGAACTGGTCTCAACTGCAGATAATTCCACAGATTCACCACTCTCTGTGTGAAAAATGTTTTTCTCATCTTGGTCCTAAAAGGCTTCCCCCTTATCCTTAAACTGTGACCCCTTGTTCTGGACTTCCCCAACATCGGGAACAATCACAGTATGTGCATCACAGTATGGTATGGCAACTGCTCTGTCTCCGACCGGAAGGCATTGCAGAGGGTGGTGAAAATTGCCCAACGCATCACCGGTTCCACGCTCTCCTCCATTGAGTCTGTCCAAAGCAAGCGCTGTCTGCGGAGGGCGCTCAGCATCGCCAAGGACTGCTCTCACCCCAACCATGGACTGTTTACCCTCCTACCATCCGGGAGGCGCTACAGGTCTCTCCGTTGCTGAACCAGCAGGTCGAGGAACAGCTTCTTTCCGGCGGCTGTCACTCTACTAAACAACGTACCTCGGTGACTGCCAATCATCCCCCCCCGGACACTTATTATTTTTTTTTTTTCAAATCGTTTGCTATGTCGCTCTTCAAGGGAGATGCTAAATGCATTTCGTTGTCTCTGTACTGTACACTGACAATGACAATTAAAATTGAATCTGAATCTGAATCTTCCTGCATCTAGCCTGTACAACCCCTTAAGAATTGCATACGATTCTATAAGATCCCCCCTCAATCTTCTAAATTCTAGTGAGTAAAAGCCGAGTCTATCCAGTCTTTCTTCATATGAAAGTCCTGACATCCCAGGAATCAGTCTGGTGAACCTTCTCTGCACTCCCTCTATGGCAAGAATGGCAAGAAAATGTATCAATCCTCCCCTTTGCTGGCTGAGAAAACACTTTTCCCTAAGCCCGGGCCCATTTTATGTCAGCTTTCCAAGACTAACCCTACGCACATCCAAAAACAAGGAAATGCTTTCATATCCAATCCTTTCTTTTCATCTTCTTGAAAGGATGGATATAGGGTATCACCCGCTCGTTTTGGAAATGGCTCAATCATATAATCTCCGGTCAGAATCTTTTTCACAAATCCTATCCAAGGAATTCTTGTAAGGCAACCCCTTGCTCCCAACCCCCATAATGACCTGAGACTCTACCACTGACATAATGACTTTATAAACGTATATCAGATTGATGTCAAATACCACATGTTCTAGATCTCTATCTTTGGCCATAGCCAGCCACTAATTTCAAAGTTGAATGAGCTATGCCAATAACTGTAAAGAGAATTTTAGAACCATTATTCTTCATTTTCATTCAGTTGATGCAAATAATTGTTGCAATTTGCAAACATCAGTCTATTTACTTGATGTGCAAATGACTTGCAATGCCATTATAATTTATTGCACTGTTTTTGGCATGATATTTAAGGAAGGTTTATCTTTTCATGGTGTTATGCACAGTCAGGAGTTTAAGTGCCTCTAGGATACAGTGTTCCCACTTAAAGGGAGTTAATTGTTTAAATTACTTCTTAAAATCCATAATTCTTATAATTTCCAGATGCCTTGCATCTCTGTATACATTTAATGGTCTAATATTTCAATAATAGCTCCAATATCTTTGCTGCTTTTTATCTATCGTGAGCATGTCTGGGGAAGTGCTGCTCAATCAAAGAATAATAAAATGAGGAGTGTGCCAATGGCTTATTGATGAGGGACATATGGATTTGAACAATTTTGTATCATTAGTCTTTCCTACGTAAATCTATTCAATTTGTTTGTTACTAACTTTTTCCGTTGTTTTTTTTTCCTCTCACTTCATGCAGCAATAACCTTCCATGGCATCAAGGCAAAGGAGCATTCCTTCAACCACTTTGAAGTATTTTCTCACACTACAGATCCCTGATGATGATTCCTCCTGCTCTCCGGATCTATGACCACATTTTAACCTAGAGTCCCCACCACAGCCAACCATTGCGGACTCCACATTTGCTTGATTAACTTTGCTTTCTGCATATCTTCCATTCAATTGTCCCAAGTACCATCTATATCTCCTTCCCCTTTCCCCTGACTCTCAGTACAAAGAAGGGTCTCAACCCAATACGTCACCTATTGCTTTTCTCCAGATGCAGCCTGACCCGCTGAATTACTCCAGCATGTTGTGTCTGTCCTAGATTCCCTGCATCAGGTCATGGTGTGACAGGAAGTAGAGTTGTGAGAGAAATCATCCCTTGAGTTGTAACACCTATTCAGAGGTGCTAACTCTATCTCTGCGCCCACAGCATAGCTATAGACAACAATTCATATATTGTGTTTCATCTCCTTTCCCTCCTGCTAGTACCTAACCATACAGGCAATTTGAAACCCATTAGGTTCATGAGATCTCAATGTAATTATTAGTGACTCATCTTCCTCTTACAGGAGACAAGATACAATTTGCTGGCAGAACATACATGTTCAAGGGACATCTGTAGGAGGTAAGGAACTGTCGATGTCACGGGTCAAAATCAGAGTCATGCAAAATCATGCTGAGTTACAACCCAAAATGAGGGCATTTCTTTCCACCTTCCCTCCCCACACACACACAATTGCTGCTCAAACTGAGTTCCCCTTGCAAATAGATACAATGTGCTGGAGTGACTCAGCAGGTCGGGCATCATCTCAGGGGAAAAAGGATGGGTGACATAGAAACGTAGAAAATAGGTGCAGGAGTAGACCATTCGGCCCTTCAAGCCAGAACCGCCATTCAAAATGATCATGGCTGATCATCCAAATTCAGTATCCCGTTCCTGCTTTTTTTCCCCATATGCCTTGATTCTTTTAGCCCCAAGGGGTAAATCTAACTATTGAAAAGATGCAGTGAATTGGCCTCCACTGTTTCTGTGGCAGCGAATTCCACAGATTTACAACTCTCTGGGTTAAAATGTTTTTCTTCATCTCAGTCCTAAATGGCCTACCCCATATTCTTAAACCGTGATCCCTGGTTCTGGACTCCCACGACATGGGGAACATTTTTCCTGCATCTAGCTTTTCCAATCCCTTAAGAACAGACCTTGAGAAAATTTTGCAACCTGTCCCTATAACCCTATAACACAGGCTCGTGAGTCCTGGCAACATCCCCAAAAATCTTCTCTGCACTCTTTCCAGCTTAATGGTATGTTCTGAAGGGAACAATAAAGATACATTCATCAGAAAAAAAAATTCTGTTCTTTTCAAAGTTGGGAATAGAAGCAAATTGACTGATCTTATTGCAAATATTACATAATCAAAACTGCAATTTGACCGTAGAGATGCAGCATGGCTACAGGTGCTTCGGCCCATTGAGGCTGCACCGATCAGCGATCACCGCATACCCTAACACTATTCTGCACCGTAGTGCCAATTTAACTTACAAACCTGCACCTCTCTGGAGTGTGGGAGGAAACCGGAAGTGGAGAAAGCCCATGCGGTCACAGGGAGAACGTACAAACTTTGTACAGACACCAGCCATAGTCACGATCGATCTGGAGCCTCTGGCATTGTAAGACAGCAACTCTACCGCTGCACCACTGTGCTTAAAATTGAAAAATAAATTGTGAAGAATTTCATATAAATGAACATTGTCTGATAATGCTGAAGAACCCACCCTTTCAAAATCTGTTGAAGAATCTATTTTTCTACAAGAATTGAAGTTCTTTCAATATTGGACCATCTAGGTTCAACCACTTTAGGGTTTTTTTACGGACACACAAACCTTGTCTGATGAAATGAATATCTCTTTTTATTGAAAAAAATATAAAAATCAATGAACACACAGATCCTATCCAACCTAAAATAAAGTAGAGAGGGATTGCCTTTGTACATAGCATCCATTTTTTAAGCTTCTCCATCAATAAGTCAGGTGCCTGCCATAATGGATCCTGTACCAATCATCAGTTAGTCACACCTCATCGAGCTCCATATCGGCACGGAGTCAGAATCCATTTATTTCCATGTCAGTTCCTTCCAGTTAGTTGTGGGTCTCAGCTGGTTTGTCTTTGGTTCTTGCTGACCTGTGTACCACTCAGTGCGACAGACCTACCTGCTCTCACCCTTCTCATCCTGCACAGAAAGAAGTGGCCATTAAATATAGATGCTCAAACATTATAGTCAGCTAAATGACACAGACCCTGAAACACGGTGTTAGATGTTGTGCACAGTGGGTTCATTTTGAACAAGCCCGTCGAGCTCTTTTATATTCGCTCAAGCGACAAGTAAACACAACCATCTGTGTTCACAGTCAGTGTTCACCAGGACTGCAACAACAGACTTACAAGAGGTGACACAGTCTCAAGGTAGTAACAATCCACTGAATTCGCACATCACACAACCTGGCCCCAAAACATCGTCAACAAAAGCATTGCGGCAGGATGGTCTATGTTCACAAGGTCATAAGGAATAGTAGTAGAATTAGAATATTCGACCCATCAAACCTACTCCTCCATACAATCATGGTTGATCTATCTCTCCTTCCTAACCCCATTCTCCTGCCTTCTCCCCAAAAAATCTGAGGTTCATTTAAGGATCCCAAAAATCTGGTTTAGGCAGCTCCTCACAAACACCCTGACATCGACAGGCGTTTTTTAAATTTGGGTTCTTCCATGCTGTAAAAAACATCCATCTCTATAACCCTGCCAATACTCAACGTACAAGTGCATCATAGTCACAGTAAGTGGCTATCAGTGAAGCTGTAGTGATTGCCATTTGCAGGGAAACCTTAGGCTACCCTAACAAGGTGAACCAGCACTGGGTTATTGAGAATAACCAGGAATCTGGGGGGGGCGCAAATTAACTGCGAGGTGTTCCTGGATTGGAAGGCCACCTTTCCTTCAAAGGAAAAGAGCCAATTATCCCAAAGACAGAGATTCAGCAGAAAAGTGGTACCTAAAAATCTGCAATTTTTTTGAAAATTAATAGATTTTCCCCCCTCTGATATCATACTACTGACTAATTCTCCCATATGCTAGGGTGTAGTCTTGGTCTTCTGACCTACCTTACTGCAGAGCTTGGATATTTTTAAATCTGCACATTCTCTGTAACTGCAATGCTGCAACATTATATTCCGCACTCTATTTTTTTCTTTGAATTACCTGATGCACTTGTGTATGGCTTGATTGTACTCAAATATAGTATGATTTGAATGGATAGTACACAATTATTTCTGTACCATGGCACACATGACACTACCAATACAAATACATGTAATTGTAATGGATGGTCACTGCACTGGAGGCTCAGCAACTCATGGACAGGTTATTTATTTGGTTTATTCCATGCTGTTAACACCATCTATATCCCAGGGATAAAACCCATGGCTTCACCCCACTGAGAGCCATGAACTAGAGTGAACACATCAGGGACAGAGAGTCAGGCATCACTCAATGGAAGAAATGCTTTGAAGATGCCTCAACCTTCAAATTCTCTAAAGATGCTCGAAACAGGTCATTGTTTTGAATAAAGATTGACACAAAATGCTGGAGTAACTCAGCGGGGCAGGTAGCATCTCTGGATAGAAGGAATGGGTTTAAACTGCCAGCATTCTGTGTCTAGCTTAGATTTAAACCACCATCTTCATTTCCTTCCTGCACACATTGTTTTGAGTGCCCTGGGCTCCATCTCATAGCAGCCAATCAGACCTACCTTGCCACCACTCCTGACCAAGCTGAGGTGAATTAAAGAAATCAAGGCCACTGGAGTTGAAATCTTAAAACTTGGTCATGAACCACCCACATTGAAGTGGCAGCCAAGAAGGCACACCAACGTCTCTACTTCCTTAGGAGACTGGGAAAATTGGGCATGTCTCCAATGACTCTCACAAACTTCTACAGATGCACCATGGAAAGCATACTGTCGATTTCCACCACATCTTGGTTTGGCAACAATTCTGCGCAAGACCACAAGAAATTGCAGAGTTGTAGATGTAGCTCAGTCCATCACACAGACCAGACTCGCCAATCTAACTACACTTCATGGAAGAGCAACCAACATAATCAAAGGCTGGTCCCACCCTGGTAACTCCCTCTCCCCACTACTGTTATGCAGAAGATACAGAAGCTTGAAACTGCAAACAACAAGACTCAGGAATAGTTTCTTTATTAATAACAATCAGTCTTTTATCACAGTCTGCCCTCTCCTCATTCTCATCCACTTCACCTCCCAGTACTTTTCCACCGGTCCCTCCTTCTCCTCACCTGCCTGCCACTCCCCTCTCATCAGCCTAACTCTCCTCACCTGTTGCACTCAGTTGCCTCTGATCACCTATTAACCCGGTATATAGACTCTCCTCACCGTTCACACAGTGCCAGATTGTTCTCAGCATTCATGCAAGACTCTCCAGCGATTTCACGACTGCCTACACGGATTCGAACCTGCCTGCCCCTGACCATACCGTCCTGTCGTCTTCCCGGATAGCACTTCCCGGGACCAGCCTTCTGTCCTCGACTTTCTGGTTTCTGTCTGCCTCTCTCCTGGGCTGTTTGGTGTATCCCTGCAACGGCTCCTCGATTACCTGCCTGGCTTTGACTCTCCTTTTGTCTGTCCCTCGCTGGTTTGTTTGCATCGTGTGTTGGTTCTCCTGGTTACCGGACCTTCCGCTACCGCGACTACGTCTCCTGCCTGCCCCTCTTCGGAACCCTCGCTCAATCCTGAGCCTCTGTGTGAGTACGGTGTACCCATTCCTGTGTTTCCACTCTGGGTTATGGTAGCGTAATAAAGTTCATTACCAGTTATACCTGCCTGATTCTGTGCTGCTATTGGGTCCAAACTATACCCGTTACATCTTTAGCAATGTCATAAGATATAACCACATGATATTACCTTAGGAGTCCAGTTTCCCTGGCAGTTAACAGTTATACACACCACAAGGATCTCTGAAGGAAGTAAGAGAAATATTATACTGGTCAACCAAATGAAACTATTTAAATTTCTTTTTAATGCAAACAATGCTTTAATCTTCTTGATAGCTTGCATACAATTTGTCTCTTTATGACTTTATGACAAAAATTCTAGCTATATTATGTTTAAGAAATTTGGTTTCATGAATATGGAATTTACCCAGCTGTATAAGAAGATTAATAGCAATCTGTTTTTATAGCATTTGTTTGATCTAAAGCAGCAAATTATATCCGCAAGCTCTAATTTTTGAAGGATCTTTAAATTAGCCCTGGCAAGAAAGATTAAACTCATTCCAAAATATTTCACATTTGCAGCAAGGGGAAAAATAAATCCTGAATATTAACATTATTACAAATTGTGCACGGTGGAAAGACTGCCATGTTAGTCATTACTGGCAAAATATTATGAACGTCTGCATTTGAAGATTTGGTTCACTTTGAATCTTCAAAATAAATTTTCTTCATGATATGCCGCAACCTTTGCCAAGTAACATTTCCAGACTGCTCTTCCCTCCATGTGCATCAACTTCCAATCAACTGTTATAGCGTTAATATGAAGGTATTTGGAGCCTTGAGTCGTGATACCATTTAAGGCAAACAATGGCAAAGATTATTGTTGGCTTGCTGAGTGATAAATCCTTTTTAACTAGTGATGGAAATGACCCAAAGAGTATTCTTGGAATAGTGATGAAAATGTGCTTCTAATTACGGAATTTTAATTCATACCAAATGTTATTACCTAAGTGCAATTGGAAATAAATTATTAAGCAGTTGGTAAAGATTGCAGAGACCTAATGATAGGGTAAACCGGAAAGACACAATTCATGCTATTAAGAGCTCCTGGTTGAAATTATTATCTGGGAGTAATTTTGTGCACAGTGTATTTCTCGGGTAAGTGTATATCCTCATTAAAATTAGGAACATCAGTTAAATCACCTTAAATCATATCCATCCTCTTTATAGTCGTTATGCAACCCTGATACTACTTCAGTTATCAAAGCTTGGCTTATCCCTGCTTTAAAAGATAAAATAGGACATTTCCAGCCTTATTTTCTCCAATTCATCATCACCAAATGCCCCCAATCAGATAGTTAATTCAAAGCATACAACTATTTATAAAAAGGTAACGTTAAAAAAAAAATCAGCAGCAATGAATTTCTTTTCTGTTCCTTCCCACTGGATCACACACCTCTTTAACTGGTTCTATATAACGTAATCGCAAAGCATTTCACTAAGAAAAATGTGACTATGTTTTATGCAGTTTCAGTGTTCTCTGGAGGTTTACCTGCCTCATAGTTCTTCAAGTTAAAACTAGGCTTTGATGATCAACCATCAATAATATCGAAGAAGGTAGAAACAATGAACTGCAGATGCTAGTTTACAAAAAAAGGGCACAAAGTGCTGGAACAACTCATGGGGTCAGGCAGGCAGCATCTCTGGAGAACATGGATAG
This sequence comes from Leucoraja erinaceus, assembly GCF_028641065.1. Lineage (NCBI taxonomy): Eukaryota > Metazoa > Chordata > Chondrichthyes > Rajiformes > Rajidae > Leucoraja > Leucoraja erinaceus. Next base: position 66,524,224 of record NC_073383.1, on the reverse strand, counting down.
ATAAGGTTTATGGTCTTTACATTCCTAGCCTTTATCCAACCATCTGTCTAACAAATCCCCATACCCCACCCATATGCACCTATCACTTACCAGGCTTTGTGCAGCTTTCTTCCCTCCCCCCGACGATCGGTCAGAAGAAGGGTCCTGATCCAAAACATCACCTATCCATGTTCTCCATGTGGCCTGATCTGCTGAGTTACTCCAGTACTTTGTATCAATAATATCAAGGAAGGAATTCCTTGCACTGATAATCTCAGGCAAATTTTCGCTCCTACATAGAAACATAGAAATTAGGTGCAGGAGAGTAGGCCATTCGGCCCTTCGAGCCTGCACCGCCATTCAATATGATCATGGCAGTGATCATCCAAACTCAGTTAGGTGCAGGAGTAGGCCATTCGGCCCTTCGAGCCTGCACCGCCATTCAATATGATCATGGCTGATCATCCAACTCAGTATCCCGTACCTGCCTTCTCTCCATACCCCCTGATCCCCTTAGCCACAGGGCCACATCTAACTCCCTCTTAAATATAGCCAATGAACTGGCCTCGACTACCCTCTGTGGCAGAGAGTTCCAGAGACTCACCACTCTCTGTGTGAAAAAAGTTCTTCTCATCTCGGTTTTAAAGGATTTCCCCCTTATCCTTAAATGGCTTTATCCATCTATAAACTAGTTCTTATTTGGAATCGTACTAAACATGTCAGATTATATTTTTGGCCCTCAAGCAAATCTTCTCTCTAGAAAAAGAAATTACTCAACATTTCACATTGCCTTGTTGTTGCCCCATTCACTGCTTCCGCCAGTTCCTCTACATTCTGCTTCTGTTATTGTAGAGCATAAACCCCCAACACTTGAACACTCCGGCAGTTATTTGACAATGATCATACACTCTAGGAGTCATTTCACTATGGTAGTTCAGCAGCCATGCCAGATGCTGGCACCTCTTTCGTAACATCAAACCACTGTCAAACATCATGACAGTCTTTTCCTTACTTTTGGATCCAAGTGACAGCTCAAGTGACAGTAATGCATCACTCCCAGATCAGCTCAATATCTTCAATACTCTCTTCAAAAAAACAAATCATGATGTACCTTCACAAGCCCCCACAGCCCCTGACAACCCTGTGATCTCAGTCTCTGAGGCCGACATCAGAAGATCCTTCAAGAGAGTGAACTCTCGGAAAGCATCCGACCCTGATGGTGTATCTGGCCACATTCTCAAAACTTGTGTGAAACAACTGGCCGGAGTATTTGTGAAGTGCTGGACCCTCAACAGATCAGGCAGCATCTCTGGAAAACATGGATAGATGACGTTTAGAGTCTGTACCCTTCTTCAGACTGATTTACCTGCTTTAAAATAATATCCATAATACCAATGTCTGTGAAGAGCAAAATGACATACCTCAATGGATATTGACTGGTGGTACACATGTCCGTGGTGATGAAGTTCTTCGAGAGGCAATCAACTCCTGCCTCAATAATGACCTGGACTCGCTTTAGTTCAGCTACCTCCAAAACAGATCCACAGCAAATGTGATCTTGTTGGCTCTCCACTATGCACTTGAACTACAGGTATACATATGTCAGGCTGTTATTAATCGACTGTGGCTCAGCATTCAACATCATCATCCCTTCCAAACTCATTGTTAAACTTGGAGAGCTGGATCTCCGCTTCTCTCGATGTAACTGGATCCTTGGCATTCTCATTGATAATCTGGTTGAGTGGTGAAAGAAAAACAATCTTGCTCTAGGCATTAGCAAGACCAAGGAGCTGATTATTGACGTCAGGATGCACCTGCCTTCATTTGTGGGGCAGCAGTAGAAACCTTAACAGCTTCAAGTTCTTGAGCATGCATTTCCCTGATGAACTGTCCTGGGCTGAGCACATTAATGACATCTGAAGAAAGCAAGCGAGCATCTCCGCCTCCTCAGCAGCTTGAGGGGATTCAGCATGTCACTGAATGGTGATGTGGTTGTGACAGGAGACATGTTGGTGGGCCTAGGTCCTTCTACAAGTTCTGTTGGAGAGCATACTAACTGCATGGCCTGGTTTGGTAATTAAAATACTCAGGAATGAAGTAGACTGCAGAAAGTGGTGAACGTTGCAGGTTGTCCATCATGGGTACTGAAGTCTTCACCATTTAAAAAGATCGACAGAAAGTTCCTCAAGATGCTGGCTGCTTCCATTGGGAAGAAGGTGCAGAAGCCTGGGTACTGTTGATTTTAGGTTCAAGATCAGGTTTTTACCATCAATTCTTGAAGAATAGATTCTTGAACCACCCTGCACAACCCTATCGCTGAACCACCACGGACTTTGCCCTGCCGCCTACTTTAGTTTTGCACTATCATGGTCAGGTTTACTCAGAATAACTAATAATTTATTTATATTAATCGTTATTGTTTTTGCATTCAATGTTCCTGTAAAGAAACTATGAAAGAATGGATTGACTGGGCTTATATTCTCTGGAATTTAGATGAGAAGGGATCTTATGGAAACATATAGAATTATTAAGGGATTGGACCGGCTAAATGCAGGAAAAATATTCCCAATGTTGGGGGAGTCCAGAACCAGGAATCACAGTGTAAGATTAAGGGGTAGGCCATTTAAGACTGAGATAAGCAAAACGTTTTCAACCAGAGAGCTGTGAATGTGTAGAATTATCTGCCACAGAATGCAGTGGAAGCCAATTCACTGGGTGCTTTCAAGAGAGAGTTAGAAAGAGGACTTTGGGCTAACGGAATCAAGGAATATGGGGAGAAACCAGGAACAGGGTACTGATTTTGGATGATCAGCCATGATCATATTGAATGTGCTGGCTCAAGGGCCAAATGGCCTACACACCTACACCTATGTTCTATGTTTCTAAAGCTGCAGCAAGTTGAATGTGCTTACTCCGGTTCATGTTGCGTGCATATGAGAAATAAACACTTTTGAGCTCTTGTTACTTCAACTTCGACCAAAAAAATAACTCATCACCTCTTTATATAAAAAACATTAAGTGCTGTAAATAGTCAGAAACTGAGCATAACATTTGAAGAGAGGGACAGCATTTCAGAGCAATGGCCCTCTCCTTCTTTCATAATAAGATGCAAGGACATTCTTCCAACAAATGAGAGCAGAAAATGCTGGTAAAACATAACGGGTCAATCAGGGCCTCACTCTCAGATAAAAATCAGAGTTAACATTTTAGGTAATCAGGCCCTTTCATCAGAGCTTCATGTGCCCAACTTAACATGAATCCAATTTAAGTTTGGCCATAGAACTTCTACATTAATTATTGCTGCTATTCACTTTCCATCCTTCATAAAGTTGAATATCTCTCCCTCATCAAATTCCCCTGCACCTTGGACTTTAAACAAACGTAATGAAGCAAATTAGATAGCTAATTAAAGTTAATTAGAGTTAAGGTCATTGCTTCAGTTTCCACAAGAAGATGCAAATAATTACAGAATTAATGGCCAAGTGCAGCACGAGTACGTCTAGAAACTGGAAATAACAATTTAGTTTCACAGTTCGTCTGAAGTCGGGGGACCCGTCAATAAATGGCGTGTTGCATGGGACAGTGTTTTGTGTACTGGCCAACATCATAAAACTGAAAACACATTATACCACTGGCAGAGTGATTTTATTCCTTTATTCTACATTTTTAACCACCAAGCAAATAACACAGAATATTTGTGCAACCTTCAATAATGAGATCTTTCGATCAGAGATTAATGGCTAATTCTTTAGTTTAGTTTAGTTAAAGTTTAGTTTAGAGTTTCCAGCTCGGAAACAGGCCCCTTGGCCCACAGAGTCCGCACCGACCAGCGATCCCCGCACATTAACACTCTCCTAACATTGTCCTAACATTGTTAGAAAAATTTACATTTGTATCAAGCCAATTAACCTACAAACTTGTACCTCTTTGGAGTGTGGGAGGAAACCAAAGATCTCGGAGAAAACCCAAGCGGTCACCGGGAGAATGTACAAACTCCGTACCGACAGCAAACAGTCGGGATCGAACAAGGGTCTCCGGCACTGTAAGCGCTGTAGCAACTCTACCGCTGCCCCACCATTTACTGCAGTTTGCTGCAAAAGGTATTCAATCTGTTTTCTTAATATTGCATCAATTGTTTTAATGCTTTTCAATTATTAAAAAAACAAATTAACAATGTTTAAATGATATGTCAAGCTCTAAAATATGTTCCCAAAAAACATTGCAAGATATTTTTATTGCAGTAGCTAGAATTTCATTACTGTAACTAATGTAAGTAACAGTTATATGCCAGGACTTAAAGTTAGTGAAATATTCATGTCTGAAATCTGGAGGAAAGAAACATCTGTCTGAATTATGCACATTTTTGAAAATGCTCTTATCAGGTGGCACAGACCTCCATTCTCAAAAGACAGATTTCAAACAGCTTCTGGCACTTCACAGATAGTCAGGTCAGTCTCTGGGGGCTCCCTGTGGGCAGGTGCTACCCGAACACTCAACAGGTGCATTCTTATCTTCGCACAACAGTTACATATGTGCAACAATATTTATGCCCCTTGCAACTTAATTGACAACTGCATCCTTATATCCCCAACTGGCCTGTGGCAGTCTTCTCCTTGGGAGTTGATGGGTGAAAGCTGTCGGTATGTATTCGGTCTCATCTTTTTGTGTGTGGCACTCTCCGGCTGGTAGAATCGGAATAAACAAATGATGGAATTTGAAAGGAGCAGAGACAATGTCACCCAATGACTTCCTAGTTACGTGGCACCTTGTGGATATGTGGTGCACAGGTTGTTAGCAGGATATTATGTGTGTAACACAAGAGGCGTACTTAGTGACAAAAGTGAGCAATGCACAGATGCCGACATGTAAATGTATATGTTAAGCAAAGAGAGGTTCCAATGGGCTTTGTGAGCTGCCTCAGAGAAGCAGCACCAAGGTGATTGTCAACTCTTGCAGGCATTACACCCTGAGGCCCATTGCTAAAAATAAGCAAGGTGTAAAGATGCTCACCTTGGCAATCTCCCCAATTCTCCTTCCTTAATGGAGACATGTGACTCGGTCACCTCTACCTCAGGTAGTTTTAAATGTAGAAACAAAGAACCGCAGATGCTGGTCAATACACAAAAGGACACAAAGTGCTGGAGTAAGTCAGTGGGTCAGACAACATCACTGGAGAACATGGATAGGTGACATTTGGGGTCGAGGGGAGGTTGTAGGGGGGGTGGGTGGGGTCTTGGTGGGGAGACCCCGGTGTGTGGGGGGATTGGAGGGGAGGGTGGGGCGGTTGGGGGGGCTGGTGAGGGGGCAGGTAGGGGGAGAAATCGGGGCTGAGCCCATATGAGGTGCAGGTGAGGAAGGAGTGGGGGATAGTTGGAGTGTATCTAAAATTCAACGCTCATATGGTTATTTTTTTTTAAGCTTCACAATGTACTTCGATCGGAAAGGTTCCCACATGCTCCAGATTGAATGATTTGCGCTCCTGTTCCTGCATTAAGGTTCCAGAGCAGCATGTTTAGAGAGACCAACGCTGACTATAACATTTTTGCAATCATCCTAAACTTCAATCAGTCAGACGTCATTCTGTAATTTACCACGTACCTGGGCCTTTTGAAATACTCTTACTTCAGCCTTTTTTTCTTGTTTAAAAACATTGCATTTCTAAATTTTCCAAAAAGTAATTGACTTGGAGCATCAACTGATTCCATCTCCACAGACGGCAGCACAATGTCGCAACGGTACAGTTGCTGCCTTGCAGTGCCAGGGACCCGGGTTCATTCCTGACTATGGTTGCTGTCTGTCTGGAGTTTGTAAGTTCTCCCTGTGACCACATTGGTTTTCTCCTTGTGCTCCGGTTTCCTCCTGCACTCCTAAAACGTATATAATTGGCTTCGGTAAGGTGTAAAAGTCTCACGTTTGTGTGTGTGTGTGTGTCGGGGTGGGCGGTACAGGGTGATCTCTGGTCGGTACGGACTTGGTGGGCCGAAAGGCCTGTTTCCGCACTGTATCTCTAAAGTCTAAAGATGCTGGCCAATCTGTTGGGTCATTTTACATTAAATTTCCTGCATCCATACTTTTTTTTTGTCTTATCAATCTTGTTAGTTCTTCTAAAATTGCCTTTTAGAATCTTTCCGTGAGACTTCCTTGGCTTCACTCTCCAGATAGAAATAAAAAGCATCCATTCCTGCACAAAGCCATCATCTCATCCAAAATGAATAATTGCATTTTCAAAAATAATTACCAATTATTTTAGTTCAGTGAACATGATAGGAGTTCTGAGGGAAACTACCTGCAGTAGTTAATTTTTTTTTTAGCCATGGATTTCACTCTTTATGTCCCTAATATAAATACTTTCAAGAGTCAAGAGTGTTTAATTGACAATGGAACAATGACATTCTTACTTGTAGCAGCATTATAGGCCTGTAAACACAATATTCATAGATAATGTATAAAAACAAAAATAAATTGTAATAAATTAAATACTGCAATACTATTGGAAAAAATCCAAATCCTCCCAGTGCTACCAAGACAGTCTATAGTTCATGATTTAGTTTGTGTTTTGTGGAGTTCACAAACCTGATGGTTGGTGGTAGGAAGCTGTTCTCCAACCTGGAGGTCAAGGTTACCAGCCTTCCATATCTTCCTTCTGTAATAAGAGTGCAGAGAGAATTGCATTTGACTTGTGAAATTTACATTTTCAAAGGCATGTTGAATTCATACTTGGAATCATCTGAATGTAATGAAACATTTAAAAACAAGAATGAGCAGAATCGTAATAATGTAATGCCTTTCATATTTTCAGAATTTTACAGCCAATTAAATGTAGTTGCTGTTGTAATATCGGCGAACACAGCAGGCTATTTGTACAGAGCAAGCTCCACCAAACAAAATGACTGTATAATCTTTTTTGTGTGATGCTGGTTCTATATTGGTCATGAATGATTCTGGCAGTGTTCTGCACATTATGCCACGGACCTTGTATGTTATCTTACGAAAGGGAGAAAGAGCCTCAGCTTGTAATATAAGGTAGCAATAGTTGAAATAAACTCCACGTTTGTGCATCTAAAATGTATATGACCTGATTTAGATATTCATTTTTCTGTGCATATCGCAAATTATTTTGGGCACATTGATTATGATAAACCTAACAATGTTGTTACATGACAACTGGAGAGCAAAAATATTCATCAGATGCTTCCCTGGAGATTAGCACAAATGAGACACAGCGGTTGCTGGCCAATTTGCACTGATGGCTCTACAACACAAACTCCCACGTAGGACACTGTCATCAAGAGTGACAAAGAGAAATTATCTAGAGTCCATGATTGGGACAGCTCGAGTCACAGTGAGATGGAAATCACATATCATTTGCCCATGAAGATCTATACCCAGCCCATGGGAATGATACAGACATGTTGTTATAGTCCGAAGATAGACACAAAAGGCTGGAGTAACTCAGTGGGACAGGCAGCATCTCCGGAGAGAAGGAATGGGTGACGTTTCGGGTCGAGACCATTCTTTGACCCGAAACATCACCCATTCCATCTCTCAAGAGATGCTGCCTATCTCGTTAAGTTTCTCCAGCATTTTTTTACTATATAGTTTTTACTATCATATGTAACTATATTTTACCATAACATGCTTGCTTCTAATAAAAATATTAAAAAAAAAAAAAAAGTTTCTCCAGCATTTTGTATCTATCATCGATTTAAACCAGCATCTACAGTTCTTTTTCGCACATTTTGCTATAGTCCCTTCTAGTCAAGACTTTTGTGATATTTTTTATCCTATTCCGGACAATGAAACAAGATAAAAATTGGGATAGACAAATGTGCTGGAGAAACTCAGCGGGTGCAGCAGCATCTACGGAGCAAAGGAAATAGGCTACGTTTCGGGCCCAAACCCTTCTTCACACTGATGTAGGGTGGGGAGCAGAAAGGGAAAAGGAAGAGGAGGAGCCCGAGGGCTGAGGGAGAGCTCAGAAGGGGAGGAGACAGCAGGGGCTACCGGAAATTGGACAATTCATTGTTTATGCCGCTAGGGTGCTGCTCCTCCAATTTCGGGTGGTGCTCACTCTGGGTCATGGAGGAGGCCCAGGGGGTTTGGATTCGGAGGGGGGGTGGGGGGGGGGGTGAGGGTGGGGGGGGGGGGGGTTTCGGGGGGGGGGGGGGGGGGGGGGTGGGGTAGGGGGGGGGGCGGGGCGGTCAGGGGGGGGATGGGGGGGGGGGGGGAGATGGGGGGGCGGTGTGGGGGTGGGGGGGGGGGGGGGTGTGGAAGGGGGGGTCTTTGTGGAGGGCAGGGATGGGGGTGGGTGGGAAGAGGTGGCGAGTTGTGGGGTCACGGTGGAGGTGGTGGAAATGGCGGAGGATTATGTGTTGTAGTTGCCGGCTGGTGGGGTGAAAGGTGAGGACTAGGGGTGACTCTGCCATTGTTGCGAATGGGGGGATGGGGAGAGAGCGCAGTGTTACGGGGTATGGAAGAGAGACCCTGGTGAGAGCTTCATCTCTATAGTAGGGGAGGGGAACCCTCGTTCCCTGAAGAATGAGGACATTTCCGATGCCCTAGTGTGAAACGCCTCATCCTGGGGGCAGACGCGGCGTAGATGGAGGAATTGGGAATAGGGGATGGAGTCCTTACAGGAAGCAGGGTGGGAAGAAGAGTAATCAAGATAGCCATGGGAGTCAGTGGGTTTATAGTGTAGGTATGTTACAATACTTACCTTCAGCAGCTCTGCAGTTCTGCCACTGGCCGTGTGCACAATTTTGGCGCGTTTGAGTCGGGGGGGGGCGGGGTTAAAACGCCATTTTCTCTTACCTTGTCCTGGATTATATTTTGTCGGAGTCCAAGCGTTTGCTGAAGAATCGTTCCGATGGCCGTTCTGTGTCTTTTTTTTTTAAATCACCCGACAATTTCAATTTTAAAACCAGCTTCTAAAGCCGTAAATGCTGACAACAGGGACGGATTTCATGTAGGTGACAGGTAAATGAAAGTCGTTTATTTTTATGTATAAAAGTGTTTCTTAAGATGCCTTTAGTTCACATTTTAAGTTGCGAAACGGTGATATAGTCCCCATACGAACCGGCATGCCAATATGGGGGTATAAATCACCACAACCTCAACGTTCCAAATGATCCCGTTCCAGTAAAACCCACTCGCAAGTTGATTTAAATGACCATTAATCTACAGGTATTAAACATTAAATTCCTTCCATTTGGCCTATAAATCCATGACAATGAGATTTAAAAAACATGTTTCATTGTGAATTCTTGTGTGAATGTTATTTGGACACTTAGGCTATTTAAAAATGTTAATCTATTCTTAAGAAATTGATAGATGTTTAGATCTAATAATTAAATTTTGTAATTAGCTACAATTAGGTAACTAACTATATGCTTTAATTTCAAGTCATCTAGTAAGATTGTTTCATATTTGTTTCAGAATGCATCAATCTATAATAACTGAAAATTTATTTCAGTTCTCTTAATTTTTAATAAAGTTATACGCTTTTGACTGTCCTCCATCACAGCTTTTGTGTTCAGTCAATGGAAAAGCAATAGGGAACAAGATGCTTATTTCCGAGTATGAAAATGGCCATAACTTTTATAATACTGAAGATATGAAAGTGAATTAGGTGTCAAATTAAACTTATTTTTATGCTTTATCGGATGGGATAAATTATAGACTTGATTTTTAAAATCTCAATATTTTGTAACATTGCTATATAGTGGATGCCGGTCAGAAGTCTATCACCTGCGATGGAAATAGTGAGGTCATGAAATGGTAGGGAAGTGTCGGAAATGTTCCAGGTGTATTTGAGTGCCGGATGGAAGTTAGTGGTGAAGCGGATGAAATCAGTCCGTTGTGTGTGGGTGCAGGAAGTAGCACCAAAGCAGTCATCGATGTAGTAGAGGTTGGGGATGGGGCCCTGGTACGCCTCGAACAAGGATTGTTCGACGTACCCAACAAAGAGGCAGTCATAGCTGGGACCCATGCGCGTGCCCATAGCTACACATTGTATTTGGAGGAGATGAGAGGAGTTAAACGATAAGTTATTGAGGGTAAGGACCAACTCCGCTAGGCGGAGGAGAGTATCAGTGGATGGGTATAGGTTGCTTCTCTGGTCGAGGAAGAACCGGAGGGCTTTGAGACCATCCTGGTGGGGGATGGAGGTGTAGAGTGACTGGACGTCCATGGTGAAGATGAGGGGGTGAGGGCCTAGAGAATGGATTGCCCGGAGACGACGGAGAGTATCTGAGGTGTCTTGAACATAGGTAGGGAGGGATTTAACCGGGGGGGGGGGGAGGGGAGGGGAGGGAGGGGGATAGGATGGTGCAAAGGTATGTGGAAATAAGTTACAGTGGAAAATGTATCTTTTTGGATTTTTTCAGTACAATAGTTTGAATGCCATCGACAATAGGAAATGAAGCACTTGGATATTAAAAACCTCAGCTATTGCTTTGTGATGAATAATGTATTCAGAACTGCCAGGGCAGGTGCCTCCCTTTCCTTTTGAAATAATATAATTATGTTCCCCATGAGGCTTTCTCTGACACGCAAACACATCAAAGGGTCATAGAAGATAGGCAGAACAAATCTAACCATTTATAAGTCAATACAAAACCGCTTCCTATTAATTTTTTTCCCCAGATTTATAAGGATTGTCACAGCAGGCTTTGAATATCGCTGAGTTAAGAAGATAAAGCACTTCTACACTGCTCGCAGCTGATTGAACCACAAACCGGTGAACTAATTGCAAATAACCCAACCATAATCTGATAAGCTTAATCAATTAAATTGAGACTGACTTGGATATACACTGCAGAGTGCTTACCAGTGTATTTTGCATTGCTCCCATTCTCAATAGGCACCTGTACTTGCGACAGGCAGTAACAATGTCTCTGGTGCTTACTCCAGGTTTAACAATAACCATCAAAAGAATTTATGCACAATTATAGAAGCGAAATCTCCTGGAGAGATTGAAGTCAAGGAAACAAAATTACAGGGCAATAGAGATCATTTAGGGCTCCAGGACATACATTAGCAATTACCAATCTTGAAAGATTGTCCCTCTGTACTGGTTATAGACTATTATATTCTACTTCAGTTGTGATGGATGAACTAGTGAATGAAACATGTGCTTCACATTCCCTTCAGAAAAATGTTAAATCCTCCACACTTCTGGGCATACTGTATGCAATAGATGTTGCTCAGCAAGCAGCCTGGTAATCAAGAGAAAGACACAAAGAACAGCAGATGCTGGTTTATAAAAAAAACAGACACAAAGTGTTAGAGTAACTCAGCAGGTCAGGCAACATCTCTGGACGTCATGGATAGGTGATGTTTTGGTTTGGGGCCCTCCTTCAGGTTACTTCGGCTAGACCGTCAGCGGAATCAAGGACCAATCTCACCCCGGTCACTCCCTCCTCCTCCTCTCTCCCATCAGGCAAGAAGTACGGAAGTTCTGACCTCCCTTCTACCTCATTGGAGACTTTTGAACTATCTTTAATTGAACTTTATCTTGCACTAAATGTTAGTGCAACCCAGTATCTATACACTGTGGATGACTTGATTATAATCATGTATGGTCTTTTCTTTGACTGGATCGCATGCAGCGATAAAGCTTTTCAATGAACCTCGGTACACAATAATGAACTAAATAAACATGTTCTTTCAATGAAAAATGATTTTGAGTCTTAAAAGTGGATATTAGGAATTTGGAAGGAGATGGAGGAAAGAGAAGCAGTGGGGCAAGGATGTGGAGGAAATGGAAGTGTGGGGGAGAATGGGATACTGTTCGTGGAATACAGTTCAGAGAGCTTGGCATCAGAGATATGGGGTGAATGGGAAGAAGGGAAGGTGATGCAGTACACCCTAACCCTCACCTTAATCGTATGCTGTCCCTTTTTTACCTGTTTCCTACCTTATCTAAGGCTCCCTGTAAGATCATACCACCTACTCAGCCTTCCCCTATATCTATTCACTAGCTTTCTACCCTGTGGCCATTTGTTGCTAAATACCTGATTCCAATTCATGAGGGTTCAGTAGCATAGTTATGTTATGTTTGTTAAAGTGCTCAATGTATTCAAGTAGTGGGGGCAATAGACAATAGGTGCAGGAGTTGACCATTCGACCCTTTGACCCAGCACCGCCAATCAATGTGATCATGGCTGATCATCCCTAATCAGTACCCCGTCGTTCCTGCCTTCTCCCCATATCTCATGACTCCACTACCTTTAAGAGCCCTATCTAGCTCTCTCTTTAAAGTATCCAGAGAACTGGCATCCACCGACCTCTAAGGCAGTGAATTCCACAGACTCGCAACTCTCTGTGTGAAGAAGTGCTTCCGCATCTCCATTCTAAATGGCTTGCCCCATATTCTTAAACTGTGGTCCCTGGTTCTGGATTCGGCCAACATCGAGAACATGTTTCCTGCATAGAAACGTAGAAACATAGAAAATAGGTGCAGGAGGAGGCCATTCAGCCCTTCGAGCCAGCACCGCCATTCATTGTGATCATGGCTGATCGTCCCCTATCAATAATCCATGCCGGCCTTCTCCCCATATCCCTTGACTCCACTAGCCCCCAGAGCTCTATCTAACTCTCTCTTAAATCCATCCAGTGACCTGGCCTCCACCGCCCTCTGTGGCAGGGAATTCCATAAATTCACAACTCTCTGAGTGAAAAAGTTTTTTCTCACCTCAGTCTTGATTGACCTCCCCTTTATTCTAAGACTATGGCCCCTGGTTCTGGACTCACCCAACATTGGGAACATTTTTCCTGCATCTAGCTTGTCCAATCCTTTTATAATTTTATATGTTTCTATAAGATATCCCCTCATCCTTCTAAACTCGAGTGAATACAAGCCTAGTCGTTTCAATCTTTCCTCATATGACAGTCCCGCCATCCCAGAGATCAATCTCGTGAACCTACACTGCACTGCCTTAATCACAAGGATGCCCTTCCACAAGTTAGGAGACCAAAACTGTACACAATACTCCAGATGTGGTCTCACCAGAGCCCTATACAATTGCAGAAGAACCTCTTTGCTCCTATATTCGATTCCTCTTGTTATAAAGGCCAACATGCCATTCCCTTTCTTCGCTGCCTGCTGTATCTGCATGCTTACTTTCATTGACTAATGAACAAGGACCCCCAGATCCCGTTGTACTTCCCCTTTTCCCAACTTAACACCATTTAGATAATAACCTGCCTTCCTGTTTTTGCTACCAAAGTGGATAACATCACATTTATCCACATTAAACTGCATCTGCCATGCATCTGCCCACTCGCCCAACCTGTCCAAGAAACCCTGCATTCTCATAGCATTCTCCTCACAGTTCACACTGCCACCCTGCATTGTGTCATCTGCAAATTTGCTAGTGTTACTTTGAATCCCTTCATCTAAATCATTGATGTATATTGTAAATAGCTGCGGTCCCAGCACCGAGCCTTGCGGTAGCCCATTAGTCACTGATTCAATCGAAATAGAAACTGAGTGAAGACTACAGGTTGGTGATCTCTCATCATAAGCTGATTAAGGTAGAACTTGAGATTCTGTGAAGTGAGAGCGATTGCAAGAAGGGATTATCTGCAGTAGAGTGGAGACTAAGAGCGAATGAAAGATGCTGCAATGCTGGAGATTGTTGAGCAAAGGCAGTGAAGCTTGACAATGGAAAATAGCCTATTTGGAAGAAATGTAATTGAAACGGGACAGAGGTGAGATGGAAAAATAAAACATGGGGGGAACTACGGAGACCTGAGGAAATTGGATATGCCCAGCAAGTCAACCGGCATCCACAGAGACAAAGAATCTGAATTAATCGGGTTAATGATAGACACAAAATGCTGGGTGTCAGGGGTTATGGGGGAAAAGACAGAAGAATGGGGTCAGGAGGGAAAGATGGATCAGCCATGATTGAATGGCGGAGTAGGCTTCATGGGCCGAATGGCCTAAATATGCTCCTTTCACATAAACTATTGAACTCACCAGGACGGGCAGAATCTCTGGAGAGGAATGAGTAATGTTTTGGGTCAAACCCCTTCTTCAGGTTGATAACCTGCCTACAGAACTGGTAAAGTCTGACACAAGCTGAAGGTTTTGTTAACTGAAATTAATAAATCCAATATCAAATCCTGGCCGTATGCTTATTCTGAAAATATCGATCTTGGAATAAAGTAGGAGAGGAAAAAAAACTAAGCTCAGAGTAAAATTGAACATTATTTACTTATAACTTTTCCTGGTTATTGTTCTCTATGTTTGTCTCGATGGATTCAATTTGACTTGCTGACTACACCCTGCATTATCAGTTTATATTTCATACTTCCAGTATCTATCTGAATTTTTAGTTTTTTTATTTCAACCAACCTCCTGCATAATATAGACACAAACAGCTGGAATAACTCAGCATCTCTGGAGAAAAGGAATAGGTGATGTTTCAGGTCGAAACCCTTCTTCAGACTGAAGAAGAGTCTCGACTCGAAATGTCACCCATTCCTTGAGATGGGGATAAGGCGGAAGAATGGTGTTGGGAGATTACTGTCTGGCCTGAGATGCTATCTGACCCGTTGAGTTACTCCAGCTTTTTGTGCCCATCTTCAGTTTAAACCAGTATCTGCAATTCTTTCAAACCAGTATCTTCCTGTACACACCTCTTGCACATTTAGGATATTCAGGATATTTGAAGCATTCAGAGATCCCACAAAGTGCAAATCTTGTAGGTGAAGAGACCCAGCTCACCTTTCGACTTTTGTGGCATGTTCCAACATTTGCAGTCTTTTTACATTAACTGTCTGTAAAATGCCACGAACACCATGCATGGCATTTCCATGCTTTCACACAATAATTTACAACTACTACTCACTGAAGTGGAACATGTAAAATGCAAATTACATCCTTGACAAGCGAAAATCACTCATTTGACCTTTGTTAAGATATGGTTTCTACAGACAGCGAATACATGGAAATAAGATCATTTTTAGCAAGAACGCAGCAGAGTATTTAGAGAACAAAATGAGCCATTCAACGTGACTGGTCTTTGGCAGATTTGTATTTCTTTCTTTATTGTATTTGTTCATATTGGGTTAGCTGGCAATGACAACTTTTATTGCCTATCCTTAATTGCCCTCAAGGTGGTCATAACGAGTCAACGGCTTGAACTGCTGCAGATCTGGTGTGAGGACTCCCTTGGTGCTCGATAATAACTTCCACTTTGTAGACTGAGTGAAGCAATATTGTAGTTCCATGTCAATATGATGTGCCACTTGGAGTCATACAGCACAGAAACAGGCCCTTCGGCCCAACATGCCCATGCTGACCAAGATGTCACATCTACACTAGTCCCATATGCTAGCGTTTGGAACATATTCCTCTAAACGCTTCCTACCCATATACCTGTCTTTTAGGTTTTATTTTGGATGGGGAACTTGCAGGTAGTAATCTTCACACGGTTTCCCTTGCCTTTCTTGATGGTGGGGGGTGGAGTTTGGGGAAATGTTCCTTTCTCTGTCATTCCCCCCCCCTTAAAAACATCATTGCTATTCACTCCAACTGTTCCAGTGGCAGTCATTTCCACATCAAATCACCCTCTGGTTAATGTCTTTCTTAATTAGATTTATTTCATTAGATTTAGAGCGGAGACGGACCTTAGAATGGAGACGAGGAAACACTTTTTCTCACAGAGTGGTGAGTGTGGAATTCTCTGCCTCAGAGGGTGGTGGAGGCAGGTTCTCTGGATGCTTTTAAGAGAGAGCTAGATAGGACTCTTAAAAATAGCGGAGGATATGGGGAGAAGGCGGGAATGGGGTACTGATTGGGGATGATCGGCCATGATCACATTGAATGGCGGTGCTGGCTCGAAGGGCCAAATGGCCTACTCCTGCACCCATTGTCTATTTATTATTAGCTCTCTTATATTTACAGCCCAAAATTTTGCAACTCCCTCAAAAGTATAGACTATTATCCCCTTCATAATTTTTTTGTTTAGTGAAAACATTTGTTTGTGTGCTATCCAGTCAAAGAAAAGACTATACATTAATATAATCCAACCATCCACAGAGCCCAGATAAAGGATAAAGGGGATGCAATTCAATGCAAGATATAATATGAGAGTCCAATAAAATCTGATTAAAGGAAGAACAAAGGTCTCCAATGAGGTAAATGGGAGGCTAGGACCACACTCTAGCTGATGAGAGGACCGTTCAGATGACTAATAATAGTTGGGAAGAATCTGTGCCTGAATCTGGAGGTATGCGTGTTCAAACATCTGTACCTCTTGCCTGATGGAAGAGGGAGTGACCGGGGTGTGATTGGTCCTTGGTTATGCTGGCGGCTTTGCCGAGTCAGCATGAAGTTTGGATCGAGTCCATTGATTGTTGGAGAGCCAAAAGCCAATTAATTTGTTATTGAACGAGTTTCAAGCAAAAATAGATCCCTAATCAGTAATCACACGCCAACAATGAAAATCTTGGTCAAGATGCATCTTGAAGGAAGAGGGGTAGAAAGGGAGGTAAACATGTCAAAGGAGGGAATTCTAGAGTTAAGAACATTGGCATTGATGAGAGGCCAACTGAAAAAATATGAGCATCATCAAATGATCAGAATTAAAGGAGAAGAGTTAGGGTAGGGAATTATGGAGTTGGGGAAGGGCTGGCACCTGGAGAGATTTGAAAACAAGGTTGAGATCCTCAAGATTGCACAACCGATAGTTAATCCAGTGTGATACATGTACCTGGATCCTGTTAATAAACAGATAGCTGAGTCTGAGTGGTTTCTAGTTTACAACCTTTAAAATAGGAGGTGGCAGCAAGAATGACTGAGGACAGCCAGGTCTCGGAGACACTAGGTCATAAGCGAATACTCCAGTGATAATGGAGCTGAGATGAGGTTCGAGTTGGCTGGTGTCACAAAGTGGTAAACAAGTGATCTTAATGATGGCACAAATAAATGGCCAAAGCTCAACCTAGGATTGAATGTGACACCGATTCTGTGACCACTTCAGACAGCTGTCAAAGGTGGGGATGGAAACAACGGCAATGAATTGGTGACAGAGACCAAAAGCAACGTCTCATATCCTCCAAACGTCCACCTGGAGGAAGACTCCTCTCATTCTGGACTGACTGTCAGTCAAGGTAAAGACAATGGAGGCACTGAGAGAAGTGGTGGAAAGGTAGAAACACCCATGCAAAAAGCAAATGTGCAATTATTGGAAACTGGATGTAAATAACAAGCAGCCAACAGAAGCTGAAATACTTCAGATCACAAAGCAAAATCAATTAGGATGATAGAACTGCTCATGTTTTCCACATAAGAACATGGGTATCTCATATGGCAGGGTGTTCCTAGCACCAATGTTATTGAATAAATCAGTATGAAGTATTGCTCCCCTAGGGTAGGCTTTAATATGAAATGAGTGCATGCATTTCTTTAAAAAAAAAATTAAACAACAGGGATTAGGCTCCCATTTTAACTCAAAATAATGCAAAAAAATGTAATTAAAAATTTAGAGCAATCCAGCTGTCAATAGATTGAACTAGACTGAATAAATATGAGGCAACCTGAATATTTGGTCGCCCAGCATCTTGTCAATGCAACTCAATAGGTTATACATTGTTCTGCTCCAGCAAGCCCTATAATTATTTTATCTGCATGAGTGTCGGTTTGTAAATGAAACAGTAGCTGCAGTAATATTTGTGTACAAAACCAGACAAAGTTTTTAAAAGGCAGTTATTCAGAGAGAGAATGTGAATTAACTTGTGATGTTGCTAGGACTAGTGGGTGTGAGCTATAGGGAGAGGTTGAGTAGGCTGGGTCTCTATTCCTTGGAGCGCATGAGGATGAGTGGTGACCTTATAGAGGTGTATAAAATTATGAGAGGAATAGATCAGGTAGATGCACAGAGCCTCTGGCTCACAGTAGGGGAAACGAGGACCAGAGGACATAGGTTCAAGGTGAAGGTGAAATAATTTAATAGAAATCTGAGGGGTAACTTCTTCACACAAAAGGTGGTGGTGCATGGAACAAGCTGCCAGGTGAGGTAGTTGAGGCTGGGACTATCCCAACGTTTAAAAAACAGTTAGACAAGTACATGCATAGCAGGCATGTGCCATCAGGGTAGGTAAGGTAGGCAGTGCCTATCCTGACTAACACTATTAAATATAATTATTAAATATAAATAGTAAATAAATCATTTACTAAATTCTGAATTTATTATTAAATGGTTGTTAAATGTCGACTGTCTGCCAATAGGACCGATCTGCGCATGCACGGTTTTACGATTTTTAAAATGTCAACTGACTGCCTAGTGCCTACCCTGAGTAATTACTCACGGCATGTGCCTTATCCATAGGACAGGTTTCCAGGGATATGGACCAAGCTCAGATAAGTGGGACTAGTGTAGCTGGGACATGTTGGCTGGTGTGGGCAAGTTGGGCCAAAGGGCCTGTTTCCACACTGTATCACTCTATGAATCTATGAGTAAAGGAACATTCTATTCACCAATTTAGATCTTCTGTGAATGGGCTGTTATAAAGTGGAATCACATTTTCATTCCAGAGCCAGAATTCAAATACAAATTGGTACAAATATGGATTTTCAGTGATAGTGAAAATGCATCTTTGAACATTTAATATTAATCTGTGACTTGTTAAAAACCTGATTATCACTCCCTATTTTCCATCTTTTATTGCCACAACATGATTTTGTTGCACTATTTCCATCATGGTTGGAAATCACACATTGGTGAAATAAGCAAGTTCAGTATTACAACTGCGTATGCCCAGGTCATGGGTCATTCGGGATAAAAATTCTCAGCAGCTGAGCTGCTGTGTGTGTACGGACTAGCGTTTCATATGTATTTTCCAGTTTTGCTTCTTCGAGGTAAGAAAATACTGCTTTCAAAACTATTAACTAGGTGTATTTAGGCTTCATTTGTACCAAACTATGATGATTTTTGTGGTTTTATTGCTTTATGCTTTGGTGAGTGAGCGAGTGTGACAATGAATAACAACCATTTATTGTTTTTGTTTGGGGGGGGGGGGGGGGGGAAGGTTCTACGTACATGGTCATTAGACAAAAGGTGCAGGAGTAGGCCATTTGGCCCTTCGAGCCCGCACCGCCATTCAATGTGATCATGGCGGATCATCCCCAATCGGTACCCCGTTCCTGCCTTCTCCCCATATCCCCTGACTCCACTATTTTTAAGAGCCCCATCTAGCTCTCTTGAAAGGATCCCGAGAACCTCCCTCCGCCGACCTCTGAGGCAGAGAATTCCACAGACTCACCACTCCATGAGAAAAAGTGTTTCCTCTTCTCCATTCTACATGGCTTACTCCCTATTTCCCTGGTTCTGGACTCCCTCAACAACTCCCTCAATGAGATCCCCTCGCTTCCTTCTAAACTCCAGATTGCACAAGCCCAGCTGCTCCATTCTCTCAGAATATGACAGTCCCGCCATCCCGGGAATTAACCTAGTAAACCTATGATGCACTCCCTCAATAGCAAGAATGTCCTTCCTCAAATTAGGGGACCAAAACTCCACTCACTACTCCAGGTGTGGTCTCACTAGGGCTCTGTACAACTGCAGAAGGACCTCTTTGCTCCTATATTCGATTCCTCTTGTTATAAAGACCACCATGCCATTTGCTTTCTTCACTTCCTGCTGTACCTGCATGCTTACTTTCATAGACTGATGTACAAGGACCCCCATATCCCGTTGTACTTCCCCTTTTCCCAACTTGATGCCATTTAGAAAGTAATCTGCCTTCCTGTTTTTGCTACCAAAGTGGATGACCTCACATTTATCCGCATTAAATTTCATCTGCCTTGCAACTGCCAAGTCGCCCTGCTTTTTCCATAGCATCCTCCTCACAGTTCACACTGCCACCCAGCTTTGTGTAAATCTGCAAATTTGCTGATGTTACTTTGAATCCCTTCATCCAAATCATTGATGTATATTGTAAATAGCTGCGGTCCCAGCACCGAGCTTTGCGGTACCCCACTAGTCATTGCCTGTCATTCTGAAAGAGACACGTTTAATCCCTACTCTTTGTTTCCTGTCTGCCAACCATTTCTCTATCCATGTCAGCACTCTACCCCCAATACCATGTGCCCTAATTTTGCCCACTAATCTCCTATGTGGGACCTTATCAAATGTTTTCTGAAAGTCCAGGTACACTACATCCACTGGCTCTCCCTTGTCCATTTTCGGAGTTACATCTTCATAAAATTCCAGAAGGTAAGTCGAGCATGATTTCCCCTTTGTAAATTGATGCTGACCCGGACCGATCCTGTTACTACTATCCAAATGTGCGCCTACCTCATTTTTTATAATTGACTCCAGCATCTTCCCCACCACCGATGTCGGGCTAACTGATCTATAATTTCCTTTTTTCTCACTCCCGCCTTTCTTAAAAAATGGGATAACATTAGCCACCCTCCAATCCATAGGAACTGATCCTGAGTCTATAGAACATTGGAAAATTATCACCAATGCATCCGCGATTTCTAGAGCCACTTCCTTAAGTATCCGGGGATGCAGACCATCAGGCCCTGGATCCTGGTCGTGAGGTACGTGCTTTAGATGTCCATCCTCTTTGATAAGCATAATCAAGTTTGAAGAGAATAGCAGCCATGTGATTGCAGGTCGAGCAGAGCCTGAAAGATATTGGAAAAATTTAATGTGAAATGCCCCAACATGGCATGACATGTAATATGATTTGCCATACTCTTTCAGAATGTGCTAATGGTGTACAGTCTGCTTTCAAAAAACACTGCCGGATTATCGGATATGGGATGAAAGAAGACTTCTTTCAGCCATTTATCATCAAAATAGTTATAGGCCTTGCCTTCTTTGTAGTCGCTAAGCAGGCGAGACTTCAGTGAAATAGCTGGCTGGTTAGTCTTGGGCACCTTCACACCCACGTTGGTTTTGCACACTGCCTGTGCCAGCAACTTCACGAGAAGGTCCAGCCACAAGAGCTCATTAACAACTCCAAGGTCAGACACACTAATTGGCTTGGCTTACCCTGAGAGTAGCTGAGCTCTTGTGACTAGACCTTCCCATGAGGCTGCTGGCGAGTCGCCAGCGGTGACAGGTGTATGCAACACCAACGTGGGCATGAAAGCGCCACAACCTCATCATAACTGGCAAGGTGATTTGACAGCTTTGACGATGGATGTGGGAGGCCAGCAGTTTAGTCCTTCCGATTCTCCAAGCCAACCATCTTTCAGTTCGCTCATGGGATCGGGAAGATTTTTCTCACATTTCAAGAGTTCCTTGCATAGATCAGTATGATGACGTTTTTCTTCACCGGCAGTCGGTAGCACAGGCTTCTTCATGTATGATGCAGCGTAAGTTTGTATTTTCGTCCCGTCTTTTTCAACTCCCTGTCCGCTAAAAAATGGTTCAAAGCTTTGACTTTCCATCACAGACGATTATCCAGTGTCATATCGTCGTAATTTGTGTCAGCCATAACCACTATAAGATTCAAAGAAGATAAAACTCAGACCAAAAATGTACTCACAGTTTATTGAGCACTGTTTGCTTTTTTTTTAAATCCCGAATGACCTTTGACAAATCCCATGATTCTTTGCATTTATCGAGATACCGAACTCGCTTATTGACAGGCATGTATAAAGGTTGTTAATTAGTTTAATGATTAACCGTGCATCTCAGTACATGCAGTCTATAATAAATAAACTCTTTAAAAGGCCCCGTTTGAACATTTGACAAATCATTGGGTCAATTGTATTTCTGGAGTTGTATGATTGAATCCAATGATGGATGCAATTTTATTGTGCTATGTTATAGAGATAGAGATAGAGATAGAGATAGAGATAGAGATAGAGATAGAGATAGAGATATAGAGAGATAGATAGAGATAGAGAGATAGAGATAGAGATAGAGATAGAGATAGAGATAGAGAGATATATATATATATATATATATATATATATATATATATATATATATATATATATATATATATATGCTGATTGAATTGGTAGGCCCAGAATCAACTGTGGTATTTTGTGCAGTGTGGGAGAGACACTCGCTTGAACCATCCTGATCACAACTACCTCAGCAACAAATCGCTATGTTTAGTTTAGTTTAGTTTGGAGATACAGCACGGAAACAGGCCCTGCAATCTACCGAGTCCGCACTGACCAGCGATCCCCACACATTACCACTATCCCACACACACTAGGGACAATTTACATTTATACCAAGACAAATAACCTACAAACCTGTACGTCTTTGGAGTGTGGGAGGAAACCGAAGATCTCGGAGAAAACCCTCAGTCATGGAGAGAACATACAAACTCCGTGCAGACAGCACCCGTAGTCAGGTTCGAACCTGGGTCTCCAGCGCTGTAAGTCAGCAGCTCTACTGCTGCATCACCATGGGCTTTGTATACAGTAGGCTGCACAACATGAATAAAGTTGTATCGTAACGTACTATATACATTTATTTCCCTGTAATACAATGATGTGCTCTTAAACATCTCATCCACAACTGTCCAAGGTTTTTTTGCATCATCCTGTGATGTTTAGTTTTTGGAGAGCTTTTGCCTGCATTGAGGAATTAAGGATGAATGATAAATACAATTCTATATGTCATGTCATCCAATGCCAATTTTTACTTGCATTATATTGCTAACAATCATCATTTAATCATAATTCTGCCTCCAATGATCAGATTTATTTTTAACCTAATTGTTCTAACAAATAAATTGCCTCAGTAATATTTTTGCCAATAAGATATCTCCGATAGGTCCAATAGATTATAAATAGTCATAAAAATGGACCCCTTTATTTAAAAAAAAAAAGCCTTCTCATGCCCCTGTCATCCGCGTTCCAGATATTGTGATTTCTCAGCCTCCCCCCCCCCCTCATCAGTAAACCATGAAACACTTCTGCAGCCTTCAAAAATCATTGCAGTGGTGAAGTGAATAGCAGCCTGTAGTGGCTGGAACTGGGCAGCAGAATTGTGCAGTAGGTGAAGTTTCTTCCTCGTTATGCCAGTTTGAAACTAATCTCTGGTGCTGTTTGTGTGGAGTTTGCAGGCTTCCCTCTAATCAAGTGGGATTCCTCCCACTTTCTGGGACATGCAGCTTGGTGGGAGTAATGGGTGAATGAGAGGGAGTTTAGTTTAGTTTAGAGATACAGCGTGGTAACAGGCCCTTCGGTCCACTGAGTCCGCGCCAACCAGCGATCCCTGTAAATTAATGCTATCCTACACACACTCGGGACAATTTACAGTCATACCAAATTTATTAGCTTACAAACCTGTACGTCTTTGGAGTGTGGCAGGTCATGGGGAGAAAGTATAAACCCCGTAAAGCACCCAGAATCAAACTTGTGTCTCTGGCGCTGCAAGGCAGCAACTCTACTGCTGTGCCACCCTGCCAACCGAGTTGATGGACATGTACTGAAGAATAAGTTACAAGGAAATAATTGGGGAAGAAATGCTTGGATTGCTCTGTGAGCTAGCATAGACACAATGGACTCTTACATTATGTCAAAATATGCAAATAAAGCTGATGTTTTATTTATTTTGTTCTTTACAAGCTAGAACATGATGATGAGCGTTTGACAGCACTGGGCCTGTACTCACTGGAGTTTAGAAGAATGAGAGGGGACCTCATTGAAATGTACAGTTGAGTGAAAGGCTTGGATAGTGTGGATGTGGAGAGGATGTTTCCACTAGTGAGAGAGTCTAGGACTAGAGGGCATAGCCTCAGAATTAAAGGACGTTCTTTTAGGAAGGAGATGAGGAATTTCTTTAGTCAGAGGTTGGTGAATCTATGGAATTCTTTGCCACGGAAGGCTATGGAAGCAAGAGCGGAACTCGCTATCAAAACATGGAGGTGACCGGGGGACACAATTTTTTGGCGGCCACGCGCGCATGCACACACTCGCATACACGCGCGAGTCTTCGGAGGCTCAATCCAGCGCTAAATGCAGCTTAACTCTGCCTATCTCACCGGGTTAACTACAGCCCTGTCTGGACTGACGGGATAGCAGCGCTGCTTCTCCGCGCTGACCATATTTCCCGCAAGTCCAAGCTGGGCTGTGGGCTCACCTGGCTGGACAGGCAGAGTTGAGTTGGGTTTAGCGCTGCTTCTCTGCGCTGGCTGTGGGCCTGGGGGCACCACGCCCGTCTGACTCCCGACCAAAGATCCTATAGTGGAGGATCTTTGCTGCCGACCTCTCTGGCCACCCGTGGGGGGGGGGTGGTGGGGGCACTCGGGACAGCACCGGAGAGTCGGCCGGGATTGATCGTGGCTGTGGATGAAGTGCAGGTCTGTGCCACGTCTACCTCCTCCAATCACCGCACACTATCCTCAGTCCCACCCCCCCACTCCTCCCTCCTCCAATCATCGTGCTGAATCATGTCCCGCCCCCATTGCCTGCTGACTGACATCTCTCGTCCAATCGGCGCCCTCGATCATCAGTCCCACCCCCACTTTCACCAGGTTTTTAAAATCCGGATTTCAAAAACTTGGGGGGGTGTCTCCCCCACCTCACAAAACATGAGGGGGACGTGTCCCCTTCTGCCCCCCCCCCCGGGTTTTCCGCCCCTGTATGGAAGCATAGTCAGTGGATATATTTGACGCAGAGATAGATAGATTCTTGATTAGTACGGGTGTCGGAGGTTATGGGGAGAAGGCAGGAGAATGTGGTTAGGAGGGAGAGATACATCAGCCATGATTGAATGGCAGAGTAGATTTGATGGGCCGAATAGCCTAATTCACATAATCTTATGATATTATGAACATATGGCAAACTTGAGGACATTGTTGAACATAGTGGCCAAGACCCCTTGAAATGCAATGTAACAAATTTGGAATAGAAGGTGTGCATTGTAATCAGCTTGTCATGTTACTGTAGAATATAAAGTCATTTCACAAGCAGGCAATTCCATTAAAGGCCCGAGAACAAATCTGGTACAAGATGGTAAACTGATATTATTTCCATCTGAAGCGCTCACTTTGGCAGAAATAATATATTTCAACATATAAAGAGCTATTTTCAATTGTACATGAATTTGAGAAATTCAACTCCAGTCCCAACGGAGAGAATTTTGTGATAAAATGCAGTCACTGACCCTCACAGTAAATCTACAGGAAAAACCTTTGTGAAAAGCCAATAAAATCACAAAGATTACTCCCGAGTTATAATTCCAGTCTGAAACACAAACCAAAGAGATATTCCTAGCTGTTACATGAACATGCTTGTCACAACAGAGGATACATGAGACAAGAGGTCTAAATGTGAAATTACCACCAACCAGGAGCTGTGATACCTTCAGAACTGAGTAAAATCATAGAAAAAACTCAATAAGATGAGGTTCCAGATGGTGTTTTAGAGGGAGTACAGAGAAGGTTCACCAGACTGATTCCTGGCATGTCAGGACTTTCATATGAAGAAAGACTGGATAGACTTGGCTTGCACTCGCTAGAATTTAGAAGATTGAGGGGGGATCTTATAGAAACTTACAAAATTCTTAAGGGGTTGGACAGGCTAGATGCAGGAAGATTGTTCCCGATGTTGGGGAAGTCCAGAACAAGGGGTCACAGTTTAAGGATAAGGGGGAAATCTTTTAGGACCGAGATGAGAAAAACATTTTTCACACAGAGAGTGGTGAAATATCATCTATCTAAACTACTCCATTTGCAAATCCTCAGCCAAGCTGATGGTTGCTGTGCCTGGACATTTCTCAGAAATATACGGTTTGACTGAGTTAGACTCACGATGTCGAGTCCGCTCTCTGCAGTACAGGAATGTTCACACCATCCACCTCCACCACTTCATGCCCACCATCCACTGATGTAGCCTTCTGATTGTCCATGTAGTCTGTGTTCTCTTCACTGAATGCCCATCCTTGCCTTGCTCCTTGACTGCTACCTTGTCACAAATGTCTAAGTTGCAAGCTTCTGTTGTGGCCATGTTTATCAGGCCACTGTTCTTTTGTGAATCATAAAGTGGCCTTTGGGCATTTTACAAGAGTCAAGGGAGTCAGGAGACATTTTATTGTCATATTTACTGAAACGGAACAATAAAATTCTTACAGGACAATCTTTTTGAACTACACTTTCTACTTCAAAATCCCTTGACTACTTAGCCTTTTGGGGGGGTTTGGTAAATAATCTGGACTGCAGCCAACACAACAACACAGCTAGAAGGTAGTTAAAAAATACATGTGCCAGTGCTGCTAGGAAGAAGTAAGGAAGAAAAGAATGAGAGGCAGATGGAACCAGAACCAGATTGGGGATTAGGGGGGGAAGACCTTTGGGTGATACTTGTGTAAAGTAGATACATGAAAACAGGAGGAGTAGGAGAACAGAAATGAGCGATGGGTAGTAGATGGAGAGGGGCATGGGAAAGGGATCCAAAATGTGGAGACCAGGGAAGGTTCGGTAGGAGAGAGAGGGGTACAGGAGAAACACACCGGAGGGGATGGCATTGTCAGAGTTGTTTTAAGAAGGATGAGTCTAATTTTTAAAATATACTAGACTAAGTGGGACCCGTTGGGTCCCATGTTCAAATGGGAGGGCTGGTTCCCCCGACGCAATATTCCACCTCTCCACCAATTCCAATATTGGCTGGTGGGGGGGGGGGCTTTTTTGGAGTGCTGGTATGGGTTCTTGAAATTCCAGCTTCCAAGCAGGGGCAAGTCACTCAATGGTGGGCAAAGTTGACCATGTTTCCTACATTCATTTCAAGCAGTGGTGCAAGGCCACCAAATTCAAGTGCATGTTCCTACCATTTCAAGCAGGATCCAAGTTCACTAAATTCAAATCCATGTTCCTACCATTTCAAGCAGGGTTTAAGGCCACCAAATTCGTGCAGTTTCATTACCACTTTCAGCAGGGTGCAAGGCCACCAAATTCAAATGCAGCTTCGCATCATTTCATGCAGGATGAAACCACCATAAAACCACACAAAACGCCAAACTCACAGTTCAGTAGACATTCAGTGTGTTCAATTGATTCACAGCTCAGACAGTCATGACTTCTCCCTCCCCCATCATGCAGAGACTGAGCCACACCCACACTTCCGGGTTTTATAACCCCTCCCCCTCCCACAGGAAAAGGTGTGGCTTTCAGGGCGTGATTGACAGGAGAGATTTTCAACATTTTTTACAATAATAACACTTTTATTTTACATTGATGGGAAGAATTCTCTGCACCTGCTCAGCGGAGGGGGGACTTAGTAAGATGGCCAAAAATCACAGCCGTAAGTGTAGCGTTTTATCTAAAATCAATATACAGTGCAAACAGGAAGTAAGTGCATTTGCAGTAGTGCCTTTTAACTTCAAGCCAAAGCACCCAAGCTGCCATTTGCAGTAAGTAGTGCCTTTCAACCTCATGCCTTTCAACTTCAAGCCAAAGCACCCAAGCTGCCATTTGCAGTAAGTAGTGCCTTTCAACCTCAAGCCAAAGCACCCAAGCCACCATTTGCAGTAAGTAGCGCCTTTCAACTTCAAGCAAAGCACCCAAGCCACCATTTGCAGTAAGTAGTGACATTCAACTTCAAACAAACCATATTTTTATTTTCAAACCACATTAAGGGTACTCAGTTGTGTAGACATTTGTTCAGTTATTCAGAGCTCAGAGAGACGTAACCCTTGGCTTCATCCATCTTGCAGAGACTGAGGCACACCACTTCCTGGTTTTATAGTCCCTCCCCCTCCCTCCAGCAGGTGCAGCAGAGAGAATGGTGATTTTTTTAAACTTCAAGCCAAAGCTCCCGTCACCATTTGCAGTAAGTAGTGCATTTCAACTTCAAGCCAAAGCACCCAACCTCCATTTGCTGTAAGTAGTGCCTTTCAACTCTATGCCACCATTTGCAGTAAGTAGTGCCTTTCAACCTCAAGCCAAAGCACCCAAGCCACCATTTGCAGTAAGAAGTGCCAAACTTTTTTTCATACAAGCCAATTAAGGGTACTCACAGTTGTGTAGACATTTGTTCAGTAAGTTAGCTGTAGCTCAGAGAGATGTGACCCTTGTGCTAAAGGGATCTTGGGGAGACTGTGAGGCACACCACTTCCTGGTTTTATAGTCAGCCTCCCCATATTGAAGCAGGTGCAGCAGAGAGGGCCAAATGCCCTACTCCCCACCTATTTTTGCCTTTCAACTTCAAGCCAAAGCTCCCAAACCACCATTTGCAGTAAGTGGTGCATTTGAACTTTAAACCAAAGCTCCCAAGCCATTTGCAGTAAATAGTGCCTTTCAACTTTAAGCCAAAGCACCCAAACCACCATTTGCAGGCAGTGCCTTTTTACCAAACCAAACCATATTTTCAAGCCAAACCATTTAAGGGTACTCACAGTAGTGTAGACATTTGTTCAACTTATTCAAGCGAAGAGACCCAAGGCTTCACCATCTTGCAGAGACTGAGTGCCTTTCACCACCACCATTTGCAGTTTTAGTAGTCCCTTTCAACCTTCCAGCAGGGGCAGCAGAGAGAATGGTGATTTTTTTTTTTTTAAACGTTAATATCTCCCTGATTTGTCATCAATGGGAAAAATCCTCCGCACCTGTAAGGCAGAGAGGGGCTCTGGGCGAGGTGGCCAAAAATGACGGCCGTAGGTGGTGGCGTTCGGTCGGAAATCGCAGCACAGAAGGCCAAAAGCGGTCAAGATCAGAGATTTAGTAATATAGATCATCCAAATTGAAGTTTTGTGAAAATAGACAAAAGAGAAAGAGAATGAGAAATGGAAGTTACATTGTTGCAAAAGTGAATAGAGGTTCACTTTGCTACAAAAGTGTACATAATATCCCACAACATTTCTATGTAATGTACCACATGACCTCTGAATGCATTATATTCTCTGATGTTGTATCTATCAACCCATACAGCCTTCAGCCAGCAAATGAAGTGAGAAGTGCACCGATAACATAGAAACATACCATTTGGTGCAGGAGTAGGCCTTTCGGCCCTTCAAGCCTGCACCGCCATTCAATTTGATCAGTGGCTGATCACTTCAAACAAACCATATTTGCCTTTTCAATACCACATGATCCCCTTAGCCACAGGGCCCACATCTAACTCCCTTAGTGTAAATCAGAGCCAATGAACTGGCCCTCAACTCACCCTCTGTGGCAGAGAGTTCCAGAGATTCACCACTCTCTGTGTGAAAAAGTCCCTAAATTCTAGTCCTATAAACCAGCAGGGGTCTTTCTTCATAGACATCCTGACATTTTTTTTTAAATCAGTTGGTGAACAGTCTCTGATTTGTCATCAATGGGAAAAATCCTCCGCACCCGTAAGGCGGAGAGGGAGGGGCTCTGGGCGAGGTGGCCAAAAATGACGTCCATAGGTGGTGGCGTTCTGTCGGAAATCGCAGCACAGTAGGCCAAAAGCGGTCAAGATCAGAGATTTAGTAATATAGATCATCCAAATTAAAGTTTTGAGAAAATAGACAAAAGAGAAAGAGAATGAGAAATGGAAGTTACATTGTTGCAAAAGTGAATAGAGATTCACTTTGCTACAAAAGTGTACATAACGTCCCACAACATTTCTATATAATGTACCACATCAGCTCTGAATGCATTATATTCTCTGATGTTGTATCTCTCAGCCACATACAGCGTTCAGTCAGCAAATGAAGGTGATGAAAGCACTGATAAGGGTCTCAAAATGCAGTAAACAATTTAAACTCTGGCAACAAGACAGAATTAAACCTATCCTTTGGAGGTAGACAAAAGTTGCTGGAGAAACTCAGCGGGTGAGGCAGCATCTATGGAGCGAAGGAAATCGGCAACGTTTCGGGTCGAAACCCTTCTTCAGACTAATGTGAGGGTGGGGGGGAGGAAGAAAGGAAGAGGTGGAGCTAGAGGGCTGAGGGCGAGCTGAGAAGTGGAGGAGAAAGTAAGGACTACCTGAAATTAGAAAAGTCAATGTTCATACCGCTGGGGCGCAAACTGCCCAAGCGAAATATGAGGTGCTGCTCCTCTAATTTACGGTGGTCCTCACTCTGGCCATGGAGGAGGCCCAGGACAGAAAGGTTGGATTCGGCATGGGAGGGGGAGTTGAAGTGCTGAGCCACCGGGAGATCAGATTGGTTAATGCGGACCGAGCGGAGGTGTTCGGCGAAACGATCTCCAAGCCTACGCTTGGTCTCACTGATGTAAAGCAGCTGACACCTACAGCAGCGGATGCAATAGATGCAATAGGTTGGAGGAGGTGCAGGTGAACCTCTGCCACACCTGGAAAGACTGCTTGGGTCCTTGAATGGAGTCAAGGGGGGAGGTAAAGCGACAAGTGTGGCATTTCAAGCGGTTGCAAGAGAAAGTGCCCGGAGAAGGGGTGGTTCGGGTGGGAAGTGACAAATTGACCAGGAAGTTAAGGAGGGAGCGGTCTCTGCAGAAAGCCGACAGAGGAGGAGAAGGGAAGATGTGGCAAATAATGGGATCATGTTGGAGGTGGCGAAAAATGTTGGGGGATTATTTGTTGTATGTGATGGCTGGTAGGGTGGAAGGTGAGGACAAGGGGGACTTTGCCCTTGTTACAAGTGGGGGGATGGGGAGTGAGAGCCGAGTCATGGGGTATAGAAGAGACCCTGGTGAGAGCCTCATCTATAGTGTAAGAGGGGAACCCCCGTTCCCTGAAGAATGAGGACATCTCCGATGCCCTGGTGTGGAACACCTCATCCTGGGTGCAGATGCGGTGTAGACGGGGGAATTGGGAGTAGGGGATGGAAGTCCTTACAGGAAGCAGGGTGGGAAGAAGAATAGTCTAGATAGCCATGGGAGTCAGTGGGTTTATAATGGATGTCGGTCAGTAGTCTATCACCTGCGATGGAGATAGTGAGGTCGAGAAATGGTAGGGAAATTTCCGAAATGGTCCAGGTGTATTTGAGTGCCGGATGGAGTTCTTTTGGAGTTCCCTTCTCACCATTAGATCGCTAAACCGCTGGGAAAAAAACTAAGGAGACATTAGGTTCTAATCTAGTGTCCCAAATATATGAAATATGTTGGGAATGTCATGAAGCTTTCATTATAACCTCAGCAGAAGGCATGCCAGTGGGGGTGGTGAGAAGAGGGCATGGAAGAGACCAATGATTGGGTTGTAGATTAATATTTTCCTCGTGTTGGAAAGAACTGCAGATGCTGATTTAAATCGGAGATAGACACAAAATGCTGGAGTAAGTCAGCGGGACAGGCAGCATCTCTGGAGAGAAGGAATGAGTGCCGCTTTGGGTCGAGACCGAGTCTGAAGAAGGGTCTCGACCTAAAACATCACCCATTCCTTCTCTACAGAGATGCTGCCTGTCCTGCTGGGTTACTCCAATATTTTGCGTCTACCATACAATATTCTAATGTGGCTTGACAGGGTAGATGCAGGAATGACACTTTTTTTCAGGCTAAGGTGTCTCGAACCATCAAAATATGAGATTCTCCATTTTGGATCGAGATTAAAATAAATACCTTCACCCACTAGGTTGTGTACACGTTGAATCCGTCATTCAGATGGAGTCTCAGTCTCTGAGCAACTTCAAGACAGAGATCAATATATTTTAGGGAATAGGAAGAAAAAAGGGAATCAAGGGATTATTTAACACTGAACTGTGATTTTATTGAATAGCAAACTGGGAATGAACTTAAGGGTGTAGCAAGGAACTGCAGATGCTGGTTGAACTTAAGGGTCTCGACCCGAAACATCACCCATTCCTTCTCTCCAGAAATGCTGCCTGACCCGCTGAGTTACTCCAGCACTTTGTACCTATCTTTGGTATAAACCAGCCATCTGCAGTTCCTTGTTTCTACATTCTACAGGATCTCCTCAGTTTCCTAATTAAAAAGGTCAAATTGAATTTGACCCCTTTGGGCCTGATCTTAATCCTCTTTGTTTTGACACAATACAGCTTCCTCTCGTGGGACATGTCGTAGGACCTCATTTCTACAACAAGGATATAGCAGGGAAAGTGAGAAAACAAGTATGATTATGTGGCTCTCGTTGGATACTTAATATTACTTCCAGGTCAGCAAACAGGGAGGACCCATCCATCAACATTCATCATGGCTCGAGGCTCTCTTGATCAGCTTCTATCCACCTACCCAGCAGCCAAAAATCAACATTGCCTATTTGGATAAATTAATGACTGAAGACTTTAGGGCTGGGTTTATACATGGAGAGGACCATTTCATAGAAACATAGAAAATAGGTGCAGGAGTAGCCCATTCACCCTTTTGAGCTAGCACCGCCATGCAATATGACCATGACTGATCATACAAAATCAGTACACATTTCTGCTTTCTCCCCATATCTCTTGATTCTGTTAGCCCTGAGAGCTTTATCTAACTCTCTCCAGAATACATCAATAATTTCCTGCAATTATCATGTGGATAAATTGGCATTTCACTATTTTAATACCAAGTTTTATCAATTTATAATTGACTTGAAGAGGAATACTGTTTGCACTGTAGTTCAATCCACAATGCTTAATTTTAAATGATCATATTGGAGTTAGATATCTCCGGCCAACAAAGTTCAGCGTAATAGAATTTTGAAAAACCATTAGTGCTTTGAATTGGTCAAGGAAAGCTGATTAATTAAACTATTCACTTTACCATGACCTAAAATTCATTTTCTGAATTGAATTTTGCAGACAAATGTACCTTTCCTTCATTGGTTATTTCCAGACTGCTACGAATTTAACACCAAACAAACTGCATTGTGCAGGCAGACTCCAAGTCCTTTCTGTTGCCAAGGCAACTGCTACATGAAAGCACAAGCTCTGTTGAATTCACAATGGATTCCTTTAAAGATTGGGATATATCTTTATTTTTCAATTGCAGACTTGCTGGTCTTTCTCCTTTAGGATCTGAATGTTTTTTTTTACCAAGGACAAAGCTAGCAAAGTGAAGCTTTAATTAGAGAAAATTCAAGAAATCTGCAGATGATCAGACAAGCAAGCAGTAAGTTAATTTTTTTACAGATAAGAAATTTGCCTCATCATCTGCATGCTCCAATGTGGCAATATCATAGAAGGAGAGCACTTTATAGAGACATAAACTAGCCTGATTATGGATATTTTTATGATTGCTTAAAAACATTTTTTTTTGATATCTCTGAATTAAGCAGCAATAGCAACAATGCTTGAAGAAATATTAAACCTGAGAAAAATTCTACATGAAGGCAATAAGGAAAAAGAACAATTTCACAATACACAGGAGAATTACACCAATGCTACAAGACAATTCCACTATCATCACATGGGAGACAATATTAATAGCTATGTGGAGACACGTAAAACTGCAGATACTGGAATCATGAGTAAAATACCAAGTTTAGTTTAGCTTTTAGAGATACAGCACGGAAACAGGCCTTCGGCCCACCGGGTCCGCGATGACCAGCGATCCCCGCATATCAACACTATCCTACACCCACTAGGGACAATTTTTACATTTACCAAGCCAATTAACCTACGTCTTTGGAGTGTTGGAGTAATTCAGCAGGTTAGATAGCATCGTGAACACAATGAATAGGCAACGTTTTGGGTCTTTCTACAGGCGGATTAAAAGCAATGTGTTTGTACAATGACTTCCTGCCTGACAAGTCCTGCCTGACATGTTTAATTGTCATAAGCACCAGGAACAACGTAATTCTTGTATTTGTTGTCCTGCTGATTATACTGTTCACATCCATATGCCTTCATTATCACCTCTTCCACAGCCAACAACAGACCACTGTGGGCTCCACCTTTCCTTGGTCATTGGTGCCAGCTCGGGTTTATTCGGAATCTTTTCATACCTCTAGTATCCCTCTGCCCTGACTCTTAGTCTGAAAAAGGGTCTCGACCCGAAACCTATACCTTTTCTCCAGAGATGCTGCCGGACCTGCAAAGCTAATCCAGCATTTTGTGTCTATCTTCACATCTACAGCAGGTGATGTTCCTTTGGTGTGTTGTTTTGCATGGTCCGACAGACAGGCCAAAATGGGAGCCAAGAGATGGAATATAAAAGACGACAGGGTCTCCGGCAGGGAACCCCTAAATGCAGGGGTTCCACATTGCAGTTACCCACCACAGCCACAGCGCAGCGGTAGAGTTGCTGCTTTACAGCGCTTGCAGTGCCGGAGACCCAGGTTCAATCCCGCCTACGGGTGCAGTCTGTACGGAGTTTGTACGTTCTCCCCGTGACTGCGTGGGTTTTTATCCGAGATCTTCGGTTTCCTCCCACACTCCAAAGACGTATAGGTATGTGGCATAATTGGCTTGGTGTATGGGTAAAGAATTGTCCCTAGTGTGTGTAGGATAGTGGTGGGCCAAAGGGCCTGTTTGCGCGCTGTATCTCTAAACTAAACTGCATTTGGTTTTAAAAACCTGTCGATTTTACTAATTCCCTTCAAAGAATAAATAAAAACTGCCATCCTTTCCTGATCTTGCTTATATTTGTCGATGAATGTGGTTGACTTTAAAATGCCGTCTCAGTTTGGGAGCAATTAGAAGTAGACAATTAATGCCTGCAAAATAATAAATAAGATAACTTGAGCACAACACAAATTACTGGAGGAACTCAGCAGGTCAAACAGCATCTTGGGAGGGCGGGGACAGCTGACTATTAAGGATGGTACCCTTCTTCAGACTTCACACCATCTCTTTCCCAGATGCTGCCTGACCCATTGAGTTCCTGCAGCACTTTGTGGTGTGCTGAAGATTCTAGCATCTGCTGCGTCATAGTGTCATACAGTGTGGAAACAGGTCATTCAGTCCAACTTGCCCACACTAATCAATAAGACCCATTAACACTAGTTAGACCTACAGTACCTGCATTTGGCCCATATCCCTCAAAACGTGTCCTATCCATGCAGCTGTCTAAATGGTTCTTAAAGATTGCGATAGTATCTGCCTCAAATACCTCCTTTTGCTGCTCGTTCCATACACCTACCATGCTTTGTGTGAAAAGTTACTAATAAATCTTTCCCACTCACATTAAACCTATGCCCTCTTGTTCTCGATTCCCCTGCCCTGACCAAGAGACCCTGTGCATCTTCCTGATCTATTCATCTCACAATTTTGTACACCTCTATAAAATACCCCCTCTTCTTCCTGCGCTCCAAAGAATAGAGTCCTAGCCTCCTCGACCCCTCCTATAGCTCAGGCCCACGAGTCCTGGCAACATCCGCTTTAAATCTTCTCTATCACGCAAATTGTTAAATGCATTCTCAAAGTAGGCTTCGTTTAAATTTCTAGGTTTTGTTTCTCTGAATTTGTTGTTAAACTGTAGTGATGGGATTTGAACTGACGTTCTCTGGATTACTTATTCATTAACATACCTTTGACATTATGCTACCACAGTATATTTACATTTCCATCAGCCCATTGCTACAGGGACTAACACCAGGAGTTGATGACAGTTTGTGCGGTTGCCTTGGACCTGTGGTATGGTGTTAGGAGCTCCCTTAGTGACAGATTATTTCTGCTCAAATTCCATGGAAAATGTTAATCACCATCATCGAACTCCCTAAGGTTCTGAGCAACATCTGGAAAAATATGTCATCACGTCGTACTCTGCCAGTCGCTGCCTGCTATTCCTGAATGATACTGAATACTGTCAAAATCTTGCAAAGGTTCACCACTCAAACTACAGTCCTTGTAGGCATTATTACTATAAAGACCTGCCTTTTTGTATTACACATTTTTTGCATTCACTGTTTCGTTTTACTGATAATTTTGGACAGTATTTGTCTTTGCCCATTTACATCTCTTTTTTTTTTAATTTCAGTTGCCTTTAACACCTTCCTCCATCACCACATGCATCACATCATTCAACTCCTCTTGCCTTCCACTCCATCACAGACAGCATGGAAACAGGCCCTTCGACGGGCCAGGCCCATGCCGACTTGCGATCCCCGCATATTAACACTATCCTACATCCACTAGGGATTAACATACAAATTTGTACGTCTTTCTATTTTCTTTTCTTTGCAAAGTAGAAAATGGTTTTATCTCTTATGTTTTACATAATACTGGTGAAGTATTTCATAACCCACAGATAATCATAAGATCATAAGTGATACGAGCAGAATTAGGCCATTCGGTCTGTCACGTCTACTCCGCCATTCAATCATGGCTGATCTATCTCTCCCTCCTAACCCCATTCTCCTGCCTTCTCCCCATAACCCCTGACACCCATACTAATCAAGAATTTATCTATCTCTGCCTTAAAAATATCCACTGACTTGACCTCCACAGCCTTCTGTAGCAAAGAATTCTACAGATTCACCACCCACTGACTAAAGAAATTCCTCCTCATCTCCTTCCTAAAAGAACGCCGTTAAATTCTGAGGCTATGACCCCTAGTCCTACACTCTCCCACTAGTGGAAACATCCTCTCCACATCCACTCTATCCAAGCCTCTCGGTATTCTGCTTAGAATGCCTGACCAGCTGACAACTTCACATTTTCTTGGTTAATTTTGCTTTATTACAGTGACTTTTACAACCTCAACATATCCCAAACCATCAAACAGTTCATGAGCAGACCCAAGATCCTTTTGCACTGTATGTAAATTGATAGCCAGCTTATTAAATTCCTTACACAGCAATGTGATATTGAGAAGATAATCTATATTTTTTTATTTAGATATGATCAAATGTTGAAGCAAAAGCTGTGTTGTTTGAAAATAAAACTCTCTTGGGATCTTGGGATTTTTTGTAATTTCTAGCAAGTTTGAAATCTGGGCAAGTGTCAGTTCTATAGACAAATCATTCAATGGGATCAGGGCCAAAGCCTCAAGCGATTAGTCAAAGACAACAAAGAGTTAATGCTGGTAGATTGATGGGCACTTTAGTTGGTAGCAGCTGCACGTGCTGTGTTCTGGGACTCCTCATCCCTCTTGTGAGGCTGCTCCTGGTCTCCAAAATGAAAAAAAATGTGCAGTGCAAGGGATTTCAGGAGTGAACCTACTTCCTGCACCCAAGGTTTGCATTTTATTGTCGGCCCAGAGAGCTTTGATTTTTGATACCATCTGCCTGTTTTATAACGCTATCTGCTTCGACTGAGGGAATTTGTGTTCAGCATTGCCTTCTCGAATCTATCACTGGTCACATATCATCAGAAAGAAGCAGTGACTGTAGAACTCTGTCCTTGGTTGAATTAATATGCTTTTACTTTAAGATCTCAGGTTTTGCAGCAACACGGGCAAATAATGTAAGAATCCTCTCCACTGCCAGCTCCTTCAGACGTGCCAAGGCAAAGAGTTTGGGCAGTCTCCAGTTCTCAGCAGATGCATTGCAAGGCTGCTGTTTATTAAGGCTTAATTGGCACAGACTTGTCAATCTCACTGAGAAAATGCAGGCATACATGGAGCATAGAACAGCCATATCGATGATTTTTAGGTCTGGTCCTAAAGGCATAAATAGAAAGCTGAGATGAAATTGCACCTTTTTTCCCCTCTGCTTTGTGAAATAACCGCATTGAGATTTATTCATGTTATTACTTTCTGCATGATATTTATTGATCAAGTAAATAACTGGTTGATTAAAGTTATTCTTCTTGATTTTTTGATTTTTGCAGGCAAATGTTTGCCTTTGATTAGTTACACTTTGGGCTTTAATAATAATAAATTTTATTTATAGGCGCCTTTCAAGAGTCTCAAGGACACCTTACAAAATTTAGCAAATAGAGTAAAAACATGTAAGCGGAATGATATAAATAGTAAAGACATCACCAGTACACAAATTAAAGACAGAATTCAATCCATAGACAAAAATCAAAAACACAATATGAAGGGAGAGCAGCGGCAGCTAAAGCGCGCCAGTGTACACTCTCCCTTTCGGCAGCCATCTTGGACACAGATTAAATTATCATTTACACTAAAAAAAAAACATCCCCCCACAATGATTGCCACTGTGGGGGAAGGCACAATGTCCAGTCCCCATCCCCAGTTCTCCCATAGTCAGGCCTATTGAGGCCTCCACAGTTGCCTGTACATAGGCCTGATGTTCCTGGCCGTTCTCGCCGGGTGGTGTTGCTCCGGAGTCGGGAGAGTCCTCACAGCGGCTGGGACAGCTGGAACGGCCGGTTCCCTACCGGAGTCCGTGGCATTCCGAAGCCGACAGGGCCGTGTTGGTTGGTGCTCCGAGGCTCCCGATGTTAAAGTCGGCGCCGCCGCGGCTGGCCGCTCCACAGTCCCGCAGCTCGACGGTGTTAATCACTGCGGTATCAGCATACCGGTGCTCCAGCGTGGCGATCCAGAGCGGCGACCTAGGCAAAGCATCGCCCGCTCCGCTCCGCGATAGCGCTCCAGCGCTGTGCCGCCACCGAAGCTGAAGGTGCTGGGCGGTCCCCGCCAGGAAAACGCCGCTCCACTCCCGCTGGTAGGCCGCAAAGACGGGTTGACGGTGCAGCCCGGGGAAAAAGCTGCCTCACCGACCAGGTAGGGACCTAGAAAATAGTTTCCCCCTTCCACCCCACATAAAAAAAGTCAAATTCCCCAACAAACATAGGACAAAATTCACTAAAAACTAATTAAAAAAAAGTGAATTGAACGGACAGCTGCTGGTTAGCAGCTTTTCCCCAGGATGGCTCCTCCTCGCTTTGAGGAGATAAAAATAAGAGAAATAGAATTGAGCCACCTCTCCCATTTGCCTGCGGTCTTTAACATGCTCTTAATTTATTTTGAATGCCAGCAAGTGCACAAAGTATAAGAAAATATTGGAAAACATTCCATATTTTAGCCAGAGATACTGTTGATCAGATGCAAAGATAACTAGGGTTTGGAATACATTCATGTCCAGTATGTTATGCATGATTTGACAAGATTAGTTTGTGTAGTGTAAGGATAAACATAGTAAATGCTGTAGAATGGTTTGAAAATTAAAGATGGTCAAGATTCAGTGGTAAGGGATGTCGACAATATTTTATGCACTTAAAGTGGCATCAATGATGACAAAGTGATTTTCTTTGGTTAAAGGAAAGGAATTGCGAGTTTGGGGTGAGAGGGACTCTCGAGAGTTCTGGAGAGCTTGGTACTATGCTACTACATAAAGATAGTCATTAATAACATAGTTATAAGATATTTTATAACCTATAATTTGGATGTACGGTTTATTGCAGGCTGCTAAACACATGATTACAGTCGGTGACCAAGGTTGAGATGGAGTGGGTGGGGCATTATTAGACAGATCTAATTTAAGCCACTTGTATTTGCTCTTGAGATAATTAAGTAAAGGATCACAATAGATTTCTGGGTTGAGAGGCTTGATTTGCAAAGAGAGTTTGAGTATATTGGCTCGTTACTTCTGGAGTTTGGCTTCATTGTAAAATATAAGATTCTAAGGAGATTTGGCAGGGTAGATGCTGCTAAAATGGTTCTCATGCATGGGTAACTTAAAACTAGGGTGTATACTCTGAGGATTAGGGATTGACCATTTAAGAGGGAGATGAGGAAGAATTACTATAAAGGCGTCTGCTGGAGTCACTGGCTCAAAAAGGCAGCCAGCATCATCAGGGATACACATCATCCTGTTCACTCTCCCATTTCATTCCTGCCATTGGAAAGAAGGTATAGGAGTCTGAAAACTGTAACATCCAGGTTCAGGAGCAGCTTCTTCCCAACAATAATCAGGCTATAGAACACTACAACCCCAAACTGAATTATTTAGACTTGGCGGACATTGTTTTCTCTTTGCACTATTATTGTATGCTATTTAAATACTGAACTTTTATTTTCTTGCTTATTATGATGTTTAAAGATGACTATATTTATATATCTGTTGTGCAGCTGCAAGTAAGAATTTCATTGTTCCATTTTGAGATAATAAAACACTTGTCTCTTGACTTCTATTAATAGGCTTTGAATCTTTGGATGCCTCTGCAGTGAGATTGGTTGTTGATTATAGTCAAAGACGAGCTGAATAGATTTCTGGTCTATACGGATTATGGATTGAGATCAACGGTAAACCATCCTTTATTGAATAGCAGTGTCATCTAGAGAGGGTGCATATCTACTCCTGCTCTGTCTCCCTACATTTCTACATTCCTATGAACCTAAGTATAACATTTGACTCCCAATGAGGTGTTTGAAAAGCATTCAAGGCAATAATTGTTTAACAGATAAAGACTAGACCCCAGTTCAATTGGTCAATTTAGGCATGCATTCACCCCACAGCAACAGTCTCCAGTTACTGCAAGAATGCTTGTCATATTGTGCTGTGATCCTTTAAGGGATACTTTCCCAGGTCAGACCTTTATGGAAAAGTGTTACTGTGATGCAGGGAGTTTAGTCCCTAATACAACTGCTCCTGCATCAGAGTCTGTCACATATTCACATATTATGTTGTGCTGCAGCAAGTAAGAATTTCATTGTCCCAACACTATCAAAGTCTTGATAAGCAATGAAACTGCTTTAAGAAAAATGAGTTGTATGTTGTGACTTGTGAACTCGGAGTCACTCGGAGCCTGGCACTGGTTGATATAAAAGGTCTTTATTCGTCATGACAAATAGGTATTTTCTTAGAGACCGTCTCCGTAGAACCTTCGCAAATTTAATGTACATCAAGTTTTTATACTCTCAATAACAAAGATAACAGCAGGTGAATCAAAACAATTTCAGTAACTACAATGACATTGTTTACTTCATTCGATAAAAAATGCTGGAGTAACTCAATGGGACAGGTAGCATCTCTGGCCAGAAGGAATGGGTGATGTTTCAGTCCGAGACTCTTCGTCAGACTGAAGAGATGGAATGGTTGACGTTTTGGGTCAGGACGATTCTTCAGTCTGAAGAAGGGTCTCGGACCGAAACATTACCCATTCCTTCTCTCCAAAGATGCTGCCCGTCCCGCTGAGTTACTCCAGCATTTTGTGTCTTTCTTCGGTTTAAACCAGCATTTGCAGGTCCGTCCAATAGATTTTGTTTACTTTGTTACTTTGAGTCAGACAAATGTTTTTGTTGAATTACATATTTACAATGGAAGCACATTGTAAATGGCAGGACACATCTGAATGTTCAAACACAGACTAGTACAGCACAAGAACAGACCTTTCGGCCCACACTGTCTGTGCCACATATGATGCAAAGCCAATATCTTATTTATTCATGAATCATGATCTTCCATTCCCTGCATATCCATATTGAAACGCCTCTTAAATGCTACCATCATATCTGCCTCATCCATCAGTCCTGGTAGCACGTTCCAGGCACTCACCACCGTCCGTGTAAATAAATTTGCCCCGCACATCTCCTTTACGCTTCGGCCCTCTCACCTTAACGCTGTGCCTTCTAGTATTTGATTGATCCATCCTGGGATAAAGGTTCTGAATGACTACCCTATCTATACCTCTCAAAATTTTATATACTACTATCACCGTGCAACCTCCGACATTCCAGGGAAAACACCCCAAGTCTGTTCAACCTCTCCCTGTAGCTAATACACCCGAATCCAGGCAATATTCTGGTAAACCTCCTCCAAAGCCTCCACATCCTTCCTGTAATGGGGTGACCAGAACTGCATGCCCCAGTGCAAAGTTACAATGGAAATAATATAGACACAAAAAAGCTGTAGTAACTCAGGCAGCATCACTAGAGAGGAGGAATGGGTGGTGTTTCGGGTCGAGACCTTTCTTCAGACTTAAAATGTCACCCATTCCTTCTCTCTAGAGATGCTGTGACTATCTTCGGTTTAAACCAGCATCTGCAGTTCCTTCCTACACAATGGAAATAATATGTTCCGCACCCAATGATTGGTTTTGATGGCCTAAGAGCATCCGTGGAAGTTAAAATTATGAACAAGTAATTTCTTTGAAGGTTAGTTCTAATTTAAATTAATATCTCCTATCCACATAATTCTATAAATTCTGGATATGTTGTAACAATATGAAGGTCATTTTCACAGAAATTTAATTATGTTCTAACCTGTTCTATCAATAGGCAAAATCTCTATTAGGTTTGGCTTTGTCGTGCTCCCTCTTTCCAATTACTGATGCTGGCACTCAGGGAAGTTCAGTCATGAAAAGTATTGTTGAATCCATCATTTGTTTTGTTTGTTGTTTTCTTCCTCAGTGGCCTAGCAAAATGGTGCCAAGTCAATCTCGTGGAATCAGCCCTAAGAGCTCTTCAATCAGACTCAGCATATTGACTTATGCTGCTTCATAATTGCTTGGTGAATTTTGAACAATTCAAATGGCACCTTCTTATCTGACCTCGGCTCATTAAAAGAATTTGTTATGAGGCCCAGGTGAAATCCTATTTTGCGTGTGTGATTGAGATTTCAAGTTATTAAGCTTACAACGATGTGCAATGAGAATCAATTAATTAACATTTAACACGTAAATAAATGGTGCCGTAAGCGACAACCCAAAGAAAATAAAGGTGTATTATATGTTTCTGGCCATAATAGAAATGTTTTGGTTCAATATAGGCGATATAAGTTACACTTTAAATTGTATTATCGTACAGAATTAGCACAAAATTCAGGAAGTTATTTAATTCGGGACCTCGTTTTCTGAACCTTTGTGGAGCTCAGACAGCCTTTCTGCACAAACTTGGGCGAGTATCAAAAGTCTATAGACACAAAATGCTGGAGTAACTCAGCGGGACAGGCAACATCTCTGGACAGAAGGAATGGGTGACATTTCGGGTCGAGACCCTCCTTCAGAAAGTCTATGCTCTTAGAAAGGCAAGTCTATATTTTCTGCTGCTGCTTGCCAACTGTGGCATTGTAAAGAGGACAGCTGGTAGCCAGAAATGCTTATCCCTATGGAACATTAGTCAGAGGTAGTTCAGCATGGCTTCTGGAGACGGGGGCACATTGACAAAGCTATCCTTTATTGTGCACAAAACCATCTGCACGATATACAACTGGGTTCAAATATCAGGCTAGAGACATGGCAGGCATACCAATTGGTAGCTCGCGCCAAATGAACACAAGTGTTGGTCCCGCTGATGAATTCATTCTCCCCTTTTCTTCCCTGAGGCAATTGAGCTAAAATAAGTATTAGCTCCTTTTAATTACATAAATTAGGATGCCTGATGTCTGTTGAAGGGACCTATTCAGAAATTAGTGGTACTGAGTGAAGTGGTTGGCAATTTTTCCCTCTTTGCAAAATCTATTGCTGTGGACTGCAGAGATTAAGAACCTCCAGCTGGGTGTTCATGTTCGGGATAATTATCAAGTCTCCCGACATCCTCTGAAGAACGATGACTTCTGGTGGGTTTGCAAATGGGGAGATGTTGCAAAGGGGCCGCGTTCCAGCAAAAAAATCGACATCTCCTGAACAGGGGCAAAAATAGAAGGTAAATACGGGCTCGACCCGAAACATCACTGATTCCTTGTCTCCAGAGATGCTGCCTGCCCCGCTGAATTACTCGAGCATTTTGTGTCTTTCTTGGGTAAATACTGTACCTGATTGTACAGTCCTTTATGCAGATGAATATTATTCTTCCTTAATCAAAGTCATTTTCTTCCTTTTATAAAGGCCAAGTTTCAGGCATGAACTTGATTCACATTGGCACAGGTGTGACATAGTGGCACAGCTAACAGTGCTGCTTTTGCACAGTGCAGAATGCAGTCCTGAACTTGGGTGCTGTCTGTGCAGAGTCTGCGTGTTCTCCCTGTGACCACAGGCTCATTTTATTACATGGACTTATGCATAAGGAAATGAATGTGTATTATATAATTGCTGAAAGAATGGTTTATGGCAAGTGAAGATTCTCTATATCCCTATAGTCCTGAAATCTATTCAGCTCATCATCTTCTGGTTTATACCAAAGATAGACATAAAATGCCGGAGTAACACAGCGGGCCAGGCAGCTGGAGAAAAGGAATAGGTGATGTGTTGGCTCAGAACCCTTTTTTTAGACTGAGAGATAGACAAGGCCAGCAGAGCAGGCAACAGACATACTCGGGAATGGTGGAGTCCATAATGGCACATTGCAGTTGCTGGGTGATTTGATTTTAGTTCAGATACAAAGCATGGAAACAGGACCCTTGGCCCATTGAGTCCACACCAACCATCGATCACCTGATGACACAGTTCTATGTTATTCCACTTTCTCACCCACTCCCTACATACGCGAGGCAATTTACAGAGGCCAATTAAGCTACAAACCACAGTCTTTGGGACATGGCAGAAACCAGAGCACCTGGAGGAAACCACATAGTTGCATGGTTGCCATTCCTGAGATTAGCTATTCTGCCTACATGTCAGATGTATTTAATTACTTGACATCAAATTTACCACAAAAAGAAGTTACATTCATGTATACTTATTCATAGTGCAAAGTGTTCTTTTTAGAACTGGTGTGCGTTGATATGAAATTTCTCTTTTTCCATTTTAACCATTTAATTTACTAGCAAAGCACAATATATTTTTTGTGAGAAATGCTTCCCTTAAAATCTGGTGAACTATAGAGTAAAACCTTAAGGAGCATTTCCATATGTGCTGCGGTATATTATATAGCTCGTCGAATACCTTTATCACAAATGGATGAGCACATCATCCATTGGCATTGGATTCTTTTGTCTGAACAATTATTTCTGCTTATTTCTCATGTTCTCGTATTTCAATGTTGAATAATTCACAAAGTACATGAAATACTGAGGGAATATGAAAATAACATTTTTTCCCAGTTATACACGCACGATATATTACTTTAATCCCCAAACCAGTCAAATAGTTTTTTAAGCCTTAAGGTGGATTAATGTGTTGTAAAACAAATTTTAATTACTTTTTAATTAAATTACTTTAAATATCAATACAGCCAAGATTTCAACATTGATGAAGCAATTAGGAAAATATTAATGGACAATTAGATTAGATTAGATTATTACTTTATTAATCCCCTTATTCAGGGGAAATTCAGATGTCCTTGCAGCACACTAATAAAAATACAACATAGCATTCAAGAAGTTTAACATTAAAACATAAAACATCCCCCCACAG
The DNA here is from genome assembly GCF_028641065.1 of Leucoraja erinaceus. Taxonomy (NCBI): domain Eukaryota; kingdom Metazoa; phylum Chordata; class Chondrichthyes; order Rajiformes; family Rajidae; genus Leucoraja; species Leucoraja erinaceus. The sequence goes on along the minus strand of NC_073383.1, from coordinate 66,479,351 downwards.
AGGTTCCCACTGTGGGCGAAGGCACAAAGTCCAGTCCCCATCCTCTTGTCCACCCAGAGTCAGGCCTATTGAGGCCTCCACAGTCGCCGTTACGGGGCCCGATGTTCCCGGCCGTTCTCGCCAGGTGATGGTACTCCGGCGTCGGTAGAACCCTCAGCGGCTTGGGGTGCCAGGAACGGCCGCCCTCTTACCGGAGACTGCGGCCTCCAGGCCAACAGACCGCGCTGAACGAAGCTTTACTCACTGGCGATCTCGGTGAAAGATCCCAGGCTCCGAGATGTAAAGTTCAGCGCCGCAGCTGACCGCTCCACAGAACCACGGCTCCACAATGTTTTTATCGGTGGTCCCAGCATACTGGAGTTCCAGCACGGCGATCCAGGCAAGGCATCGCCCGCTCCGTGATAGGGACCCAGCGCTGCGCCGCCACCAAAGCTGAGGTTCTGGCCAGGTCCCCTCAGAAAACGTCGCTCCAGGACCCGCTGATAGGCCACGAGGACAGGTCGAAGATGCTGCTCGGAGGAAGGCAGCCTCACCGACCAGGTAGGGACTTGAAAAGCAGTTTCCCCCTTCCCCCCCACCACCCCCCACACATAAAAAGATTAGACCCCCCGACTACACACTTTAACGCACTAAAAATAATAAAAAAGAAGTGAAGAAAACAGACAGCTGCAGGACAGGCAGCCGTAGAGGACAGCGCCCCCACCGGAAGTGATGTCATTCACACAAACACGATTGCTTCCAGGCTTAAGATATTAAGATGTGGGTCATTTATCAGATAATGTCGAGAAGATTGTCCACATTGCAGAAATTTAAGCATGTTCTCTTTAGAATAAAATAGTAGGTAGCAATGCGCTGATCAGAACCCATATCTCATGGTGGTCACTCACTCTGGACCTACGTCCACAATGGATCTGTGTTTCATGCATCAGCTAGGGTCCTTCTCTTGGGACTGCAATGGTACCACAGGCAATTGGCAGTGACTAGGCCACTAGCAGTGGGAAATTGAGCCTTGTCTAGAAACAGCCCAATGGTCTTTTGACACCTCACGCTGCCTAAAGCTGTCCCACTGTTGCTGATAACCAGACACAGCTGAAAACAGTTGGAAACAAATTGAAGACATTCTCAAAAAGCATACAATAAACATTTTAAACACATGAAAATGAAATGGATTAATTAAATCGTAAGTATAAATTGAAATAAACAAGTCATTAACTTACCTTTTAAATTAATTTCAATGGCTGAGCTAGATGTTTTGAAGAGAAAGCTAACTGAGCACATAAGCAAGTCCTTGACTTTATTGATATGTACTTTCATTGTTATTCTATTAGATCCTACACCCAACTGTGAAGGCACATACAGCCAACTGGTTAACAGTTAGGAGATAGAGTGTGGGACTCACTGCTTGGCAAGAGACAGTATTTCCCTTCCTGAGACCTGTATTAGGACCTAGAATTTGCATTTTTTCTTTATAAATGTGGCTCTGCTGCAGAAAAAGAGAGTTACACATACAATATTGCTGTCTACATCCACAGTATCAGTGTGTAGTAAAGGTGTTAGCAGAAAGTTGCAAGTGGATACTGATAACAAAGTAATTGGGGAAATCTGTAGTGGATGGAAGAAACCTGTTTTTACCTGAATTAGATCCATAATGTCATAAGGAATAGGAGTAGAATTAGGCCATTTGGCCTATCAAGTCTACTCCACCATTCAATCATGGCTCATCTATCTCTCTCACCTAACCCCATTCTCCTGCCTTCTCCCCATAACCTCTGACACCTGTACAAATCAAGAATCAATCTACCTCTGCCTTAAATATCCACTGACTTGGCCTCCACAGGCTTCTGTGGCAAAGATTCACCACCCTCTGACTAAAGAAATGTCTCCTCATCTCCTTCCTAAAAGAACGTCCTTTATTTCTGAGGCTATGACCTCTAGTCCTAGACTCTAACACTAGTGGAAACATCCTTTCCAGATCCATTCTATCCAAGCCATTCACTATTCTGTATGCTTCAATGAGGTCCTCCCTCATTCTTCTAAACGCCAGCGAGTACAGGTCCAGTGCCAACAAACAGTGCTAACAAATAGGTTAACCTACTCATTCCTGGGATCATTCTTGGAAACCTCCTCCAGACCCTTTCCAGAGCCAGCACTTCCTTCCTCAGATATGGTGCCCAAAATTGCTCACAATATTCCAAATGTGGCCTTACCAGCGCCTTCTAGGTGAAATTTAGTCATAGAAATTAGAACAACAAATTATATTGCAACAATTTTGGAGTGCAAAAGATTGTTACAGTTTACTGGGCTTTGGGGAGCGTACCTTGGAGTGCTGTGTCTATTTCTGTTCTTATAACAGAAAATACATACCTACCTTGGAAAGGGTGCAAAGAAAGATTAATGAATCAATTCCTTGGATGACAGCATTGTGTTCTGACGAGAGACTAAGCAGCTTCAATGACCGAGAGGAGATCTCAATAAAGTATAGACATTTCTGCAAAGACATGACAGGTTAGATGTCAGGAGCTTATTTCACTGAACTCGTAAGTTTAAAAATAGAAGGTATAGTCTTAAGATGACGGTTCGGGCATTTATAACTGAGATGAAGAGGAACATCATCCCACAGGGTCATAAATCCTTGAATTTCTCTGCCCCAAAGCACTGTGATAGCTAAATTATTGAAAGCAATCATAGCTGAGATAGACCAATGTCTAGACTGTTGGAGAGCCATGGATTATGAACAACAGGTAGGATAGTGGAACTGAGAACAAAATCAGATCATTAAGGGTGGCACAACGAAGTAGCAGTAAAGCATCAGAGAACCGGGTTCAATCCCATCTACAGGTGCTGTACGCATGGAATTTGTACGCTCTCCCTGTGTCAGCTTTGGTTTTCTACGGGGGCTATAGTTTCCTTCCACACTCCACAGACGTACAGGTTTGTAACTTAATTGACTTCAGTAAAAAATTATAAATTGTCCCTTGCGTATAGGATAGTGTTAGTATACGGGGTCATTGCTGGTCGGTGCGGACTCGTTGGGCCGAAGGGCCTGTTTCTGCTCTGCATCTTTAAAGTCTAAAGTGAAGTAATCTGTGATCTTATTGAATAGCAGACCCAGCTTGAAGTACAATCGAACCTGCTACTGAACTCATTTCTTATCTTCATAAATTTCGAGGGAAACTTACATTGATAATATAACCATATACCCATATAACAATTACAGCACGGAAACAGGCCATCTCGGCCCTTCTAGTCCGTGCCGGACACTTATTCTCCCCTAGTCCCATCTACCTGCACTCAGACCATAACCCTTCATTCCTTTCCTGTCCATATACCTATCCAATTTATTTTTAAATGATAAAATCAAACCTGCCTCCACCACTTCCACTGGAAGCTCATTCCACACAGCTACCACTCTCTGAGTAAAGAAGTTACCCCTCATGTTACCCCTAAACCTCTGTCCCTTAATTCACAATGATTCTACTTCCTTGAATACAGACAGTTAAGGGCAAGCCAGATCAGTTAGAGTGATTGAAGTTGATAGATTCCTCTGGTGGGGACTTTTTTTTACTCCTTTTAAGTGGTCCCTTGGGATCATGGATGACTCTGATTTTGTTTGTTTCAAGGTGACTAATTAATCCAATGTGGGAACCACATATAGGGTAGGAGGTGCCAAACAGAACAGGTAGATGGGCAGTTTATGAAATAGTGTAAATCTTTTGCCGTTTGTTCCCGGCTTCACTCTGCACCCAATGCCTGACCTTTTGATTCTCAGGACCATCCTAAATGTTTCTTTGCAACTTTGAGCAGTCATTAACTCGGCAGTCCCAGGAATAAGTGTGAACGTTTTCTCGGTGAGAGTTTGAGAATGTTGTTCCATTGGCTGGGAATGGATGACCTTTCACCTTTCACCCCACCAGCCTTGAATCTGAAATATTTAACAGCAGAGTTAAGGCCCTGTCCCACTTTCCCAAGTTACTCACAAATTCTCCCGCGTTTTCCCCTTGATTCAAACTCACAGAATTATGGTAATACCCAGCCGTAGGTACTCGGGGCTATTTTTTATTTTTGTCGTGGACATTTTTCAACATGCTTGAAAACGTCCCGACTTACCTGATGCCCCGAATACCTACAGATGGCATTACGAGTTGCTACGAAATATCTACGGACTCCCATGGACTCGCTACGGACATTCTCCGAGTTTGAATCAAGGGGAAAACTCGGGAGAATTTGTGAGTAACTCGGGAAGTGGGACAGGGCCTTTAACATTCCAGGTCAAAATTCTGTCATTAGAACTCTGGAAGGGAGATGGTTGCTTCATGCTTGAAAGGTATCCTGATGCCCCACCAAAGCAAAGGAGAAATTCATTTCATTGTTTGCCAGTTTTGTGTTTCCCTATTTTGCCTCCAGCACAAACCCCAGCAGTACACTTCCAGAAATAATTGTATGAAACCACATCTCATATCACTTGTTAAGTTTCATTCTGATTGTGCCAAGACTGCAATGCAGCCAACGCTGTTAGTGGAAGGGAGTATGGAGCTGCCATCTCTTGTTAACTAATGGTGCTGCAATAAATCTTTCCACATATTCCAATAAAATTGTGATTGAATTGAAATCAGACCACCTAGCTATGCTCCTTCTTTCTGCTAAGCACCAGAGGTGAGAACTGCACAAAGCAGGTCAGGAGACACAGTGGAATGATTCCATGATTGCTCAGACTGGGCAGTGCTCAAGGACTCATCAATGGACCTGAACAAAGATGCCATGGTTGTTGCTGACTTAACGAGGAAATATATGGGAAAGTGTATATCCACCAAAAACGATACACCTGTACCCAACTAGAACCTTTGGATGAACTAGGAGGTGCGCAGTCTGCTGAGGGCCAAATCTCTGGCATTCAAGTTCGATGCAGATTCATATAGGAAATCCAGGTGTGACTTCTATAAGGCCATCGGAAAGGCAAAGAGACACTTTTGCTTGCAAATCGAGGGTGAGACAGATGTTCAGCATCTGAGAAAGGGCTTGCACACCATCACTACCTACAAGGCAAGTGGCAGCTCAAGCAACAGTAAGGCTCAATGTATTCTATACATGCATCGATAGGGAGAATACTGATGTGCCTTCTTGGGGCCCCATAGCCTCCTGATGGCATGGTAATCCCAGTCATTATGGCCGATGTCAGAAGATCCTTTAAGAGGGTGAACCCTCGGATAAAGTCTGGATCCGATGGTGTTCAAGTTCACATTCACATTTATTGCCACATGCACCAATTATGGTACAGTTGAATTTGATTTACCATGCAGTCACACAATAAAAAATAACACAATGCACAATAGAATATAACATGAACATCCACCACAGTGGAATCAACATTCTTCACTGTGGTGGAAGGCAATATCTTTCAGTCAGTCCTCCTCCTTTGTTCATCTGTGGTCGGGGCCATGAACCCTCCGCAGTTGCGACTACGGACGGCCGGATGTACAGGCCCTCTCATCGGGATGCTCAAAACTCTGATGTCGGGATGGACGGACACTCCACAGCTTAGAGGTCCTGAATCGACCACTTCCTGTGGAGATCGCGGTTTCACAATGTTATAGGCCTCAGGCCGGCGGTCGGAGCTCTTCTCCGATGATCCCCGGCGAGGGATCCCAGACTCCGTGATGGAAAGTTCACGTGCGCCCGCGGCTAGAAGCTCTGCAGATCGCGGCTGCGCCCGCTGCTGAAGTTCTGGGCCCAACTCCGAGAGAGACCACACCAATCCAAGCTGTTGGAATAGAATAGAATAGAATAGAATAGAATTACCTTTATTGTCAATTATGTTAGGCCGCGAGGCAGAGCAAAAATACGACTAGGAGAAAAGTCGCATTCCACCGAGGTAATTGACTGAAAAACAGTTCCCCTCTATTCCCCGCCACCACCACCCCCCACACTAAAACACACTAAAACACACTTTTAGACATACTAAAAACAAAAACAAAAAAGTAAAAATGACAGCTGTAGGCGAGGCTGCCGGCTCGCGGCTCCACCCTGGTCGCATTCTTAAAAACCTGTGCGGAGTTTTTGCGCACAAGTTCGACATTTCATTATTAAGGTCTGAGTCTCCCATCTCAATTAATAGGGCGTCAATAATGTTGGTGTCGTCTAGAAGAACAAGGTGACATGCCTCAATGATTACTGACTGGTACACATATGTCTGTGCTGGTGAAGTGCTTTGAGAGGTTGTTTATGGTGTATACGAACTCCTGCTTTAGCAAGACCCTGGACCGACAACAATTTGCCAGCCAATGCAATAAATCAACAGGGATGGCCGTTTAGCTGGCTCTCTACTCTGCACTGGACCACTTGGACACTAAAAACGTTTACATTAGGCTACTGTTCATCAACTATAGCTCAGTATTCAATACCATTTTTCACTACAACTTGTTATCAACCTCAGGGGAATTGGGCCTCGGCTCATCCCTATGAAACTGGATCATCGACTTTCTCATCGACAGACCACAATCAGTATGAATTAGCAACAAAACATCCTCCATGAAAACCAACAGCATAGGACAGTGTGCTTGCCCCCCCTGTTGTACTCACTCTATACTCTCAACAGTGTAGCCAGACACAGTTGTTGGACAGCACCGTTGTGGGACAAATTGTGGGAAATGTTGGGTTAGAGTACGAGGTGATTGATAATCTGATTGAACGGTGCCAGAACAGCAACCTTGCTCTCAATGATTGTTGATTTTAGAAGAGGGAAGCTGAAGATCCACACGCCTGTCTTTATCGAAGGGATGGCAGTGGAAAGAGTCAACAATTTCAAGTTCCTGGAAGTATGTTTGTTGAAGATCCATCCTGGACCCAACACGTTGATGTAATCATAAAGAAAGTCCATCAATGATCCCGGTTCCTTCAAAGATTGAAGAGATTTGGTAGGTTGATGAATACTCTATTGAATGTCTATAGGTGTACAGTAGAGAGCATATTGCTGGCGGTGGCAGGAGCCTCAGCGGCAATGGGAGCCTCGGCGGTGGTGGGGCCTCAGCGGCAGCTTGAACCTCAGCACCAGCCGTGAAGAGCAATGGGAGAATAAAGGAGACCCAGTGTGGGGGAGGAGGGCAGGCACTCTAGTTTAAAATCCTCTGCCCAGGGAATAAGCCTGCATTTGTTTGCTTGTTTGTTCGTTTGTTCATTCCAGTTAAGGCATTGTACCAGCAGTCAGCCAACAGTCACTTGTCTTTTTCTTTTTGTTTTCACTTTTAATTTCAAGTTTTCGTGTACATTGTCGTTGTGTTGTGACTGTTGGCATCAATTTCCGTCCGGGGATGAATAAAGTTTTATCATATTGTATATTGTGCGGTTGCACCTTATTTGGCAACTCAAACATCCAGGAATGATGGAGATTACAAAAGTGGTGGATACCGCCTGGTCTATCATAGGTATTGATCTCCACAGGAGGCACTGCCTCAAAATTGGCAGTACCATCAAAGATCCACACCAGACTGGCAATGCTGTCATTTCACTCTTACGGTTGGGAAAAAGCTATAGGAATCTGAAAACCATGATCTCTCGGTTCAAGAATAGCTATTTTCAGCAACCATCAGGCTCGTAAACACTACACACACTGACTAAACTATGAACTATGATGAATCTCATGATTTCAAAGCAAATAAAAAATCGATTTTAAAGCAAATAAAAAATCAAAGATTTTAATCCATAGCCTCATTCATATGAGATGCAAAGCCACAAGGCAGCAAATAATAATCCCAGTGCAGCTCATGAAAATTAGATCTCCCTCAACCCCACCAAATTAATATTTTGATATTTTGCCTACTTATTTAAAAAAAAAAGGAAGACTACTTATGAAAGATTCCAATGCTGCCAATGCTGCTTCTCAAGAATGTTAACAGATTTACATGGGCTGGGTGTGTAAAGAGGGTCTGCAGATGCTGGTTAAACCGAAGACAGACACAAAAAGCTGGAGTAACCCAGCTGGTCAGGCAGCATCTCTGGAGAAAAGGAATAGGTGATGTTTCGGGTCAAGACCCTGCTTCAGACCCTTGTTAACATTGTCTGGGTTTCTGCTTCTCTATAACCCGTGGGATGACTCGGGTGGGTTACGTGGAAAATTGCTCATTGGATTCACATTTACATGTCGAAATTGGCCTCTGCCTGAAAGAGCTAAATCTAATGAGCCTCCAAACTTTGACCCCTTCCCAAATTACTCTTAATCATCAAGGTCAAGGGGTGGTACGTTTCCTGACTCCAGTTTGGCTGTCTTACCTGTTGATTTGTTAACACCAGGGATACAAATAAAACCATACACTTCTCAATCATCAAGAAAACCATGGTTTCTGGAGAGAACTCAAAAAATATTGAGCAGTTTACTGTTTAAATTGAACTTCACGAATAAATAAATAAATTTACTTTCACAGTACATTGACAATGGTAGCAGCCCAGCATGCATTGCCTAAAAGTCATACCCTTGGGAAGGAGCCACCTCCTGAACTACAATATTCCTCTTGAACAATTAATACCGTATGTCACTTCTATACGAGTCATTCCATTTTCTAAATAATATTCTATTCACTCTATCAGCATTGCTGAATACACATGAAATTTTGAAAAGCTGCTAAATAAGCTTTAAGAAAATTAGCCTTGCTCATTAAAGAAATATCAAGTCAAAAAGCAGCATACAACTGAAACATGTCAGAATATGGACTACGTCCCTATATTGGTTGTGGAGTTCAACATTTTAATTCCTGTTCGTCAGTCTCTAAAGTCTAAAGTAAACTCTAAAGTCACATTCCATAACACTGTTTATTTTGCTGTGAATATTTGAAACAAGTGACCTTACAGATTACACATAAAAATAAATACGTCCAATAGGAGTGACACAAATCTCATTGATTATGTCACTTTTCTACGTAAACTTTAAAAGTCTTTGTCCTGTTGAAATTGACATAAATTGCAATCCTATGTCTTCTGAGTATATGTATTTACATAATCAAGTTCTTTCTATATGCAACCCATGTCCTTGGACTTAAATTAGTTACGTTTGATGGGCCTGGAGCAAACCCAAAAATAACAATACAACATGTAATGCCAAGAACTAAATGCCGTCGAGCTACCAGTAAATATTTCCCGAGCATCTTGTTATTAACTGTGGCAGTGCTGGTAGCACTTTTGACCCCGAGTCAGAAGATTGAGGTTTTAAAGCAAAGGGTAAAACCAAATGCTAAGACACTACTGCAATACTGAAAGGTATCATCAACTCTCTCTTAAAAGATCCTACTGCACTATTTTGAGCAGGAGGTTTACCCATTGTGGACAGGTCAATATCTTTGTCAATCAACATCATTCGAACAGACAATCAATGTTATTCTGTATTCATAGGGGCAGGCACAAAATCCAGTGTCTTGCTTCCTACAGCATGACAGTGACTAGACTTCAAATATACTCATGGAAAAATTGAACATAGAGAAATAGATGCAGGAGTAGGCCATTTCTCATTCCCCCCTCGAGCCAACACCGTCATTCAATGTGATCATGGCTGATCATCTAAAATCAGTACCCCATTCCTGCTTTTTTCCCATATCCCTTGATTCCTTTAGCCCTAAGAGCTAGATATAACTCTCTCTTGAAAACATCCAGTGAATTGGCCTACACTGCCTTCTGTGGCAGAGAATTCTACAGTCACAACTCTCTGGGTGAAGAAGTTTTTCCTCATCTAAATGGGCTTCCCCTTATTCTTAAATTGTGACCCCTGGTTCTGGACCCCCAACATCAGGAACATTCTTCCTGCATCTAGCCTGTCGAATTATTTAAGAATTGTATATGTTTCTATAAGATAACCTCTCATTCTTCGAAATTCCAGTGAATACAAGCCCAGTCAGCCCATTCTTTCATCATATGTCAGTCCCGCCATCCCGGGAATTAACCTGGTCAACATATGCTGTACTCCCTCAATAACAATAATGTCCTTCCTCAAATTAGGAGACCAAATTTGCACACAATACCCCAGGGCCATCTCACCAGGGCCCTGTACAACTGCAGTAGGCCTCCTTGGTCCTAAACTCAAATTCTCACGCAATGAATTAGCTTTCTTCACTGCCTGTTGTACCTGCATGCTTACTTTCAGTGACTGATGCACAAGCACACCCAGGTCTCGTTGCACCTACTCTTTTCCTAATCTGACACCATTCAGATACTAATCTGCATTCCCGTTCTTGCAACCAAAGTGGATAAACTCACATTTATCCACATTATACTGCATCTGCCATGCATCTGCACACTCACCCAACCTATCCATGCAACTCTGCAGCCTCATAGCATCCTCATCGCAGCTCACACTGCCACCCAGCTTTGTGTCATCAGCAAACTTAGAGATTTCACTTTAATTCCCTCATCTAAATCATTAATATATATTGTAAATTACTGGGGTCCCAGCACCGACCCTTGCGGCACCCCACTAGTCACTGCTTGCCATTCTGAAAAGGACTTGTTAATTCCTACTCTTTGCTTCCTGTATGCCAACCAGTTCTCTATCCATGTCAATACCCTACCTCCAATACCATGTGCTCTAATTTTGCACACTAATCTCTTGTGTGGGACCTTGTCAAAGGCATTTTGAAAGTCTAAATACACCACATCCACTGGCTCTCCCTTATCCATTCTACTTGTACATCCTCAATAAATTCCAGAAGAATAGTCAAGCATGGCTTCCCCTTCGTAAATCCATACTGACTTTGACCGATCCTGTCACTGCTTTCCAAATGCGCTGCTATAACATCTTCAATAATCGACTCGAGCATCTTCCCCACTACCAATGCGAGGCTGACTGGTCAATAATTCCCTGTTTTTTCTCTCCTCCCTTTCTTAAAAAGTGGAGTTACATTGGCTACCCTCCAGTCCACAGGAACTGATCCAGAATCGAGAGAACATTGGGAAATGGTCACCAATGCATCCATGGTTATTTTAGGGCCACCTCCTTGAGTACTCTGGGATGTAGACCATCAGGCCCTGGGGATTTATCTGCCTTCAGTCGCAACAGTTTGCCTATCACCATTAATTAACCCCTTTGTCCTCCTCTGTTGAGTTTTACATTTCTCCCAGTCCTCTAGTTTGCTGCTCCTTCTGGCCAATTTACATGCCCTTTCCTTGGATTTAAAGCTATCCTTGATTTCTCTCATTAGCCACGGTTGAGCCGCCTTCCCCGTTTTATTTTTTCGCCAGACAGGGATGAACTCGGCTGATATAAAATGCTTTGGAATGACCAGAAAGTTGTAGTGAAAATGGTAAACAGAAATACAATTGCCGGCTAACCACAGTAAGTCAGACAGCATCTGTGACAAGAGAAACAGTCAATGTTTCAGGTCTGGGGCCCTTCATCAGAAGGTGAAGTGGGGAAGATTTAATAGGAATCTTAGGGGTAACTTTTTCACACAAACGGTGGTGGATGTACGGAACAAACTGCCAGAGGAGGTAGTTGAGGCAGGGACTATTGCAACCTTTAAGAAACAATTAGACAGGTACATGGATAGGACAGGTTTAGAGGGATATGGGCCAAAAGCAGGCAAGTGGGACTAGTGTAGATGGGACATGTTGTTTGGTGTGGGGAAGTTGGTCTGACGGGCCTGTTTCCACACTGTATGACTTTATGACTCTAAAGTAAACTTTTTCTCATAAGACTGAGCTGTGCTTTAACATTGTTTCGAAAAAAATAATCCAGGGAAGTTCATCCAGTAAATCACTGACAATCCACTATCAGGCTCACCTGCAGAAGGATACTGACCCGAAGCATTGCTTATCCATGCCCTCCAGAAATATTGCCTGACCCACTGAATTACACCAGCACTTTCTGTTCCAATATTCCAGCATTGGCAGTTCCTTGTGTCTCCATCTGTTTTCCACCATCTCTTTATACTCAATCCTACCCTATTTTGTACATTCCTTATAAACTCACCCAGACCCCATACTCAGACATATTAAAATCTCTGGGGCCTGTTTCTACTTTTGCCTTAAGCTCACCAAAGCCCATTTCAGAGACTCTTTATAAAGTCACTGAAACATCATTCCCATACTCCTTATAAACTCAATGGAACTCTGTTTCCAGCACTACTTATAAACTCATCGAAGCCCCATAACCTGGCTCATTATAATCACACTGGGGCCATTTCCAAACACCCTTTAAACTCTCGGTGGCCACATTTCCCACACTTCCTTTAAACTCATTGCATCCATGTTTCCTGTGCTGCCTTTAAACTCACCTGTTTTACTAGAAAAAAATTATACTACTAAGCAATATCTGGACAAGATGCCAGATATCAAATATTCTGGAAAATCTTACAAATCTTACAAATTCCTGAGGATGCTGGATTCCACCAGATGGCGCTTCGATTGCAGCCTCACCTACAATCTGCCTGTCCCTTTCGTCTTTTATTTTTTATTTTTAGTGTGTTTAAAAAGTATGTGTTAATGTTCTCTCATTTGTTTTATGCGGGGGGGGGGTTTCAGTCTCTTACCTTGCCAGACAGAAATTGTTTTCCGGATCGTATCTCTGGTCGCTCTGCGACCTAACATCGTGAACCTGGAGGCCTTGCTCGGGACTGACTTTGAGCCCCACCATGGGGCGTGGACTTACCATCAAAGCCGATTCCTTTCCTGGGATTGACGTTCCAACCGCTACCTGCGAACATTAACATCAAGGAGCTCGCAGTCTCGGGTTGAGACTGACGTCGAGAAGCTACAAAAGTCGCACGATGTTCGACTAGCCCCGACCCGGGGTAGATCGCCTGGCGCGAGGGCAGTTGAGATTCCCGCCCGATGCAGGAGATTGATTGCCCCGACGAGGAGGCCCGCCGCCGGCTACAGGAGTAAGATCGTTCCGCCAACGGAAGGTTAGAGGCCCCCGACAAAGAAGGGAAAGATTGAACTTTTTTTCACCTTCAATCACAGTGAGGAATGCAGAGGAGTCACTATTGTGGATGTTCATGTTAAAATGTATTTTGTGTGTTCTGTTGCTTTTTATTGGTATGACTGTATGGCAAATCAAACTCCTCGTATGTTGCAAAACATACTTGGCTAATAAAGTATGATTATGATTGTGATGATGATTATGATTATTGGAGTTCTGTGCAGAAATAGTGGATTTCCTGTGATCCACTCCCAGACTAACTGTGCTATTAAATTTATGTTTTGTAAGTAAGAAATTGCTATTGGTCTTTCTAAACTTATAATTGGGCAGAAGGGACGAATGATCATCAATCACAATAACCTCTGATCGGTCTTGTTACAAATGTCACAAACCAGTTGAAAGAAGTGATCCTCACGTAAAGGACACACGTAAATCTCATGAAACACACTATTATTTCTTGTACTAATGTTGATTAAAGTTGGTCTTTGAAACAAGACGACAAATCGATGTTGACATTGTTGCCATAGAAAGTCGTAAACCGTGACCCACCTCATCCCTATTGGAACTATTTATTTTACATATAATCTGTGAGGTTGCTAGGCTTCAAATATTTACATTAGAAAGTAATGCTTTATCAATATACACATTTGATAAACAATGTATGAAACTGAATTAAATTGAGGCAATTATAACATTCTTGATAAAATGTCAAGTAATTTTTTTTATGCCCGGCCTAAAATTGTCACATCATTACCTAATGATGGCAACTTCCTATATATATGTTATCCATGTCCTTCAGAAATATTGCTTGACACCTATATATCTATATTACTAAGACTAAGATCTTGACCGCTTTCGACTTTCTGTTTCGTGATTTCAGCGAGAACGCCGCCACTTACGGCCGTCATTTTTGGCCACCTCGCTCAGTCCCCATCCGCCGGAATGGACTAGAGGATTTTTCCCATCGATGAAAAATCAGAGAGCTATTAATGCTTTAAAAAAATTAGCCATTCGCTCTGCTGCCCCCGCTGGCGGCAGGAGGGAGGGACTATAAAACCCAGAAGTGTCGTGCCTCACTCAGTCTCTGTGACGGAGGAAGCGAGAGGGTCACTGCTCTACTGCACGGTGAGTTCCCCCGATGTGGTTGTAACGTTTTTGCCGAATTGTCTTGGTTTTTAAAGGCTCTTCAGAAAATGTGTTTGTTGCTTGCAAAGTGTTTTCCAAATTGTCTTGGCTTTTAAAGGCTCTTCAGAAAATGTGTTTGTTGCTTGCAAAGTGTTTGCCCAATTGTCTTAGCTTTTAAAGGGCTTTAAGAAAATGTGTTTGTTGGCTTGCCGTGTGTAAGTGAACTGCCAGCCCACCAGCTGTAAGTGATTGAACTGCCAGCCCACCAGCCATGACTAAGTGAACTGCCAGCCCACCAGGTATAAGTGACTGAACTGCCAGCCCACCAGCCGTGAGTGACTGCACTGCCAGCCCACCAGCCGTGAGTGACTGCACTGCCAGCCCACCAGCTATAAGTGACTGAACTGCCAGCCCACCAGCCGTGAGTGACTGCACTGCCAGCCCACCAGCCGTAAGTGACTGAACTGCCAGCCCAATAATCCATTCAGTCTATCCTCTCCCCCTTCTCTCTCTCTCAGAGTCTGTCACCTGTTTTTGGCAGAATTCCTGGCAGTTTCTCAGCTGCCAGCCTGCCAGGTCCGAGTAAATGTACTGCCAGGCCACAGTGACTGAGCTGCCTGGCTTCAGTGACTGAGCTGCCAGCCCAAGAATCCATCCGGCTCACAATGTCCATACTAGCTCTCAGGAAACCAGTCCCTTTTGCCCCCAACACCCATACTAGCACAACAGAAAGCCCCCCCCACCACACCACTGGCCAGCAATATTGGAATTTGTGGGGAGGTGGAATATTGCGTTGGGTGACATTTTTCCCAATTTATCTGATCATGGGACATGATGCACATAGTTCCATTTGTAATCTTCCCAAAGACAAGGATTAATTCTGACAGTGACACCCTGCATTCAATATGCACTTAAGAAGATACCATGAAATTCAGTAGACCTTTATTGCAAGCTCACAAAATCTAGGAGCACATTGCACATTATTCAGTGCATTGTTTTTACTATTTTTATCTTTGCATTATTATTGCTTGTTTGTTTTTTTATATACTGAAGTTGTTTTTTTATGTTTATTATGGTTTTCGCATTTTTACATATCGGTTGCGCTGCCGCAAGTAAGAATCTCATTGTACTCTTTCGGGACAATAAAACACCCTTGAGTCATGACTGTTGAAGGTTTTCCATTGTTACATTGATGTCTTACATACAGCAGCCATTCAAAAGATCAATTGTGAGCTGCATGCAGCAATCACTGGCTCTTTAATCTACCCATACCTCATGTAGACCTTGGAGTTTGTCACATTGTGGGGAGTGGGTGCTCCAAACACAATTGAGAGAGTCAGGTCCCACTCCTGTACTTTTTCCCTCATCCATATGGCAACTTGTGATCTATAACCTGCCATGCAGAGACTTTAAGTACTGACGTGCTTTGGAGAAGTCTACATGGCAATGATGCTAAGTATGGAAGACTGCAGGAATTACATCAGCCCCATTTCAGCCCATGAATCTGTCTACTAAATACAATAATGCTACTCTTTACATAATTTTGCTTAATTTTCTGATTATTTTTGGAAAACAGGAGCGGCCTTTAGTGAATACACAGAATACATTTTACAGATCTTCAATTTCAACTCCAATTTGTGGTAAGTGTTTTTTTAATCCTGAATCTCTACTCCTCACAGATTATTGGTCCCACCAATCCCATGTACTGAATTTTACAATGTGTGGGAAATTTTACACCCAAGAGATAATGTTGGAGAAATTTGTCTTCGATTGTTATCACTAAATACTTCCGAAAATATCAGCCAGGGTTTTAACCAACCTGCACATGTAGATATTCCTCGATTTATGGAAGGGATTCCTGGCAACTGTTTCAGAAGCAGAACAGTTTTAAATCCAAAAGGCTGTATAAAATGTATTATGAGGATATTAATAGTGTTTTGCTTTGGTTGGAGAAAAGAAAGCTATATTCAATAGTCAAATATACATTTATAAATCAAGGGTACATAACTCAAAGAGTCAATATTGTTATTGCAAAATTTTGTAATTAGTCCATTCCTAAAGTGAGAAACACCTTTATTCTATCCCACAAAGCCAAGGTATTTTCCTTTTTAGGTCTTCGTATGACTTACAATACGATAGAACTTTATTTATCCCAGGAGGGAAATTGACCTGGAGTTTAACACAGTTATTTATTTTTTTTTAATTATAGTTTCAGCATGAGTAAAGTAAACTGAAACTTAAGGAAAGTTCATGTTCTGTTGAAGAGAAATGCACACAAATTTGCCTTCCATACTTAACCAAACTTGTTAGAACAATATGCGATAGGTCTTCTCTGTTTTTGCTTCTTATGAATTCTGGGTCTTCAACAAGTACTAGGGGGTGGAAAATTGCAACCTTCACGTGGTCCACCTCGTTTCGACGAATGCAATCAACCCAGCGTGCACAATCAAATAAGATCAAGTAGAACAAGTTGTCCTACAACTTTAGGCTGTGAACGTCATACGCCAGAAGACGAAGAATACGTACTAGGATGGTCAGGCAGGGTCTTCACCAAGACTAGGGTGGTCAGTGCAATGCCCGATTAAAAGCAATCAGTGTAAGAGTCTCCTTTCGGGAGCTTCAAGGCCTTTCTAGTTTATGAAGTACCTGAATTCCAAGTAATTGTTTTAAATTATTGGAAACTCCTAATTGAACCTGCTGTATTCCTGGACAAATGTTCAAAATTTCAAGGCCAGATTCTGAAATCTCCCACCAAATAATTCCATCCTCTTATTGGTCAGGCTGCTGAAAATTGAACTTACCTTTCCATTTTTGCTCACTAATGGTAAATCCTGAAATCTGTCTGAGTCAGTAAATGTGGTCAATGGGATTTTGCAGAGTTGCTAGGCAACAGAGCCCACATCCTGGTGATGTTGGGAACGGGTCAGAGCTGCCTTCTTTGAACATAACAATAAATGGTGACAAACAAGACCCATAGCTCAAAAAAACAAATGCTTTCTCAATGTACATTAGTACATTAGTGAACAAGTTTTTTAAACTGAAAAATCTGGGGGAAACCTGAAGGAGAGCAATGGCACAAGAGTAAGAAGGAAGAAGGCACCAATTGGTTCATTGAGGATGAATTACCAGATACCACCAGGGGCCTCCGCACAATGGCAGCCTCGCCAACAGTCTGTCTGTCTTTTCGGGTTTTTATTTTTTTATTTTTAGTGTGTTTTAAAAGTTTGTGTTAATGTTCTCTGGAATGCTTTATGTGGGAGGTGGGGGAGGGAGTCGGGGGACATTTTTTAATAAGTCTCTTACCTTGCCGGAGATGCGATTGTTTTCCAGATCGTATCTCCGGTTGCTCTGCCTTTTCGCCTTCCATCACAGTGAGGAATGTGGAGGAGTCACTGTGGTGGATGTTTATGTTAAAATGTATTTTGTGTGTTCTGTTGCTTGTTATTGGTATGACTGTATGGCAAATGAAATTCCTTGTACGTTGCTAAACATACGGCTAATAAAATAAAAATATGATTATGATCATGAATATGATTAATACCAAGAGATAATGCCCGATCTATCCATCTGGCAGCTGGGTACCATAGATAGGGATTTAATAAATGATCCAGAAATAAAAAGGATTTTGTTGTATTTTTTAGCTTATTATTGTATTCACCCCCAACTTTTGTTAATAAGCTCTTCTAAGCTTCCCCCCAGCCTGCGAATGATCGATCGCACTGTGGAGCCAATTTCTGCACTCATGATCAGGAACAGCTCAACACCCTTAATCGCAAGCTTATGTTTGGGGGTCCCTTGAGATGTAAATTTCCAATGTAAATATGCTCTTCTAAGCTTTCCCCCAGTCTAGTTCAGTCAATAAACCACTGATTCAAGAAATGGAAAAACTAATCTTTATTTTTGGATAGCACAACAAATTACCCTATATGATACCTAAACCACTGCAGGTTCGATCCTCGTGTCTGCCTGGTCAAGCCCTTCAGCCTCATGCCAGCAGAAACACTCCAAATTCACGCAGTCCCCAACGCTCTTCCAGAAGATCGACAAAGGACCTTGTGGGGGCTGCCTTTTATAGGTATCCGAACCTTGAGGGGCCGGACTACAGAAGGGTGGTCTATTTATAATCCAATCAAACATAACAAATTACAACAATTCATTATTGACAGTTACTCAGACCAATAACAGAATTCCTCTTACAATGTTGCAGGAGAAGCTTCCAGAAGAAGCAAACAGAACTTAAATAATGCAACATTTATCCTGGGATTCAAACAAACCAGACAGGACTTAACATTTCAACCAATCAACAAATAACAGGGTAAATGTCTCGCAACATTATTTACAAGATGTATACTTAGTTTGCATTTATCCAATTAACTTCATGCATTTACATTTCCTTGGATGTCCTCTGCAGAAATCCCATCCATCTGTCAATTGAATATGCAACACTGATCTGGGCACTAGACTTAATGGCACCATTTAGAAGCTTGTCTTATTTCTGCAGAGCACACCTGACTTGACCAAAATAGCCTAGCAATACATGAGTACTTATTAAATGTTCGTACCATGGCTGCTCGGTTTCAGCCAGGATTAACACTTCAACCAGGACAGTAGAACGTTTTGCACTATAGTTTGTTATATCTGCAGTAATAATGTTCTGTGGTTAACTGAGAAGACATGCAATTCATTCAAAGCAATCATAATATCAAAACATTTTCTCAGTTCAAGCCAAACTCTCTTTCCCCCTATAATTCCTTTTCTCATTCATACAATCCCATTTCTGCCTCCACCAGATTCTCCCTCCTTCCCCCCCCTGCCCAGATACACCACTCACCATTGTGCATTAGTTCATTGGCAATGTAACATTATTCCATTAAATGGGATTTTGTATGTCTGCAAACCTTAACGTGTAAGTACATCTGCAAATCAAGTACTCCAGCAATTAAGCAACCAGGTCCACGGGAGAAGGTTTTTGGGCAGTTTAGTTTAGAGATACAGCATGGAAAAAGACCCTTCAGCCCACCGAGTCTGTGCCGACTAGCAATCCCCACACACTAACACTATCCTACACAACATAGGGACAATTTGTCAAGTCAATTAGCCTACAAACCTGTATGCCTTTGGAGTGTGGGAGGAAACCAGAGTTCCCGGAGAAAACTCACACAGGTTACGAGGAGAACGTACAAATTCCATACACACAGCATCCAGAGCCAGGATCAAATCCAGATCTCTTGCACTGAAAGCCAGCAAAACCACCGCTGTGGCGTTGTGCCGTTGTTTGTATGCTATCAGACGAAGATATCATTACTCTGCTCTGGACCATCTGGTTAACAGCAACACATGAATGACTCATATTCCCAGAGAAATAGTTGAATAAGGCGGCACAGTTATGGGGCTGTCCCACTGTACGAGCTAATTCAAGAGTTCTCCCGAGTTTCCCCTGGTTCAAACTCTGAGAATTACGGTAATAGCCGCTCGTAGCTACTCGGGGCCCTCGTGAACATGTTGAAAAATCTTCACGAGTTTTCCTGAGCTTACCGCGTGACCAGAGTACATGCCGTTAGCGTTACGAGCCGCTAAGAGACGTCCCGAGCTCCGAAGTACCAGCTACGTCCATTCTACGTGCTTACCATGAGTTTGATTTATTTTTAAGCTCGGGAGAGTTCTTGAATTAGCTCGTACAGTGGGACAGCCCCTTTATAGAGTTGCTGCCTTACATAGCTGAGGGACCTGGGTTCGATCCTGACTATGGGTCCTGTTTGTGCGGTGCTTTGTGCGTTCTCTCTGTGACTGCCTGGGCTTTCTCTGGGTGCTCTGGTTACCTCGCAAACGCCAAGGACATGCAGGTTTGTGGGTTAATTGACTTCTGTAAAATTGTCGCTAGTGTATAGGACTGTGCTAGTGTACAGGGTGATCATTGGTCGACACGGACTTGGTGGGCCGAACGGCCTGTTTCCATGCAGATCTCTAAACTAAACTAAATTAAACTAAGAATAAACTATGTACTGCAATGGGTTACACAGAAACATTCTGATGCTATCTGGATATGCACATATCCCAGAAAAAAATACAATCTTACTACACCAGTGTAACTGTAGGAGGGTGGGAATTGTGGATTGCTGGACAGGGTTACTTACAAACATTGACCCTTTTGCAGCTTCCAGGTCAGGTTACAAAAATAAAATAAGCAAATGGCGATGCAGTTGTGGATTTTAGAGAGGACAAGGAAATGGCAGTTGTCTGAAATTTAAAGGAAGTTGACAGATTGGAGCACATAAGCACGCAAGATTGTTTCCTGGAAAGCTGCATACTTTACAATAGCTTTGCAACCAGACCAATGGTACCCCAGATTCAAGAACAATTGTAGGAAGCAATATAAAATTAACTGCAGTGAATGCTCGTACTTCCCTTCCTATTAGCACTTGTCCACTTGTATTGTATTAGGGCGTCATGGTGGTACAGCAGCAGAGTTGCTGCCTACAGCGCCAGAGTCCCCGGTTCGATCCTCACTACGGGTGCTGTCTGTACAAAGTTTGTACATTCTCCCTGTGACCTGCGTGGTTTTTCTCTGAGATCTTCAGTTTCCTCCGAAGACCTACAGATTTGTAGGCTAATTAGCTTGATATTGTAAAGGTGTCCCTAGCGTTAATGTGCGGGTCGATTGCTGGTCGTTGCGGACCCGGTGGGCCAAAGGGCATGTGGTCCGTGCTGTATCTCTAAGCTAAACTAAACTAAACCATCTATGACCAAGATTTTGGTCATCTTCTATAGCTAGCCATTCACTTAATTTAACCAAAGCTTTTGTGAAGTGTACTGAGCTAATAGATAAAGACATAGATTTGCAAATAGTACTGTCAGTGCCAATAATCCCCCATATAGTTAGAATAACAGCTGTGACAAAGCAGGTACGCTGGAATTGTGTTTGATACATCTTTAAAACATGTCACAAGCTGGTTGTTAACTAAGTGAACAGTCAAGATTAGTAATTAGTTTAATTGTTTAATTAATCTGCCAATTGGTGATAGTATTGAATGCTATCATTTGGGCAGTGGGAGAACTCTCTACTCTTCTTTGGAAAAGATCCTGAATCTCTGGTATAGATGTAAGCTGAATGAGATTTACAAACTGTGAGTCCTGATGTCTTTCCTTCATAAATGAGTAGTCCCTGAACCGAAGCAACACATGTCCATGTTCTCCAGAGCTGTTGCCTGAATCGTTGAGTTAAACTAAATCAAACTATTTGCCTTCGTAGACAGTCCTTTAGGGTTGAGGATGACGTAGCCACTTCTATTCTGTGGGTTCTGAATGACTGAAAAACCCAACATGGGAACTGCAAACTCTTCCACTGATGAAACATGGATGGGTAGTATGTGGAGTGTGGCACTCCTTTCAATGGGGTTTAGTGTGCTTCTGATAGATTTTAGATTTTCAAAACCGTCTTGAATACTATTTTTCCAATTTGTGCAGGCATGGATCGGTGGAGCTATTGGATTTTTTCAAGGATGATTGGAATCTATTTAGACACAAAGTGCAGGAATAACTCAGCAGGTCAGGCACACTCCCTAGAGAATATCGATGGGTGACATTTCAGTTTGAGACCCTTGAATCTTCCTGTCTGATCATTTAAATGTGACTATTTTGGAAATTCCTTGGAACTTTGCTAAAAATTATTGAATTTATATCTGTTGAACAAACATCCAATAGCTGATAAGGAATAAACATCAACAATCTCACTGAGTTGCAGAAGGATTGGATAAGATGTAAGAAAGTTCAAAAAGAGCGACAGAGGAAGCATATGCTGGTAAGAAACTGAAGAGCAGGAGTTCAACTTTTGTTGTATATTAAGTGTATTGTGCACTAACCATTCTGTGATCTCGCTCGTTCTCCACTCTGCTCTGGACCACTTGGACAACAAAAACTCATATGTCAGGCTGTTATTCATTGACTACAGCTCAGCATTTAACGCAATCATCCCGTCCAAGCTGGTTACCAAACTCTCAGAACTGGGTCTCTGCACATCCCTCTGCAGTTGGATCCTCAACTTCCTCATTCACAGACCACAGTCTGTCCGTATTGGTGGAAATGTGTCAGCCTCGATAACAATCATCATGGGAGCACCTCAAGGCTGCTTGCTCACCCCCTGCTGTACTCACTCTATACTCATGACTGTGTAGCCGGTCATAGTGCGAACTCCATCATCAAGTTCGCTGAAGACTTCACTGTTGTGGGACGTATCACTGATGGGGCTGAGTCAGAGTATAGAAGTGATACTGACTGTAAAGGGAAATTCATTTCGTTGTCTCTAATTGAGACAATGACAATAAATTTGAATACAAGAATACAATACAAAGTGGCCAAGTGGTGCCAGCACAATAACATGGTCCTCAACACCAGCAAAACCAAGGAACTGATTGTGGACTTTGGAGGGATAGGATGGGGATCCACAGTCCCGTTTATATCAACGGGTTGATAGTGGAGAGGGTCAAGAGCTTTAAATTCCTGGGCATGCATATTTCTGAAGATCTCTCCTGGTCCGAGAACACTGATGCAATTATTAAGAAAGCACATCAGCACCTCCACTACCTGAGAAGATTATGGAGAGTCGGTACGTCATGGTGGACTCGCTCTAACTTCTACAGGTGTACAGTAGAGAGCATGCTGACTGATTGCCTTGTGGCTTGGTTCGGCAACTTGAGTGCCCAGGAGCGGAAAAGACTACAAAAAGTAGTAAACACTGCCCAGTCCATCATCGGCTCTGACATCCCTACCTACGAGGGGATCTATCACAGTCTGGCAGCATCGTCAAGGACCCACACCATCCTGGCCACACACTCATCTCCCCTCTACCTTCAAGTAGAAGGTACAGGAGCCTGAAGACTGCAACGTCCAGGTTCAGAAATAGCTACTTCCCCACGGCTATCAGACTATTAAACTCAACTGAATCTCTGAACATTAATAGACCATTATCTATTTATTTGCACTTTATCTGCTTGTTTATTGATGTGTGTATATATTTATATAATGGTATATTGACTCACTGATATGTTCTGTACTCAAGCCTGCTATATTCTGTTGTGCTGAAGCAATAATTTCATTGTCCTATCTAGGACACATGACAACAAACTCTCTTGACTTGACCACTGTATGAATTCTGCTTCCTAATTCAGTTCCAATAACTTAATTTAGAATAGAATAGAATAGAATAGTTTCTTTATTGTCATTGTAACATGAACCATGTACAACAAAATTTAAAAATGTCCAAAATTGAACCAAATTTTAGAAGGACACCAGGTAACATTATTAATAGTAAATTGCTGCTCCCAAAACTTTATTAGAGGAGGGGGTGAAAATGTATAAATTAAAAATTGAAGGTACATTGTATTTGGTAAGTACAGCTCAAGTATAATTGAAACTCATTGTAAGTGGCTTTTGCTCTTTTAGCTGACACTTTGATGTTAAATGTGTCACAATTAAGCATAACATAGTAGGCAGTATTTTACAGTAGAAATATATCACCTTTTCTCCAAATTGGCCAAAGTGTTCCATGAATGTTTCTTTGAGTTTTTTTTTCTGTTAATGGGTCCATAATATATAAAGATATATAAGATTAAAATTAGAACAATTAAAAGTGCACATTACATATTGCAAGCAAATAAAAACATCCTCCTGATATTTTTTTAATTAATGCCTATTTTATATTGTACTCAAAAGCCTCAGTCTTACTCAGAAAATCAATGCCTCTGTGGAATACGTGGTCTGTGCCTGATTTTCTGAGATGCGTCAGTGTTATCCTTTCCTATGTATGCATCTCTTCAACAAATTAATCTACAGCTACATGCAGCCAGGAATGAAGCAACATTCAGGCACAGGCACAAATGTGACATTCCATGACATCTCCATTTCTGAGTACTCCACCAGTTAGATGACCCATGAATGAATGGCAGAGTAGGCTCGATGGGCCAAATGGCCTACTTTGGCTCCTCTGATTTGTGAACTTATGACCATCCCAAGGTTAACAACGAACAGAAAGTCAACGGGGCAAATAGGTTAGAGGCTGGTTATCCTACAAAGAGTGACTTACCTTGTGACAACCTAGTCTTTCCACCATCTAAAAGTCGGGAATAGTCCCCACATGCATAGATAAATGCAGTTCAAACAATATTCAAAGAGTTCAGCACCATCCAAAACAAAGCTATTGGTTTGACCATTACCCTTTAACCTCCCTTGTCTATTCCTTTCCTTCACGATTTGCAGAATGACCACAGTATGTACCATTTACATAAAACATTGCAGCTGCTTACCTCAGCTGCTCCAACAGTACATTTCAGCCCATAACCTTCACTATCAAGAATGCTCAGGGCTTCAGTCATACGGGAACATCACCATTTGTAGATGCCCTTCAGGTCAAACATCAATGTAATTTGGAAATATATCACTGCTGGGTTTAAATATAGGAACTCCATGTCCAGCAGCATTGTGAGTGAAGTTTCACTTAGAGAACTGCAGCAGTTCATAAAGGTGGCTCACCACCATCCACCCAAAGACAATTAGAGATCAATTATAAATATCGGGCCTGATCAGTTGAGGCCTGATCCTGAAAAATAAATAGGTCAAATAATCAATGGAAAAGAACTAAGAATAGAACAGTGAGGAGCATCAGAGGTAAAGTAACAAAGAAGGCAGAATGCAAGTGTCTTCAAATCCATTTGATGGAAGAGCCTTGAATGAGGTTGATATATCAAAAGCAAAACAAAGAGAAGAATTTCAAAATGTTACGAAAGTAAAGATAATGAGTGTATTTATTTAAGAGAGAGTATCTGTGGGATGTGCGAGAATGGGAAGGTTTGCAGATCTTATCATAACCTTATAATTTTCATTCAGTTCAACCCTGTGTTGAGCAGCAATGGGGTTAATGAAGATTGTTGGAGAGAATAAATCTTGAGTATTTTTTTTTTTAATTGCCCAATAAATGATCTATCTTCATCTTGTTGACAGTCAGAGGGCCAATTGTTGATCCCAATGCCTTTGAAATTAGAAATCATAATCATAAACCCATAATGACCAGAGGCATAACATTTGAGAGAGAGAGAGAGAGATTGATTAAAGGAAGGCAGACTATAATGGGAATAGTTTTTACTTATACTGTTGGCCAAATGCCACTCGTAAAGGTCCAGCATTGATTTGTACTTCTTTCCTCTCCTTCAGTGGCATTAATCAACCTGTCAGCTTGCTGTCAACTATGACAATAATTATCTCTATTGACATTCCTCAGTCTGTTGTGATCTGGCAGATAGCGACTATATTCCTCCAATGTACCACATGCAACAGTCACAAGTGTAAAATCGTGAGGGAAATAGATAGGGTGAATGCACAGAGCCTGTTGCCCATAGTAAAGGAATAAAGAACCTGATGACAGATTTAAGTTGAGAGGAATCGACAACTGGCATGGCGATGTCACGGTAGCGCAGCGGTAGAGCGGCTGGCTTACAACGCCAGAAACCCTGATTCGATCCAGTCTACAGGTGTTTTCTGTATGGAGTTTCACGTTCTCCTTGTGACCACATGGGTTTTCTCCGGGATCTCCGGTTTCCTCCCACATTCCAAAGACATACAGGTTTGGAGGCTATTTGGCTTCAGTGAAAGTTGTAAATTGTCCCTTGTGCATAGGATGGTGTGAGTGTGTGGGGATCTCCGGTCAGCACAGACTTGGTGGGATGAAGGGCCTGTTTCCGCGCTGTATCTCTAAACTAAACTAAACCAGAGGACATGGGTTTAATAAGAACCTGAGCGGCAACTTTTTCATACAGTGGTGGGTACATTGAACAAGCTGTCAAGTCAAATCAAGAGAATATATTGTCATGTGTCCGAGATAGGACAATGAAGTTCTTACTTGCTGCAGCACAACAGAATATGTAAACATGATACAAGACGGAAGAAAAAAGTTCAGCGTGTCTATAGACCACAGACCACATATACACAATAAATAAACAGATATAGTGCAATAATAAATAATAGACTGTTATTGTTCCGAGCATATTTGATGTTGTGTTTAATAGCCTGATGGCTGTTGGGAAGAAGCTGCTCCCGAACCTGAATGTTACAGATTTCAGGCTCCTGTACCTTCTTTCCCAATGGCAACGGTGAGATGAGTGTATCAGATTCAGATTCAACTTTAATTGTCATTGTCAGTGTACAGTACAGAGACAACGAAATGCAGTTAGCATCTCCCTGGAAGAGCGACATAGAATTTGATTTCAATAAATAAATCTATTTACATGCATACAGTCATAGTGTTTTCCCTGTGGGAGGAGTGTCCGGGGGGGTGGGGGTGATTGGCAGTCACCGAGGTACATTGTTGAGTAGTGTGACAGCCGCAGGGAAGAAGCTGTTCCTGGACCTGCTGGTCCGGCAACGGAGAGACCTGTAGCGCCTACCGGATGGTAGTAGGGTAAACAGTCCATGGTTGGGGTGAGAGCAGTCCTTGGCGATGCTGAGCGCCCTTCGCAGACAGCGCTTGCTTTGGACAGACTCAATGGAGGGGAGCGAGGAACCGGTGATGCATTGGGCAATTTTAACCACCCTCTGCAGGGCTTTCCGGTCGGAGACAGAGCAGTTGCCATACCATACTGTGATACAGTTGGTAAGGATGCTATCAATGGTGCAGCGGTAGAAGTTCACCAGAATCTGAGGAGACAGATGGACCTTCTTCAGTCTCCTCAGGAAGAAGAGACGCTGGTGAGTCTTCTTGACCAGAGTTGAGGTATTGTGGGTCCAAGAGAGGTCATCGGAGATGTTGACCCCCAGGAACCTGAAGCTGGAAACACGTTACACCTCCGTCCCATTAATGTGGATGGGGGTGTGTGTGCCGCCCCTAGACTTCCTGAAGTCTACAATGAGCTCCTTGGTCTACTTGGAGTTAAGGGCCAGGTTGTTGTCAGCGCACCATGCTGCTAGGAGCTGGACCTCCTCCCTATAGGCCGACTCTCTGTAATCTTCTCAGGAAATATATATATATGCAACTATAAAGAAGCTGATGTGCCTTCTTTATAATTGCATCAGTGTGCTGGGAGGTAATTGATGCAGGTACTACAACAACCTTTAAAAACATTTGGGCAGGTACAGGGATAGGAAAGGTTTAGAGGGACATGGGGCAAATGTGGGCAGGTGGGACTAATGTTGGGCCGAAGGGTCTGTTTCCATGCTATATGACTCTATAACCATAGAATTGACCATTACAAGAATAGGCCATTTAGCCCAACATGCCCAACAAGAGCATGTTGGCTCTTTGAAGGAAAATATATGCTTAGTCCCATACCCAGAGTGGGATAACAGAACTAGTGTGAATGGGTGATCGATGGGCAGTGTGGACTCGGTAGGGCAAAGGACCTGTTTTCATTCTGTATCTGTCAATGATTCAATTATTTATTTCTATACGTCCAACTGTAAAGCAACTTCCTATCAATAAGTATTATTAATCATAATCATACTTTATTAGCCAAGTATGTTTTGCAACATACGAGGAATATGAAGCTCTTTGTTCTTTCAACGCCATCTCACGGGGATACGATGAAATTTCACTCCATTTCCTTGTTTCTTCTCCATTTGTTTTTTGCTAGGAATACTCAATATGTTGATTTCTCAATTTGGTTCTGACTCGGAAGTACCAAGACATGCTGTCATGGACACATTCATTTCAAATCACTCTTAGCAGCTGTGTGATGGGATATCTTGACCTCAACCCCAATTCATGTACAATTTATGATCCCTTTGTAGTTTATAATCCATTTCCCCCAAATAAACTGCTTATTTCAAAGCCTGAGACAAGCGTAGGGCATTCAATAGATGGACTGATTATTTTCATTTTCAGCAATTCACTCTCCTACCAAATGCCATTCAAACACTTTCTATGTATTAACTTTAACTGAATAGGCTGCTGTCTCCACAATTGAATGGCATTCTTCCTCGTTCAATGTTTTATACAAATACTTGCGAATACTCAGATTGGTGTGCGACAGTGATACAATAACAAGACAATAACTCACAAACTGCTTTGCAAAGTAAGTTAATCATTTAATTCAAACGTGAAATCTTTGCGTATTTCATTTCCTCAAGGATGTGAATCCAATTGCTTCATATTTAATTTTCAATGGAATAGTATCCTCCACATGCTTTTATAAAAGATTCCACAAGATACAGATTAAATAACTGGTTTTCCAGTCTCCAGCACAACTTTATTATTTATCCATTTATTATTCCATTAACAACAGTTACATTCCATGCCTGCAAATTTACCCTTTTAAAACTATAGCTGGGCTCTGTGAGATTGGCAAGGATAATTTAAATATTAAGAATTAAGAATGAACAAGATTGAATCCCAGAATGATTGGGTTAACACATGACGAGCGATTGATGGCACTGGGCCCATACTCACTGGAGTTTAGAAAGATGAGTGGGAACGTCAATGAAACTTGCCGACTAGTGAAAGGCCTGGATAGAGTGGATGTGGGGAGGATGTTTTCACTAGTGGGAGAGTCTAGGACCAGAGGCTAGTGCTGCAGAAGAAAAGGACATACCTTTTAGAAAGGGGGAATTTCTTTAGTCAGAGGGTGGTAAATCTGTAGAATTCATTGCCACAGACAGCAGTGGAGGCCAAATCATTGGGTATTTTTAAAATGGACATTGATGGGTTCTTGATTAGTAAGGGTGTCAAAGATTACAGGGAGAAGGCAGAAGAATGGCATTGAGAGAAGATAGATCAATCATGAATGGATGGCAGAGCAGATACAAAGGGCCGAATGGTCTAGTTTTCTTCATATGTTAACTTATGAAAGCCTTGGTAAGAATAATGGCCTGATGCAATTGGGAATAGCTTTATTAAAAGCTATATAATTTACACCTTACAAAATAAAATAAAATAAATACTTTGCTGCTTTGTCCAGTTCTGTTTAAATATAAGGGGTCATTCATTTAAGGTGACGATAAGGATTTTGTTCTTATTTCTCAGAGAATAATGTTTCTTTGGAACTCTCTTCTTCAAAAAACAATAGAAGAGCACTTTGATTTTTTTTTTTAAGGCAGAGGTCGATAGGCCAATGGTAAACAGGATACAGAGTGTAAGTAGCCACAATTCAATTCTGACCTCGGGAGCAGTCCATGTGGAGTTTGCATGTTCTCCCTGTGACTGCAAGGGAGAACGTGAAACTGAACTAGAGGGCAAACCAAGAAGAAAAAACTATTCGCAGAAGTCCCACGTGGTAGGATCCATAGCAGAACAACCTAGGCTGCTTTAGATATATCTGTTGGGAGTCATAAGATCAATCACCATCAGAACAGAAAAACTAAGAGAACAAGTACGCTCTAAGTTGCAGAAAATGGCAAGAGCACATATAAAACATGAACATATTTAAAGTATTGCACATATTTCTGGTTGTCCAATTACGAGAGGACGTGGAGACTTTGGAGAGAATGCAACATAAAGGGCCTGTCCCACGAGCACGCGACTTGCATGCGGCAAGCGCGACCAAACCGGAAGCGGGGGCCGCGCGGAGGTCGAGTCATCCCCATTCAGGGCCGGTCCCACCAGCAAGCGCCTGGATGCGGCGAGCATGACCAAACCAGAAGCTGGGGCCGCGCGGAGGTCGAGTGAGTGACGTGAAGTTCGCGCATGACGTACTGTGTCGAGACGTTGCGTACGGCCGTCGAGGCAGCTGCGGGCCGGCAGGCCGTTACCACGCGGAATTTTTGAACATGGTCAGTTTTTCTGAGCCACGCGTGATGTCGGGACCAGCTCCGCACAACTCCATATGACTCCGGCAATCGAAGTGGGACCAGCCCCGCAAGGCCGTACGGCTCAAGCGACCACGTTAGGTCGCGCTTGCCGCATGGAGTCGCATGCTCGTGGGACAGGCCCTTTAGTTTATCAGAATGCTGCTTGGATTGGAGGGTATTAGTATATGGAGAGATTGGACAGAATTGGATTGTTTTCCATGGCGCTTTGGAAGCTGAGGGGAGACCTGATAGAAGTATACACAATTAACAGAGGCATAGGTAGGGTAGATAACTAGAGGGTTTGTGATGTACTTTTCAATGTTCTATAAACGTAAAACGAAAAAAGCTGCAGATGCTGGAAGTCTGAAGTAAAATCAAACAATGTTGGAAACGCTCAGCAAATCAAGCAGCACCTGTAAAAGGAGAAGTAGTGTTTCTGGTTGAAGACACTATATTACAACTCTTTCTATCCTATTCCCAACATTACCAACATAGTACATTTCAGTTTTAATGTGAGCCTTGGCCTAGAATATTTTTACTGTCATAGAATCATATTAAGGCAAAAACAGAAATTATTTGGTTCATCATGTCTGTGACAACTCTCTTGAAACAGCCACCAATTAATCCATTTCCCCAGAGGTTTCCCTATAACCTTGCAAATTTGTCCCTTACAAGAATAAAGTCAATTTCCTTTCAAAAGTAGTGACTGAATCTGCTTCCAGCATCTTTCGTGTAACGCATTCTATTTTCGAACAAAATGTGTGTTTAAAATAAAACCTGATCTTCACAATTTCCCCCCTGGAACTTTTGCCAATTATTTTAAACCTGTGAATTCGGATTGACCCTCTTGCCAGTAAACATAGTAAGATGATTATTTTAAATTACAATGTGACCAGATTTGATTTCATGTTATAAAAAGGTTTAAATCTGTAACCTGGGAACATCTGTGGCTTGGTGAAGAGGCTGTGAAACATGACCCGGGGCAGCTGTGTAAACTACAATGTGTCTGCAGTGACCCATGCAGCCTAGACATTCACCTACCTTGGGGGTGAGTTCCTTCCATGTTGTTTCTCTCTTGCTTGGATAACCACGGCTTTCAAGAGGACCTGGGAATCAAGGGCAATAAAAGAAGCTTTTCAAAAGAGGAAATTTATATTGAAATCCTTTTAAACCTTGATATGAGATTGTTATCCTCTACCACAGGGCAACACAGTGGCGCATGCTGCTGCCTCACAACACCAGTGGCTCGGTTCAATCCTGACCCCTGCTGCTGTTTGCGTGGAGTTTGTTTTTTTCTCCCTGTGATCACTACCTCTGGTGCTCCAGTTTTCTACCACTTCCAAAAACTTGAGTATTGATATGTTAATTTGACAATGTAAATTGCTCTGGGTTGCAGCTGAGTAACAGAATCAGGGTGGGGGGAGGTGGAAGAACATGGATGGGATGTGATTATTGTAGAATTAGTCTAAATCAGTGTTTGATAGCTGCCATAGAATGGGTGGGCTGAAGGGCCTGATTCTGTGCTTTACAACGTTACAACTTCTAATACAGACAAACATTTTGGGGATTTGCTGCTATGCTGATATATGTTACTAGACTAAGTGGGACCCATTGGGTCCCAGCTTCACACGGGAGGGCTGGTGTCCCAACGCAATATTCCACTTCTCCACCAATTCCTATATTTCTGGCCAGTGGAGGGGGGGGGCTTTCTGGAGCGCTAGCATGGGTATAGTAGGCTGAAGGGACTGGTTTCCAGGGGGCTAGTATGGACATTGTGGGCCAAATGGAATATTGGTCAGGCAACTCAGTCTCTCGCGCCTGGCAGCTCAGTAACTCAGTCCTAGCGGGATGGCAGCTCAGTAACTGCCAGAAATTCTGCCGAAAACAGACTGTGAGAGAGAGAAGGGGGAGAGGGTGGACAATCAATTTTAGACATTTTCATTCTTTTTTAAGATCACAGCAATGGAGGAAAGTCTATCCTTGCGTGGATCTCTGGAGCGCTAGTATGGGTGTTGTGGGCTGAAGGGACTGGTTTCCAGAGACTGAATGGTTTCTTGGACTTGCAGTTCAGTGAGTCATGGCTGGTGGGCTGGCTGTTTGCTAAGTCATGGCTGGTGGGCTGGCACTACAGTCACTTACAGCTGGTGGGCTGGCAGTTCACTCCTCCTCCCTCCAGTCACCCCCCCCCCCCCCCCCCCCCCTTCAAACCCCCCCCCCCCCCCCCCCATCCTTGCCATTCTCCTCCCCCCATGCATTCAGTCCATCTCCCATAAACCTCCCCCCATGAACTCTTAGTGGCTCTCAGACAGCACAGGCATTCCTGTCTATTAGGTACCCATTGTGATGAAGAACACGCAGGCACGGCAAGTGGAAAAAAGATTTATTAAAGTTTAAAATGTGAATGACTTAAAATAACAACAATTTAAATGTTAAAGATGATTTATTAAGTTCAGTTCTTTCTTGTTGTGTCTCTTGTTGTGTTCTGTTGCTCACTGCCTCTTGATGTCTCTTTGCTGTTCATAAAAAAAAGAGACAATTTTAATATAGAGAGAGTGAGCGGTCAAATTTTAACAAAGAAAATCTGAGAATATCTCAAAACTCATCATTCAATGCAGACAGCAAATCCAATGTCACAGCACTTCAAGCAGAGTGCAGGCAGTGAATCCAATTTCACAGCACTTCAAGCAGAGTGCAGGCAGCGAATCCACACACAGACACACACACACACGCAGACACACTCAAACACACACACTGACACTAACTAACTTTCTTGTTGTGTCTCTTGTTGTGTTCTGCTCCTCACTGCCTCTTGATGTCTCTTTACCGTTCATTAAAAAAGAGACAATTTTAATATAGAGAGATTGAGCGGTCAAATTTTAACAAAGAAAATCTGAGAATATCTCAAAACTCATCATTCAGTGCAGACAGCAAATCCAATGTCACAGCACTTCAAGCAGAGTGCAGGCAGCAAATCCAATGTCACAGCACTTCAAGCAGAGTGCAGGCAGCAAATCCAATGTCACAGCCCTTCAAGCAGAGTGCAGGCAGCAAATCCAATCTCACAGCACTTCTAGCAGACTGCAGGCAGCAAATCCAATCGCACAGAACTTCAAGCAGAGTGCAGGCAGTAAATCCAATCTCACAGCACTTCAAGCAGAGTGCAGGCAGGGAATCCAATGTCACAGCACTTCAAGCAGAGTGCAGGCAGGGAATCCAATGTCACAGCACTTCAAGCAGAGTGCAGGCAGCAAATCCAATGTCACAGTCCTTCAAGCAGAGTGCAGGCAGCAAATCCAATCTCACAGCACTTCTAGCAGACTGCAGGCAGCAAATCCAATCGCACAGAACTTCAAGCAGAGTGCAGGCAGTAAATCCAATCACACAGCACTTCAAGCAGAGTGCAGGCAGCAAATCCAATTTCACAGCACTTCAAGCAGAGTGCAGGCAGCAAATCCACACACAGACACACACACACACACGCAGACACACTCAAACACACACACACTCACAAACATACACTCAAACATACATTCACACACACACACACAGACAGTCACACATACACACAGTCAAACATTTACATTCACACACATACACTCATACGAGACTTTAAAAAATATATAAACTCATAACTCTTTGATTTTTCATCGATGGGAAAAATCCTCGGGGCCTGATCAGCGGAGGAGGACTGTGAGTTAATAGATGGCCAAAAATCATAACTATATACGGAAGCGTTTTTCTAAAATCAATATACAACGCAGACAGGAAGTGGTCAAAATGAGACTTTTAATTATATAGATAATATTAATACAATAACACAAATAACATTATGTTTGAAGAATGGTTTTGGCCTGAAACGTTGCCTTTTTCCTTCGCTCCATAGATGCTGCTGCACCCGCTGAGTTTCTCCAGCTTTTTTGTGTACCTTCAATTTTCCAGCATCTGCAGTTCCTTCTTAAACACAACATAATAAACATGTTGTTTTATATTAATAACATATTATAAAGGTATATATTAGCATAGTAGCCACTCTCTAAAATATCTGTTTGTGATTATATAGAATTATCCATTGAAACTCCAATATTCTTAGCTATATGAAGCAGTGAATATTTTTTAGTTACTCAGTTTTTTTCTAATTAATCATCTCTGATAATAGTCTGAAAAGTTATAAATGAATATTGACATCAATGCCCAATGCACAAATAACAAATTGATCAGATTATTTGGTGAATATTCTCTATACTTCAAGGTGATGGTTTTCACATCAATACCTAATTTAACTCTACTGTTGAATTATGAAGTGGTAATGGGCCCAAAAGCCCCTCAGCCATTCAAAAAGATTAGGAATAATTATTTGTATCAACCCTATTTTCCTACCTTTGTCCTATATCCACATCCACATAATGCCCAACATTTTTAGTGGTGGCCGAGCACCCTCCATTGTCAGAGTGAGGCCCAGCGCAAATTGGAACAGCACTTCATATTTCGCTTGGGCATCTTATACCAGCAGTATGAATGTTGACTTCTCTAACTTCAAGTTACCTTTGCATTCCTCTCTCTCTTTCCCTCCCCTTACCAGTTCTCTGACCAATCTGACTGTTCCCAATTACATTTTATCTCTGTTTGCTTTGTTGTCATCTTCTCCCAGCTAACAACGATCTAATTTACATATTCTTTGACATTCAAATCTTTTGATGTCACATTTTCACCCATTACCCTTCCTTCTCTCTGTGTCTCCTTCTCCCCTGATTCTCAGTCTGGAGAAGGGTCGCAACCCGTAGCATCACTCATTCCTTCTATCCAGAATCGCTACCTATCCCGCTGAGTTACTCCTGCATTTTGTGTCTATCATGCTGAGATATTATTAGAAAGGTGATATATTTTGCTTTCGTTGAGTGGGAACTAATGGGACGTACAGAATGGGAGTATATACGCATAGCAGAGATTTGGACCACATCACGCAGCAGAGCACTGGAATAGTCGGAACGGAAAGGTAACAAAAGCAGCAAATTTGTATTGAACAGAGTGGCTTGATTCATTGATCTGTTGCAACACCTTGAATAATGGTTCGATTAGGCCATTATCCCTCCATTCATTACTCATTCCTTAATTTACTTTGTAGTTACAACATTAGTTCTGGTTGATGGCAGTTAATCCATGATAACTTCAGTAAGTAGGTAAAAATCTACATAGCTCTGCCATCAACATATCAAACCAAAATCCATATTCTGTAGCTTGCAGAAACAGCATGAAAGGATTTTAACCCCACACTGTATGGAAATAATTCAATAAAGAATCCAAAAAACATGCATGGTTTTGTGACAAATTGCAAGCTGCACTGCTGGAATTTTTTTTTAATTCCAGCTGCAGTTATCCGACTAATGGTATCCCAATGTTTCAGTACCTGCTCACCAGATAATGTTTGCCATGTTTCCATCCAGCTGCCTGGAGTCCAGGTTCCTTTGCTCCATTTTGACTCATCAGGGCTATATTTCCCACATTCTGACTCACTGGGCCCCTTTTCCCCCACACTCCCTGAACTGTCCTGGCTCCCTGTTCTGCACTCTCTTTAAATTTACTGCATTCAATGGGAAATTTACTACAATGCCATGTAACATATAAAAAAGGTGACTTTAAAAAAAAATGTAGTCGTGAGAAACTGCAGATGCCGGAACCTTGAGAATGTGAGTCTTAAAAAAAAGTATATTGAGTGTTAGGCGACAGTGGCGCAGCCGTGGAGTTGCTGCCTTACAGCGCCAGAGACCTGGGTTTGATCGTGACCTGGGTTGCTGTATGTACGGTTTGTATGTTCTCCCTCTGGCCGTGTGGGTGATCTCCAGGTGCTCCAATTTCCTCCCACACACCAAAGATGTACAGGTTTGTAGGTTAATTGGCTTCTGTCCCAAATGTGTATAGGATTGTGCTAGTGTATGGGGTGGTTACTGGCTGGTGCTGACAGGGGGCCGAAGGGTCTGTTTTCACGTTGTATCTCTAAAGTCTAAAGGGTGATAGTAAGGAATAATGTCCCATAATCTAGAAAGTCTGGAAAAATCTGAACGATCGATCCCCAAGTCGAGGCTGGTCGAACATTCCGCGATGTTGAAGCTTCCCGACTCGGCCTCTCCGAAGACTGCGAGCTCCCGATGTAAAGTCCGCAGGCCAGGGATCAACTCCGATGTTAAGTCCACGTCCTGCGGTGGGGCCCAAGTTCAGTCCAAGGAGGCCTCCAGCTCCATCGATGGTAGGCCGCAGAGCGACCAGAGTCATGATCTGAAAAGTAATCGATCTCCGGCAAGGTAAGAACTTAAAGAAAAAAAAAATCCCCAACACCCACCCCCATCCCCTCCCCTCATAAAACAAACCGGAGAACATTTACACAAACTTTTAACACACAGTAAAAATAAACAAAAGATGAAAAAACAGACAGACTGTTGGCGGGGCTGCCAATTGTGTGGCGCCCCCTGGTGGTAATGACAGACCATTCACACAGAAATATTCCTTCATTGACTGGTTCTTTCTTTGCAATTGTCCACACCCAGTCAAGTTGTGTTGCACCTTTATCCAACTCTGTCCAGGTCTTTCTCAACCATTACCATTCCTGATCTGTACCACATTTGCTGTCCTTTGCCATTGTGTAACTTGCCGAAGAAACTTACCAAATAGAGAAAGGCCTAGATAGGTTGGATGTAGAAAGGATGCTTCTACTAGCGTGAGTGTAGAACCAGAGGGCACAGCCTTAGAATAAAAGGACATGTTTTTAGAAAGGAGGTGAAGAGTAATTTCTTTAGTGGGAGGGTTGAATCTGTGCAATTCATTGCTACAGATGGTTCTGTAGGCCAATTCATTGGGTATTTTTAATGCGGAAGATTGACAGGTTTTTGATTAGTAAGGGTTTCAAAAGGTACAAGGTGAAAGGGGTTGAGAGGGAAAGATAAATCAGCCATGATTGAATGGCAGAGTGGACTCAATGGTCCAAATGGCCTAATGTTGCTCCTACATCTAAGCCTTTGCTCACATTTTGAAGTGAAAAGGCCCACCCTGCTTTTGCCTATCCCTGTCCAACCCTGTACAACGAAAATAGTGCAGCTGTTTAACTCTAAATAATCTCTAGTCTCTGACCTCTCATTAGCATCTGTAACAGTTGGACATAACTAATATACAAAAGAGTGAATGAACAAAACCTGGGCAGCTTTGGAATAGCATAGGAAGGGACTCCAGATGTTGGTTTAAACCTAAGATAGACTCAAAAAAGCTGGAGTAACAGCAGGTCAGACTCCTTTGGAATAAAGTGGTGAAGAGAGGGTTGAGAGCAAGTATGTGACAGCAGATCTCATGATTCACAAGCGCAGTTGCTCAAAAAATAGCCTTTGGCTTTAGGTGTGCATGCTCATTGCAAGATCTTAAATATGTAGTGTGAAATTTCAGCTGCAACCCAGGGAACAAGATGAAGGTCGAGACAGTTAGTGAGACCAGAGATGCAGCCATGATATGAAATGTTATTAGATTAAAGACAAAAAGAGAAACTGATAGCATCAAAGATGTTTGGAGTAACTCAGTGGATCAGGCATCCCTTGGAATTTTGACAATCCATATACTCCAGGGATGCTGCCTGATCCACTGAGTGACTCCAGTACTTTGCGGGTTTTATTTTAGAAACATAGAAACATAGAAACATAGAAATTAGGTGCAGGAGTAGGCCATTCGGCCCTTCGAGCCTGCACCGCCATTCAATATGATCATGGCTGATCATCCAACTCAGTATCCCGTACCTGCCTTCTCTCCATACCCCCTGATTCCCTTAGCCACAAGGACCACATCTAACTCCCTCTTAAATATAGCCAATGAACTGGCCTCAACTACCCTCTGTGGCAGAGAGTTCCTGAGATTCACCACTCTCTGTGTGAAAAAAGTTCTTCTCATCTCGGTTTTAAAGGATTTCCCCCTTATCCTTTAGCTGTGACCCCTTGTCCTGGACTTCCCTAACATCGGGAACAATCTTCCTGCATCTAGCCTGTCCAACCCCTTAAGAATTTTGTAAGTAATTTGATAAAACAGCATCTGCAGTTCCTCGTCAATTTACAAGAGACAGCCTTCCTCATCCATGATGAATATTGAGTATTGGTTTCCACAATTTACAATAGACCATCTCATCTACTTTAGAAGGACATATTCAGCACTCAATCTGGTACTTCAGTGTTAAGCCAATTTTTAACACGCTTCTCAATCTACTCAGTTTTGACGATATTATTTTCAAAAGAACGATTTGATGATGATGCTAGTTTAATTTAGAGGTGCCTTTAGGCCCACTGACTCTGCGCTGACCAGTGATCCTTGCACACTAACACCATCCCTCACAGACTAGGGACAATTTACAATTTTACCAAAGCCAATTAACCTACAAACCTGAACGTATTTGGAGTGCAGGAGGAAACCAGAGCAACCGGAGAAATCCCATCCAGGTCACAGGAAGAACGTACAAACTCTATACAGATAGCATCCATGGTCAGGATCGAACCCGGGTCTCTGGCACTGTAAGGTAGCAACTCCACCGCTGCACCAACATGCCGTCCATTTTAATCGCATATCTGTCAAAAGGTGGTGCAAGAAAATGCTGACACTTTGTTGGCAGACCATTTACTCTCTCCCAACTCAAGGTAATAAAGAATTAAAGTAGAAAATTAAGGTACAATACCTTAAGGTACAATAAAGTATGAGCAAGCAGGTCATTCTTTGATATACATTAAAAAAAAAGTGAATATGTTAAACCTTTTAAAACAAAGACTTTGATAACAGTGGAGAGGAAAATGTCAGACGAAGCATTAATCATTTATATTTTCAGGCTTCATGATATAATTTCAGGGAAGTGTTCTTAACTTTAAAAAAAAGTAAAAGTATGAATAATGATTAACTTTATACTGATAATATTTTTGGAAAAGTAGTGTATATTTTATTGGCCACACTGTGTTGCAGAATAATGGCATTTATAAGGAATATCAATGTTGGAAAATGCTCCATTCAGAAAGCAATAATGTTATTTCCAATGTAATTGCCTTCACTGTAATTTCATTGTAAACCACCATAGCCGTGAATTGAGTAACATCTTTATGCCGTACAAAGGATAATGCCGCTCAGATGAATTCCTCTAATTGTTTCCACCGTGACCTGAAATTGTCTATTAGTCACAACCCATTGCTCCCATTCAGAGAGGAGAAATAAGTATTGCAAAATACGCACTCCTGTCACTTGCATAGAAATAAATTAAAATGTAAATGCACTTCCTTGATGCTACCCCAACCTTCAGACCATTTGGGCTTTTTGTACTTACAAATTACAGACCAAACAAAATTGATATGTAGAAGACTGCTTTTCCTCAATAAAGTCAGTACTGATCAGTGAAGAATATGGAATAGCACGAGTTCACTGCAAAGCTTGGCTTTCAAAAGAAACAGGAAAATATGTTGCACTTGCTGTCTTACACAAGCACAACACCACTGACACCTAAAATAGATACAAAGTGCTGGAGAAACTCAGCGGGACAGGCAGTTTCGGGACCTGAAACGTCACTCATTCCTTCTCTACAGAGATGCTGCCTGTCCCGCTGGGTTACTCCAGCACTTTGTGTCTATCTTTGCGTTATACCAGCATCTGCAGTTCCTTCTGACAACATGAACACGTAGTTCTACCAAGCAAACAACAGGATAGATGTGGAACTGTTGTTTTCCTGATGGAGGCGTATTGAGCCAAGGTTCACATTGTAGAAGTAAGGGATTTGGCGAATCTTGATTGAGCTGAGAAAAAATCCCTTCATCTTGACTGTTGAGAACCTTTGCAATTCTCTTGATGCTTAGCAATGTACTCAAGTCCAGATGCACAGCAGTGTGATTAATTCTTAAATGTGCTCTGAAATGCCCTAGCTAATCACAGTTAGGGATGGATACAAATGCTAGCCTTTCTAATGCCACCCACTTCAAACATATGAATTTAATAAAGACAAGGATTTATCTATTGGCAAGATTATCTCACAGTTTTAACTCAGCATTGACCTCGGGTAGATTTAGTAATTGGCAGTAAGAATTGGGTTACTTTCAATTCTTGATTGGTCAGGTCCCCTGTGTTCAGAGCAAATAATCATTGCATACGATATTCCAAAGCATAGTGAATACAGATTCTGTTATTTTTTATAAAAGAGAGGATTAAAAGATTATGGTTCAGTAAAATGTAAAATTGGATATTTGAGAGAATGACTACATGATTTGACTTAGACTAGGTATGTTGCAAAGCCTACCTGAAGCGTCGCTGAAAATCTGTCCCAGCCCGTGTGCGCGATTTTGGCGCCGTTTGGAGGGGGGTGGGTTTAAAACGCGATTTTTCACTAGGCTGTTCAAATCGCGGTTTTTCAGCCTAGTTAATTATTAACGAAAAATCGCTGGAAGATTCCCTCGCTTGAGCTATTATTAGTTTTAAGGGCTTTCCTTACTTGTTATAGTAGTTTAAAAATTAACCTCTAAACCCACGACCGCCGACAACGGGCCAGATCTCATACAGGGACAACAGAAGGTAGGCTGTTTATTTTTACATTAAAAAGGGTTTCTTAAGATCCCTTTATACAAAGTTTAAAGTTGCGAGTAGCTAATTTTGGACCCATTATATCCCGCAGTATTTTTCTGGGCATTTGAGGGCACAAATCTAGTGCAATGTGAACGTTCTAAACCAGTGCGTTCACAGGATCCCACTAGAAAGCTGATTTATATGGACATTAATTTACAGCAATTGAACACTAAATCCTTCCATTTGGCCTATAAATTAATGTAAATGAGATTTAAAAATCATGTTTTATTGTGAATTATTTGTGAATATTATTTGGACACTTAGGCTATTTAAAAATGTTAATCATTTATTAAAAAATGGATAGATGTTTAGATCTAGTAATTGAAGTTTGGAATTAGCTACAATTAGGTAACTAACTAATTATATGCTTTAATTTCAGATCATCCAAGTAAGATTATTTTATATTTGTTTCAGAATGCTTCAATCTATGATAACTGAAAATTTCATTCAGTTCTCTTAATTTTTAAGAAAGTTATGGGCTTTTGACTGTTCACGATCACAGCTTTTTTGTTATCTCCATAGAAAATCAATAGGGAACAAGATGCTAATTTCCGGGTATGAAAATGGCCATAACGTTTTAAATACTTGAGATATAAAAGTGAATTAGGTGTCAAATTAAACTAATTTTTATGCTTTATCTGATGGGATAAATTGCAGACTTGATTTTTAAAATCTCAAAATTTTGTAACATTGCTACTTAGACCATACAGCTTACCCGGCAGTTTAAACAGCGCTTTCCTGATGGTCATCTATGTCCAGAGTCTCTTTCAAAGTCATAACAGCAGGAGGTTGAAAATGACACTAACTGCACGCTCAGGAATGGTGCATGAAAACAATGTGGTATTTTTTTTTTAAAAGACACAAGGATGCTGGTTTACTAAAAAAGACACAAAGTGCTGGAGTAACTCAGTGAATCAGGCAGCATCTCTGGAGAACATGGACGGGTAACATTTCGGGTTAGGATCCTTCTTCAGACCGATTGTAGGAGGGAGAGGTGAAGAAAGCTGGAAGAGGTGGGGCCGGTCAAAGCCTGGCAGGTAATAGGTTGAT
The DNA here is from genome assembly GCF_028641065.1 of Leucoraja erinaceus. NCBI lineage: Eukaryota > Metazoa > Chordata > Chondrichthyes > Rajiformes > Rajidae > Leucoraja > Leucoraja erinaceus. The sequence goes on along the minus strand of NC_073383.1, from coordinate 66,437,908 downwards.
ACCCACAACATGCTGCAGTAACTCAGCGGGACAGGCAGCTTCTCTGGATAGAAGGAAAGAAGGATTTCTATCCAGAAATGCTGCCTGACCCGCTGAGTTACTCTAGCATGGGAGAAATTACCCAAATACAGGTGTGCCTAAGCTTGTAATGTCATACCCAAGAAGACTTGGCTGTGATCGCTGCCAAAGATGCTTCAACAAAATAGTGAGTAAAGGGTCTGAATACTTATGTAAATGTGATATTTCAGTTGTTTCTTTTTAATTACTTTGCACAAATTTCTAAACACCTGTTTTCACTTCTTCATTCTAGGGTATTGTGTGTAGATTGATGATAAAAAAAAATGAATTTAATCCATTTTAAAATAAGGCTGTAACATAACAAAATGTGGACAAAGTGCAGGGGTCTGAATACTCTCTGAATGCACTGTATGTATGTATATAAAAGATGGGCCTATCTGTGATCTTTCTGTGTTAATCTGTGTTAAAAATTGACCAAATTTGAACAAAAAGCGAGAAAAAATGTATTTATAAGACACGGCCTCAGTAGGGTCACCGCAAATTTTTCAACATGTTGAAAATTGGTCGCCATTGAGATAATCGATAATCCTGTAGTCGTAGGTGCAGTTGTAGTGTAGTCATGTAGTTGTAGGTAGTCCAGGCGGTCGTAGGTACTTTTAGTTAATCGCCTTTGCTGACCGATGATTTTCATTGGCTCATTGGGGGAAAAAAACGTAAGCAGGAGTTTTCAGAACCAAGGAAAACCGACCAGTAATATTAAATGTCCGCAGAACTTCACAGCTGTGTATCTCTGGCTTCTTAAAAGTTGGCTGGCTTCTTAAAAGTTGTAGGCGGCGCGACTCTCGTCAGCAGCGGCCTCTGCAGCCCGTCTGCGTTTTTATTATTTTTGTCTATGTTTTTATGTAGTTTTTGTTATTTTTTTGTTATTTTTTTGTTGGAGTGTGTATGTGTGGGAGGGTGGGAGGTAGGGGGTAACTTTTAAATCTCTCCCTGCACAGGAGACCCAACCTTTTCTTTGTCGGGTCTCCGTTGTCGTTGGGGCTGCAACGAGGAGCGGCCTCCAACAGGAGAAGACCGGGGACTCTGGTGCCGACGACTCACCTCACCGTCGCGGGGCTGGCCGAGTCCAGAGCGGGTGGAGCGGTGGTGGAGCGCTGCTGCTGCTGCGGCCCGACCTCCGGAGATTCGGAGGCTTCAACTGCGGGTCTGGCGGACGGCGGCACCGGGAGCCCGCGGGTCCCTGGAGGGAGACTGCTTTTCAGGGCTCCTGCAACGGCGACTTCTCCCGCCCGAGTTGCGGGGTCGAAGAGCTCCTGGAGCGGGGCCTGACATCACCGCCCCGCGCGGCTTGGAATGGCCGCGGGACTCTGCGAGTGCACGCCGGGGGCTCTAACACCAAGACCCGGTGTGCGACCTTGCATCACCCGGCGTGGCTTTAATGGCCGCGGGACAATCGCCATCGCCAGCCGGGGGCTTTGACTTTGACTCTGACATGGGGGGGAGAGTGCAATGGAGAGATAAGTTTTTTTGGCCTTCCATCACAGCGATGTCATGGATGTTTATGTAAATTATGTTGTGTCTTGGGTCTATTTGTTTGTAATGTATGGCTTCAGGGGGCACCGTGATGATCCAGTGCGATCATTGGAGGAGGGAGGTGTCAGTCAGAGGTGGAATTAGCGGGATGGGACTGATGGCCCTATCCCACTGTACGAGTTCATTCAAGTAAAAAAAAAATCAAACTCGTGGTAAGCATGTAGAATGAACGTAGCGGGTACGTCGGAGCTTGGGGACATCTCTTAGTGGCTTGTAACGCTAACGGCAAGTACTCGGGAAGACTCGCTAACGGCAGGTAAGCTCGGGAAGACTCGGGAAGATTTTTCAACATGTTGAAAAATGTCCACACGAGCCCCGAGTACTTACGAGCAGCCATTATCATAAATCTCCGAGTTCGAATCAGGGCAAACTTGGGGAGACTCTTGAATGAACTTTACAGTGGGACAGTGCTTTGAGGATAGAGTGCGGTGATTGGAGAAGGGAGACGTCTGTGGAGCAAAGATTATAGAGCAGAGCTTGAATTGGCCTGTTCACAGGGCTTTTCATTGCCCAGCCCGGCGCGGCAGTCCGCAGGATCTTCCACCGCCCCGCGGTCAAATTGCTGCGTCGAGGCTCCCGATGTTGAAGCCCCCGCAAACGGGCTGATTGAAGCCCCACAATTCAGGGTGGACAAACCTTCTGTTGCTGGAGTTCGGTGTCGGTCACCAACCAGGTCAGCCCCCGATGTTACCGTCCACAGGGCCCATGGCCGAAGCCTCGCATGTGTGCGTGTGTGCGATTTCCATGCCTGCATCATGGTGTGTGTTTGTATCACCTTAGCTTTGCACTGTGTGAATTTTAGACAGCACTCCCCCCGCTTGCCCTGGCCCCCGCCTTTGCGATGTGTTTGAGTGTGTGTTCCTGTGTATACTATGTTTACATATTTTGTTGGGCTGCTGCAAATAAGAATTTCATTATTCTATCTGGGACATATGACAATAAAACACTCTTGACAATTAACTTCTGCAGATGTTTACATGGAAACTATTGCATCAAGAGGCAGTTAGAGGTCAATTTGTACAGCTCTCCCTATAACTCAAAAAACTTTCTTAGTTAGATTCTTATCTAGCTATTCCCCGGAAATAATCACAATTACTTTTGATGAATGGCTATTGTACATATTCACCATCAGACTGAGATTTGCATTTCCCCAGGCTGTTGTTATTTAGTGACACTATTGTAACATTATATTTTATTGCATTTATTGAAGTTCCATCAGTTATTGGAGTTATGAATTTTACTGTCCCTTCTCACTGGCAATCTATCTTTCTCTCATAATTTACTGCAGCCATTTGGATAGATAAGATTTATATTATGGGTACATAGTTCAAGCCCAATCTAAATATATATCCTTATTAAATATTAAATATACTTCTCTATGTGTGCATAATTTTGAAGTGATGCTTTTTTGCAAGATCGGTTATAATAAATCAAGTTACTTGAATGATTGAACAGCATTCGATTCAGAGGATCGAAATATTACACCTTAAATCAAATACCTAGCCTGTTCACTACTTTTCTTAGATATCAGTTTTGGGATCTGGACAATGCCTAATTGTCCTCATGAAGTGGAGATAAGCTGACTCTTTCAACTGCTGCAGTCATTCTGCTAAAAGTACTTTGGTGTGCCTTTGCAGCGGACGTTCCAAGGTCCAGTCCCAATAATGTGGCACATGCAAAGAGGACTATGAAGTGCTGGTCAGTGCAGGCATTGGAACATTTTGGGGACTGCTTCTAGTCGATGGACTGGGCCATGTTCAAGGATTCCTGAGTGGACTTAAATGAATTTAGCAGAGTGATGACTACATTGCTACACATGTAACCCATTGAATTATACAGTACAGAAACAGCACATAAAAAGATGCATTGGCCTGCTGTTTAATTTAGTTTAGTTTAGTTTACAGATACAGCACGGAAACAGATCCTTCAGCTAACCAATTCTACGCTGACCAGAGATACAGTAGATAGATTCTTGATTAGTACAGATGTCGGAGGTTATGGGGAGAAGGCAGGAGAATGGAGTTAGGAGGGAGAGATAGATCAGCCATTATTGAATGGCGGAGTATAATTGATGATCCGAATGGCCTAATTCAACTCCTATATGAACTTTTAACCTTATGACCAGCGATCCCCGCTCACTTACACTCTCCTACACAAACTATGGACAATTTACAATTATATCCAGCCAATTATATCTTTGGAGTGTAAGAGGAAACCGGAGATCCCAGAGAAAACCCATGCAGGTCGTGGTGAGAACATACAAACTCCATACACACAAACACCCATAGTCAGGATCGAACCTGGGTCTCCGGCGCTGAAAGGCAGCATCTCTCCTGCTGCACCACCATGCTGCCCATGCTGTAACCTTGCTGGTCTTCAAGAATCTACCTATAATCCTATTCATAGTAATTAGCCCAGAGCATTCTAGGCCATAATATTTCAAGTATTCATCTAATGCTTCTTAAATGTTGTAAGAATATCTGTCTCTTTCATTCATTCAGTCAGTGAGTTGCAAGTCTCAAACTCTCTGGATGATAAAATAGTTTCTAAATCCCCTCCATTTCTCCTATGTCCTCTTGTCAAAGCTAACTTTGTTAGAGAGAAATATTTCTCACTATCTACCCTATTCTCAGGTTTTTGTGCCTCGGGCAATTAAATCCTCCACTTTATCTGCTCCAAAGGAAACAAACTCAATCTATCTGGTAGAAACAAGGAACTGCAGATTCCGGTTAATGCACAAAAAGATACAAAATGCTGGAGTAACTCAGCAGGTCAGGCAGCATCTCTGGAGAACATAGACAGGTGACATTTTGCTTTCACAATAACTTTCTCTTTGAGCCAATGTTATATTTATGCTGCTGTTAAACCTTGTATCATTTATTCACGAAACAGAAAAATTAAATTAAAATTAATCATTAAAGAAAAAAAGAATAGATTTCAAGAAGTTGTAGAGAGATTGGTACAATGAACAGAAACAGGTCAGTTGAAATTGAATGCACAAAAACTATGAAACTATACATAGAAACATAGAAAATAGGTGCAGGAATGAGCTATTCGGCCCTTCGAGCCAGCATCGCCATTCAATCTGATCATGGCTGATCATCCAAAATCAGTACCCTGTTCCTGCTTTTTTCTCATATCCCTTGATTCTGTTAGCCCTAAGAGCTATATCTAACTCCCTATTGAAAACATCCAGTGAATTGTCCTCCACTGGCTTTTGTGGCAGAGAATTCCACGGATTCACAACTCTCTGGGTGAATCTTCTGGTGATACATTTTGGACAAAAAGAGTACAGAAAGGCAATACAAAGCTATATATTATTAAAGCTGATCCAAGATTGAAGATATGGCAAGGATATTTATGCACAGTTTATTGACACATTAACCTAAGCAGTTAACAAACAAAATCAGATCTTACGCTTTATAAAATGGAGGCATCCTGTTCAAGAGCCATGAAGTTAAATTTAACTTGCATATGCCACTGGTCTGACTTCATGTGGATGCAACAATTCTGGACATCACACTTGGGGAAGGATATGAAGGGTTCATTTACTCGAATCAGACCAGAGGAAGACAGAAAACAGATTTATCTACTTCATGTAGAGAGGATTAATTGGAACATATTCAAACATTTTAAATCACAAGGAGACTAGATTGCAAATAGATGAGGAGACTAAGAGAAGTGGCTTCCGATAGCTGAATGGTCTATAATAAGTAGATAATTGGCAAAAGAACCAAGGACAGCATTAGAGAGAGAAAAAAGCAAATGCTTGTACGTAGAACACTGTGCCTAAGAAGCCAGTGTTAATAGATTCATTTGTAGCTAGTGTGAACTCAATGGCATGAGTGGCTCTATAGGCATTGGCTTTGATATTACTCAGTTCTTTGGATGGATACGATACGGTAAGATATGGTACGATATGATACGATAGAACTTTATTTATCCCAGGAGCGAAATTGATTTGCCAACAGTCATAAAGCACAAGATATATGAAGCATGAAATTAAAGTGGAAAGAATTGGAGATGTACAAAGATTGTGGGGAGAAGGAGAGTCAGTCTACCCCACGGCAGAAGGGGGAGGAGTTGTACAGTTTGATAGCCACACGGAAGAAGGATCTCCTGTGCGTGCAGTCCTGCATCTTGGTGTAACCAGTCTGTTGTTGAAGATACTCCTCTGGTTGACCAGTGGAGGGGGTGAACGTGAGTGAGCTGAGTGAATGAGCAATAACTTTGGTGACCAGTGTTAAGTGATGTTAATTTTTAGTATTATTATTATTATTATTATTATTATTATTAAGTGATGTTAATAATATCGGATGCCTATAGTATTCATCTTCGACCCACCAAAATCCTCTTTCCTCAATACATTTCCAATCGCTCTCACATAAAACTGGGTCCATCACTATTATATAGGTCAAACTTGTCTTAAATCAAGTTCCAACTTTTTAAGTAATTATTTTTAATTCCTATATAATCTCTTCCCAACCAAGATCAGTTGGAGTTATATTTCCTCCAGAATGTGTACAGCATTTCACAATTACTTTGCAGTGTTCTGTGTTTTCTTATTTTTCCCTTTAATTTGTTGCCATCGATTTATTTTTCCCTTGTAATTATGAAAGCCAGCTTTTAGGTTTCCCACATCATCTAGTTCAGGCTTTCCATTACATGATGTACCACAGACCTAAGGCGATGCACAAACACAAATTGTACCTTATCTTGAATGAATAGCCCTCCACTTGCAGAACCTAATCCAAAACACCTTCCAGAATGATTTGTGGGGTTTGCTTTTGATTTCTCTCCATCTTTTCTGCATCTTTGAATGCAATATCATTTGGAATGTTATAACCAGCAAATGCAAATCAGGAGCAGATGAGCATGAGAATTCCCCTTTTAATATGTCTTAACATTTACTCCTGTAACCTAGTATGCAAATTAACCTTTGTATATAATACAGCTTTGTTAACATTAATGGCTTGATATTGATATTGTTTGCACGATTAGTACCTCAGGCGAGTTCGGGCTTTGCATTCAGATCAGGAAATTCAATCAACAGACATCAAAATCTAGTGTTCAAACCCAGCTTCAAATACCATCAGGTTTATCTGCCTGTAACAGCTGTTACCTGGAATGAGTGGAAGAGGTCCCTGAAGTTTGAAATGACCTTGTGGACTTCAAAATTGCAACATTTTTCTTCCAATTAAAAAAATGAGACAAAGGCTGTTTTCCATTGGCCTACTCACAAAATAAATCAACTGTGCAGATTTGAAATGTGAGTTTCTTGAAAATGAAGTTTTAATAGCTGCCTATTAAATTGATGCAGTTCATGCTTTGCAAGAGGGAAACCAGATGAATGAATTAATTAGAACTCAATAAAGCGATTTCTACATTTGGGATTTAATGGGCTGTCTGCTGACCAGACTGTGTACTATACACAAACAAATACCATAGGCAGCATATGGTTGGTGGCTTAAGTTAGCTGTCCCATTAATACTGCCCATTGAAGCTTTATTGCTTGCTTTTCCTAGCACACGCTATTTTACAGCTTGCAATAGTTCTTCATTATAAATTCACAGCAAACAAAGAAAATGTTGCAGAACTAATAATAATAATAATAATAATAAATTTTATTTATGGGCGCCTTTCAAGAGTCTCAAGGACACCTTACAAAAATTTAGCAGATAGAGGAAAAACATGTAAGGGGAATGAAATAAATTGTAGAGACATGACTAGTACACAAAGTAAAGACAGAAATAACTGGTGGAACAGTGCGGAAGTGGTAGAGTTGTTTCCTTACAGTGCCAGAGACCTGCGTTTGATCCTGACTATGGGTGCGTGTCTGCAGGTAGTTGTATGTTCTCCCCATGACCTGCGTGGGTTTTCTCCGGGTGCTCCGATTTCCTCTCAAATTTCAAAGACGTACAAATTTGCAGGTTGATTAGCTTGGTATAATTGTAAATTGTCCCTGGTGTGTGTTGGATAGTGTTAATGTGCGAGGATCGCTGCTCTTCCCCTCTCCTCTTCCCCTCCCCAATCCCTCCCTCACCTCTCTCTCTCTCTCCTTTCCCCAACCCTCAGTCACTCCTTTCCTCCGCTCCATAACTCCTCTCCCCTCCCTAACCCCCTCCTATCCCTCTTTCTCCACCTCCCCTTATCCTCCCCCACTATCATTATATCCTCACCTCCCACACTGCCCTCCTCTCCCTTTATTTCCCAATCCCTACCTTCCCCATTCCTCCCCCTCTACTCCTCCTTCTCCCCCACTCTCCCTCCTCACCTCCTCCTGCTTCTTTTCCCTCTCCTCCTACCCCACCCCAATCCCTCCCTCACCTCTCCTTTCCCCGACCCTCAGTCACCCCCTCCCTCACTCCATAACTCCTCTTCTCACCCTGAGGCCTGGCTCTGAGGGCATAGAAACACCAACGGCTGATGGGGCTTGCAAGAAGGGAGAGGAGTGGCAACCTCGAGATACTGGGGAGGATAGGAAGGTGAGTAGAGGAATTGAGGGAGAGGAAGAGGTAGGGAGGGAGAGGGGGAAAGCGGGGGAAGTGAGGAGGGAGAGTGGGGAAGGAGATGGGATAGAGGGAGGGGAGGGAGTACCCTCCCGTTGGTGCCCTCAGAGCCAGGCCTCAGATAGGCCCGGAAGCACCAGCAACTACAGCCATGTCAGCATGTGGGGGATCTTCCTCTCCCTCAATTCCTCTACTCACCCTCCTATCCTCCCCAGTATCTCGGGGTTAATGTGGGGGTGGAGGGCCTCAGATGGGGGGGGGTGGTGGGGGGGTGGGGGGGGGGGGGTGGGGGGGGGGGGGGGGGGGGAGGGAGAATTGAGAAAAGAAAAGACGGGGGAAGAGCCATGGGGGAGAGGGCAGGAGCCAGCGAGGGGGACAAAAGGGGAAGGGGCTGGAGCTGTGGGGTGTTGCAATGGCTGTGCGGTGGGGACTCACAGCGGGCGCTGGTCGCTCTCCTTCTCTGGGATCAGATTCTCTGCTTTCCGTTTGGCGACATCTCTGACACCGCGCCGCTTCTGGTCCGTCAAGTTGGAGGTCTCCGCCGGCCACCCACAGCGTCCCTCAGCTCTAGTAAAGACGCAATGGCTCAGGAAGGGGCGGACCGTCTCGGGTTATGACAGGAGAGGAGATCAATCTGCGCAGCACTGACTTGCAGGAGAGGAGATCGATCTGTCCACCCACGGTTTTTAAGATTTTTAAACCTCGATAACTTTTTTTTTTAAATCCACCGATCAGAACAATACGTGTTGCACTCGCAGCACAGGAGAACGGTGAATGAGCCGGCGAAAAATATTAGTGCTATCGCGTACCGTTTTTGCTCAAATAGGAAAAAATGCGCAAACCGGAAGAGCACAAGATCAGAGTTTTAGTTATATATAGATAGATAGATAATTTTTTTTGTTCAAGGATCCTTCACCTTCACAGAGTTTTACTTTTGAATCTAATGATGGAATTCTGTGTAATTTCTTTCTCCAGAAAATAATTTGTTTTGAAGCAATTCACCCCTCATGAATAGCATGTGACCTGAAATGTTAGGCTGAGACACAAGGAACTGCAGATGTTGGTTTAGGTGTTACTCTGTGAGTCAAGGAGCATCTCTGGAGAACATGAATAGGGCTGAATGGCCTAATTCTGCTCCTATAACTTATGAATATATTCTTGATCAGTATGAGTGTTGGATGTTATGGAGGCAAGAGAATGGGGCTAAGAGGAGTCGATAGATCACCCTGCCGTATGGTCTAATTTTGCTTCTATCACATGAACATTATGAACTTAGATGACGCTTCAGGCATGATTAATCTTCAGAGGGGAAAATAAATGTTATCTCCTTTTCTGCAAATGCTGCCTTTTTTTCACTTCACAGCTATCTGACTGCCTCTAATGAGCAACACAAACAATTTATTTTCTGTTTATATGTTAGGTTGTGTTATTTTGCAAAATTCTCAGTGTGCTTTGTTTTTTTTCTCCTGAGACTAAGGCTTTTCCTGCAGTTCCCATGTCTCATTGATACATGTAGCCAACTAAGCTAACAGGTGGTTGTGGAGACCAAGTCATTGGGTATTTTTAAAGTGGAGATTGGTATGTTCTTGATTAGTAGGGGCATCAAAGGGTTATGGGGAGAGGGCAGGAGAATGGGACTGAGAGGGGGAAAATAGATCAACCATGATCTAATGGCAGAGCAGACTCGATGGATTAAATGGTTTAATTCAGCTCCCATGATTTTATGATGTTACTAGACAAAATGGGACTGGTTGGATCCCTGTCACGCAGGAGGCTTGGTCCCCCAATGCAATATTCCACCACTTACCCATAGCCTCGAACTGCACAGGAGCAATTAATTTCCCCTCATCCCTTGCACTCCCTTTTCTCCTCTTCACCCTCACTCTTTTTCCCCACACCAACACCCTTCCCCAAATCCCTCCCTCACCTCTTTCTCCCTTTCCTTTCCCCATCCTCATTCACTTCCTCCCTCCATAACTCCTCTCCCCTCCCTATCCCTCTCCTATCTCTCTATCCCTCACCTCCTCCACTCCTCACCTCCCCTACACCTCCTCCCACTCCCCCTTCTCTACCTCTATTCAGCCGCCTCCCCCACTCTTCCTCCTCCCTCTTCTTTTCCCTCTCCTCATACTCTCCCCCAATCCCTCCCTCGCCTCTCATTTCCCCTACCCTCAGTCACTCCCACCATAACTCCTCTACCCACCCTACTCCCCTCCTTTCCCTCTATCCCCACCCCTCCTACACTCTCCCTCCACAGGATCTCGAGGTTGCCGCTCCTATCCCTTCTTGCGTACCCTGGAGGAGCATCAGCCGTTGGCGCAGATCCTCGGCTCGGTCAAGAAGCGCCAGCCGTTACGGCTGTGCCGGCATGTGGGCAGGGAGGGAGAGCTCGGACAAAAAACGGGGAAGAGTGGGGGAGAAGGGAATATCACGGGGGAGAGTGCAGGAGCCAGCGAGGGGGACCAGAAGGGAAGGGGCTGGAGCTGCGAGGTTTGCATTGGCAGTGCATTTGGGACTCACAGTGGGCGCTGGACGCTCTCCACCGCTGGGATCAGACTCTCCGCTTTCTGTTTGACGACATCGGCGACATCTCCGACTTCGTGCCGGGCTGGGCCGCAGCCAGTCCGCTTCCAGTCCCTCTGAAAATGGTGTCCGGTTGGAGACCTCCGCCAGCCATCCTCAGCTCTAGTAAAGATGCGATGGCGCAGGAACGTGCAGACCATCCCGGGGAGTGACGGGAGAAGCGACTAATCCACGCGGCGCTGACTGGCAGGAGGGGAGATCTATCTGCGCACGAGTGGTTTTTACGATTTTTAAACCTCGCTACTTTTTACAACATACTACCGATCGGAACGAAATGTGGTGCACTCGCGGCACAGGAGAATGGTGAGTGAGCTGACGAAAATCGTAGTCATATCCTGTACCGTTTTTACGCAAATAGAAAAACCGCGCAAACCGGAAGAGAACAAGATTAGAGTTTTAGTTATGTTTTGTTAGATGAAACTTAACCACAGCAGAAACAGTGTCTGAGGAAGGGTTCCAACCCGAATCGTCACCCATCCTTTTTCTCCAGAGATGCTGCCTGACCCTCACAGTTACTCCAGCACTTTGTGTCCATCTACAGCAGATAACTCAGGCTTTTTATTTGATATCTGCAAGCATTTACCGTTTAACAGGAGACCTAGCAAGATGGGAAAGATGAAGATCTATCTATGATTTTCCATCTCATTTCGCTTCAAGAACATGAGCCAAGGAAACAGAGATAAGGCCAGCAATCAAGTCTTGGAATTTCTCTGAAAATGGAGGAGTAATAAGATGGCGTTGAGAACTATAACAATCATGTCATTTGGAACAACAATAATTTCAGCATCAACATCAGCCCACATCAGCAAGCACCTGTCACTCCACCCGTGGCAAGGTCTATGGATCCCAAATGAGCCTCATCAACTAACCCAAGTCGTAGAGAACTGGTAGAAGCAAGACACAAAATGCTGGAGTAACTCAGTGGGTCAGACAGCATCTCTGGAGAAAAGAAATAGGTGACGTTTCGGGTCGAGACCCATCTTCACACCTGAAACGTCACCTATTCCTTTTCTCCAGAGATGCTATCAAACCCACTGAATTACTCCAGCTTTTTGTGACTATCTTCGGTTTAAACAAGCATCTGCAGTTCCTTCCTACACATGGAGTTGTCCTCAAACCTGAGCAGCTGCCTTTGAACGGATAGCATTGAATAGTGGACAATTGAGGGGCCGTGTAACCCTCTGCTCCCAATTTTAGAGATACAGCATGAAAACAGGCCATTCAGCCCACCGAGTGCAGGCTGACCCGTTCAAACTAGTTCTATGTTATCCCAATTTACAGAGACCAATCAACTTACAACCCCGCATGTTTTGGGATATGGAAGAACTGGGAGAACATGCAAACTCCACACAGACAGCACCTGAGGTCAGGATCGAACCTAGGTCTCGAGTGCTACGAGACAGCGGTACTACCAGCTGAGCCACTGTGCACATTTCTTGTGTTCGTATGAGCCTAGAATTTCTTGATTTAAATGATCCACCACAACAATATTCTTGCAAAACTTTGAGATAATGCAAGAAGCTATGTAATAAAAGCTTGTTTTTTTCTATCTATCAGGGTGCATCTATCCATGAAGCTAGCACAAGTGCTCAACAAAAAAAAAGATGTATGACTTGTGTTAGATTCTCTGCAATCAATCTGAATAAGCCCTCTGGTTGGACTGAGAGATAGAGACTCCACTGTTGATTTGTAAATCTATTACAATCCCATATTAATGAACATTTTCAAATTATATCTTCAGATATGAGATAAAAAGAATAAATCAATAAGCTTGTCTTGATACAGGTATTCACAACCACAGAAAGCCCCTGAGCTCTTGTCTGGCAACAAATTACTTCTGAAGTATTGTCCCTGCAAACAATTTGTACAGTGCAGTGAGATAATAAAGAGTTCATCTGATCCTGCTGGTGTTAGTTAAGGAAAAATTCTGTTCTTCTTTGAATAATGCCGTAGGATTTTTTTTACAGCTAAATGCGCAGATGATATCAGGGCAACACTTGCTTGGCACTTCATATGCTTGCCTGCAATTCTTCATCTTGTTATTAAGATGGAACAGTCAGTTATTCGTATAGACAGATCAAGAAAACCTTTGAATTAGTCGGGAGTCGAATAGCTGAATGCATAAATGCTCACATGCTAACATCTCATGTAATTTCTGAACTGTGACACTTTGTGGTTACGTTAAAGACTTGTGTTTGTCCTCTTAAGCGGTGAATATCATAGGTACAGCCAGCGTTTAATGCCCATTCTTTAAACTCTGGGACTGGGAATATGTCGTATTAAGCCACCTTCTTCAAAAACTCGAGTCACCCAAAGGTACTCCTAAGAGGGTCTTGGACAAAGAGCTCTAGTATTTGTTCAGTGACAATGAAGGATGAAACTGAGTTTTGAGATGTTTAGTTTAGTTAAGTTTAGTTTAGGTTAGAGATACAACGAGTAAACAGACCCTTCAGCCCATAGGTCCGCACTGCCCATAGGTCCGCGATCCCCGCACACTTACACTATCCTGCACATAATACAAACCCATACTTCTTTGGAGTGTGGGAGGAAACCAAAGATCCCGCAGAAAACCCACAAAAAAAGAATGGGGAGAACATACATACTCCTTTTATTTCAAAATCTATATATAACTAAAAGACTCATCTTGACGACTTCATATCTGCGCTGTATATTGATTTTAGAAAAAACGCTACCATATATCGCTATGTGTTTTGGCCATCTTACTCACCGTCCTCACCTGAGGCAGCCCCGAGGATTTTTCCGATCGATGAAAAATAAAAAAGTTATGAGTGTCAATCGCCTGTCACAATCACCACGATGAAGGAACCGCCCCTTCCAGGAAGGGGGGGGGGGGGGGGGGGGGGGGGGGGGGGGGGGGGGGGGGGGACAGGACTATAAAATCCCGGATGCCTGGATGTGAGTCAGTCACTCTTGGAAGATCGTTAGGGAGAGTCTACAACTGTGATTCTAAGCTGTGAATCAACTGAACTGTGAGTCTGCAATATACTTGCAATAAATGATTTGTTAGCCCTTAATGAAAATGCAATGAGTTATTTGGCAATTTGGTGGCCTGCACTCTGCCTGAAATGCTGTGAAATTGAGTTTGGTGGCCTGCACTCTGCTAGAAATGCTGTGAAATTGGGTTTGGTGGCCTGCACTGCTTGGAATATCAAGGAATAGCCGTGAGTGAACTGCCAGCCCACCAGCTCTGAGTGACTGATCTGCCAGCCTACCAGCCCTGAGTGACTGAGCTGCCAGCCCAAGAATCTATTCTGCCCACAATGTCAATACTAGCCCTCTGGAAACCAGTCCCTTTGGCCCACAACACCCATAGTAGCGCTCCAGAAAGCCCCCCCCCTCCCCACTGGCCACCAATATTGCAATTGGTGGAGAGGTGGAATATTGCATTATGGGACCAGCCCTCCCGTGTGATCATGGGACCCAACGGGTCCCATTTAGTCTAGTATACTTTATTCGTGAAATATATCCAATACTTCATCCTTCCAAGACTCCATCCAACATTCTCGGAGGCTATACATACGTTCAAAAGTTCAAAGGTTATTTATTGGTCACATACACCATAGGTGTAGTGAAATGCTTATTGCCAATGCAGCACATTAAAAAAAAACAAATACAGACATAACAATAATAAAGAGATTTATACATTAAAAAACATCCCCCCACAATGGTTCCCATTATAAGGGAAGGCACAATGTCCAGTCCCCATCCCATGTCCACCCATAGTCGGGCCTATTGAGGCCTCTGCAGTCACCTTTACGGAGGCCCGATGTTTCAGGCCCTTCTTGCCGGATGATGGTGCTCTGGCGTCGGGAGAATCCTCACAGCGGCTTGGGATGCCTGGAACGGCCGCATCCTTATCTGAGACCGCGGCTTCCAAAGCCAACAGGCTGCGCTGGATGGAGCTCCACCACTGGCGATCTCGGCGAGAGATCCCAGGCTACCGATGTAAAGTTCAGCGCCGCCGCCCACGGCAGGCCGCTCCACAGACCTGCAGCTCTGCGATGATTTTTATCTGCGGACTCAGCATTCAGGAGTTCCAGCGCGGCGACCCGGGCAAGGCATCGCCCGCTCCCCTCTGCGATAGCGCTCCAGCGCTGTGCTGCTGCTGAAGCCGAGGTTCTGGCCAGTCCCCTCAGGAAACGCCGCTCCAGGCCCACTGGTAGGCTGCGAGGATGGGTCGATGACGCTGCTCGGAGGAAAGCCGCCTCTCCAACCAGGTAGGGATCCTGAAAAGCAGTTTCCCCCTTCCCCACCACCCCCCCGCAACCGTCACCCCCCACATAAAAAAGACTAGAACTCCAAAACAAAACACTAAAATTCACTAAAAAGAAAAAAAGAGGTGAAAAAAAACGGACAGCTGCAGGCTGGGCAACCATACTATACAGGACTCACCCCCATTGCACCTTGTTGATGACCTTCCAGCAGCACTCGATGTCCGTCTCTGAATGCGTCCCTGGGAACAGTCAGTAAATCACACAGTTCTCTGTGACCGAGCTCTTCAGAATAAATCGTGACAGGGACCCTTGCAAACCTCTCCAGACTGTCTTTGCAAATCCACACTCTGCAAAGAGATGGACAACCGTCTCTTCTCCATAGTAGCCGTCCAGAGGATTGCGTGCGCCGGTAGTGAGGTTCCAACGGCGTACAAACTCCGGACAGACAAACACATATGGACAGGATTGAGCCCGGATCCCTGGCGCTGTAAGGCAGCAACTCTACCGTTGCCCAATGTGTCTTTAAGGAGGGGAGGAAAAGAAAGCAGAGGTTAGGGAAGGAATTCTAAATCTTAAAACCTAGACAAGTGAAAGCAATTACAATCAAAGATGTGCATGAAGCCAAGTTTGGAGGAGAGGTGAACTTAAAATGGCATTTGACAATAGACAATAGGTGCAGGAGTAGGCCATTCGGCCATTCAAGCCAGCACCACCATTCAAATGTGATCATGGCTGATCATCCACATTCAGTACACCGTTCCTGCCTTCTCCCCATATCCTCTGACTTTGCTATCTTTAAGAGCCCTATGTAGCTCTCACTTCAAATTATCCAGTGAATCAGCCTCCACCAGAGATTCAGCAGACTCACAACTCTCTGTGTGAAAAAGTGTTTCCTCATCTCCGTTGTAAATGGTTTACCCCTTATTCCTAAACTCTGGCTTTGGTTCTGGTCTCCCCCAACATTGGAAACATGTTTCCTGCCTCTAGCATGTCAAAACCCTAAATAATCTTATATGTTTCAATAAGATCCTCTTTCATCCTTCTAAATTCCAGAGTATACAAGCCCAGCCGCTCAATTATCTCAGCATATGATAGTCATCCTGCGAATTAACCTTGTGAACCTATGCTGCACTCAATAGCAAGAATGTCCCTCCTCAAATTTGGAGACCTAAACTGCACACAATACTCCAGGTGTGGTCTCACTATGACCCTGCACAACTGCAGGATGACAGGCCCAGAGCTTACCTGGAGTTTGAACAAGCAGCAACAAAGAGAAGCAGGGAGAAGAACTGATTGGCTGAAGCCCATGGGGTACTCATAGTGCAGTGGAGTGGGGTCGCTATTTAGTCACAGGCAGTCGAAGACAATCTCCTTCGTTGACCGGGCATTTTGATTGGCTCATTGCAGTTTACAGGACCAAGGAAAACTGATATATAGGTTAAATTCCCGCTAACTTTATTGTACTTCTTAAAAGTGTCTCACCCCCTTCTCACCCCCTCTCTTCCATTCTTTCCCCTTCTCTCTCTCCCCCCCACCCCCTCTCCACGTTCTCTAAAGGACTTACCGTAACTGTGCCAGCTGTCTTTTACCTTCTTCGTGTGTGTGTGTGTGTGTGTGTGTGTGTGTTCGATCGATCGATCGATCCAGCTCACGGTTTCATCGTGGACGGTCGATCCAGCTCGAGTTTTCCCGGCGAGTTCCCTCGCGTTTGGAGGTGTGTGTGTGTGCTCTTCTAAACTCGCGGATTAGGTCGCCGCAGTGGGACAGCCCTTTTATTTCTAGGAGAGTCAATGGCATCTCAACTAAGGGCTGCTCAAAAATCAGCTAATTAGCATCTGCATTCCTCCCCCACTCTGACCTCACCTTTAGAAGCAAATGGTGCATTAAAATGATGAATACAGCTGGCAAAAATGTTTGGATTGATGCCAAATAAAACCCGAGTCCTGTTCAGTTGTTTAGATTGATTTGGATCCCAGTTCCTTAAATACCTCACTAAATCTGGGCTAACATTCCAATGCAATGGGGAAAGAGTTCTACTTTGTCAGGCCTGCCATCTATCTGGTGAGATGTTAAGTCAAGTATGGTTTGTATCATTGTGAAAGAAAAACGCTCAAGGAAATACTTTTCTAAGTTGCTTTCATCTCTGCACGAGTTCTGATTAATTAGTTGTTTATTTCAGTGTTGTTGGGTGTGATTATTAATTTAGTTTAGTTTATAATAGTGAAAAGCCTATTATTGCTTGCCATCCAGTCAGCTGAAAGACTATAAATGGTTAAAATCAAGCCGTCCACAGAACAGATATGGGAATAAAGCGAATGATGTATAGCGCGTTTTGCACAGGTTTTATGGTTTTGCTTATGTAGCAATTGAATGGGTAGAAAATGAACCATCCTTGTGCAGAAAACAAAAAAATCAGTTAAAAAATTACAAAAACCATAATCAAAAAAGATTAGGCCATCTCGCCCCTATTGCCGAACACATATTCTCCCCTAGTCCCAATACTTGCGCTCAAGGCCATATTTACAATAAAATAATGATGAGCTCCACACCTTCACGAAGCTCATTCCAACAGCTATAGTAAAGAAGTTCCCCCTCATGTTACCCCTAAACTTCAAGACATAGTGTTCAGGGTGACCCCAACTTCAGAAAAGCTTTTCCACGAGATGATGTATTTGATTTATTTGAAAGCTTGAAGAATTTACAATAAAATAATTGAGCTACAGCACGAATGACAACATATAAGCCTATTATGAAGACATAGTTTCAGGCTGACCAGATTCAGATTTAGATGATGTTATTGTCGTGTACACAGAGTGTAATGAAATTCCTTGATCACATGAAGCTCATAGAGTACACAATATTCATTTGGCCCATCAATAGTGAAAGGCCGAGTGGATCTGGAGAGGATGTTTCCACTAGTGGGAGGTCTAGAACCAGAGGTCATAGCCTCAGAATTAAAAAAGTTCCTTTGCTAAGGAGATGAGGAGGAAATTCTTCAGTCAGAGGGTAGCGAATCTGTGGATTTCATTGCTACAGAAGGCTGTGGAGGTCATGTCAATGAAGATTTTTAAGGCATAGATAGATAAATTCTTGATTATTACGGGTGTCAGGGATTATGGGGAGAAGGCAGGAGAATGGGGTTGAGAGGGAAAGATAGACCAGCCATAATTGAATGGTGGAGTAGACCTGATGGCCAAATTCTGCTCCTATCACTAATTAACATGAATAATAGTGCAAAAATAATGTCCCCAAGTCTATATAGTTAGGAGCCTTTAAGGGTGTAGTGTTTAATAGTCAGATGGTTGTAGGGAGGAGGCTGGTCCTGAACCTGAACGTTACAGTTTCCAGGCCTATATATATTTTTCCCGATGGCAGGTGTGCAATGAGAACGTGGTGTGGTGTGGGTCCTTGATGATGCTGACTGCCTTTTTGAGGTAGCGCCCCTTGTAGCTCCCTTTGATGGTGTGGTCAGTACCCATGATGGACCGGGCAGTGTTTACCACTTCATTCCATAGATGCTGCATCACCCACTCCTGCATTTTTGTCTCCCTATAACTTAATGCAATCTTCTTTGTTCCTGGGCAACTGAGTTGGAGGGTTCCTTTGGACTAGATCTTTTTCAAAAGACCAATGGCATTTTTCACAATGACTCTGGTTATAGCAAGGCTTTTGTTGTTATGGTGCTCAGCTACTGTGGTGAATAGGACTGTGGATTTGTGTAAGGATCCAGGGGAATAACAGGACAGATTTTGTATTCCAAGAAATGAGCCCTTTGTGTAGCTCTGGCCAAGGAAAATTTCCGATAGTTCGTTCTCCATGAGGATGAAGACCACGTGTTTACTTCCCAGAATTAGTTCTCTGTGAGCAGCTTTCCAAATTCAATTCATCTTTTTTTTCAATAGACAATAGGTGCAGGAGTAGGCCATTCGGCCCTTCTAGCCAACACCGCCATTCAATGTGATCATGGCTGATCACATTGGCTTTTCAATAAATCTATCAGCTCATCATGTATTTACATAGATACATAGATACATAGAAAATAAGTGCAGGCGTAGGCCATTCGGCCCTTCGAGCCTGCACCGCCATTCAATATGATCATGGCTGATCATCCAACTCAGTATCCCGTTCCTGCCTTCTCTCCATACCCCCTGATCCCTTTAGCCACAAGGGCCACATCTAACTCCCTCTTAAATATAGCCAATGAACTGGCCTCAACTACCTATTGTGGCAGAGAGTTCCAGAGATTCACCACTCTCTGTGTGAAAAATGTTTTTTCTCATCTCGGTCTTAAAGGATTTCCCCTCTATTTCCTTCATTTTTAACCTTGTTTCAAATTTCCATTATTTGATGTCTTTCTTTCTAATCATTATATTATCCAGGAATATTTTTCAGCCAAAAACAGATGGATTTTGTGGTGATGCATTTATGCATGGATATCAGGCATGATAATGTAACTCTGCTTGCCATACTGCAACATTGAAATGGGTAGATCAAAATGTGTATGAGAAGGGAAGGAAATCCTCCTGCTTTCAGCTTCTGAAACGTAATGTTCGAGAAAGATACATGTTTACTTCCCAGAATTAGTTCTCTATGAACAGCTTTTCACATTTAATTAATCTTTCTTTTCCATTAATTCATCAGCTCATTTTATGTATTTCCTTCATTTTCAACCTTGTTTCAAATTTCCATTATTTGAAGTCTTTCTAATCCTTACCTTTTATAAATAATGATCGATTAGCATGAAACAAGCTTCTATCAGAGATATGGTCTGTGATTATACAAAGTCTGGCAAGCCATAAACGCGCAGATCTATGGTTAGTAGTCACCCAAGTATTAGAGCATAACATGGGAGTAGGAGGCAATTATATTTGCACAGCCAGCCTCCAGTAAGACAGTGAAATCCACTATCCTGTCACATTTCTGTCCACTGACCAGTGGAGTCCTCCTGTCAGTTTCCATCATTTCAAAAGCCTCCTCTTAGTTGCTGCCGGCTCTTTTGTCTGACACTCAACCTCGGCTGCAGCCCAGATCACAACCACCATTGCGCGGGTAAATGTGGGCTCACGTCCCAGCAGCTCTGGGCACCTCACACTGCTTCTCGCTCAGCTACTGCTGGCTGTGGACCGCAAGCTGTCAGTCTGTGACATTGTTAATCAGCTTCACCTAGAGGGCCCTCCCTGGGAGATGCAATAATGGGAACAATTGCAGCTAGAATTTTTTTAAACAGACCACAAGATAAGTGGATGTCAGCAATCAGATAATGGAAAAAAAAAGAAATTGTTAATTTGTGATTGCACTACCCAGAGGCCCGTGCATAATGTGACTACTGTACAACTGTCCGGTGAATATCAACGTTGATTTGAAAGGCGCTAGGAGATCAAAGAATAGAGCCACAAGCAGAGTCAAACTCAATATGGAATCTACTGTATCTTGGAGGTGCATTTCAAAGCTGTCATTCAATCTTTAATTCAGATGTGACTTTAAAGCATTATAAAGAGACTGCGAATATATTTAAACTAAAGCTGTAGTTGAAAAGCTGCCTCAACCTGGAGCCAGGGCCAACCAGACAACAGAGATTAAAAGCATCGATGCGTCCATCATTCGCTTCCCGGTTATTTGTTATTTCTGCGCTGTCTGTTAAAACGACTGCAGAGGAAATTAATTCTTTGTCTCATAATTATTACCTGCTTCGGATGATGTGTTGCAGAAACGTAGTGTTGCACAAGAGTCATCTAACACGTCTTTGAGCTCCCTTTCTTTTTCCAGAGATGTTGATGTCTATTTTATCTATTTTATGTATTTTGTAATAAAAACATCGCCATTCAGCTAAATTTATTTGGCATTAAATAGAAGGGCCTACAGCAAGATGTTTTACCTGCTCAATATTTAAAAATAATATAACTAATGGCAATAAATAGCTACAAAGTACTGCAATTGAGTAAATATTTGGGGATACCTGTAAGTAGCACAGACTTATAGACAAATCCTTTACTGGGATTCACAAGAGCTTCACTTCCAATGTCTTTGGTTTTAAGCAGCATCTGCAGTTCCTTCCTGCACATAACATTTCAATTAGCAGTTTCAGGTGTAACTTTTACATTTCTTACTATTAGAATCATATACAGTAGTCATAGAGTCATAGTCATACAGCGTAGAAACAGGCCCTACGGTCCAATTTACCCTCACTGGCCAACATGTCCCAGCTACACTAGGCCCACCTGCCTGCATCTGGCCCATATCTGTCCAAACCTGTCCTATTCATGTACATGTCTAAATATTTCTTAAATGTTGGGATATTCCCTGCCTCAACTACCTCTTCTGGCAGCTTGATCCATACACCCACCATCCTCTGTGTTTCCCATTAAATCTTTTCTCCTTCACCATAAACCTATGTCCTCTGGTCCTCCATTTACCTACACTGGGCAAGAGGCTCTGTGCATCTAAAATTGTAAAACACATCTTTAATAATTTTTTGTGGGATTGAGGGCTAACTGGAAGACCAGCAATTATTGCACCTCTGTAAATACCTGAAAGCAATGGCTTGCTAGGACCATTGTGAGTCAACTACCAACGTTATGTGATCTGGAGTCGCCGATAACCCAAGACCAGATAAGGATGGAAGACTTTCCCTTCTCATCAAGTCACATTAATTGTTGTATGCCAGTTTGGTGAGGTGCTTGCAGCAGCATCACAAGCTTATAGATGTAAGATATAAAAAATATATTATACATAAATTACACATATATTCTGCAGGATAGAAAAAAGAATAAATGGATTGTACAAAACAACAAAACAAAATTAGAAAATAAGTCTCTGGCTGTGAAAGAGGTGGTCTGTAGGGTTCTATTGACAAGGTAGAGTTCAGGTTGGGCAGATTGGTTCAAGAACCTGACATTTTTAGGAAATTAACTGTTCCTGAAGATAGTAGTGTGCGAATGTGGGCTTCTGTACCTCCTGCCTGATGGTTGCAGCTAGGAAAGGGGGCTTGGATTGTGGAGATTCTTAATGACAAGTGCTAATGACAAGAAGATTGTTTAGGGCTTGGACACACTAGAGGCAGGAAACATGTTCCCGATGTTGGGGAAGTCCAGAACCAGGGGCCACAGTTTAAGAACAAGGAGTAAGACATTTAGAACGGAGATGAGGAAACACTTTTTCTCACAGAGAGTGGTGAGTCTGTGGAATTCTCTCTCTGGAGGCCGGTTCTCTGGATGCTTTCAAGAGAGAGCTAGATAGGGCTCTTAAAAATAGCAGAATCGAGATATGGGAAGAAGGCAGGAACGGGGTACTGATTGGGGGTGATCAGCCATAATCACATTGAATGGCGGTGCTGGCTCGAAGGGCCAAATGGCCTGCTCCTGCACCTATTGTCTATTGTCTACATTCTTGAGGCAGTGCCTCGTGTAGATGCTTTCAACAATGGGAGGAATGTGCCCATGAAGAACCGGGCTAAGTCCATCACCCTCTTGCGTTGTGTGCATTGCATTTTCTCTACTAGGCCATGATGCAATGTGTCCGGATACCTTTTCCTGTAAAAATACACAGTGCTGAAGTAACTCAGTGGGTCAGCAGATCATGGATAGGTGACATTTCAGGTCGAAACCCAATTACATGGAGAAATGTCCCAATCTGAATCTGAAGAAGGGTCCCGATCTCAAATGTCAACTCTTCGTGCTCTCCAGAGATGCTGCCTGACCCGCTGAGTTACTCCAGCATTTTGTCCTTTTTTTGTAAACCAGCATCTGCAGTTCCTCGTTTCTCTACTTGCTACGGTACATCTGTAGAGCTTTGTTAGACTATTCAGTGACATGCCAAATCTCTTTAAACCTCAAAGAAATTAGAGGCGCTGCCACATCTATAGTTTGGGCCCAAGGCAGGTCATCCAGGATTTGAACACCCAAGAATCTGAAGCTGCTATCAATGACTTGGATGAAAATGTACATGAGTTGGTTAGTAAGATCCCTAAAATTAGCAACACAAGTAGATAGGAGACACAAGTAACTGCAGATGCTCATGCATTTGTACAAGTAGATAGACTGGTAAAGAGGGTATATGGTATGCTTGTATTCATCGGTGTAAGCATTGAGTATAAGGGTCAGAAAGTCTTGTTCAGATTCAGATTCAGATTCAACTTTAATTGTCATTGTCAGTGTACAGTATAGAGACAACGAAATGCAATTGTTGCTGCTTTATGCAACTTTGGTTGGGCCACATTTGGAGTAATCTATGCGGTTCTGTTCACCTATTACACAAAGGATGTAGAAGCTTTGGAGGGAATCGGAAAAGGTTTGTCAGGATGCTGCCTGGATTGGTGGCCATCAGATATAAAGAGATGTTGAACAAACGTTTTTGTCTCTCTGGAGCATCAGTGACTGAGGGAAGACCTGATTGAAGTTTATAAAATCATGAGTGGCATGGAGTAGATACACAGTTAAAACCTTTCACCCGGCGTGGAAATATCAAATGCAAGTTGGTATAGCTTTAACGTCAAAGGGGGAAAATGTAAAGGAAATGAGTGAAGCAAGATATTTACACACAGAGAGGTAGGTGTCTGGAACAGGTTGCAGGGGTTGGTGGTGAAAGTGAACCGGGTTGGTTTACAATGTAATCTTTAGTAATAAAAACTGCAGATGTTTTAATATTCAGATTATCAAATGAATTTAAATTCCACTGCTGCAGTGGTGAATATGAATTCAGGTCTCTGGGATATTCCATTGGTGTTCTAAGTGACCATTATGGTTAAGTAACGACTGTAGTACCGCACTAGGCACCAGATCGGTTGTTATATTGCTTCTCAGGAACATTCAGTTGTATAAAATTGAAGAAGTGGTGAAGAAGTGGTATTTCCAAGCTGTTATCTACGGTTTTAAAAAGTCTGTAAAGTAATTTTCGACTTAACCATTAAATGATTCCTTGCCTGGGATCTACGCTCCAACCTCGGCCTGTGGACTTAAACATCAAGTAGCTCGCGGGTTGAGACCGACGTTAGGAAGCTCCAAAAGCCGCACAACGTTCGAATAGCCCCGACCCAGGATAGATCGCCAAGTGCGGGGGAGCTGAGATTCTCCCCCCTCCCTCCAATGTAGGAGCTTGATTGCCCCAACGGGGAGGCCCACAGCGGGCTACGGGAGTAAGATCGACCTGTTAATGGAAGGTTAGAGGCCCCCGACCGCTGGAGGACAAAGAAGGCAGAGATTGAACATTTTTAGCTTCCATCACAGTGAGGAATGCAGAGGAATCGCTGTGGTGGAAGTTCTTGGTAAATGTATTGTGTGTGTGTTCTGTTGCTTTTTATTGGTATGACTAAAGCAAATCAAATTCCTCGTATGTTGCAAAACATACTTGGCTAATAAAGTATGATTATGATGATGTTCCAGTAAGGAATCAAAGATCCCTGGTGTGTATGGACAGGTAATATAAGAATACATTAGTATAATATAGAATACCATAAGTATTCAAAACAACCTAGAACATAGAAACATAGAAATTAGGTGCAGGATTAGGCCATTCGGCCCTTCGAGCCTGCACCGCCATTCAATATGATCATGGCTGATCATCCAACTCAGTATCCCGTACCTGCCTTCTCTCCATACACTCTGATCCCCTTGGCCACAAGGGCCACATCTAACTCCCTCTTAAATATAGCCAATGAACTGGCCTCAACTACCCTCTGTGGCAGAGAGTTCCAGAGATTCACCACTCTCTGTGTGAAAAAAGTTCTTCTCAGCTCGGTTTTAAAGGATTTCCCCCTTATCCTTAAGCTGTGACCCCCTGGCCCAGGCAGTGTCCGTGGACTTCCCCAACATCGGGAGCAATCTTCCTGCATCTAGCCTGTCCAACCCCTTAAGAATTTTGTAAGTTTCTATAAGATCCCCTCTCAATCTCCTAAATTCTAGAGAGTATAAACCAAGTCTATCCAGTCTTTCTTCATAAGACAGTCCTGACATCCCAGGAATCAGTCTGGTGGTGAACCTTCTCTGCACTCCCTCTATGGCAAGAATGTCCTTCCTCAGATTTGGAGACCAAAACTGTACGCAATACTCCAGGTGTGGTCTCACCAAGACCCTGTACAACTGCAGTAGAACCTCCCTGCTCCTATACTCAAATCCTTTTGTTATGAATGCTAACATACCATTCACTTTTTTCATTGCCTGCTGCACCTGCATGCCTACTTTCAATGCCTGGTGTACCATGACACCCAGGTCTCGCTGCATCAACACTTTTCCTAGTCGGCCACCATTTAGATAATAGTCTGCTTTCCTGTTTTTGCCACCAAAATGGATAACCTCACATTTATCCACATTATACTGCATCTGCCAAACATTTGCCCACTCACCCAGTCTATCCAAGTCACCTTGCAGTCTCCTAGCATCCTCCTCACAGCTAACACTGCCCCCCAGCCTAGTGTCATCCGCAAACTTGGAGATATTGCCTTCAATTCCCTCATCCAGATCATTAATATATATTGTAAATAGCTGGGGTCCCACCACTAAGCCTTGCGGTACCCCACTAGTCACTGCCTACCATTGTGAAAAGGACCCGTTTACTCCTACTCTTTGCTTCCTGTTTGCCATCCAGTTCTTTATCCACATCAATACTGAACCCCCAATGCCGTGTGCTTTAGTTTGTATCCTAATCTCTTATGTGGGACCTTGTCGAAAGCCTTCTGGAAGTCCAGATACACCACATCCACTGGTTCTCCCCTATCCACGCTACTAGTTACATCCTCAAAAAATTCTATTAGATTCCTCAGACATGATTTACCTTTCGTAAATCCATGCTGACTTTGTCCAATGATTTCACCACTTTCCAAATGTGCTGCTATCCCATCTTTAATAACTGACTCTAGCAGTTTCCCCACTACCAATGTTAGACTAACTGGTCTGTAATTCCCCGTTTTCTCTCTCCCTCCCTTCTTAAAAAGTGGGGTTACATTTGCTACCCGCCAATCCTCAGGAACTACTCCAGAATCTAAAGAGTTTTGAAAGATTATTACTAATGCATCCACTATTTCTGGAGCTACTTCCTTAAGTACTCTGGGATGCAGCCTATCTGGCCCTGGGGATTTATCAGCCTTTAATCCATTCAATTTACCCAACACCACTTCCCGGCTAACCTGGATTTCACTCAATTCCTCCAACTCCTTTGACCCGCGGTCCCCTGCTATTTCCGGCAAATTATTTATGTCTTCCTTAGTGAAGACGGAACCAAAGTAGTTATTCAATTGGTCCGCCATATCCTTGTTCCCCATGATCAACTCACCTGTTTCTGACTGCAAGGGACCTACATTTGTTTTAACTAATCTCTTTCTTTTCACATATCTATAAAAAACATTTGCAGTCAGTTTTTATGTTCCTTGCCAGTTTTCTTTCATAATCTATTTTTCCTTTCCTAATTAAGCCGTTTGTCCTCCTCTGCTGGTCTCTGAATTTCTCCCAGTCCTCCGGTATGCTGCTTTTTCTGGCTAATTTGTACGCATCATCCTTCGCTTTGATACTATCCCTGATTTCCCTTGTTATCCACGGATGTACTACCTTCCCTGATTTATTCTTTTGCCAAACTGGGATGAACAATTTTTGTAGTTCATCCATGCAGTCTTTAAATGTCTTCGATTGCATATCCATCGTCAACCCTTTTAGAATTAATTGCCAGTCAATCTTGGCCAATTCACGTCTCATACCCTCAAAGTTACCTTTCTTTAAGTTCAGAACCATTGTTTCTGAATTAACAATGTCACTCTCCATCCTAATGTAGAACTCAACCATATTATGGTCATTCTTGCCTAAGGGGGCACGTACAAGAAGACTGATAACTAACCCTTCCTCATTACTCAATACCCAGTCTAAAATAGCATGCTCTCTCGTTGGTTCCTGTACATGTTGATTTAGATAACTGTCCCGCATACATTCCAAGAAATCCTCTTCCTCAGCACCCCTGCCAATTTGATTCACCCAATCTATATGTAGATTGAAGTCACCCATTATAACTGTTTTGCTTTTGTCGCACACATTTCTAATTTCCTGTTTGATACCATCTCCAACTTCACTACTACTGTTAGGTGGCCTGTACACAACACCCACCAGCGTTTTCTGCCCCTTAATGTTTCGCAGCTCTAACCATATCGATTCCACATCCTCAAAGCTAATGTCCTTCCTTTCTATTGCGTTAATCTGCTCTCTAACCAGAAACGCTACCCCACCTCCTTTTTCTTTCTCTCTATCCCTCCTGAATATTGAATATCCCTGGATGTTCAGCTCCAGCCGTGGTCACCCTGGAGCCATGTCTCCGTGATCCCAACTATATCATAGTCATTAATAGCCATCTGCACATTCAACTTATCCACCTTATTACGAATGCTCCTTGGATTGTTCAGGCTTGTTTTTCCATACTCTTACCCCTTATACAATTATGTTGAAAAGTGGCCCTTTTTGATTTTTGCCCTGGTTTTGTCTGCCTGCCACTTTTACTTTTCACCTTGCTACCTATAGCTTCTACCCTCATTTTACACCCCTCTGTCTCTACGCTCACACATTTAAGAAACCCTTTCCCTTTAACTCCATCCTCCACTATCCCATTCGATACCCCACCCCCCTTATTCAATTTAAAACCACCCGTGTTAAATCCAACAAAAATGTAGAAACAGGAAAATGCAGATGCTGGTTTACACAAAGTGCTGGGGTAGCTCGACGGGTCAGGCAGCATCTCTGGAGAACATTGATAGAAGACATTTTGAGTCAAGACCTGAAACATCACCTGTCCACTTTCTCTAGAGATACTGCTTGACCTGCTGAGTTACTGCAGTGCTCTGTGTTCTTTCAATCCAGCAAACTCTTGCTTAATGTGCAGGAAGGAACTGCAGATGCTTGTTTAAAACAAAAATAGCCACAAAACGTTGGAGTAGCTCAGCGGGTCAGACAACATCTCTGGAGTAAAGGAATAGATGATGTTTTGGGTCGAGACCCTTCTTCGTGCTTGGCTTCCTTTTCAGTTGCGTCTCATACAACAAGTTAATGTCTTGATGAACAAAAGGTGTTTTCATGAAGACTGTCACGCAAAGCTTTTTGTAGCTAGATTACTAAAGGAAACAGATTTGCATTAAAAATTAATGTTGGGAACAAATTAAACACGCTAATTAAAATTCTATCACTGGCCCTTTATTGCCTTTCTTTTTTATGTAAGTTATCAACATTCGCTTATTTTGGCACCACTTATCAAAATAACACCCAACAATTACTTCCTGTAATTGGTAGCTTGTTAACAGATGCAGAGAATTCCAAGGACTTATGAGGATTTGCAGACCCTTAAGGGCCTGTCCCACGAGCATGCAACTCCATGCGGCAAGCGCAACCTAATGTGGTCGCTTGAGCCGTACGGCCTCGCGGGGCCGGTCCCACTTGGAACGCCGGAGCCATATGGAGTTATGTGGAGCTGATCCCGACATCGCACGGGGCTCCAATAAACTGAATGTTTTTAAAAATTCCACGCGGCAACGGCCTGCCGGCGCGCAGCCGCCTCGACGCCATACGCACTGCCTCGACGGGCATACGTAGTGTCTTGACGCCGTATATCACGAGCGGACTTCACTCGAACTTCACGTCACTCGACCACCGCGCGGCCCCCGCTTCCGGTTTGGTCGTGCGCGCCGCATGCAGGCGCATGCTGATGGGACCGGCCCTGTACAGGGATCACTCGACCTCCGCGTGGCCCCCGCTTCCGGTTTGGTCACGCTTGCCGCATGCAGGTTGCATGCTCATGGGACAGGCCCTTTACTTCTTCCTCGTGTCCAGACATCTTCTGTATCACATCTTTCCGGTCGGTCAGTGACGGTTGGTGGTTGCAGAATTGGTTACTTCTGTCAGTCACTGTGGTACAGTATCTGTCATCTGCATTACACTGGATGCAGACCCTTACTGTATCCATTGTAAGGAGACTCAAGATTTTTTGTACAATCTTGGGATTCTTTCTTTATTTTATTCCATCACAGGCCAGGGATTTCCATGAGCATCAAAGGTTAAGGGGAATGGGGTTGAGAGGGAATGATATATAACCATATAACCATATAACAATTACAGCACGGAAATAGGCCATCTCGACCCTTCTAGTCCGTGCCGAACACGTATTCTCCCCTAGTCCCATATATCTGCGCTCAGACCATAACCCTCCATTCCTTTCCATATAACCATATAACCATATAACAATTACAGCACGGAAACAGGCCATCTCGGCCCTACAAGTCCATGTCGAACAACTTTTTTCCCTTAGTCCCACCTGCCTGCACTCGTACCATAACCCTCCATTCCCTTCTCATCCATATGCCTATCCAATTTATTTTTAAATGATACCAACGAACCTGCCTCCACCACTTCCACTGGAAGCTCATTCCACACTGCTACCACTCTCTGAGTAAAGAAGTTCCCCCTCATGTTACCTCTAAACTTCTGTCCCTTAATTCTGAAGTCATGTCCTCTTGTTTGAATCTTCCCTATTCTCAAAGGGAAGAGTTGATCCACATCAACTCTGTCTATCCCTCTCATCATTTTAAAGACCTCTATCAAGTCCCCCCTTAACCTTCTGCGCTCCAGAGAATAAAGACCTAACTTATTCAACCTTTCTATGTAACTTAGTTGTTGAAACCCAGGCAACATTCTAGTAAATCTCCTCTGTACTCACTCTATTTTGTTGACATCCTTCCTATAATTAGGCGACCAAAATTGTACACCATACTCCAGAATTGGCCTCACCATCCGGAAGTGGCGGCGCTGCCCTGGCAGGCGGGGGGGGGGGGGGGGGGGTTGAAACAGGGCTTGCTGTCTCTCCCTTCGGGGGAGTGCAACTTTTTTGTCGTATCCCCCTTCTCTGCCTCCGTCTGCGCTGAGGCCTAATGGCGGAGCTGGCGACCTCGAGACTCCGGAGGCAGAGCCAGTCAGGACTTGCCCTGGGCTCGCTCCCGTGAGGGCAGTCCGGCTTGGGGCTGGAACAGCGCTCCCGTGAGGGGCTGTGACGCTCCCGTGAGGGCGGCTTGGCGCGGGGCTGAGACTCTCCCATGAGGGGCTGTGGCGCTCCCATCGGGGCGGCCCAGCCCGAGGGTGGAATGGCGTTCCCGTCGGAGCTGCCCAGCTCGAGGGAGGTACGGCGCTCCCGTCGGAGCGGCCCAGCTCGAGGGTGGTATGGCGCTCCCGTCGGAGTGGCCCAGCTCGAGGAAGGTACCGCGCTCCCATCGGAGCGGCCCAGATTGAGGGAGGAACGGCACTCACGTGAGGGCGATCCGGCTAGGGGCTGGAACGGTGCTCCGGTGGCTGGGACGCCTTTCTGGCGGTGGTGACCTGTGTCCGCGGTTCAGCCGTGGGCCAGCGGCTGCGTCCATTGGACTGGAGGGCGGCAGCTTCGACCATCCCAGGCCGCCGTGTTTGAGCCGGGTCGTTTGCGGGGTTCGGTGAGCCACGGGATTGGTTGTACCATCGCCCGGTGGGGTATCGCCTCAGCGCAGAGGGAGAAGAGGAGGGAAGAGACTGCAGCCCTAATATTTTTGCCTCCACCACAGTGAGGAGGTGTTTGGAGGACTCACTGTGGTGGATGTAATTTGTGTTTGTTGTTGTTTATTAACGTATTATTGTATGTATGACTGCAGACATGAAATTTCGTTCAGACCGTAAGGTCTGAATGTCAATAAAGGTAATTCTATTCTATTCTATTCAATGCCTTGTACAATTTTAACATTACATCTCAACTTCTATACTCAATGCTCTGATTTATAAAGGCCAGCACACCAAAAGCTTTCTTTACCACCCTATCTACATGAGATTCCACTTTCAGGGAACTGTGCACAGTTATTCCCAGATCCCTCTGTTCACCTGCATTCTTCAATTCCCTACCATTTACCATGTACATCCTATTTTGATTTGGCCTGCCAAGACGTAGCACCTCACACTTATCAGCATTAAACTCCATCTGCCATCTTTCTGCCCACTCTTCCAACTGGCATAAATCTCTCTGTAGATTTTGAAAATCTACTTCATTATCCACAATCCCACCTATCTTAGTATCATCTGCATACTTACTAATCCAATTTACCACACCATCATCCAGATCATTGATGTACATGACAAACAACAGTAGACCCAACACAGATCCCTGTGGCACCCCACTAGTCACTGGCCTCCAACCTGACAAACAACCATCCACCATTACTCTCTGGCATCTCCCATTCGGCCACTGTTGAATCCATCTTGCTACTCCACCATTAATACCCAACTGCTTAACCAACCTTCCGTGAGGAACCTTGTCAAAGGCCTTACTGAAGTCCATATATACAACATCCACTGCTTTACCCTCATCAATTTCCCGAGTAACCTCTTCAAAAAATTCAAGAAGATTAGTCAAACATGACCTTCCAGGCACAAATCCATGTTGACTGTTCCTAATCAGACCCTGTTTATCCAGATGCTTATATATATTATCTCTAAGTATCCTTTCCATTAATCAGCCATGATTGAAATGGCGGAGTAGACTCGATGGGCAGAATGGCTTAATTCTGCTCCAACAACTTATGAACTTATGAATGAATCAGTAGAGAAAGTAATTTACTTTAAAAAAGGTTTTGAGATCCTCCTTGGAAGGTTTCTGCATTCCTCCTGGTAATCCCTTCCCATGACAGAGTTAAGAGTATAGTCCTTCGTTTGGAGAGATTTCCAGGGTCAGAGTCAGTGCCAGAGATGCTGATCTGGGAGAGAATTTACTTCAGTTTAGCTTAAACTTTAAAATAATGTTCGCAGCAGCTTTGTTCTTGCATTTTCAGCATTGCAGAATAAGAAAAGCATTCAATTTTAGATCATTCTAAATTTTTCTCTCCATTGCACGTCACATCAACGAGTGTGGGTCTTTATTTTCTCTGCTAATATCATTCAAATGAGCATTTGGTTTATTTCCAAATGACATCTTACTTCAACATTGCTGTTACTTTTAATTATCTTTTTTCATTGTAATGCCTAAATTCCTAAAGTGGTTCCATATGTCATCCACTGTGCCAATGAAGAATACAGATGAGGATTCCCTGATTTGTTTACTGTTATAATTAATAACACGTTGGAGTGAATTTTCTTTCTTTATACACAGGGATGGGGGGGGGGGGGGGGGGGGTTGGGGGGGGGTTGTTGGGGGGAACTTTTAAAATCTTTTAACTCGACGGAGATGCGATTTATTTTTTTCCGTATCTGTGGCTTAGCATCGAGGAGTTGGCGTCCTCTGCTGGAGACCGACTTCGGGAACTCCAACCAAGGGAGCCTGCGGACTTTAACATCGTGGAACTCCTGGTTATAAACCGACTTATGGAGCTCCAAGCTGCAGGAGCTTTGACTACCCCCACGCGGAGGCTTCGATCAACCTGACGCGGGAGCTTCAATCGCTGACTGTGGGATCTTAGATCGCCCCGACGGATGGTTTGACCGCCCTGACCTTTGGAGAATAAAGAGGGAAGAAGATTAGACTTTATTGCCTTCCATCACAGTGAGGAATGTGGGGAATCCGCTGTTTGGATGTTTATGATGGAAATTCATTTCACTTTATGTGCAATGTGACGAATAAAACCGTATTGTATTGTATGTTAACTTTTATGTAGTTGTGTGTCATAGCTTTTTTTAGTATGGCTATATGGTAATTCAAGTATCACTGTACCTTAGTTGGTACACGTGACAAAAAAGACCTTTGCAACATTTGAAACCTTTATTTCTATGTGGTTTGTGTGTGTAAGAGCTATGGTTAAATTAAATAGGACATTTACCCATCACCTCCAATGGAATCCCATCACTAGTCACACCTTCTCACCTCCACCCCTTTCTGCCTACTGCAGAGACTGTTCTCTCCGCAACTCCCTGGTCCACTCATCCCTTCCCACCCAAATCACCCCTTCCCCAGGGACTTTCCCCAGCAAATGCAGGAACTGCAATACCTGTCCCCTTACCTTGACATCATCCAGGGACCCCAACAGTCCTTTCCGGTGAGGCAGAAGTTGACTTGCACCTCCCCCAAGCTCATCTACTGCTCATCCAGTGCTCCCGGTGTGGCCCCCAATATATCGAGACCAAGCGTACACTTGCCAGCTGTTTCGCTGAACACTTACACTCAGTCCACTTTGGCCTATGTGATCTCCCGGATGCCAAACATTTTAACTCCTTTTCCCAGTCC
This sequence comes from Leucoraja erinaceus, assembly GCF_028641065.1. NCBI lineage: Eukaryota > Metazoa > Chordata > Chondrichthyes > Rajiformes > Rajidae > Leucoraja > Leucoraja erinaceus. The sequence goes on along the minus strand of NC_073383.1, from coordinate 66,404,790 downwards.
CATACTGACCTTGAGAGAGGCACAAAAAGCTGGAATAACTCAGTGGGCCAGGCAGCGTCTCTGGAGAAAAGGAATGGGTGACGTTTCAGGTTGAGACCCTCCTTCAGACTCTTTCCATCCTGGGCTTCCTCTACTGCCAGAGTGAGGCCCCCACCCTCCCTCACCCTAGCCATACTACTTGTTCCACAGTTGTATTCTGGTATCACTGTCGTCAGCTCATCTTCCCAAGCCAACAATGGGCCATTATGAACTCCATCCTTCCTAAGGTCATCTGTTACCGACCCTGGATTGTTCTTGCCTCCTCTATCTTTCAGTGTGAAGAAGGGTTCCAACCCAAAGCATCACCCATTTCCTTTCCTTCTAAGATGCTGCCTCACCCATTGAGTTACTCCAGCATTTTGTGTCTACCTAGGACATTTTACAGATTTGATTTTGGGGGAAGTGTGATTCAGTTCAGAGCAGAATGTTTGAGTTTATCCCGTTAACCTTCAATTCAGGTCTCAAACACAACCTCCGAAATTGCCGGCAACGAACTTCAACACTTGCAAGGGAATTGCATCTTGTATGCACCAGGAGATATCTTTGTCCTCAAACTCGTCGCCCCAGCGCTGGGCTGCAACAGCTTCAGCTGTCAAGTTAAATGATAAACTTGAAGCTGCTGAACATTATGTTCGTGTCTGCTGAGAAATGCCATGAATCAAACCAAATTAGGTAGCTGTATTCAGTGATGCAGAGTAATAGATACATGGAATAGGCTCTGGGCAAAGGTAGTTATCATTCATTTCCTTTGAAAAGAGTTGGTGGAGTTTGTATTTGAGAACTAAGCTGAAGGTTAAAGGAATAAACTCAAGCCCTCTATTGAAAACAATGCCTCTTTACCTGCTGGAACCAATCTAATGCAACTGGTCAGATTAAATAATATACTGCAGCTTGTAAGGACATACTAACAATGTTGGGAATTTCATCAAATCACCTTCGGGAGTCAGTAAAATGAGCTTAAACTCAGTTTAGTAACAAAAGAGTTGAATAGGAATGTGTGCTCAATTAGTTATAGTGAATTGCAAGATAGCTGTGATTAGAAGATGTCAGGAACCATCCCAGCCTCTTGTAATTACATCTGATTATCTTAGAGAGAAGGAAAGAAGTTTCCAGTGTTAATAGAAAATCTACCTTAGTTTGTAGAAACAAGGAGCTGCAGTTGCTGGTTTACATAAAAGTGCTGGCGGGACTCAATGGGTCAGGCAGTATCTCTAAAGAACATAAGGTACACAAAAATGCTGGAGAAACTCAGAGGGTGCAGCAGCATTTATGGAGCGAAGGAAATAGGCAACGTTTCAGGCCAAAACCCTTCTTCAGACTGATTGTAGGGGAGGGGGGAAGAAAACAGAGAGAGGAGAGGCAGGATAAATCGTGGTAAGTAATACCATGAACACAGGCAAGGTGGGGCTTGACCTTAGCTTTATTCTTTAATCTCTCCCAGATATAATATGACAATGGGGGGAGGTGGGTGGGTGGAGTGATTGGGGGGATATTACTTATGATCAGTTGTATCTGTGGCTCTAATGAATGAACAATGGGATTTTTCTGCTCATGTGCATTGACTGGACCCTATGTTACACAGATTTGACGCCAGGGAAACATATTATTTGGCCTATTTGTGAGTATCTCTGCTTAATGACACAAATGAGCCTCTTCCCACTCTTCTATTCACATCCTATTCCAATCTCCAGGGGTGGTGCGGTGGTGCAGTGGTAGAGTTGCTGCCTTACAGCACCAGATTCAATCTTACAGACCTAGATTCAATCCTGACTATCGGACTGCTGTATGTGCGGAGTTTGTACGTTCTCTGCGAAACCGTGTGGGTTTTCTCTGGGTGCTCCGGTTTCCTTACACAGACTCCAAAGACATACAGGCTTGTAGATTAATTGACCTCGGTAAGGGATTGTAAATTGTCCCTAGTGTGTAGGAGATCGCTGGTCGGTGTGTACTTGGTGGGCCGAAGAGCCTGTTTCTCTAAACCGAAACCTAAACGTGTATCTTTGCAATTAGAGCAAGCTTGTCAATTTTATTAATGACCCTCCATTTCAGGAGGCACATGGCTCTCTGAAAACTGAACGTATTCAGAAGCAGGTACTAATGAGGCGCGTCTCAACCACCTCAGCACTTTGCACCAATTAAAGGCATTGTTCATTACGTTTCCCTTGCACCAGCATTTTCAGAGCATATCAATTGCATTTGAGGGCTGCTATCATCCGAGTTCAAGATCTCTCCAATATCTTAAAGCAGAAATGTTTCTGGCATGTGTAATAATAATTGGTCAAAGCCAAAACATCTACAGGAGGGTTAATAGGTTATTATATCAACATGGAGTGCAGAGAATAAATTTGCATAGTCTATTGAATGAACAAATTGAAGCCAAGCCCTGCGCAGTTCATTAATCTATTTACTATTGCTTATGTTTTTGGCTTCATCTCTATTTACTTACTTATGTTTTTAGTTTAATTTCTAACTCCATTCCAAACACTGTAGTATCAAGATTTGTGGTATTCTGTGCCTTTAAGGTCATAAGGGATAGGAGCAGAATTAGGCCATTCGGTCTGTCAAGTCTATTCCGCCATGGCTGATCTATCTTCCTCCTAACCACATTTTCCTGCCTTCTCCCCATAACCCTTGACACACATACTAATCAAGAATCTATCTATCACTGCCTTAAAAATATCAATTGACGGCCTCCACAGCTTTCTGTGGCAAAGAATTCCACTGATTCACCCCCCCCCCCACTAAAGTAATTCTTCCTCATCTTCTTCCTAAAGGAACGTCCTTTAATTCTGAGGCCTTGAACTCTAGTCCTGGACTCTCCCACTAGACAGACAACATTATCACCAAATCCGCCTCAAAGAAAAATTTGACGTAAATTGGCATGTAACAGAACAGAAGATTTTGCATGGGATGAGCAAGTGCTTGCTCAGAGAGGGGCCTTGGTGGTGAGAGATGATGGTCTGGAGGGTTCACGATTGGGGCCTGAGACACAAAGGCTTGGCTAGCAATGGAAGGGAAAAATTAATAGGATCTGCAGACAAGGAATGAGGATTTTGTGGGACTTTGGGATGAGGTTATGGAGAGGAGAAGTCTTTCTCTTCCCATTTTTCTGTTTTTGCCCATGGTTATTTTCTCTTCGTAGCTGCTTTCTGAGAGAACTTTTTCCATCCTGAAGAACTTCATTTAAGCAAGTTATTGCTTTATTTTGGTAGATGAAATTCAGGATAAAAACAGATGAGTGGTGGTAACAATGATTGTAAGTGACGGCTGGGAGTTTGCTGCAAAGATTCCCTTCAGGCGTTTATATAAGGGTACAGGCAGGCCAGAGATGACAACTTGGATTATCACTGATGGGTAATACAAGGCGCACTGTAATGTCAATGTAAGTGAGAACCAACAAGAGGTGATGATCAGTACGAGCCTTGAAGATAATTTGTCCATTATGGGAAAAAGAGTGAAGACGCTGGTGTTATTCTGATTGTGTTAAATGGAACCAAACTCAACCAGTGAATCATAGGAGGAACAATGATAAACGTTGCTTCCTTTCCCACTCCGGAATGAACATTGTCCCAAAACTCCGCCCCACCCGACCCGCAGCCAGAGGGTGGTCGTGGGAGAGTGGGAGCTGTCCCAAACAATGCACACCTTCGGCCGCTTTCAACTTGGTACTTGGGGTTTCAGGACCCAGTGAGGGGGGAGTAAAAATACGAAGTAGGTACATCCCTTTTATCTTTTTTTTTTTTTTTTTCACTTTTCTACATCTTCAGCTCTCTTTTTCGCTCTTTCTTTTTCTTTGGCTTTCTCCTTACATCTTTTTCGAGTTTTACGATTCTAAGGGTCTCTACTGATCACTCTTTTACGCACTCACAATCCTATCTAACTCTCTTTACTTTTCTTCTTTTTAAAGTTTAAAATATGAAGTGGTACAGGAAATGTATTATGTTATTTTTGGCTTATATCACTGTAATGTACACTACTTCTAATTAAAAAAAACCCAAAAAAACATGGTGCTTGGGATCAGATTGCCCAGTCACCTATGGCATGTGTGGGGAAAATGAACCCCACACTCCCTTCTCCCCCTTTTTTTTTTTACTTATTAAATGACCTGGTTAGTTTATTATATAATTTCAAAAAGACACATTTTATTGAAACACAACAAAAAATTGCAGTAATGCATTTTAAAGATAAATGTTTTCTTTCACTAGACATTCTGAGATCAGAGTAAGACTATCGGCTTCTCTCTATAAACATGTTTTAAATCTCTCACGATTCATGATATTCTGGGGCACATCAATCTGGTTGCCTTTTGTGAAACAGTATTGATATGATTCATATTAAATGTATGCTGTCTTATTGAAGGTGTTGTCTTTCAGAAGAGGATGAAATGCATTACATTCGCCCCATGTGTTTTTCTCTCTCTCAATATCTCTCTCTCCTATCTTGTTTCCCTTCTCTCTCCCCTCTTCCCTCTCTCTCCCCCTCTCTCTCTCCCTTCTCTCTCCCTTCTCACTTGGAGGTTTGGGACAATGTTCATGCCTTCACAGTGATGTGATGGACGCGGGGGTCTGGACCAATCGCTGACAAGTCCCACCCCCCGGCAACGTCAAGTCTGTTATTGGACTTTTCTGTTGAGAGGCAGTCGATCCTTTGGCCTGTAGGCGACGACGCCTTTCGGGTAGGTGGCGTTTGGACAGAGCGGCCATTCGGTAAGTTTGCTTTTAGGCAACGCAACTTTTCAGTTCCTTGGGATTTAGGCGTCCCGCCCTTTCGGTTAGTTTGCATTTAGGCATCCCATCCTTTCGGTTAGTAGGCGTTTCGTCTTGGCCTCGTTTCCATTCCGTTCTTTGGCTTCGACTTCTTTGCTTCGGCTTCTTGTCTGTCGGCGCCACGGCTGCAAGTAGGTATTTAATTGAAGATAGACACAAAATGCTGGAGTAACTCAGCGGGACACAGTGAGTGGTGAACCTGTGGAATTCTCTGCCACAGAAGGTAGTTGAGGCCAGTTCATTGGCTATATTTAAGAGGGAGTTAGTTAGATGTGGCCCTTGTGGCTAAAGGGATCAGGGGGTACGGAGAGAAGGCAGGTATGGGATACTGAGTTGGATGATCAGCTAAGATCATATTGAATGGCGGTGGAGGCTCGAAGGGCCAAATGGCCTACTCCTGCAGCTATTTTCTATGTTTGTATGTTTCTATGACAGGCAGATATCTCTGGATTAAATTGTTCTGTTTCGGGCCATTGGCCGAATATATTTAGGGGATGAATCTAAGATCAAAGGTAATATCCAAGAACACTGAGGCGTGAATCTCCAGCCAATGAGGAGTGAGATTTAGCATTGGTCTGCAGATGGTGGGGAAGAGGGGATGGTTGCAATGAAGGCAAGCATCGCAGTCCAAAGAAGAAGAGTGAACCGCCAAATATTTTTTTATTGAGAGTAATAAAGTAGACAAAGGCAAATTATACAAGGATGGTTTCCACTGTGATCTCAGCATCCACTCAATAGCTTCCACCTCCAAACCTGCCTCATCCAGCCCTGGAGATAGATATGCCATTTATTGTCACTATACATGTACAGTGAAACTGAAAGCTGCTCGTACTCAGTGCATACATACAATTTAGCACAAAAAACAAGAAACAGAAAAAACAAAAAACAGAAGGGAGATGGGGGGGGGGGGGAATAGGTGCACAAATTCTGCGGCGCTACATACATATATACATATATACAGATGGAAGTCCGTGTTGGGCGGTGTAGTCAGTGCATGTGTGAATTTGAATTTATAGTAGATATAATTCTCGGAAAGCAACTATTCCTGAGTCTGTTTGTCCTGGATTTGATGCACCTATAGCGCCTTCCAGAGGGCAGCAGGTCGAACAGTCCAAACGCAGGATGGGAGCTGTCTTTGATGATCTTCTTTGCCCTGCTAAGGCAGCGGGAGGTGTAGATGTCCATCAGGGAGGGGAGAGGGCAGCCAATGATCCTCTGCACTGAGATTTGCCCCTTGAGAGGAAGGTGCCGGACATCCCCTTGTTAATGAGCTGCCACCATGCGCTCAGTCAGTGCTGGAGGCCACAAGGATTTATAATTCTGGTGTAATAGGATAACAGCTTCTGGGCATTCACAGTTATTGAAAGCAACAAAGCCAGATCACAAAACAAAGATTGCAAGATCTTTCATTAACGTTACTCAATAGGACACGACTCACAGTTCTGTTGTAGTCCTCACCTAGTACATTCTATTACACCTTTGCATTGAAATCACAATATTAAGGTTGCGACCTGCTCTGTTATTGACATGCTATTCAATGCGTGATAGGCAAGATTCAAGCAGAAACCTTTGTTCCTCCTGGTCATTTACTGTTGTTTAGTTTCCTACATCACTCAGAAACGGAAAAGTGCAATGTTGCAGGACTTTCAATTACCACCGCTTGACATTGATTACACATTCGGGCACCAGTAAGGAAACCACGAGTAGTAATGTTTTACATTCTGCTCCTGACCCTTGACAGGAGTTCATCCGGCTCTGTATTGTCAGGATAGTTCTTCTTCCTGCAAAGATCTTTCAAAGCAGCCTTCCTTTGCCTGCAACCTTACATTAACACTTCTTCTATTTGTTTCCGCAGCACTTTCTGCTCCGAGATAGTACAGGAGCACAATCCGTTTCACTGAGGTCAGTCATTCAGTAAATGAAGAGGTAGTTACTGCTGAATTACTCCAGCATTTTGTGTCTATGAAGAGGCAGATATTGAAGTTTTAAATTTAAATTTGAAGCACATGGTCAGAAAACAAAATAATGAGCTTTAACAACTTAGAGGTGCCAGCATGTCATACCAGCATGTACAATCACAAAAAAAGCACTATGTGAGAAGTCAAAAAGCATTTGCTGGGCTTTGGGGACAGTGCAGAGAATGGAGCCTTGCAAGATGCTTCCTTTGAGGGGATTGGAAGTATAATTTATTCACTCAGCAGGTGATTGGAATCTGGACTTCATTGTCCGAGGAGGTGGTGGAACTCAGACAGCAATTAGACTAGCAATTGAACCATCAAGCTGTAGAGTCTGCAGACCAAGTGCTGGTATAGATAGGATAGTGCAGATGTAGGGTGAAGCAAAGGGATTGTTTCTGTGCTGGAAAATTCTCTAGTTCGCTGGGATTTCCCTGCAAAGTACCAGGACAGACATAATAGACTGATGCAGCGTCTAGATCTGAAACATTAACAATTCCTTTCCCACCACAGATGTGGCTCCGCGAATTGCTATTTGCTCCAGATTCCAACATCTGCAGTCTCTCTTGCCTTTGTGGACTAGATTTTCTTCTTCCATATTGTAACGATTCTTTGATTCTGGCATTCCCTGCCCAAAATGCACAAATTGTAGTCTGATATTGATGGCCTCATCAGGGGGAGGGGAGTCAGTATCAGTCTATCCCACGATATATTTCCCCTTGAGTGACAAAAATTCTCCTCATTTAAATAATAAATGGCCTTTACACTTACTTTGAGACTGTGATGCCTTGTTATAGATTCCTTAATAAGCCAAATATCCTCTCGTGTCTGCTTTCTCTAGCCCACTAAGAAACATTGTTTGTTTCAATAAGGTCACAATGAGGATAAAATTACCTCCTGGATGTTTGAAGCATGTGTGCTAGTTGTGCTTCAGTTGGCAGCTCTGTGTGAAGGGTTTTGGAATATGCTGAAAAGGATACACAAGCCACTTTATAAATGCAGTTCATTCCATCTCTCATTATGTTCTGTCGGAACATTAAGTCCCAATCTGCAGACAACCATAATATATCGAAAATATATATCGCTATATTTAAGAGGGAGTTAGATGTGGCCCTTGTGGCTAAGGGGATCAGGGGGTATGGAGAGAAGGCAGGTACGGGATACTGAGTTGGATGATCAGCCATGATCATATTGAATGGTGGTGCAGGCTCGAAGGGCCGAATGGCCTACTCCTGCACCTAATTTCTATGTTTCTATGTTTCTATGAAAAAAGACACAAAGTACTGGAGTTACTCAGTGAGTCAGGCGGCATCTCTGGAGAAACATTATTCTGATGAGAAACATTCCGTCTGAAGAAGGGTTTCGGCCCGAAACGTTGCCTATTTCCTTCGCTCCATAGATGCTGCTGCACCCGCTGAGTTTCTCCAGCTTTTTTGTGTAACCTGGCATCTCTGGAGAATATGGATAGGCGACATTTCAGGTCAGGATCCTGCAAGACTAAAACATTGCTTCTCCGTGTTCTCCAGAGATGCTGCCTGACCCACTGAGTTACTCCAGCACTTTGTGTACTATTTTTGTAAAGCAGTACCTGTTAATCTTGGCCAAATTGGTGAGGCTAGGACTTTAAAATGGGGTAAAAGCTTCAGGGCTGCTGGGAGATTTGGTCAATTTGGAATTGCTCCCTGCAGAACTGGGACAAGCTGCAGAGTGGTGCCAGTGTGTCTAGAGCCCGGATACAAGTTGCAAGAAAAGAATAACATCTGAAGACCCTGTCAATTAGGTACAAAATGCATAGAATGGATTGGATGGCTGCAAACCAGACATTGTAATTGTAATTGTAATTGTAAATCTTTATTGTCATTTCCTGAGTATTCGCATACTCAGAGGAAACAAAAAAACGTTTCTCAACCAGTGTCCATTCAGTTTTCGTTACAAAATAAATAGCAATTAAAGTTAAAATACATGTCATGAACAATTTAACCCTCTAATAACATTCAATAACATTCAACAGCCGTTCCGACCGGCAGCGGGGTGTTTGTGCGCGATACTTGGCAGGGGGGAAAGTTCATTTAACAGTCTTATAGCCTGTGGGAAGAACCTTATACACCTTATAAATAGTTGTAAATAATGTTGCAGAGTTCTACTTTGTCGAGTGTTGATTGGATGAGGTATTGAGCCTTGTCCGGGTTTCTTGCCGATCAGGGTAACTGTTTCTGAGTTGGCTTCCTTGAGAAGTCCCATTTGAATACAATGTATTGAGCTGCTGTATTACTTTACTTTGCAAAGAGTTACAGCATGGAAACAGGCCCTTCACCAGCGATCACCCCATACACTAGCACTATCCTACACACCAGCGACAATTTACAATTTACAGAAGCCATTCAATCTTCAAAGCTGTATGTCTTTGGAGTGTGCAAGGAAACCCGAGAAACCGGAGAAAACCCACGTATGTCACGAGGGGAACTTATAAACTCCATACAGACAGCACCCATAGTCAGGATCGACCCTGGGTGTCTGGCACTGTGAGGAGGCAATTTTACCGTTGTGCTACAGTGCCGCCCTGGTAAACTAATCATGAAATTACTTGCTGCAAATGACCAGGAGTCATCGAAGTCCCTCACCCTGAGCACAGGATCACCCCAGGGTTGCGTCCTCAGCCCCCTATTGTACTTCCTGTACACACATGACTGTTTAGCTAGGTTCAGTTCCAACTCAATAATTAAGTTTGCTGATGACTGTGGTGGTGGGCCTGATCTCAGACTACGATGAGAAGGCCTACCAGGAGGAGGTGGCTGATCTAGCACTCTGGTGCCAAGATAACAGCCTCTTCTTGAACATCAAAAAAACGAAGGAGCTGATCGTGGACTTTAGGAGGGCACATCATCCGAGGACGTGCACACCATTGAGTATAAATGGGGATCCTGTGGATAGGGTGAGCTGTTTTAAATATCTGGGAGTCCACATCTCTGAGGATATGACATGGGCATCACACGCCGCAGCACTCGTGAATAAGGCAAGGCAGCGCCTTTACCACCTCAGGCAATTGAGGAAATTCAGAGTGTCTCCGAGGATCCTCCAGTGTTTCTATGCAGCGGCTGTGGAAAGCATCTTGTCTGGAAATATTACCATCTGGTTCGGGAATTGCTCTGCCCAGGACAAGAAGGTTCTGCAGAGAGTAGTGCGTTCGGCCGAACGCACTATGGGAACTTCACTCGCCCCCCTGCAGGAACTATACATCAGGAGGTGCAACTCCAGAGCCAATAAAATCATGGGAGACCCCTTCCACCCCTGCAACGGACTGTTCCAGCTGCTACGGTCAGGCAAACGCTTCCGTTGCCATGTTGTGAGAACGGAGAGGTTGAGAAGGAGTTTCTTCCCAGAGGCCATTCGGACAGTAAACTCCTATCTCACCAGGGACTAACTTTACTGTACGTTTTTCCTTCCAATATTTAATATGTAAAAGAATATGTGTGTATTTATGATTGTGTTTATAGTTTGTTTGGTTGTTTGTTTGTTTGTTTGTCTTTTTGCACGAAGTCCGCAAGCATTGCCACTTTTCATTTCACTGCACATCTCGTATGTGTATGTGACGAATAAACTTGACTTGACTTGACTTGTCTAGTCTAAAGAAAGCACAAAACCAGAGGGAGCAGAGGAGTTTGTAACCCAGAGTGCAACTGGCAAAAGAAGCTAAAAGAACCGTCAAAGTGGACAAAAGAGAAAACCTGGTCTGGATGGATCGGTCCTAGACCATGCACCAGCCAGAGACTAAACAAGTGATGGCTTCATCAGCAAGAAGCAAGGAGCAGTGCTTTAGAGCAGAATAATGGCCAGAAGAAGCAGAGTTGCAAATTATCATATTTCTGAAGAGCCGTCAGAAAGTTCATTCATAGCCTGGGGTAGGTGAGAAAATACAAATGAAAGCGATATATTCAGATATGACAGTCCAGTATGGAAGATGAGCCTTGAAAAGGGTTGAAATATTTGTTTGGAGGCAATGGGAAACTGACACGGGTAATTAACTGGGTCTATAGGTCTATATGTAGCCCCGATCACCCATCACAAAAAATGATCAATAATCCTAGGAACTATGCATTTCTGGAACTCTGGAAATGATGCTGTGGTGATCAAAGTGGATACAAAGACAGACAGGAAGGACTAAACATTGGAATTTGTAGATGAAAGCATTTCACAGGGTAAAGGGCAAAGCTGGATACATTTGCTTTAGTGTATCAAGTGCAGATTGAGTACAACTGATGGAGATACAAAATAAGGTGCTGAAGAAGAGTACCAGACATTGACATGGCCTCTGTAAGACAACCACTCACCATGGATATCGGATGAAGTCTGCATCAGTACATTTGATATCTCCCAAGCTTGCCCATCAAATCAAACATCAAGTTCATGTCTAATCTTCAATAGACTTCCTCAGAAGGCTTACTGTATGAAGTTCGGCACATCCTCAACAAACCTCACCAACTTCTACAGATGTGCCGTAGAAAGCTTTTTATCGGAATGCATCACAGCATGGTTTGGGAACGGCTCCAACCAAGACCGCAAAAAATTGCAGAGGGTTGTGGACAAAGCCCAGATAATCACACAAACTGACCCGGGTTCCATTGACCCCATCCCATCTACACTTCATGCTGCCTTGGCAAGGCTGCCAGCATAATCAAGGACCAGTCTCACTCCAGCCACTCCCTCTTCTCCCCTCTCCCATCAGTCAAGAGGTACAGAGGTTTAAAATCACATGCCTCCAGATTCAGGAACGGTTTATTCCTAGCTGTTATCAGGTAATTAACCCATCACAAACGAGAGAGAGCTCACGTTCTCCCATGTATCCCGAAGATATTTAATCGGAAATAAAGCAACTGTGTAAATAGCAAGTAATTGGTGCAAAACACAATAGAAAACAAGTCTATGGTAGCCCAAGTGGTGGGGCAGGGTGCCCCCTTGCTGAGATTACATTTTCAAACCCCATGCTTTCTTATTGGTTTTACATGGCTTTAGATTACTCCATCAATCAAAATTATTAATGGGGCTGACAAATGACTGTATAAAACTGTGATTTTTGCAGCCTTCTCCTTTCCTTTCCGACTCCTGTTCCCTTTCCTCCCTGTGTATTAAAAGAGAAGGAATTGCCTGGGACATGTTCTGCAAGCTATGCAAAGCCTGTGCTGAAATAACATGCACTGTTGAAAAGACCACTGTTCACGGCTGAAATTACTTCCTATCAATCCAGCCATTTCGATCATCCGTCTCTGTTACCTGCAGAAGTCGTTTCTACTTGATCGTTCTCCTCGGCTCATCAGACTCACAGATGGAAGAAAATTTGAAGCAGTTTCCTACCACTGGAGAACGGGATCATTCTTTATATATTTTATTTTATCCCAAAAGGACAGTGAGCTAAGAAATTCCTTTTGCAACAGTACATTTAATGGAGTCCCATTATTTGGTCAATAGTTTTTTGGTCTTTTTGGCCAATTGGGTTTTTTGGTCAAAAGCTCTTGAAGCTGAATTGTGGAAACTTTCTTAAATTATGTTAGCATTGTAATCCTCGAGGTGGGTAGTTTGGGCCTGTCAATATGTCATTGTTTAATATGTATCTTATCCCAATTCATTCAACTACAAAATCTAGTCAATTGCAAGAAAGGAAATCTAAATCTGCATGCTCCATCCTGGAGTGGCCTGAGGGTGAAAAGTGTTATAAAATTGTGCAATGAGAACAGAGTTTAGAGCAAGTCCTACTCTTCTTAAAAGAATAATATCAAAAGTCAAATTTAGACAAAAAGACAAAAGAATGATATCAAAAAGTATTTAATTGTCATGTGCCGGGACCCGCACAATGAAATGCTTACTTGCTGCAGCTCTACAGGCACATAAATGTGGCAATGCAACAAATAAATATGCAATAATCAATAATGCAATCAATTATCAGTAATAGTAGGTAACCAGACCAAAATAGTGCATAGAACAATATGTACAGCAATCTAAACAAAGTCCACTGTAGATCATTGCTGTGGTCAGGTTGTGTTTAGTATTGCACAGGCTGACTCAAGATTGATGGTCGGTGGGAAGGAACTATTCTTGAACCTGGAGATCATGGTTCGCAGGCCCCTGTAACTTCTTCCCAATTGTAGCAGTGAGATGAGAGCAAAGCCAAGGTGGTGTGGATCTTTAATGATATCAACTGCATTTTTGAGGCAACACTTCCTGTCGAAACACTTTGTTGGTTAGGAGGCTACTATGTGTCCTGGACCGGGCAAGGTCCATGACTTTTTGAAACATTCCTTAATTCTTGGTGGTATGAGTTATAGAACTAGGCTGTGACTCAACCGGTCATTATGAGTTCTACTGCACGCCTGTAGAAGTTTGACGGAGTCTCCATTGATGTTCTACATCTCCTCAGTCTTCTGAGCAAGCCTTCTTTGTTCTGCATCAATGTGCCGGCCCAGGACAGATCTTCAGTGATATGCATGCCCAAGAACTTGAAGCTGTTGACTCTCTTTGTAAATGAAGACAGCTTCATGGAGCCTTGCTTTTCCCTTCAGAAGTCAACAATCAGCTCCTTGGACTTCCTAAAGTTGAGAGCAAGAACGTTATTGTGCTATATTATACTATCAATCTCCCTCCTGTACCCTGAGTCATCATTACTCATTATTCATTCTACAACAATGGTATCATCAGCGAATTTAAAGATGGCATTGGAGCTGTGTCTGGCTGCATATTCACGGGTACACATCCCTGAGGTGTCCTTGTACTAATGGTGATTGAGGAGAAAGTGTTGTTGGCATTTCATACTGATTGAGGTCAGGCAATGAGGAAATCAAAGATCCAATTGCATAGGGACAAACAGAGACTGAATTCTCGGAGTTTAACTTTTTAAAGGGGATGATGCTGTTGAACACCGAATTATAGTCGATGAACTATAGTTAGTCCGGTGTCAGAGGTTATGGGGAGAAGGCAGAAGAATAGGGTTGAGAGGGAAGGATAGAATAGCTTGAATGGTGGAGTAGACTTGATGGGCTGAATGGCCTAATTCTGCTCCTAGATCTTATGAATTTACAAGGAACAGCCTGACGTATATGTTCTTATTGTCCAAGCGGTCCAGTGCACAGTGGAGATCCAACCAGTCTGCTGTTGATCTAGTGTTGCAGTAGAGGAATTGTAGATAGACACAAAAAGCTGGAGTAACACAGCAGGACAAGCAGCATCCCTGGAGCGAAGGAATGGGTGACGTTTCGAGTCGAGACGAATTGTCATGGGTCCAACTCCTCACCGAGGCATGATTTGATATGCGCCAAAACCAAACTCACAAGCTTGAATATTGCCATTAAATTGAAATAAGTTAACCTGTAACTCAACATGAAAAAATAAAGAAGGGTTAGAGGACCGTTTTCCTCATCTTGTCATAAAAACCCAATTAACAAAGTGTCAGCTCTGCACTGCATCATTTGAGACGTGCACAAGTCAAACTCCCTAGTCCTGTTGCTTTCTGTGATGTGCAGTATTGAAGAGAAAACCCTGAAGAAGATGAGGTGACATTGCTGGATCCAGGCAATTAATCTGGGATGTCTACGGGAGGGATAAGATTCCTCAAAGTCGGCAGCATCTTACATCCTGTCCCGTGACTCTGGTGAAAGTGATAAGTTGTGACATCATTCCAAACTTCAAACCAGGTCAATTTGGATCCCTGTGGGGTGATCTCATTTTCCTTCGTTCAGAGCAATTGTCACTTAAATGTCAGCTGCTGGGTAGACGTGGTTGTTGGATGCTGTGACGACCTGGTTTTGTTCTGGGCTGGTTTCCAGCCAGCGCAGGCTCTGACATTGATGGAGATAATTCCACACGCCTTATGGAGATGAGAAGTGCAGGCACACAGCCCTCATCATCCATCCACGAACACCTGGCACACAAGCTGACATTGCGTGCAGCTCTCTTTCTCACTGGCAAGAGCCGCTGGCAAACTCAGTGAGCTGGAGGGTTGTGCATAGGGTTTTTGAGGTCAGAAAACAGTTGTGGCAAATGAAGGACACATCAACGACGGACACAAACTGCTGGAGTAACTCAGCGGGTCAGGCAACATCTCTGGAGAAAAGGAATAGGTGATGTTTCGTATCAAGACCCATCCTACGTTTCCTCCAGAGATGCTGCCTGATCCATTGGGTTACTCCAGCTTTTTGTGTCTATCTTCCATGTGATATCTGCAGTGTCTATCTTCCATCAGCATCTGCAGTTCCTTCCTATGACATATCAAAGCTGAATTGTGTGATTTTGTAACCTCTGATTCAGCCCTGATATTAAGTGCTCGAATTAGCCGCTGAACGGGTTTTTTATAATTAGCTTTATATAAATGTGGTTTCTTCTCTCTTTTGATTCATTTGCAATATGGGGATGCTCAGAACATAGACATAGACATAGAAAATAGGTGTAGGAGTAGGCCATTCGGCCCTTCGAGTCTGCACTGCCATTCAATATGATCATGGCTGATCATCCAACTCAGTATCCTGTACCTGCCTTCTCTCATAGAAACATAGAAACATCAAATTAGGTTTTTAGGAGTAGCTTTATATAAATTCGAGCCTGCACCGCCATTCAATATGATCATGGCTGATCATCCAATCAGTATCTCGTACCTACATAGACATCCATACCCTAGATCCCCTTAGCCACAGGGCCACATTCGGCCCTCTTAAATATAGCACCGCCTGGCCTCAAATATGATCATGTAGCAGAGAATCCAGAGATTCACCATCTCTCTGTGTGCCTTCTCTCATCTCGGTTTTAAAGGATCCCCCTTATCCTTAAGCTGTGACATCTTGTCCTGGATAAACTGTGAGCTGTGACCCCTTGTCCTCTCCATACCCCCTGATCCCTTTAGCCACAAGGGCCGCATCTAACTCCCTCTTAAATATAGCCAATGAACTGGCCTCAACTATCTTCTGTGGCAGAGAGTTCCAGAGATTCACCACTCCCTTTATCCTTAAACTGTGACCCCTTGTCCTGGACTTCCCCAACATCGGGAACAATCTTCCTGCATCTAGCGTGTCCAACCCCTTAAGAATTTTGCATATTTCTATAAGATCCCCCCTTAAGTTTCCTTAAAGAGAAAATACAGTACCTATTCCTTTTCTCCAGAGATGCTGTCTGACCCGTTGAGTTACTCCAGCATTTTGTGTTTATCTTCAATATTAAATAAACCAGTTCAGTGTAAATGCAGAGGTAGTTACATTTTAGGAGATTTATTTTTGAGATGAGATTCAGAAGCTCAAATCCATTCACTAGCACCAAGTGGAAGAAGTGCCCAACCTCCCAAACTATCCACCCAGCAGTCCCATCTAGCACCCCCTGCCCCACATGAGGCTGCCTGAGGAGGTGGTGAAATTCTATGAGAGTTTGATGTGACTTGCACTCCTTCCACAGAGGCTGAAAGTCCCACCTTGGCTTCATCAGTCATCAGTGGGTGGCATGGTGGCGCAGCAGTAGAATTGCTGTCCTACAGCGCCAGAGACCCCGGTTCGATCCCGACAACGGGTGCTTGTCTGTACGGAGTTTGTACGTTCTTCATGTGACCACATGCGTTTTCCCTGGGTGCTCCAGTTTACTCCCACACTCCGAAGACATAGAGGTTTGTAGGTTAATTGGCTTTGGCAATAATTGTTAATTGTCCCTAGTGTGTAGGATAGTGTTAGTGATCACTGGTCGGCGAGGACCCGGTGGGCCGAAGAGCCTGTTTCTTCACTGTATTGCTAAAGTCTAAAGTCTTCAGTCACATCAAAACTCGTAAAGTTTTCACACCTTCTTAGGCAGTCACTCGAGGACTGGCTTGACTTGCTTCAACTCCAGATCTGCAGATGCTCATGTGACTGACGGAGCCAACACAAGACCTGCCGTCTTTGCCGCAGGCACCTGGCTTGGAAACTTGGTTCAAAGCTATTCCCCGACAGCCTCCGATCCCAAATGAGTGCACAGAGAAACGGGTGTTCTTGCCCCTTGCACTGGGTTCCTGCCACACTTCCAGTGAGATCATGGCAGTGGAATTCCTGGCCTCGAAACTGCCCTACAGTCATCAAGCAAACTCAACCCTGAAGCGTTCTCACATCATTCAAGTTATATTCACCCCCTCCCCCAGGTCTCGTAACAGAATATCAAGGTGAGCAACGACCGTCAGGCAGCAATGTTAATTCACTGAGGTATTTTTTGTGTTTGGACATTATTTAAAAATATTGCGAGTTTGGGGAATTTATCGCCATTTATGAGTCATCACCAACGTGAGACGGGCAGCTGGCAAGCTGTCAGGTTCCCACTTAGAACAACATGGAATTAAAATAATTCACGCTGTGGGGGTCACTTTGGCAAACTCAATCAAACAGACCCACAAAGTCGACAGAATACTCCCGAGTGGACAGTGACGAATGAGGCCTTCGAGGAAAATAGAAATGAAATAATAAATATTTGCTGCCAGCTCCACCAGTAACCACATACTCATTGGACCGATCTCACTGAGTATTTCTGCATATTAGTTACACATTCATCTCTTGTAACTGAATCAGGCTTCCAAGAAAATACGTTATTTCTGCTTTTGCATCAAAGCATAACCTCTGAGCTTTCATTTTGTGTGTTTTAACTTTGACATGCCGATACTGAGGGACTAATTCTTGTATATGTGATAGAATTCTCATAAATGTCTAAATTCAGGACTTTGGTGCAGGTTCATCGAGTAAAATAAATCCCAAACGTGTTGATCATACAAACATAAAAATGCAGGAATAGGGTTGTTTTATTGATTGATTGATTGATTGATTTGATTGAATGATATTTAATTATCCCATGTGACAAGTCACAGTGAAAGACTTTGTTTTGCGTGCCACACACAAAGTACCAAAGCGCTGATAAAATTACATTTGTATTCAATTTAGTCCCCAATGGTCCTCCATTTGTTCTTGACGCCCCTGTGCGGGACCCTCTTTGTTCTCGGTGGCTCCACCACGCCAAGTCCCTCTTTGTTCACGGAGTCACCACCCCACACCGGGTCCCTCTTTATTTTCTCGCTGGCACGTCTTCAAATGAATGCTGATGACCAGCAGTCTTGGTGGGCTGAAGGGCCTGTTTCCCTGCTGCATATCTCAATGACTGTATAACAAATGAGGAGCAGCATTGGGCCCTTCAACCCTTGAGCTATTCTACAAAACAAAAACTTATTATTGGTTTTGTTAAACATTCAGGATAGAAATAGGCTCTTCTGCCCACCAAGTCCATGCTGCCCACAGGCAGGTGGGATTAGCGTAGATGGGGGATCTTGGGCGGCATGGGCTAGTTGGACTGAAGGGCCTGTTTCCGTGCTCCATGGCCTATGACTCTATGACCGTCGATCACCTGTTTACATTAGTTCTATGTTATCCCACTTTCTTACCAATCCCTACACATTAGAAACAATTTACAGAGGCTGATTAACCCACAAATTGTATGTCTCTGGGATTTGGGAGGAAACCTGAACACCCGGAGGAAACCCATGCAGTCACAGGGAAACATGCAAACTCCACACGGGCAACACTTGAGGTCAGGATCGAGCCTGGGTCTCTGGTGCAGTGAGGCACCAGCTCCAACTATATAATTTATTGTAATCCTTTGTAAACATTCACCCCATTACATATCTAAAATATTCAAAAACTCTACCTCCATAACCCCATCCCCGTTAAGGAAAAGTGCCAAAAACTGATGACAATCTGCAAGGAAAAAATTGCATCGTTACATTTATTATTGATCATTATTTTTAATCAGTTTTAGATTCTTCCCCATGAGGAAACATCCTCTACTTAACTAGGATCAAGATCCTGGTCAAGATCCCTTAGGATCTTATATGTTCCAACAAACCCACTCATTCTTGTAAACTCCATCAGATACAAGCCTAGCCTCTCCAACCTTTCTTCACAATTCAAGCTGCTGATTCCAGGCATTGGAATATTAAACCCTTCTCTCAAAATTTCAAAAACATTAACATTGTTCATAAAGTACCAAGACATAATGGAACTAAGTATTACAGAAGAGGCCTCACCAATGCCCTAAGTAACTGAAGCATAACCTCACCATTTTATACTGAAGAACAGTCCTGATCTGAAACATGGCCTATCCATATTCTCCAGTGATGCTGCCAGACCCATTGAGTTACTCCAGCACTTTGTGTCTTTCTCACTGTTTTTGTATTCGGTTCCTGAAGCAATGGTCCATGACATTCAGCTAGCTTTGAGCTGGTGAATCTATCCATCGCCGTATTCCTCATAACATCGGAAGCGGACTTGATCAGAATCCTAATCATTGTTGATGTTGCAGTAATGTTGTTTGGGACTTTTTTTTTTTATATCTATGAAACAAATCATATTAACAAGATTAAAAAAACACACAACATGCTGGAGTACCTCAACAGATCAGGCAGCAACTCTGGAGGACATGAACAGATGACGTTTTGGGTTGGGACCTTTCTTCAGACTCGTAAAGCATCTGAAGTAGAGTCCCGACCCATAACATAACCTATACATCCTCCAGGGATGCTGCCTGACCCGCTGATTTACTCCAGCACTTCATGGGGTTTTTTTATGCGTAAACCAGCATCTGGAGTTCCTTATGTCTCCATTTAAAAATGATTGTCAATTTCCGTGTCTTTCTGTATATAGCTGTGATTGTCTGTGTGATATGTGGAGGAGGAGTAGGCAGAGTGCAGCCAAGATCCACACACTTTTGTCTGGCAAGGCTGCAGCTATTTCATCTCCCTCCACCTCATTTCCACAAGACAAATTGGCAACAGGATTCAGCTGAAAGTACAGTGAGCTAGGAAAAACAGATTTGTTTGGTTAAAGTCCAAACTCATCAATGAGCGCTCTTACAAATCAAGAAATTAATCAAGCACAATGTTTCATTCAACTGATAAGAGCCAAAAAAATTAGAAAAGCAAACAGGTCAAGATGCCCTTAGACGTCTAACATTTTCTGTACTTCGAACAATCACAGAGATACTGAAGTGAGCTTAAGAAGCAAACTTGAGCCTGCACCACCATTTAACCATATAACCATATAACCATATAACAACTACAGCACGGAAACAGGCCATCTCGACCCTTCTAGTCCGTGCCGAACACATAATCTCCCCTAGTCCCATATACCTGCGTTCAGACCATAACCCTCCATTCCCTTCCCATCCATATAACTATCCAATTTATTTTTAAATGATAAAAACGAACCTGCCTCCACCACCTTCACTGGAAGCTCAATCCACACAGCTACCACTCTCTGAGTAAAGAAGTTCCCCCTCATGTTACCCCTAAACTTCAGTCCCTTAATTCTCATGTCATGTCCCCTTGTTTGAATCTTCCCTACTCTCAGTGGGAAAAGCTTTTCCAAGTCAACTCTGTCTATCCCTCTCATCATTTTAAAAATCTCTATCAAATCCCCCCTTAACCTTCTGCGCTCCAAAGAATAAAGCCCTAACTTGTTCAACCTTTCTCTGTAACTTAGTTGCTGAAACCCAGGCAACATTCTAGTAAATCTCCTCTGTACTCTCTCTATTTTGTTGACATCCTTCCTATAATTAGGCGACCAAAATTGTACACCATACTCCAGAATTGGCCTCACCAATGCCTTGTACAATTTTAACATTACATCCCAACTTCTATACTCAATGCTCTGATTTATAAAGGCCAGCACACCAAAAGCTTCTTTACCACCCTATCTACATGAGATTCCACTTTCAGGAAACTGTGCACAGTTATTCCCAGATCCCTCTGTTCACCTACATTCTTCAATTCCCTACCATTTACCATGTACGTCCTATTTTGATTTGTCCTGCTAAGATGTAGCACCTCATTTAAAACGTTTGTGGCTGATTCCTATATCTCTTCATTCCATTGATGCACATAATTCCATCAACCTTAGCCATGTTTATGTTCAACAGTGCCAGCAGTTATGGGGGGGAAGGCAGGAGAGTGGGGTTGAGAGGAAAAGGTAGATCATCCATTATTCCATAGACTTGATGGATCAAATAGCCTGCTTCTATAATTTAGGAATTTATGAACATGAACAACTGAGCAGCCTTGGTCCTCCATGTAGAGTAATCCATAAGTTCACAATGCTCTGAGTAAATATATTTATCCTGGTCCTATTCCAAAAATGGACAACTCCTTACTGCGCCTAAGCTCTTTATGCAATCCAGTCAGAAGAAGCAGTTGCTCAATGTCGCTGTTTCTCAGTGTAAGATGACCCCCCCCCCCCCCCATTTAATATAGCAGGGACCAATCTAATGAATCTTAAAAGCAGAAGACAAGTAAAACCTAATTGTGAACAGAAACCAAAACTGCATGGTTCTTCAGGTGAGTTCTCACAAATACTTTACCACTGCAAACAGAGTTCCTTGCTTCTCTTTCTAAATCTTTGTTCACCAGGGGAGATTTTGAATACTGACATAAATGAAAAGCAGGCACGTATTAAATATGTACACCTGCAGTAATCGGATATCCTCTTCAGTTCAAAAGAACATTATTTACGATGTACCACAATGATTATCAGGGAATTTCCAAACTTTATGGCACAATTTTTCAGTATTAAATCACGACCGAGTCTGAACAGATTGGATTGATGGTGACTGATGGGTGAACTGGATTAGCTGTCATTGGGCATGTGGATGGTGATTGTTGTACAAATCCTTTGCTCTAAAAATGATGACTTAGAAAGCAATTGCACTGATCCCTTTGACCGTCTTCCCTCTGCAGATACAAGGTACATGAGAACGTTTTATATTTCCCACGGGGTTTACATGTACCTTTACCCCTCGTGAGTAGCAACATCATAAATACGGTCGCACAGATTTTTATTGTTTTGCTGCTGCTAATGAATTCCAGGAACACATTGGGGAAAAATGAAATAAAGCAGAGAACACTGGAAACGGTTAGAACTATCAGGAAGGAATCAAAGCTGACATTTCAGGTGACCTTCCAGCAAAACTGGAAAAAGTTAAAGAGGTGCAATAGGTTTTAAGCAAGTACTTGGGGTGAGAGAAAGAGACCGGTGATAGTATAAAGGCGAGAAATAAAATAGTCATTGCCACCACCAGTTCATTCCCAATGTTCAGGCAGCAGGTGTGATGGTAGTCCTACTGTTGCTAATTAAACTCCTTCTGATTGTTCCCTTGCACTTTCTTTCTCGTCATTTAATGGCCCCTTGCATTCCCCCCTATTGCAAAGTTTTGTTCTATCCTTGCTGCTTTAAAACTTTATTTTCCTCTCCTCTTGAACAAAATATGTTACCTTGCTGACATCCTCTGATATTGAAGGTCCATCAACTTAAAATATGAATCTGCTTCCCTCTCCAAATGCACTTCCTGGCCTGCTTAATATTTCCTGCACCAGCTGCATATATTTTTGATTTTGAGCATTAATGATATTTGCCTTTCCTTGAGATGGAGGTATTTTCAGAATTGCCAGCAATAGGAACTGACGATATTATGGTGACTATTCTTTGCCTGTCACTACACATACAAAACAGACACATTCTAGCTCAGTTCCCAGGTTTGCAGCACCTTGTCTCTTTACGTCTTTTAATGACACCCATATTGATTACTGCCTATGGCTGTTCACCCTCTCACCTTCATCATGTCCTGCTGCCACTTAGTGATGTTCTTGACACTAGACAGGCAACAGGCCATTCTAGAATCACATCTGTTATGACAGAACCACTATCTATCTATCTTACACATCTGTAGAACATCCTAAAGGGCCTGTCCCACTTGGGTGATCTCTACACAAGTTCTGGCGAGTTTGCCCTCGACTCATACTCGCAGCATGGTCGCTACGAGGTCGTAGGAGGTCTTTGTAACTCTCCTTCATGCTCGAGAGTGGTCTCCACATACTCGAGGCCTCAGCTAGGTCACGGCGCTTTTTTCAAAATGTTAAAAAATACCCGCGAGTAAAAAAAGGTTGCCATGGAAAAAATCAATACTTTTTTTACTCGTAGGTTTAGTCGTAGTAGGTCGGCATGTTAGTCATGGGTAATCGAAGGTGGTTGTAGGTAGTCTTCATCATAGTCAAAGGGAGGTAGAAGGAAGGTCATGGAAATCGAAGGAGGTCATCTTCACTCACCGCTATTCGGTGTAAAATTTTCCCGAAGTTAGTTGTAGCTAATCAAAGCTGGTCTTCAACATAGTCGAAGGAGATCTTCAACATGACATTTTTTCAAACTCTCCTAAAATCTAAACTCGTCAATTAGGTCGCTCAGGTGGGACAGGCCCTTTATACTATTGCTTTCTTGACCTTTCCATTCCCTCCCTGTATAGCTGAGCCACCCATGGTTTTATGATCTTGTCTCTGGCTGAACTTTCCAGAGTAATACACCGCCCATCAAAATCCACCAGTTTTAAGTGCAGTCGGAACTGCAGATGCTGGTTTATGCCAAAGATAGGCACAGAATGCTGGAGTAACTTAGCGGGACAGGCAGCAACTCTAGGGGCAAAGGATTGAGAGACCTTTCGGGTCGAGAGGTCCGAAGAAGGTTCTCAAACCAAAATGTCACCCATTCCTTCTCTTCAGAGATGCTGCCTGTCCCGTTGAGTTACTCTAGCATTTAGTATCTATCCACCAGTTTAATACTGTGTGGAAGCAACGAAGGGCAATTAGGGCAACTGGCCACAAGTGCAAGTCTCCACGTGCCACTATGATTTAGAAAATATCCTTATTACATGTACATCCTGCAACACCGTGTACCAACAGCATGGGAGCACCTTCACCACAAGAATTTCAACCATTCCAGAAGGCCTAAGTCAATCCCAATCATTAAAAACTGATTCTCTGCCTATTATCACATAATGGTTTGTGGGGACCTTCTCTGCACTAATTGGTGCTGCATTCTCCACCCTACAACAGAAGTTACATACACTATTTCTTGGGCACCCTGCGGTTGTGGAAGGGGCTATAAGAAGTTTTTTTTTTCTTACTTCTACGTTTCTCAATGCAAGACAAAGTGAAATGTTGCCTGTTTCTGTTTCCAGCTGAAAACTGACCTGAAGGAATGACAAACTTCAACATTCTTTAAAACAAGGTTCCCATTCTGTGCACTGGGTCTAGTGATCCGTTTGCCTGCAGGCAAGATGTTATCTGGACAAAATGGCTAATAAAAAAGTCCACCAAGCAGAAACAGAGTTCCATGTAGTACAAACAATACCAGATGATAAAAGAATAAGTAAGAGAGAAATGAACCGTGCATTTGCAATCAAATATTCTGGGCTACACTAGAGCAATTGTTGGAAAGCAAGATACCTTGCAGCTGATAATACAAGATTTATTACTTTGTACTGCATGAACATATTTGTTAGATAATGTTTCATTGTCAACATAACTGAAACCGTAAGTGTGTGGAACAACCTGCCAGATGAGGTAGTTGAGGCTGGGACTATCCCAAAGTTTAAGAAACAGTTAGACAGGTACATGGATAGGACAGGCTTGGAGGGATATGGACCAAGTGCAGGCAGGTGGGACTAGTGTAGCTGGGACATGTTGGCCAGTGTGGGCAAGTTGGGCCAAAGGGCCTGTTTCCACACTGTATCACTCGATGACTCTGTGTGTGTGTGCATGTGCATGTGCATGTGCGTATGTGTGTGGGTGTACACATGAACTATTGTGTGTGTGTGTGTACACATGAACTAGTGTGTGTGCTGCTGTTACTTTCAGAATTATCTGGGATGGTTAAAGCAGGTTTGGATGTAATATTGTAATTTTTGGCAAACTGGGTAACTTACACTGCACAGCAAATTACCTTTTATTTTGAGTTTACAAGGTGGAAAGGTAGTACTTCCAAGGTGAGCAAAGGCAAAATTTAAATGCTACTGCCACAGCCATCTTAGCAGAGTAAGTGAACTCACTGTTTATGGATCTCAAATATTTTTATACATTGCCTTCACCAGGAACATGGGAAGCGGAGAAGTTATTGCTCCCATCCAAAACGTCACCCATCCTTTTTATCCAGAGATGAGTTACTCAAGCGCTTTGTGTCTATCTGAGACCTAACTTTCAAATCCTTACCGATTTCCCCATATCACTTAGAATATTCGGTTGCCCCTGTCCCATTTAGGAAACCTGAACAGAAACCTCTGGAGACTTTGTGCCCCACCCAAGGTTTCCATGCGGTTCCCAGAGGTTCCTGGAGGTTTTTGTCGGTCTCCCTACCTGCTTCCACTACCTGCGGCAACCTCCGGCAACCACCTGCAACCCCCGGGAACCGCACGGAAACCTTGGGTGGGGCGCAAAGTCTCCAGAGGTTTCCGTTCAGGTTTCCTAAGTGGGACAGGGGCATAACTAAAAAATGCATCAACCTGAGATTTTTTTATCAATATTTAATCTGAATTATCAATTGGTATTCGTGGAAGAGAGAGTTCCAAATTTCCACCAATTTCTGTCTTTAGAAGTATTTATCAACTTCACCCCCAAATGAATAAGTGGTAACATTTTCAGCTGCTCCAGCCACACGACTGTTGGTTCAGCGCTTTTCCTGTAAACTGCTCGAAGGAATCAAACATAGCAATTGAAAGATTGACACAAGAAGCTGGAGTAACTCAGCGGGTTGGGCAGCATCTCTGGAGAAAAGGAATAGGTGACCTTTCCGGTCAAGACCCTTTTTCAGACTGGAAATCAGAGGAAATGCAATGGGACAGTTAGGGTTTTTTCCCCTGACTCTCAGTGTGAAGGATTTTGTCCGAAAATGTCACCTATTCCTTAGCTCCAGAGAAGCTGCCTGATCGGCTGAGTTATTTCAGCTTTTTGTGTCTATCTTTGATTTAAACCAGCATCTGCAGTTCCTTCCCACACATAGCAAAGTAAATATTTGTTTCCTTCTCTGCAGTGATTCTGCAGTCCTTTTATAGAGAGCAAACATTGCAGGCATAAAAGTATTTTATCAAAGTATTTTAATTTATAGGACTGAAGTTATTAAATCTACTCCTAAGAGGTTCTGCTATCTCAACTCAAAACAGATGTCTGCAGTTACTCTGCCACAGATGCTGGTCCATCTGTTTCTAGTTCCCTTATCATTCTCCGTGACAGCATAACAAACCTATCCACCAGAGCAAGAAACATTTAGAAAAGGCCACAGATTTCATCCTGGCATTTACTTAAGAAAATAAAACAAGGTTAACCTTGAAAACATTTACTAAAATTGTTTTCAATATTGAAATTAGAATGTAAAACGGTCCTGCCAAAACAAGTTTCCACCACTCAGCGATGAGAACTATTTTACCTGATATTTAGAGATAAAGTGTTCTTATTCGGGTTTGACTTGATACCCCTGAGTTTGTTCAGAGATCTTTTGCATAATAGGCCACCATTACAGACATTCTTCACACCTATCTTGTGTTTAAATCTAGAAACGATTTGTTCATCTGAAAACATATACAACTGATTTGTTAATCGTTGGAGGAAAAAAAAGCTGTTGAAAAAGATTTAAAAAGTTAGGAGATGAAATAGTATATATCTGATGAAGCACAAGTCCATCTTTATGTTTGTGCAAGTATGTCATGATTTCATCCTGGTCTCTGCCTGTTTCACATATTATAGACTCATGTAAACTGAGTTTCCCCGAGCAGCCATCAATATGTGGATAAAGACCTTCCTTGTTGACCATTTCTGATCTCTTACATCTCTCAACTTACATACAGATGGAACTGCTCCATAAATATTACCAACACTTTCAGTGTAGACATAATAAAAATACAAAGAGATTAGATATGCTTGTGTATTTGTGAGAAATTAATCAATGAGTACCATAAATAAGAAAATACAGAAGAATGGACCAGACCACATCTCACAGCCAGCCCCACAACTGCTTGGCACATAATGGCTATGAGACCTCGATACTTTTGACTTTTCTGTGAAACAGAGTAGGCTGCAAGTGCCAACTAGGCCTCAGGCGGTAGAGCCCGAGTCTGACCATCAGTCTGGAAACGTCTCCACCTTCCAGATAGCTGATGATCAGACACATTTCAAAACAGTAGAAATTAACATAAATGAGAAACAATTTAAAACTGAAAAATGCATCACTGCATTTCTAAACACAAAACTCTTATTAATCATTTCAACACAATAAAATAAAGATAAATCAACATATGTCCCCAAACATTTTAATGAAGGTCACCGATCCCAGTCAAATGATGTTCTCGATATTCCAATTATGGCTGACAAGCATTCTGTCCAGGCCCTCAGTACAACAACTCAAAGAAAGCCCTTGACTCAATGATGAGTCCAGATATAAGGTACTGTATGTAGCAAGATGTGTACACATGTGATGTCCACCCAACTGCTGGCTTCTGCTCTGCACTGCAGAGATGTGGATGTCCAGAATGCACTGATGCATACATTACAACTGGACAGTGGTTTGTACTGGATGGCCTTCATTGCTGGATGGCCTTCATTGCAGAGGTCAACTCCTCTGAAAGAATCACCAATAATACCTCTACTTCCTCAGAAGATGAGGAAACATTGGTGTGGCTCCAGTAATTCTTATTAATTTCCATAGATGCATCATAGAAAGCATCATCTTAGGATGCATCACAACTTGGCTGGGCTCGTTCTGCCCAAGACCACGACAAATTGCAGAGGGTTATGAACGTAGCGCAGTAATTCATGCAAACCACTCCCCCCCCCCCCCCCAACATTGACTCCATCTTCACTTCAAGCAGCCAAAATAATCAAGGACCATTCTCAACCTTTCCTTTTCTCCCCTCTCCTGATGGGCAGAAGACACAAACGCTTGAAAGCACATGCCACCACATTCACGAATAGTTTCTTTCCTACTGTTATCATACTATTGAACAGATCTCTCATGAACCCAAGATGTGCTTAAGTATAATACTTTTACTGAACTGAAAATAAAAAATAATTTCACTGTACCTAGGGGGAGGGAGGGGGTGTGGGGGCAGGGTGTCGGGGGTTGTGCGGGGAGGGGGGCATGGGCAGGGGGGTGGTTGTGGGGGAAGAGGGATGTGGGGGGGGGGGGGGGGGAGTGAGCTCAGAGGAAAGACGGGGGAAGAGCCATGAGGGAGAGGGGGTACAATGGGGGAGGGGGGGCAGGAGATAGCAAGGGGGACCAGAGGGGTATGGGCTGGAGCTGGAGGTGCGATGGGGACTCACAGCGGGCGCTGGTCGCTGATCTTTCTCATCCGCCGGGATCAAAGTCTCCTCTTTCCATTTGGCGACATCTCCGACGCTGGGCTGGGCTGTGTCTCCGATACTAGACTGTGTCTCCGATGCTAGGCTGGATCACCGATCACAATATGTTCTTGAAAAGACTAAGATCTAACACAAAATACTATTTAATCCTTTATAAGTATTCAATTTTAGCAAGGATGATTATCAAGAACCTTGTGCTCTATGGCAAAGGATGTTCGAAGTTTGCTGTACAGCAAACTTAACTTTTGTCAAACTGAAGCTTCCACACTGGAACTGATATTGATATTGGTATTGGCTTTGGTTTATGTGGTGAGAAGCTCATCACAGGTTTAACTGAGCTGCCATCATTGCAAACAGTCTGCTTCCTTCGAGTGTAGGTTGCATGTTAATAATAAGTATTGACAGATATTATTTGCATGGAGTTTAAACATTAGCAAATAGTTTTAACATTAAA
Source organism: Leucoraja erinaceus (assembly GCF_028641065.1). Taxonomy (NCBI): domain Eukaryota; kingdom Metazoa; phylum Chordata; class Chondrichthyes; order Rajiformes; family Rajidae; genus Leucoraja; species Leucoraja erinaceus. Next base: position 66,376,380 of record NC_073383.1, on the reverse strand, counting down.
GCACTCTTTTGTTTTCTGTATAAAAATCCAAAAATTCTGGAACGAAATATTTGAAATCTTCACAAAATTATTTAAAACAAAACTACTACCCAAAGTAGAATGGATCATTTTTGGAATATCGGAAGGTAACCCAGAATTAAATATGTTTCAAAAGAATTTACTTAATTATGGGCTAATAATCGGAAAAAAGCTTATACTTAAATTTTGGAAAAATGCTCCAATACTTACAACAAAAATGTGGATTTCAAACATGATCGAAACATTACACTTGGAAGAGATGAGACTCCTCCTAGCAGGCAAAGCAGATCACTTCCAAAAGACGTGGTCTGCATTTATGGAATTATTACAAGCATAAGGTGCAATAATAAGTTATAACATAAAGGCTACCAAGACCTGGAAACGGGGGGTATAAAATAAATTTTAAATAAAAACACGGTTGGTATATCCTTTTTTGCGGAGTTTTGTGTTACAATAGAGCGATTGACTTTTCTTTCTTCTTTTTTTTCTTTTCTTTCTAGGGTCTTATTTCTTTTCTTTGCTTCCTTCTCTAATTCCTTCCCTAAGGGGTTCTCTTCTCCCAACACTTTCCTGCACCTTCACGATTCTTGCTTACTTTCCTTACTTCTTTTATTTCTATCTTTTTTAAAGCTCAAAAAATGAAGTGGTACAACATAATGTAATAAGATATATGCGATGTATTAATGTGATTTACTGTACTGCTAATAAAAAAAAAATTAAAAAAAAAATATATATATATTGTTGCATATCAACGGACAGCAAAATAGCACAAGATTACATATCAAAGCTTTTTTTCTGGCAAATCTGTATATAATTTTGTCTATGCACTGAGAGATGAGATCAGTTTAATATTTTCTAAAATGATGTGTTTTTGTAACCTATGCCCCTCGCTTTCATATTGCAGTACGTCAAACAATACCTATGCATCATCTGTGCGGAGGTTGGACTTCCTACATAGTTGTCTATCCGGCATGTTTATTTCATTTGGATATGAAGCTAAAAATACAAAGATATCTTCAAACAAAACACATTGCCTTTGGAAATAAAAATGTAATTTCACACAGATGTGCTACTTTTGATTTGTTTAACTTATTTTCCTATGCCCCACTCAAAAACATTAATGCCTTATTGAGTTACGATTCCTGTTAATTGGTCACCAATATACAATTGCTGGCCAAAAAGAGCCCATGGACAGGACTGACTATGTGCACATGGACATTCATGCATGGACATTCATGCTACAAGCAGATAGAGAGGATGTAGAAAGGATGTTTCCACTAGTGGGAGAGTCTTGGACCAGAGGGCACAGCCTCAGGATTAAAGGACGTAGAAAGAAGATTCAACCTTCATACTTGCATGGATAGCAAAGATTCTGAAGATTCATGATCAGCTCGGAGGTGAATTCCTCCACAACTTTGTCAAATCGGTGATCTTTTATTCGGAAATCAGATGTCCTTGGTCTGGATTTCTTCATGAGGGAAACATCCTCTCAAGGAAAGACGAAAGGGCAAGAACAAGGCTCGCGTCCTGAAAAATCATTTATTCATATTCTCCAAAGATATTGCCTGACCCGCTGAATTACAACAGCTTTTTGTGTCTTTCCTTGGTAAACCAGCATCTGCAGTTTTATGTTTCAAAGATCCTCTCAACATCAAGCCACATTGGAATTTTACATCTTTCAAAAAGACCACAGTAGCTCCCTTTCTGGACACCAATGAACTTTTAAATTGTTCCATTGTTTAACATAAGCTATCATTTCAATTAGGAACAGATTTAGTCAAATTTTCCTGAATTCCCTCCAAGCATATATGTCCCTACTTGTAAAAGGGCCAGAAACCTGTGGAGTTATTGCAAGGTTCCCCATCTTTGTGCTCAATTTCCACGTGATTTAGGAAATAAATCATTATTCTATCGGTCTTCCTAATTACTAGGATGGCTGTTTTCTCTTGCAAAATCACACTGTTGCTGCAAATGCTTGGCTTCTGAACAAGTCAGATGGAGTAAATAACCTAAAGGGCCTGTCCCATTTGGGCGTAATTTGATCGTCACGCAGATGGCGTGCAAAGATTTATTACATCCCAAAATCCTGGGGCGCGCGCGTGACCGCGTGTCACTGCTTACGTCACCACGCACCATGCGCGCATCACGTGCGCGTAAATGACGTGCAAATGACACCCAAGTGGGACAGGCCCTTAAAGAACCAAGAAAATTAATTGAAGGGAGTCCACACTTGAGTGCATTTTACATCACACAGATTCTTATGTTCATTTTTTTTTCTCACATTCTTAACATTCAGACTTTTGGGGACAACACATGGTAGGAGATGCACTAATCAAAGCAATGCACATTCTTAGACATGTCTAGTTCAATGAAAGGTAATCTGATGAAGCATGTTATTAAAAATTCATTGTTACGTGCAACCATGAGGTTCTGTTGACACTGTTGGTTCAACCAGGATGACAAGTATCCACCCTGGGGCTATTGGCCTGTGAGCCTTACCCTGCATCCAGTTAGTAGAGGACTATTTAGGACAAATATCAGTACATTATTTTTTGCATCGAATTTGGGTTGATCTATCAGTGAAGGAAACAATGCAAAGAACTATCATTAATTCAAGGTAGAAACAGAACTGCAGATGCTGGTTAATACACAAAAGGACACAAAATACTCAGCGAGTCAGGCAGCATCCCTGAAGAACACGGATAGGTGACATTTTGGTTCAGGTCTGAAAAAGGGTCTTGACCCGAAATGTCATGGATCACTGCTCTCCAGAGATGCTGCTTGACCTGCTGAGTTACCTCAGCACTTTCTCTGAGTTACCTCAGCACTTTCTGTCCTCTTTTATTCTTCAAGGTATATTTAACAGAGGAGATAAGATACCTCTCACTACCTCCAATCCCCATCAAGCCCCAACCCCCAAACTCACCCCCCTGGATAAAGACCTAAGCTGAATAGAAAGCATCCCGTATATTTTAATGTTGGAATCATGCCATTGATGGAATTAATCATGGAATCATGAGTAAATAGCAGAGAAGACTTTATGGACCGAACGGCCCTATTCTGCTCCGAGAAAAGAAAAACGAAAATAAGATTGAGACATGGCTAATTGTCAGTTTACCACAGAGGTTTACCAGCTACAGTCTTTTACATGGAATCACAAGAGACCACAGATTCTGCAATCCAGAGCAAAAACCAAACCGATGGGGGAACTCAGCATGTCGAGGCAGCATCTGTGAGGGGCAAACGATAGTCGATGTTCGAATCTTGACCCACAGAGTTACTCAACCCCCCGGGTTCATCCAGCATGTGGAAGAAGGAACTGCAGATGCTGGTTTATACCAGAGATAGATGCAAAGTGCTGGAACAACTCAGTGGATCAGGCAGCATATCTGGAGCAAAGACACAGGTGACGTTTGGGTCTGAACCCAAATGCTGTTCCTTTTCTCCAGAGATGCTACTTGACCCACAGAGTTGCTCCAGCACTTTGTGTTTGCCTTCAAGTTCATCCAGCAGCTTGATTTTTGCACTCCCTTACATACTGCACTGTGCTCTGAAACCTGATGATCATGTGTAAATCAGATTAGCACAGCAATGTCATCAACTAAACTGCAGCTCATTGAGAAAAAATGCACGAGCATTGGAGGATGGTCACATAGACATTATAACAACACAAGTATACGTCTCGACCGGAAACGTCACCCATTCCTTCTATCCAGAGATGCTGCCTGTTCAGCTGAGTTGCTACAGTATTTTGTGTCTATCTTCGGTGGATACTTTGAGCCGTGCTTCTATAAATGCAGCAATACAGGACATTTGGTAGACTGGAGATGGATCCTGACCCTTCACAGATGCTGCCTGACCCTTCAACACTTTAACGTGCTTTATGTTTTAGTGTACAAAATTTCTTTGGTGAAGGGAAAGGCTCACACAATTAATGTACTGAAGGCTTTTTCTCCCTGTCTAATGCCATTGTGTTGGAAACTACAGAGCTTGCCTGGGCTCCTCTGTGCTATAGAACCTTATTTATTGAGAGGAAAATCAATGAAAAAACAAATTCATGAACTTTGGGAAACACGCCACAAGCCTGATGCAATTGTTTTTCAAATAAAGGTGCCCAGAACACATTGGTTTGCATGATAGAATTTCTCAGGCGTTGTGTTTCTTGGCAAGCTTTTGGGATGGAATTAGAAACTAAAACCCAATCTCTAGAAAAAACATTCCTTGCCATGTGTAATCTGACTGCTGTTGAGGTTCGAATTGGAGATCCCTAGAGGAGTGGAAACATTTAAATGACAGGGAACCTGGGAACTGTACAGCAGTGTATCTAACATCAGTGGTGGGTTAGTTACTGGAGGTGGGTTGATGGGATAAGATATACATGCATTAGGAAAGGCAGGGGGTTATTATAATAATAATAATAATAATAATCTTATTTATATAGCACAGTCAACTTGCATGACCCCAAAGTGCTTGACATTACATATACGGGCAAAGGTGGGTGAAGTGTCTTGCCCCAAGGACACAACGCAGTATGCACTCCAGGAAAACCGGCCACCTTCCAGGCCAGCCGAACACTTAGCCCATTGCGCCATCTGTCGTCCCAGAAATAGAAATATTAGAAATAGTTATTATGGTTTTGTGCATCGAAGACCATGTCTCGATTTGAGTATTTTGAGGAAGTATTCAAGAAAGCAGGGCAGAGTGGTAGACATAGTTATGTAGACTTTAGTAAGGCCTTGGATAATGTTCCAAACAGTAGGTTTCTCTGGAAGGTTAGACTGCCTGGAATCCAGGGAGAGCTAGCTAATTAGATAAATAATTGGCTTGATAGTAGGAAGCAGAATATTATTCTGGCAAATGAGTGGCAATATGATTCTATGAAACTTCAAAATATAATGTATAACAACAATGTGGTGAATAACATTATGCAGAGCACCAAATGCATTGGAGAAATGTATCTTTGGTCACGAGTGCTAAAAGCAAGGCAAGCTACAGATGCACCATAGAAAGCATTTTATCAAGGTGCATCACAGCTTGATTTGGGAACAGATCCATCCAAGCGCAAGAATTTGCAGCGAGTTGCGAATGTAGCTACAAACCAACCACCCTTCTATTGACTCCATTTATACCTCACGCTGCCTCGGCAAGGTCAGCAGCATAATGAGTCGCACCCTGGCCACTCCGCCTTCTCCCCTCTCCCATCAGGCAAAAGCTATAGAAGTGTGAAAATGCACACCACCAGATTCGGGGACAGTTTTTTTCCCAGCTGTTATCAGACTCATATTCGTCTTCATCTGAAGAAGGGTCTCGACCCGAAATGTCACCCATTCCTTCTCTCCAGAGATGCTGCCTGTCCCACTGAGTTACCGCAGTATTTTGTGTCTATTCGCTTATCATGTATCTAGACACTGTAAATGGATTAATTGTAATCATACATTGTCTTTCTGTTGACTGGTTAGCACGCAACAAAAGCTTTTCACTGTACCTCGGTACACGGGACAATAAACTAAACTGAAATGATTTTGTCCTCTGTTTTAATTGTACTGAAGTCGAAGGAATGGGATGCACAGATGATAAGTGTATAATTTACAGTAATACTCACACTTATGTTAACGTTGGTGACCAAAGATATGGTTATGATCCACAAAATGGGATGAAAAATCAGTAGCAAATCCAATAATCTGGCAAGAAAATTGTGAAAATCAAAGAAACTGCGGATGCTAAACATCTTCGACAAAAATACTCACAGGTCAGGCTGCATCTGTGGGAAAAGAGACAGCGTTCATGTTTCAGGTCAAGGAGTCATTATTAAAACTGGGACGGAAACAAAACAAGCTTGTTAATTTGCGATGAGTGTGGGGGTTAGGAGAGGATGAAATGCTTCCATTCAACATGGCATCTTATCTTCATTGTACCCTGTGGGAGACATTTATCTCCCTTATGCTCCCAACTGTTTAACAGGTTTCTTTTGGCTCCTTCACAGTTCTGATGAAGGATCTTCAACCTGAAACATTCACTCTATGTCCCTTCCCACTGATGCAGCCTGACCTGCTGAGTACTTCCAGCATTTTTTTTAATTTTTATTAAGGCAATCAATCAATCAATCAATCAATCAATCTTCATTGGCAACAAAACAATGGCAGATTTTATTTTTTATGAAGTTAACCGAGAAGGTCTCAAGAGATGCAAGGAACTGCACATGCTGGAATCAAGCCGGTGCCAATTTCCATTCCCCACTAATTTTCCCTATAGCCTATTCTCCCCACATTCCCATCCACTCTTCCTAGATTCTCCTGCTCATCTACACACTAGTAGCAATTATAGTGGCCAACTGACCTATTAATCCACGCTTCTTTGGGATTTGGAGGGGTAACACCATTGACGGGGAGAATGGGCAAACTTCATGTAGAAAGCACCTGAAGATCAGGATTGAACGGGGGGCTCTGGAGGTAAGAAGCAGCAGCTCTGCCAGCTGAGTCACTATGCTGTGAAATAACGGGACAAGAACATCTGCAAACCCTTGCAATTCTGTACAATTTACAGAAGCCAATTAACCTACAAACCTGCACAACTTTGGAACATGGGAGAAGACGGAGAACCCAGAGAAAACCCACGCAGTCACAGGGAGAACATACAAACTCTATGCGGACAGTACCTGTAGTCAGGATTGAACCCGGGTCTTTGGCGCTGTAAGACAGCAACTCTACCACTGCGCCACCGATTTATTTTTGGAACTGGTGTGCTAAAAGGATAAGAACTGTATTTATCCATCTATTGTACATGAATTTGCTTGATTGTATTTACATATAGTATCATCTCATTTGATTACATAGCATATAAAGCAAAGCTTTTCATTGTACCTTAGTACATGTGACAATAATAATATTCAGTCAAGGAATGGAGATATACGTCCCAGTCATGTCTAAAACTTGGAGATTGTGGTGTCCTTATATGCCTACTGCCCTTGACCTTCAAGGAAACAGAGGTGCTGATTGTGGAAGGTGCGTTTTAATCTGCATGACCTGCTAAAATCGATGAATAGCTCTGTCTGTACATCAACAGTGTTTTAACTAATGTGGGCATTCTGTGAACGGTTACAGGTAATAAATCATTGAGTCACAGCTGAGCCTGTCCTTGATAACTTGACTGCCTTTCAATCGAAACATTATATATCATAGGTTAACCAGGAATGGTGCCATATAAACCCGAGGTAATGCATGTCAAGGCCTTGCAGTGTGCATTTTTAACTACCTCTCTGGTTTCACCTTTCAGTCCTTACAGCTAAACTGTTGCTCAATGGAAGCTGTCAAATAGTAATTTGTTTCAGCTCTTTATAACATACAAGCCTCGTTGTGCCTTGCTGAGATTTTTGCTTGTCTCTGGAGCAGCATGCCAGCAATCAGCAATGATTAGGTTTAAGTGACTTAAATGGCCTAACTTTATCGACCTGGTTCCATATAGTTATCTACTAATAAGCAGATGGATTTTTTCCCCCAGCTAGTGCAGGGAATTCACGATAAGGCAATACAATAGCGATTTGTTAAAAAGTGACCTTTAGTCATTCTCAGTCCCCTAGTAGCATGATGCTTTGTTCACTTGCATTTCAGTTTTGCTCCTGATGTTGAAGAATTGCTTTTTTTTTTAAATCTTTATTACGTTAAGCGCAACCACCTATTGCAATTATAAACTGGACTTTTGCCAAGAGTGTCAATGAAAGGTTTCTTCTGTGGTGTTATTTCTCTCGTCTTTGTGCACATTCGTGTCACATTCTGTATGCAAATCTGACATTTATCCAGCACAGTTTTCGCACACTGACTGATCTGTCTTCAATGCAGATACTTGGATTAACAAATCTCCATTGCAAAAGGGTATTTACTGAATACGTTTAATTTCCTAGCAGATATGAAATGAAGCCTACTTAGAGAACCGCAGGCAGGGCGTGCCAAGAAGCATCCTGCAGCTGCAACAGTGGAACGAGGGTTTGCGCCAGCAGTTCTTCAGACGAGCAGTTTGGGACCTCAGTTGTGTCGGCGAGATGAGATATGGGATCCGGGGTCTGGAGCAGGGCTAGATTGGCAAATGATAAATTAACGGGCAATTACTCAGGCAAATAATGAGAAAGAAAAGGACAATTTTAATTAAATAGGATGACGACCAAAAATGTTCATAAGGGAGCATTACAATCACAAAGCCATTGTGAGTCTGCCTCTTGGTGCAGCGTGTTCCAGGGGAGAAGCAGCTTTCAATCCATTGTTTCTGCAGTAATCTGAAAATGGCAAGATATCAGAGAGGCAGGGAACAGCTGTGCATGGCTGACCATACTAGGGAAAGGTTTCCTCTGTGCAACATGTTTGCAGAGAATATAGCCTTTGATATCATTAAACAAACACACAAAGAGGGTCGCTTCTGTCAGTGTCTTAAATCTGATGAGTGAACTAGAGTGGGGCAGAAGAATAATAATGAGAATTTGGGAAATGCCTAACTTACATTAGGTGATAAAGTGAATTTAATCTCACACGAAGGGTGGTGGGAGTATGGAACGAGCTGCCGAGGGAGGTAGTTGAGGCAGGGTCTATCACAAAGTTTAAGAAGCAATTAGACGTAGGACAGGTTTAGAGGGCTATGCACAAAACCTAGGCAAGTGGGGCTAGTGTAGATGGGATATGTTGGTCGGTATGGGCAAGTTGGGCTAAAGGGTCTGTTGCCACACTGTATGACTCCATGACTACAAAATACATGAAAATCATCAGTTACTGTAACTGAAAAGAAAATATGACAAAATCACATCCATGCAAAGATAAAATAAATATCTTTATTTAATGGAATAAGAGAATAGATCTTTAGAACTTGCTTCATTGAAGGAGATCACATGGCTCATTAACTGGGACGATCAGCCATGATCACAATACATGGCGGTGCTGGCTCGAAGGGCCGAAGGGCCCGAATGGCCTCCTCCAGCACCTATTTTCTGTGTTTCTATGTAATTCCATGCCTGCTCGCTGAATAGAAGTTTATTCAGTCCAATTCACCCATTCTCTCCCCAAGACCCTACGAATTACATTCCTTTAAGTGCCTGTCCAAGACCCTCATTCATTTCTTTCCACCACGAGACTGATGAGATCCAGACCATCACATCTCTCTGTGTAAATAAGCTGTTCTACATATCTGAATTGTTATCTTTACTTTACGATGTTCTTCACTTTACGTCTGTGTCGCCAATTTTGAACCACCTGCTCATGAATAGTTTTGGTTCATTTGACATATCTAAACGATCTTTCATACTTCTATCAAATCTCCTCTCAAATATCTTTCCTCCAAGAACTACACAATTTCTTTAAACCTCGTAGCTATAATGCTTTTTCTATTTATAATTACTTAATTGTAGTATATAATACCAATTGCTAACCATTTAAACTTCCCTTCCCATTCCTATACTAACCTTTTGTCTTTCCTTATTACCCACCTGGCAGGCAGCACGATCATAATAATAATAAATATATGGCTAATCCTATTTACCAGCACTTGGTTTGTAGCCTTATATGCCTCCGCCATTCAAGTGTTCATGTAGATACCTCTTAAAAGTGAGAGTACGTATATCTGATCCTCTCGCAATCTTTTATCCCTTACTCAAAGGAGGGAAAACTTGAGCTCTAGTTTTAAATACCTCTGCAATGGAAAAATGGTTATACTATCTACTCTATTGTGTCCAACATAATCTTGTATACCTCCAACAGACCTCTTCAACTTCCTCCACTCCAAAGAAGGGTCCCGGTCTGAAACACCACCTGAACATTTCCTGCACAGATGCTGCCTAACCTGCTGAGTTACTCTAGCACATTGTGCTTTGCTCAAAACTCCAGCATCTACAGTTCCTTGTGTCTCCAAAGAGATAATTGTTGGGAGGATCATAAAGTGAGAGGAAATGCTGAGCAAAGTAACTATTCTTTTAAACATCTCAGTTACAGCTCTAAATACTGACATTGACCAACATTTTGATCCATATTATCTATCGTTGCTTTCATAATATTGCAGACAGCAATGCCCTTTGTGTCAATACTGGTACTCCAAAAGTTCCTGTAATACATATTAATAGTTCACAAAAGGCAAATATTCTGTTCCTTCCCAAGTATCTGGCAATTTCTTGGCTTAAGAAAATAAGATTATTACTGGGACAGGCAACATCTCTGCAGAGAAAGAATGGGAGACATTTCGGATCAAAACTGTTCATCAGACGGAGAGTTAGGGGAGGGAGTCTAGAGATATGGAACGTTGGGGGTGAAAATGACAGATCAAAGCATATGATGGTAAGGAAATGTAGAATGGGTCATTGTTAGCTGCGGAAATTGACCATGGTTAATTGTCCAAGGTAAATTGCCTTTAATGGTAGAATTTAGGAGTCGTTCATGTAAATTTAAAATAGTGGGATTAATGTAGGATTGGTGCAAAAGGGTCGACGATAATTGGCACAGACTAGATGGGCTGCATGACTCTATGACCTTATGGAAGATAATATATGAGTATGCAGGGGCTGAGGGTGTTGGAGATTGACTTTACAATCTAATGTTGGGGGACATTATAAACATGGAATACTGGTATATTTTGATCAGGCTTTACTTGACCTAAATATATTTGATGCTAACCTTGAGAAACAAAGATGGAAAACAACCTTTTCCCCTAAACTGATTTCCATCATCTTGGATAGTAAAAAAAATGCCAAATAAAAATAAAAAATTTATACAGATAGCCATTATGACCCTCTTCTTTTTTTAATCTAGTCATTGGGGAGAGACATGACATTAACTGTAAGGCCATCTTGTCAACCTGAAGCTCCCTAAAGATGGATGAAATGAGACTCGCCTGTCTGTGTATTCTGATAGATGAAGTGCTTTAGCAAGCAAATGTATGAGGCCTTCCAATCAGAGTGACCATTCAAACATATCCAATTCATTAAAGCTTAATAACATGAATTTCCACTTAAAGTACAGAACATCACTCTCTACAATCAGATTAAATTGTCAGAGAATAGAAAAGTCAGGAAGTGAACATTCTGGCCAGTATATTTTTCCTTGAATTCTACTTTTATTTAACATGTCAGTAAGAAAAGGAGCGACAGATAATCACAAATAAAGATTCACCCTTGTCGTGAACGATGGATGCTAACATTTCATAAAGGTAATATAAGTCTATCCTCAAAACCAAACCTTATCAGGATAGGAATTTTATTTCATTCTGTTCTTTGTTGAATTCTCTCTTCAGTCAATTTAGAATTTATGTAGATGACTGGTATTTGTTTCTTATTGTCACTTGTAGTGAGATTATAGTGAAAAGGTTTGTTTTGTGTGCTATTCAGGCAAATCATACCACACATACTGTACATACATCAGATGGTGCAAAAGAGAAAATAAACAGTGTGCAAAATATCACGTAGAAACAAAGAACTGCAGATGCTGTTTGGTCCAAACAGCTCAGATATACTGTACATAAATACAGTAAAGTCAAATTAAAATACAATAGGTAGAGCAGAGGTGTAGGAAGGAACTGCAGATGCTAGTTTACAACAAAGGTAGATTTGGAATTCATCTCCGCGGTATGAAATTCATTCCTATCATATTCGGCAGCGCTAAATTGGACAGATCAAAGTCCATGTTTCATTTTCTTTTGAAGCAGAAGATTAATTGATAATTGCTGTTCTTTTGATTAATGGTTCTCAAATTACTTTGCAAAATGGCAGTCTCACTTCTCTCAATGCGTATGTGGACAGGCACCCCACAGTTCATGTGGCACAAATTCATTTGAAAACTATTTTGTGCCCGTTACCTCACATTTTAAATTAGCAAGCTTAATAACAGTCATAGTCAAACCGCACAGAAATGTGCCCTTTGGGCGACCATGCCGATCTTTTTGCTGTAATGGGACCATTTCCTTCGGTGAATTGCTTAGTTAAGTGTCTATTTGTGCCTATTTAAATCCTCATAAACATTGTCATGGAATCTAATTCCAACACCTCCTCCGGCAGCACATTCCAGGTATCAACCATTCTTTGTGTTAATAGACAATAGACAATTAGGATTAGGCCATTCGGCCCTTCGAGCCAGCACCGCCATTCAATGTGATCATGGCTGATCATCCCCAAAATAAAGTCACCCCTCATATCTACTTTAAATCTTCTTTCTCTCACCCTAAACCTATGTCTTCATGTTATTGATACCTTTGCCAAGGAAAAAAATACATTGATTTTCTATCTTATCCACATCTCCCATGATTTTATGTGCTTCAAACAAGTCAGATTCCACTTCCTTGACTCCAAGGAAAACAGATCCCGCCTATTCAATCTCCCTCCATAACAAAACTTCTCCAATCCAGGAAGCATCATGGTGAATCTCCTCTGCAGACTCCCTCCAGTCCTTCTCTTGATCTACAGATCTCTCTGACATAACCAGATCCTTCCTATGTTGTGGTGAACAGGAATGCACATATTACTTCAAGTGCAGACTAAGCAGTGTTTTGTAAAGTTGCAGCATAACATACCAACTCTTATATTCTATGTTCTTCTGACCTATGAAGGCCATGTGGCATCTTCACTACCCTTTCAAGTAATGATGGGCTTAGGTCTCAAGGTCATAAAGTCATAGAATGATACAGGCTTTTCAGCCCATATAGCCCACATCGGCCAACACGTCCCAGCTACATGTCCTACCTGCCCGTGTTTGGTCCATATCCCTTCTAACCTGTCCTATCCGTGTACCTGCTTTCTAACTGCTTTCATAGCAAAAGGATTTGAGTATAGGAGCAGGGAGGTTCTACTGCAGTTGTACAGGGTCTTGGTGAGACCACACCTGGAGTATTGCGTACAGTTTTGGTCTCCAAATCTGAGGAAGGACATTATTGCCATAGAGGGAGAACAGAGAAGGTTCACCAACTGATTCCTGGGATGTCAGGACTGTCTTACTAAGAAAGACTGAAGACTTGGTTTATACCATATCTTTAGGAGATTGAGAGGGGACCTATAGAAACTGCACAAAATTCTAATTGGGGTGGTCAGGCTAGAGGCTTTGAGAGATTGTTCCCGATGTGATGTGGATTTCCAGGAAAAGGGGTCACAGCTTAAGGATAAGGGGGAAAGTTAAAAAAACGGCGAGAGAGGTGCACTTTTTTCACACAGAGAGTGGTGAATCTCTGGTGCAGGTCTCTGCCACAAGGGTAGTTGAGGCCAGTTCATTGGCTATATTTAAGAGGAGTTAAAGATGTGGCCCTTGTGGCTTCTACTTGTCAGAGGGTATGGAGAAAAGGCAGGTAGGGATACTGATTCAGATGTTAATAACCATGATCATATTGAATGGCGGTGCAGGCTCGAAGGGCCGAAATGGCCTACTCCTGCACCTAATTTCTATGTTTCTATAAAGTTTCTGATAAATGATCACTGATCATCCCAGCCTCAACTAGTCCTCTGGCAGGGTTTGTTCCATACACCCACCACCCTTTGTGTGAAAAAGCTACCCCTCAGATTCCTATTAAATCTGTTCCTCTTCACCTTAAACCTATGAGTCTGTCTGGTCATTAACATGTCTACCTATCTGGTAAAATAAGTCTAATTCAGCACTTACATTTGAGGCAGATGGGCAAATTCCCTACTCCACAGCTCTTTTTTAATAATTCACAGAAATCAAGGTTTCCATATCTTTAAACAGCATGTCACCTGAGCTGCAGCAGTACGCTAATTGGTGGGTCAACTTGAGGCTTTGAGAGCCACAGGTGAAGTGATGTGGATTTTGGGAAACGGGCCAATTGTGAGGGAATGGGTGAAAGTTAAAATGGCGGTGAGTAGGTGCACAATTAAAGGTAACAAGGAGGATGTGGCAGGTGCAGGTAAGCCCAAAGGTAAAAGGTCAGCCATTATCTTATTGAATGACGGAGGCCAAAGAGCCTGCTTCAGCTTCTACTTGTTGCGTTCTATTAAAAAGCAAATAGTTTTTTATTCATTTATAATAACCAGGATGGCGAATGGAGAGTCAGGATCTAGAAGCACAAAATCAAATGTCTCTGTTTTAAATCGTTCAGTAGAGCTTTGATAAAGTTTCTGATGAAAGATCACTGACGTGGAATGTTACTCTGGACAGTGCTCGGTGGGGGTGCAGGAGTTGAAGGTATCTTTCCAATACTTTTGTGGGGAAACTGCATGTAAGCCATGTGCTAGGTTAATCTGACACAATGAGAGTCTCCACGTGCATCTCCTTTAAGGAAAATATCGGTGCCAAAATACGGTGACTGTGCATTTGTGGGTTGCTCAAAAGGATTTCACTGTCTGCGCATATGTGACAATATTGAACCATTGAAAATAACCACAGACAGATGTAAGTAAATTCTAATTTACGAAGAAAGTGTTTAACATGTTTTAAAGTGTTTCCCCCATTTTTAAGGTAATTTGTATTATTTAATGCTGTTAATGTTCCTTAAAGCTTTTGCCTCCTTTTGGTTATTTCTGGCTGCTTTTGAAATTCAGGTCAGTCAGCATGGTTATAAGGTCATAAGGAATAGGAGTAGAATTAAGCCATTCAGCCCATCAAGTCTACTCTGCCATTCAATCATGGCTGATCTATCTCTCACTCCTAACCTCATTCTCCTACCTTCTCCCCATAACCTCTGACACCTGTACTAATCAAGAATCTATCTATCTCTGCCTTAACAATATCCACTGACGGCCACTACAGCCTTCTGTGTCAAATAATTCCACAGATTCACCACCCTCTGACTAAGCGTTTCATAAGTATATAAATTATAGGAGCAGAATTAGGCTATTCGACCCATCGTCTACTCCACCATTCAATCATGGCTGAAAATGACATATGAACCAAGCCCAATGGAGTTTCATTGCTTTAGCCCTATCCATGCAATCAGGTTATGATGCAGGTCTTTTTGTCTGCACTGGGCCAGACAATGCTGGCTTTCTCCATCCAATTCTATTGGGAGAATATCTCAGGATAAGTGAAGAAGTTGGTAGCAAACAAAGCTCGAGACCCACCAGAAGAAGCAAACTCTGCCCTGACACTTCTAGGTGGTGGCTGTCTCTCTTGTGCAGTTTCTGTGAATATGAGACTCTGAGGGTAATGTGGGGGAGAGTATAGCAGCTGAAGACGAAATGTTTGGTTCATGCACCTAGAATGGTAATCCTTGAGTGGTGTGTATATTTATCTTACTAAGTGCTAGTACATCCATTGATGCATGGAAATAATCCACAGAGCCCAGATGTAGACCATAATAGTGTCAATAAGTCATTTTCTTAATGATTGCTAGAATTTGGACTTTGCACAGTGTGTTTCATGGTGGATTGAGGTAGTACAAAAAGTATGGTCAGAATCTAGGTTTAATAAAACAGAGGAAGAGAGATGTTGAGAGTACTAAACCAAGGAAAGGCATATTGTGGTAATTTAGATGCAGATATGCATCATATAAAGTAAATATGATCTTTCTGACAGTGTGAATTGTTTATGATTCCATGGAATGACTGAATAAAGGCAGACTCCTTTATAAACATTGCTTTTCAGTGGCATAAACAAGGATTGATATATGGAGCATTACAAAGGGAGTAATAAGATTTAAAGTAACTAATAAAGTTAGAAAATAACACTTGTAAAATAAAATTCAGCTGCGCTGGAGATGACAGAGTTTAGTGTAATACCCATGTTTAGTCCCATACACTACAAAAATATTTTTTTAAAACATGCTGCAAAATTGTTCAAAAACTATAGCAATAGTTACTATCGTTTTTGAAAAGAAAAATGAATATATTGATTATTTTCAGATATTTCCCAGGGTTAATTAGATGTTCATCTCTTGCAACTTTTCTTCATTTAATTTGTAGGGAAAACTATTCTTCTTGGCTTTACACAAACATGTTTCTTGGGAAATAAATTCTAAACGGGGTGAAGGATCCGTGGGTTGGAGAGGTATACGCAATCATTAAAGCCTGCAACACAGATTAATGGGGTTATATTGAAACCAACAAAGGGTGAAAGTCAGTCCTGAGGCTACTGAGTGTGTGCCCTTGAGACAGCAACATACTTGCAATCATGTGGTTTTCTTATGCTGGTGTTCCAAAGTTATCTCTCCTACAAGTCAAGCATCTACATGGATCTAATAAGGTCAGGGTGTATGCAGACCAGCATCAGTGCAAGAGCTCCTGTGCATTAATCCACATGTTTGTCTGTACTTTTCACTGTGTCTGTATGTATAGGAGAGCGTGACGGTGCACTGCTGTGCAAATTGCCCCTCATGTGCAGAGACTGGATGCAAAAGTGAGATAGTCAGATTGCCAGTAAGGTTCCATTTTGGCTTCCAGACGGCCAAGTTGGTAGAACTGATGCGTCACTAGTTAGATTCTGACCTCGGGTGCTGAATATTTCCAACATTTTCAGGCTTTATTCCTGATTTCCTGGGTGCCACGGTGGCGCAGCAGTAGAGTTGCTGCCTGACAGTGCCAGAGACCCCGGTTCGATCCTGACTATGGGTGTTTGACTGTACGGCGTTTTACATTCTCCCCATGACCCGTATGGATTTTCTCCGAGATCTTCGGTTTCCACTCTCCAAAGACGAACAGGTTTGTAGGTTAATTGACTTGGTATAAATGTGAACATTGTTCCAAGTGTGTGTGTAGGGTAGAATGTTATTTTGCAGGGATCGTTGGTCGGTGCAGAAACGGTGGGCCGAAGGGCCTGTTTCCGCGCTGTGTCTCTGAAGTAAATTACTGTATCTGCAAGTTGATTTTTGTTGTTGATTTTTTGATATGCCTGTGGGAGTAGTTTTGTCCTTACACTTTATAATAAAGAGCTTTTCTATTTTGATGGCCCTGAGTCTTCTGTCTTCTCAGCAAGCATCCTTTTTGGTGCAGCTGGATTGCTCGAAGTTGAATCTAAGCTTTTCTATCAAACGCATCGCTAGGTTGTGGTATTTTTCAGCCACGTACTGTAACCACCTCTCCTTGCTTCACGCATGTGACAATCACATCAAGGAAACGCTCTTCCAGAAAATCATTCCACAATCAGAAAAACTGACGGATTAGATGATTCCTTTGGCTCAGTCACTTCACGTCACAACATGGGCATCAGACATCAAAAGCACACGTCTCAGAATGCAGGCTGTGAAAGTGGGTAAAATGGATGAAATCAGGGCTTAAAATAACCGCCAGACATATGATTGAATACAAGAGAGGAAATTAATAGCGGATTGATTTGGCCTGTAACTGCCCCCGATCCTGAGAAAACCAAACAATCAAATCTGTCTTTTTATTTTATTTTTGTCACAAAACAGGATTTGCCACAAAATCTGATCAATCAGATTGCTCAGCTAGTTTTTCTGGGACATTGTGCCTGTTGTTTTTTTTTTTCTCTCTGCAGGGGGCTGGTGTTGTCAACTTGGATGTGGATTGTTTCATTATCTGAGAAGTCGTGAGTGATGCTGAACATTGTACAATCATCAGTGAAATCCCTAATTCTGGCCTGATGAGTGAAGGAAAGTCATTGATGAAGCAACGAAAAATGGTTGGGCCGAATGCTGATGCATTCAAACTGAATGCTGACCAACCTGATGCATTTCCTGCAGAGATGCCATGTGGCTGAGGTGACTGACTTCCAATCACCACAACCATCTTTCTTTGTGACTTTAAACGAGCTGAAGGTTTCCTCTGACTGTTCCTCCTTCTCACTGACAGTTCTCACTCATTTCGATGGCCATACTCAATCAAATGCCAACTTGATGTTAAGGGGCAGTTATTCACAATTCTGGAGTTTAACTGGGTTTAATTTAATAGACCAGGATTAAAACAAATGCTAGGGTTGGGTGCAAGTGCTGTTCCATTAAAAACATTTTTTTTCCAGTATGTTAATAGACACATAGAAAATAGGTGAAGGAGTAGGCCATTCGGCCCTTTGAGCCAGCACCGCCATTCAATATGATCAGGGCTGATCATCCAAAATCAGGACCCCGTTCCTGCTTTCTCCCCATACACTTTGATTCCAATTAGCCCAAAGAGGTAAATCTAGCTTTCTCTTGAAAACATCCAATGAATTGGCCTCCACTGCATTTGTGGCAGAGATTCAAGAGATTCACGACTCTCTGAGTGAAAAGATTTTTTCCTCATCTCAGTCCTAAATGGCCTACCCTTATTCTTAATTCTGGACTCCCCCAACATCAGGAATTCTTTCCCTGCATCTAGCCAGTCCAATCTCTTAAGATTTTTATATGTTCCTATAAGCTCCCCTCTCATCCATGTAAATTCCAGTGAATATAAGCCCAGTCGACCCATTCTTTCATTATATGCCAGTCCTGCCATCGTGTAAATTAAGCTGGTGAACCTACGCTGCACTCCCTCAATAGCAATAATATCCTTCCTCAAATTAAGAGACCAAAAGTGCACACAATACTCAAGGTGGTCTCACCAGGGCACTGTACAACTGCAGTAGGATCTCCATGCTCCTATACTCAAATCCTCTCACTATGAAGGCCATGGAATATATTTGTTTGTTTGCTTGTGTGTATGTGTCAAAGTTATACAGCATGGATACAGGCTCTTGAGCTCAACTTACTGCTGACTAAGATCCCCTATTTACACTAGTCCCACCTGCCTGCATTTAACCTATCGTGTGTGCGTGCGTGCGTGCGTTGGGCAGATTGTATCATCCCGAAAAAGGAGAAAAAACAGCAATTTTTTTAAAAAAGCAGTAGAGTGGTACAGTAAAAGTTAGTCCCTGGTGAGATTGCAGTTCACAGTCCTAATGGCCTCTGGGAAGAAACTCCTTCTCAACCTCTCCGTTCTCACAGCATGGCGACGGAGGCATTTGCATGACCGTAGCAGCTGGAACAGTCCGTTGCAGGGGTGCAAGGGGTCTCCCATGATTTTATTGGCTCTGGAGTTGCACCTCCTGATGTATAGTTCCTGCAGGGGGGGCGAGTGAAGTTCCCATAGTGCGTTCGGCCGAACGCACTACTCTCTGCAGGGCCTTCTTGTCCTGGGCGGAGCAATTCCCAAACCAGATGGTAATATTTCCGGACAAGATGCTTTCCACAGCCGCTGAGTAGAAGCACTGGAGGATCCTCGGAGACACTCTGAATTTCCTCAATTGCCTGAGGTGGTAAAGGCGCTGCCTTGCCTTACTCACGAGTGCTGCGGCGTGTGATGTCCATGTCATATCTTCAGAGATGTGGACTCCCAGATATAAACAAACCAGTACATAGAGAATTTGACTGCTGCATTCATCTTTCGAAATATTATATGTGGCACATGAATGCATGATGAGAGGAGCTTCATTGTATAATGGGATCATTTTAGAACACTCCAAAACCTCTTGCACTCCCCAGAGGGCAGCACAGTGGCGCAGCGGTTGAGTTGCTGCCTTACAGCACCAGAGACCCGGGTTCAACACTGACTATGAGTGCTGTCTGTATGTAGTTTATACGTTCTCCCTGTGACCACGTGGGATTTCTCTGGATGCTCCATTTTCCTCCCATACTCCAAAGACATACAGGTTTGTAGGTTAATTGGCTTTGGTAAAAATTGTCCCTCGCGCTAGTGTATGGGGATTGCTGGTTGGAACAGACTGGGTGGGCCGGAGGGCATGTTTCGGCGCTGTATCTCTAAACTAAACTAAACTATTGATATAGATTTTGATAATCCAACAATGGAGCCCATTTTAACTCCATTGCACCATTGATATAGACTGAGGACAAATAGCAAACCTACCCCTGAGAGGTGAAAGCATAACTTACATATTTTAATGAGGCCCCGTGTCCCAGATTTTGGCAGAGTTTGACTTTAAATGCCTGCATCTAGATTTCCCATACTCAACCTCCAACCTCAAGCAAGAATATCTCCAGAAGTTTGCTATTTAGAAAAAAATAAGATCCTCTTTATACAGAAAAATGTAGGAATCTGCACGCAATTCATACTTAAAAATTACTCTGAATGAAAAGCCCATTGAAACACTTAAAACATGGTCGTGTAACACATATAAAAAAATCTCCCTTACATAAACATTGCCTCACACAGCTTTCAGACAGGTGGGCTGTATTAATTTGTGAAAATGAGCCCCGGTACTTTACCAGAAAAAGGAGTAAAATTGCTTTCTTAATGCAACACACATGCACACTAATACACATGGGGACGTTTTCTCTTAAGCAGACCCTATGAATTGAGGATGATTTGCTTCCATTCTGGATTTTGGGAGTTCTAAGATGGATGATAAGACCAATGTAGGAACTGCGGCCTCTTTCAGAAAATGGCAAAGGGAGGTCATAAGGGACTGGAGTAGAATTAGCCCATTCAGCCCATCAAGTCTACTCCGCCATTCAATCATGGCTGATCTATCTCTTCCTCATAACCCCATTCTCCTGCCTTCGCCCCATGACCCATACTAATCAAGAATCTATCTGTCTCTCCCCTAAAAATATCCACTGACATTTCATGGTCTTTCATGGAGTGAGAGTGTGGGTAATTTGTGTGGTCATGTGTCCTTCTACCATTTACACTGGGCTTCCAACTCCTCCCAGCTGTAAGGATACAGGTTCTCAGTAACCTTCCAGGTCTTCCTTAGGTCTTCCTTCTCCTCTTTGAGTAGTCATGGGCCAAAACATGGTGACAATTGTGTACTGCTTAGTTGAGGTTCACAACTTCTAAGAGTAAAGTTAGGCCATTCGGCCCATCGAGTCTACTCTGCCATTCAATCATGGCTGATCTCCGCTACCTAATCCCATTTTCCTGCCTTCTCCCCACAACCATTGACACCCGTTCTAATCAAGAACTTGTCTATCTCTGCCTTAACAATATCCACTGACTTGGCTCCACAGTCGTCTGTGGGCAATGAGTTCCACAGATTAACTACCCTCTGACTAAAGAAGTTCCTCCTCACCTACTTGTTAAAAGAGCACTCTTTAATTCTGAGGCCGTGACCTCCGGTCCTAGACTCCCCCACCAGTGTAAACATCCTTTCCACATCCACTCTATCTATGCCTGTCATTATTCTGTAAGTTTCAATGAGGTTCCCCCCTCAACCTTCAAACTCCAGCGAGTAGAGGCTCAGTGCTGTCAAACACTCATCATACGCTAACCCACTCATTCCTGGAATCTGATGCATTATTTTACCAGGTTGTATGCAAAGCAAAACATTTCACTGTACTTGGGTACATGTGACAATAATGCATCATTGAATTCTTCAAGGTGGCTTTGAACACCTGCTTGTTTTTGTGAAGATAAATCAATATTTCCGCATCATCGCTAAAGCCCACACCTAAAACATGGGAAGGGGATTTACGTGTATCTGTAATAACAATTTTACTTGCAGTCACATTTGAGGCACTAAACAAGAGGATGAAAATATTTAAATCGGATTTGTTACATTCCTGATTCCAAACTTCTCGACTCAAACTCTATCTTCAGTTCCCTTGTAACGTAAACAAAACAATATAAACCCTCACTTAGACAGGCAAGGTTAATCATTTTGCAGATGATACAATTATTGGCCATGTGAACACGAAGTATTCGTATACTTCATATTCTCTCTCTCAGTGAGGGAAACAAATGTTGCAATCGGTATTTAATTTCTAAATATTGTCACATCCATATTTGTGATTTATGAACTGCCGTGGGTGTACATTGCATATCGCAACCTATTAAGGTAAAAGGAAATGCTGTTGTTGCTGTTATATCATAACATCTCATTGTAGCAGAGAAATATAGCCCTTCACTACTATGAACTGTGAAGAATTATTTGTTATACCTGGGTAAAATTGTAATGATTTCAATATAATACATCTTCTAAATCTACATGTAATACAGCTGTAATTATATGTATGTGAATGATTATGTGAGAGAAATATATAGTGATGGAAATACTCAGTAGATCAAGTCAAGTCAAGTCAAGTCAAGTTTATTCGTCACATACACATACGAGATGTGCAGTGAAATGAAAAGTGGCAATGCTCGCGGACTTTGTGCAAAAAGACAAACAAACAACCAAACAAACTCCAAACAGAATATAACAGTATCACACATTCTTTTCCATATTAAATATTGTGGGCGGAAGGAAAAAGGGGAAAAACAGCAATTTAAAAAAACCCAGTAGAGTGGTACAGTAAAGTTAGTCCCTGGTGAGATTGGAGTTTACAGTCCGAATGGCCTCTGGGAAGAAACTCCTTCTCGACCTCTCTGTTCTCACAGCATGGCAACGGAGGCGTTTGCCTGACCGTAGCAGCTGGAACAGTCCGTTGCAGGGGTGGAAGGGGTCTCCCATGATTTTATTGGCTCTGGAGTTGCACCTCCTGATGTATAATTCCTGCAGGGGGGCGAGTGAAGTTCCCATAGTGCGTTCGGCCGAACGCACTACTCTCTGCAGAGCCTTCTTGTCCTGGGCAGAGCAATTCCCAAACCAGATTGTAATACTTCCGGACAAGATGCTTTCCACAGCCGCTGAGTAGAAGCACTGGAGGATCCTCGAAGATCAGGAAGCATCTACAAAGAAAGCGATTTAATATAGACACAAAGAACTATAGATGTTGTTTTTTTTATATAAAGACAAAGTGCAGGAGTAACTTGGTGAGTTAGGGAGCATCTCTTGAGAACATGGATAATGTGACGTTTCAGGCCGTTTTTAGACATTTAATATTTCATAAAATATTCCTGAAACATCATCTAGCCATTCCCTCCACATTGCTGCTGAGTTCCTCCAGCACTTTGTGTTTTGCTCAAGTCGTAAGTTTAGTTTAGTTTAGAGATACAACGCGGAAACAGGACCTTCGGTCCACCGAGTCAACGCCGAACAGCGATCACCACACATTAACACTTATCCTACACTCACTAGGGGCAATTTACATTTATACCAGGCCAATTAACCTACAAACCTATACGTCTTTGGAGGTTGGGAGGAAACCAAAGATCTTGTGGAAAACCCAAGCAGATCACAGGGAGAACGTACAAACTCCATGCAGACTGCACCCATGGTCAGGATCGAACCTGGGTTCCCGGTGTTGTAAGGCAGCAACTCTGCCGCTGCGCCACCATGCTGCGCCGCCTTACTGAGCCACCGTGCTGCACCACCATGCTGTTGCCTGGACTGAGACTGAGATGGGGAACAGGAACCCAGCAGGGGGAATTGCATTGGCTGAGATTCATGATCAAGCCGAAACAGACATCACAAGTCAAATAACATTTGCAGGCCGAGTTCAATTTTTAAGAATTAAAAAAAATAATATAAACCAATATTATAAACATAAAAATACAAATAAACCAAGATATTGGAGTTGAATGTTCATAGATTGCTACTTCATGTGTTTAATAAATGCCACAGAATACAAATTTTATCCCATTGTAAACTGATTGACAGTTAAGTAGAATTCCCCGGCCTTCACAGAGTTATGTAACTTGGCTTCTCAACGGCTTAAAACAGAAAACTGTGCAAACTACTGCTCTGCGTTGATGAAACAAAAATATTGAATCAGCCAGCATTCCAGCATCAGGCTGGGTTAACTGTGTGATCCCACTGCACCAGGCAGGAATGTGGTACATTTCTCCCTGAATTCAGCCACGAGGAAAATGAGCTCTCTGAGCACAGGACAAATAATTCAGTTTAGCAGGGAAACTGGTGAAGATTTGATCATTCCCTCGCACGACCTCACAAATCTCATAATAAACATGCACTCCTTGCGCAATATTACCCACATCTCAATTCCATTCAGGTTCCCTTTTTAATTACAGAGCCACTGACAATCCACAGCGATCTAAGTTGCTGAAGGTCTGAGCTTGAATAAATTGCCTGTCACTCGCATCACCTTCAACCTGATTCCTTCCCGATTTGAATAGTCCATGGCATTATGCAACAACAATAATGGACTCGGCAGCAATTTATTATTAATGTTTCTCGGGAGCAGTTCAGGCACGCAGCTTTGCAATGTCTAATGTAATCTTAGTATACATCTGTTACCACCTTGCAGGCATTTTTAATTTTTACTGATGAGCTGTACATTGAAATAAAACAATATTTCATTAGTTAAAGGGATAATTGATTAAGTTTTAATTTAACCCACACATCTGAATTGACCATTCCTTTCTAATTAACAGTTTTATTTCCCTTCACTTCAGTCTCTATCCTTACCTCAGAGATGCAGTGAGAGAGGGATTATTCAGTGGGGAATTGCTCTCATTAGCTGCTTTCTTCAGGGCCCCCTGTTTTCCCTGTGAATCTATTGATTTGCAGCAGACCTGCCATGGTTAGATGGACACATCTTTAAGCACGCACATTATAAGCAGCACCCTGCTTTAAGCATTGGAAATTGAGTGTCGTCAGTGGCTGTTCCTCGTGGTACTGACTAGTCGGCTGAATTTGTTTACTGTTCTGCCTGCCTCTCTGCCACAGTTTGTCAACCAACTCCATTATTGAAAAAGATGATGTACTATTCATCAGTAGCCAGCCAGACTTTTTTTTTAAATCACCTTCCTCCCCCGATACCGGCTAGCCTTTGAAAATGCCTCTGCTGTTGGCCATCAATATAGTACATCTGTGAGTATATCAAACCTAAATCAATTAACAAATACATCTGTATGCCCATAGGTGGATGATATCGATAAATGTGTTTCTGCCAGTCATCGATTTATTGTCTGCGTTACACTTGGCCACAGTTATAGATTTGGATGTACTGTAAATAGACAGCGGGAAGCCTTATGCACATGCACACCAGCCCCAGGCAATTCTTCAGGTGATTCCTTCTGTACACGCAGCATAGTGGCTCAGAGAACATGTTCTCCATTCTAGGCCCGAGGCACTGGGCTTTGTCCTGTCACGTGGTCTACACCCACTTGGCCATGTTCTCCCAGAGATCTTTAAGCACGGGACAGACAGCACCCGTAGTCAGGATCGAACCCTGGTCTCTGACTCCATAAGGCAGCAACTCTACCACAACGCCACTGTATTACCTTGCAGAATATCTCAATTTGTAGGTACCAAAGATTTGTAGGTACCACAGTGAGCTCTAGGGGCTAGTGGAGTCAAGGGATATGGGGAGAAGGCAGGCACGGGTTATTGATACGGGACGATCAGCCATGATCACAATGAATGGCTCGAAGGGCAGAATGGGCTCGAAGGGCCGAATGGCCTCCTCCTGCACCTATTTTCTATGTTTCTATGAAAACTTAAGCTTTGCACATATGAGATGTAGATCTGACATAATAGCCTGAACTAGAAATGGATGTGCAACCTGGCAGATTTTCAGGAGATATTGAGTGATTCTGTGGCATCTCCCTCTTTATTTTCCCTCCCAATCTCCATTAACTTGTAAAAGCCGATGTCCTGTCAAATGCCCAGACAGCAATTGTGAGAAACACCCATTCCTGTGGCTGCTCACTAATCTCAAGAGAAGGCTTTTTTTTATGATGGTGATGCAAAATTATTTCAAGAAAAACACAGGGCAAAATAAAAAGGGCTGTGAGTGGTAGTGTCACTTATTATTGCCTAAAATGAAGAGACAGATCATGGATTTCAAGACTCCCGAGTTTCAACTGACTGAAATACATGTGGATTCCAGCTGGACAGTTTCAGCACACACATTAATTTGATACATTAGGATGAAGCGGCAATATTATAGATGCTTGATAAGTTGCTCTTTGAGGTATTCTCCATGGTCTAGAAATCCTATCTCCATGCACTGTATAATAATCCTTGCTGCACTGTTTAGCATACAAGTGAATTTGAATAATGAGATGACATTTCTAAATGTTATTCCTTCTTATGCAAGAGAGGAACAAAATATTATTTTTTAAAAATAGAACACAAGAGAGTGCAGATGTTGGAATCTTGAACAAAAAAATGAAGTGCTGGAGGAATTCAACAGGCCAGGCAGCATCTGCGGAGGAAATGGCCAGACAATATTTTGGGTGGGGACCCTTCTTCAGACAGGGCCACATTTCTACCAAAGTAGCATTTAGCATTTGCCACATGGTCTCCCCCCCTATAGAGAAATCAAAAATGGATTAGTTAAATGTTCTGTGTTTGAAGGAACGGCAGATGCTGGATAAAACCAAAGATAGACACAAAATGCCGGAGTAACTCAGCGGGACAGGCAGCATCCCTGGAGAGAAGGAATGGATGACATTTCGGGTCGAGACCCTTCTTCAGACTGACGTCAGGGGAGTTGGAAATAGATAGATAAGGAAGTGTGAAAGTGTGAAAGGTGGTTAAATGGTCTGCTGCACACCTGCATTTAGTCACAGTTCACAACTCCAACCTCATCTACTGAGTATTCTCAGTGTGGACTCCTATGTATTGGCGAGACCAAGCGCAGGTTGGGAGGTCGTTTTACTGAACACCTACACTCAGTCGCGATCTACTGGTTTCCCGGTTTTTAACTCCCCTTCCCATTCCCATACTGACCTTTCTATCCTGTGCTTCATCCACTGTCAGTACGAGACCGCGCGCGAATTGAAGGAACAGCACCTCATAGTTCGCTTGGGCAGCTTACAAGCCAGCGGTATGAAAGTTAATTTCTCTAATTTCAAGTAACCCTTGCATTCCCTGCCTTATCCCCATATCCCCGTGGCTGCCTTATCCCCATATCCCTTGATTCCACTAGCCCCTAGAGCTCTATCAAACTCTCTCTTAAATCCATCCAGTGATTTGGCCCCCACTGCCCTCTGTGGCAGGGAATTCCACAAATTCACAACTCTATGGGTGAAAACGTTTTGTCTCACCTTAGTCTTAAATGGCCTCCCCTTTATTCTAAGACTGTGGCCCCTAGTTCTGGACTCGCCCAACATTGGGAACATTTTTACTGCATCTAGCTTGTCCAGTCCTTTTATAAATTTATATTTTTTCTATAAGACTTCCTTCTAAACTCCAGTGAATAGAAGCCTGGTCTTTTCAATCTTTCTTCATATGACAGTCCCGCCATCCCAGGGATCAATCTTGTGAACCTACGCTGCACTGCCTCAATCACAAGGATGTCCTTCCTCAAATTAGGAGACCAAAACAGTACACAATACTCCAGATGTGGTCTTACCAGAGCCCTATACAACTGCAGAAGAACCTCTTTACTCCTATACTGAAATCTTCTTGTTATGAAGGCCAACATTCCATTAGCTTTATTCACTGCCTGCTGTACCTGCACGTCAACTTTCAGTGACTGGTGTACAAGAACACCCAGATCTCTCTGCACCTCCCCCTTACCTAACCTAACCCCATTGAGATAATAATCTGCCCCCTTGTTTTTGCCGCCAACTTGGATAACCTCACATTTATCTATATTATACTGCATCTGCCACGCATCTGCCCACTCACTCAACCTGTCCAGGTCACCTTGCAACCTCCTACCATCCTCTTCACAATTCACACTGCCACCCAGCTTTGTGTCATCCGCAAACTTGCAAGTGTTGCTCCTAATTCCCTCTTCCAAATCATTAATATATATGGTAAACAGTTGCGGCCCCAACACCGAGCTTTGTGGCACTCCACTCGCCACTGCCTGCCGTACTGAAAAGGTCCCGTCCACTCCTACTCTTTGCTTCCTCGATGAAGCATTTTTTCTCCATCTCCCCGATGTGGAAGTAAAGAGCAGAGCACAGATACGAGGTGAAGTGAAGCACCACCAAACAACGCAGCAATCCAACCGCCGCCATCTTAGCTGGGAGCCTAAATTTCCACATCTTTTACATTCACCTCTCGTTTTCCAGGCGAACATCAGATCTGCCTGCACTTGAAACTGAAGCTCAGAGAGATTGTCCATGGAAATGGAGCTAGAATGCGATCAACTCCTACACTGGAATGTATACAACCAACTCCCGCATTGGAACATTGTGCTCGTGTGAGCATTTGGACGTTACAAGTCGACAACTCATGAGTCTCACAGACTGCGATAGCTCTATCCAGAGTTATTGCAGGATCATGGACAAGCTTCCTTCTGAAGAAGGGTTTTGGCCCGAAACGTTGCCTATTTCCTTCGCTCCATAGATGCTGCTGCACCCGCTGAGTTTCTCCAGCTTTTTTGTGTAACCTTCCTTCTCAGCTTGTCATTTAAAAGACCACATACCAACCCTAATAAATTCTCTAAAAAATTTGTCTTTGAGATCGCAAAATCTGCAAGTTCCGGCAGCCTTCTTGATAGCACAAACAAAAGATTCAATAATTTTGTTATCATTCTGGTATCTTGAGAAAAATTTCACACGTTCGATGAGTGGATTAGCTTGAGGGTCACACAACTGTCAAAACTTTCTCTTGAGACACTGCGGGTCATCTGGCAACTCAGCCGGGGTTTCACTATAGACAGGTTGATGAGTTAGTTCCCCAGCATACACAAACTGCTGTGTTCATTTGTAAACTTCAAGGCCTGCGAGCAGAAGGACCATACTTGCACGGACCACTGCAGACGTGTCATGAGAAGTTGCAGCAATTAACAAATCATACTGTCGCTCAAAGGAGTGGGTCAGGTTTTCTGAAACCTTCAGCCATGTCTGAGACGATGAAAAGCCTTGTAAATAACAGCCAAAGTCAAACCGATATCCCACCTCCGACACCATGTGCAAAGTACTTATGATACAGAGTCATTATATATCAAAACAAGTACTTTAATTTGTATACATACAGAGACCATCGAGATGTACTGTACGCTCCGAATCGTAAGTTAAAACTAAAACACAACATGGCTGCCCGCATGCATGAGTTGGCGGTGGTGTGGGAAACTGGACATGGATTATGCATCAGGTCATCAGCAATAAAACCACATGGATCAAATCAGCAATACTGTTTGATCTACAGGCGGCATGGTGGCACAGCAGTAGAGTTGCTCCCTTACAGCGCTTACAGCGGTGGAGACCCGGGTTCAATCCTGATTACGGCTGCTGTCTGTATGGAGTTTGTACGTTCTTCCCGTGACCTGTGTGGGTTTCCTCCGAGATCTTCAGTTTCCTCCCACACTCCAAAGACGTACAGGTATAAAGGTAAATTGGCTTGATAAATGTAAAAAAATTCACTAGCGTGTGTAGAATAATGTTAATATGCGGTGATCGCTGGTCAGCTTGGACCCTGTGGGCTGAAGGGCCCGTTTCCCTGCTGTATCTCTAAAGTAAACTAAGTTCTGGCAGAAACAAAGGCACTGCAGAGTTGATGCCTCACATCAAAGCTTTATGTGGGGTGTTTGCAAATTGTACACTTCACCCAGTATGAGTTTGGACATTACAACACAGGTACAAGCCCTAGAGGCCCACAATGTCTGTCCAGGACAAGATGCCAAGACCAAAGCTTATTTGTCCATACATAATTCATATCCCTGTATGTTCATGTACCTATCCAAAGGTCTCTTAAATGCCAGTATCACAAAATAAACAAAATTAAGGTTTAATCATGGAGGCATTTTTTTTGTAAATTTAGTTATTGTATATGTGTGTTAGAAGTAAATCCAACAAACCCCAGTGTAAAAAATAAAACTTGCCCAACACATGTCCTTTAAACTTTGCTGCTTTCACCTTAAACCTATGCCTTCTACTATTTGATATTTCCATCCTAGGGTATACATTCTGACTGTCTCCCCTATCTGTGCCTCACATAATTTTATATACTTCTATTGGGCCTCCCCACAACCTCCGGCATTCCAGAAAAAAACAATCAGCTAAAACCCCCCAAATCCAGAAATTATTCTGCTCAACATCCTCTGCACCCTTTCCAAAACCTCCATATCATTCCTGTAATGGAACAACAAGAACTGCTTGTGCTCCAAATGTGGCCTAACCAAAGCCCTATAACACTGCATCATGACTTCCTGACTCTTGTACGCAATGCCTCAACCAATAAAGGCAAGCATAACCACATGATTTCATTACCACTCAATCTGGTTGTGTCACCATTTACCGACAGTTATTGATTTGGATGCCTCTGTACATCGATGCTGTTAAGGGTCATGTCATTAATTGTATATCGTTCCGCTTACATTCGACCTCCCAAAGTGCAACACTTCACTTCCTCTGATTGAACTGCATCTGCTATTTTTCTGCCCATCTCAATAGCTGATCTATATTCCACTGGATACTTAGACAGCCTTCCTCGTAGTCCGCGACCCCAACAATCTTGGTGGAATCTGCAAACTTACTAACCAGCCCATCTACATTTTGATAGCTTAATTGCTGCCATAAATTTCCCTTTGTGTGTGGGAGAGTGGTAGAATCTGAGTGTGGGTGGGAGAGGTGGAATTAATAGGACTGTGAGGCGAATAGATTGCAGTCAAAATTGATGAAGAGTGGAATAGCTTAGTGAGCAGACAGAGACTTAATGGGCCAAAAGAGACTGCATCATAATGATTTATGGTTTGGTAAATCTGGAAGACCTCTTCTTCAAAGCTCTCCGAGGCTGTGCATAACACCAACATGTACACATCCACATTAAAAGTTATGGGATATTTTTAATTAATATTCAAAATAATATTTAAATCTCATTTCTCTCCATCCTAAATGCACTATCAAATAATGGAGTCCATGATTTTCCTCTGCTGCCTTTCCTACATTTCCTTGCATAAACACCCTGTTTAGTTGGCTGTCAGACCATGTCAGTTTAAGAATAAAGGGTTGGCCATTTGGGATTGAGGAGGAAAAACTTTTTCACTCAGAGAGTTGTGAATCTGTGGAATTCTCTGCCACAGAAGGCAGTGGAGGCCAATTCACTGGATGTTTTTAAGACAGTTAGATATAGCTCTTAGAGCTCATGGAATCAAGGGATATGGGGAGCAAGCAGGAACGGGGTACGGATTTTGGATGATCAGCCATGATCATATTGAATGGCGATGCTGGCTCGAAGGGCCGAATGGCTTACTCCTGCACATATTTTCTAGGTTTTACAACATAGGAGCAGAATTAGGCCATTCAGTCCATTGAGTCTGTTCCGCCATCATGACTGATCTATTATTTCCCTCTCAACCCCATTCCCCTTCCTTTGCCCCGTAACCTTTAATGCCCTTACTAATCGAGAACCTATAAATCTCCGCTTTAAAAATGCCCAATGACTTGGCTTCCATATCCATCTGTGGCAATGAATTCCACAGATGCATCACCCTCTGGCTGAATACATTTTTCCTCATCTCCATTCAAAAGGGATGTCCTTTTATTGCGTAAACAGAGGCTGTGCGCTCAGATTCTCATAGCGTCAGCAGGCAATTTCACTCTGGAATAAATCATAGGCAAATCGTGTTGTATGCTCACCTGAAGCCTGCGCATGCATTCTGCAACGCAAGTCATTAGGTAACAAATAAGAGCCGAAGTGCTGGTAAATTTATTCCATTCGTGGCCCTGACAGACTCAGGCCAACTGGAGTCCCCTGACTTCTCTTGCTAATTTTAGTTTAGGGATACAGCGCGGAAACAGACTCTTCGGCCTAGCAAGTCCGCGCTGACCAACGATCCCCGAACTCTAACACTATCCTACACACACTAGGGAAAATGTACAATTTTATCAAAAGCAATTAACCTTCAAACCTGTACATCTTTGGAATGTGGGAGGAAACCTGTGATCCCGGAGAAAACCCACGCAGGTCACGGGGAGAACGTACAAACTCCGTGCAGACAAGCACCCATAGTCAGGATCGAATCTGGGTTCTCTGGCGCTGTAAGGTAGCAACTCTACCGCTGCGCCATCGTGACTGCTCTTGTTAATATTTCCAATTGACCATGATATGCCCTGACCGAATGGGAGAGGGCTGCAGTTAATTTTCTACCAACCAGTCCCAGATATGCTGAGTTGAGAAGCATTCCAGACAGATAGAGTGCAGCAGAGTGTGAGGAATTAAGACTGTAACACCCACATCCTGCCCCTCTGCACATGATTAAGGGCCTGCTGTTAATGTTTTGCATTTACAATCGTGGACTGTGAGGTCCCAGTCTTATAAATAGAAGTAAATCTGCATTTTTATTACCGGGCTAGGATTTAAATCAATGCCTTGGGATTTGAGGAGATTATGTAGCAAAAACATGTTCCTTTTGTTTGCTTTAACTCCATCAGGGCAAATGTTTAAAGTGTGATATACATTGGAATAGACTTGTTTATTAGAATTGTCAGAAGAATCTAGGGCCCCTTCCTTCAGCTATGTTTCTACAATCCAAACAGCTGTGTCAGAAGGATATTTAAGAATCCAACATTAAGCATGGGAGGTAGAAAGCCATTCTCAGGAAATTCTACTTCTTTCCAAAATCGATGTAAAAATGTTTAAATTGTCCTGTTTTTTTTTTACTGTCAAAGC
This sequence comes from Leucoraja erinaceus, assembly GCF_028641065.1. NCBI lineage: Eukaryota > Metazoa > Chordata > Chondrichthyes > Rajiformes > Rajidae > Leucoraja > Leucoraja erinaceus. The sequence continues at coordinate 66,344,119 of NC_073383.1, read as the reverse complement.
AAAATCACAGAAATCAACTGTCTCTTATTGCTAATTAAAAAAAAAAACAGATAATACTCATGAAACTGTAGTTATCCCAATTAGTTTAATTTAGCTGTGTCTCGAGCCCTGTAGACGGATGCAACATTGAGTGGTGTAATGGCTGCTGTTGACAACAGTAGTTCCCCAGCTATTCTGTTTGTAGGATGACATTTTTTCTACTTTTTTCTTTTTCAAGTGGATTTCACTAACAATAATAATATTCAGTTTATGTTCCCCTTTGATACACCTCTTTGTGGAACACTAACACGTTGAATGTTGGTCACCAATACGAGGCAGAGAGGAATGTAAATCCTACGTCCACAGGGTGGCACGGTTGTGCAGCAGTAGAGTTGCTGCCTTACCGACCCGGTTCGATCCTGACTATGGTTGCATTCTGTACGGAGTTTGTACATTCTCCCCGTGATCTGCATGGATTTCTCTCCAAGATTTTCACTTTCCTCCCACACTCCAAAAACCTACAGTTTTGTAGGTTAATTGGTGTGGTATAAATGTCCCCGGTATGTGTAAGATAGTGCAGTGACGGGTTGAGGAAGTGGGCTAACATAGGACCAGTGAAAATGACTGATTGCTGGTCAGTGTGGACTCAATAGGTTGAAGTACCTGTTCCCGCGCTTTCTAAACTAAACTGAACCAAACTAGAACTTGCATGTTTAAACCTAAGCTGAGATAAATAAGAGTCCTATGAACATCTAGTCTTACAATGGAAGCTCAATTCAAGGTCATTGAAGGACATGGAATAATGTTAGCAAAATGAAGGTTGGCTGGAAATCATTTCAAATCTAATTGAATAAGTTGAATGGGCTTCACCTGGTACCATGCAGCTATTTAGTGGCATGTTTAGTTTAGAGATACAGCATGGAAACAGGTCCTTCAACTCACTGAGTCCATACGAACAAACCATCAATCATTCATTTTCACTGGTCCTATGTTCCCCACATCCTCAACCCCTCCCTACATGGTAGATGTTTATAGAGGCTAATTAACCAACAAACCCACACATTTTGGGATGTGGGATGAATCAGGAGCATCTGGAGTAAACCCACAAGGTCACAGGAAGAACGTGCAAACTCCACACAGACACTGCCCGAGGTCAGTATCAAAGCTGGGTCTCTGGCACTGTGAGGCAGCAGCTCTCCAATCTGTAGCACTGTGCTGACCTGTGCCAACCTGAATCACTGGATATGTCTGAACAAGGGTCTCGACCCGAAACGTGTCTGAAGAAGTGTCTCGACCCGAAATGTCACCCATTCCTTCTCTCCAGAGATGCTGCCTGTCCCACTGAGTTACTCCAGCATTTTGTGTCTATCTTCGGTTTGAACCAGGATCTACAGTTCCTTCCTACACAAATAGATTTGTGAATTTGAATCCCACCAGAGCAACTAGGACATATCACTGTGATTGAATAATGTTTGAAATATAATTCATGGTGAACATTAATGCTGTTAAAAATGAGAAGAACTTTTTTCACACAGAGAGTGGTGAATCTCTGGAACTCTCTGCCACAGAGGGTAGTCGAGGCCAGTTCATTGGCTATATTTAAGAGGGAGTTAGATGTGGCCCTTGTGGCTAAGGGGATCAGAGGGTATGGAGAGAAGGCAGGTACGGGATACTGAGTTGGATGATCAGCCATGATCATATTGAATGGCGGTGCAGGCTCGAAGGGCCGAATGGCCTACTCCTGCACCTAATTTCTATGTTTCTATGTTTCTAAATGCATCTGCTTCATTGACACCCCTTCAGGGAAGAGAATCATACAACCAGTTGGGATTATTTATCTTCAGATTGCCAAAGAGGTTCACTTTTGCCCTCTGTGCGGCCAAGTTGGTTGAACTGCTATCTCACCATGGCAGAGACCCGGGTTCAATTCTGACACCGGGTGCTGTCTGTGTGGATTGAGCACGTTCTCCCTGTGACCACGTGGGTTTCCTCCTGCTTCCTCCCACATACCAAAGACGTGCAGGTTTATAGGTTCATTGGCCTCTGTGAATTGCCCCGAGTGTGGATGCAGAAGTGTGATAGCATAGAACCTTTTTGAACGGGGTTATCGCTGATCAGCATGCACTTGGTGGGCTGAAGGGCCTGTTCCCGTGCTGTATCTTTCATACAATCACTCGTCTAAACAATAATTGTTGGATTTGCCAGTAACACCCACATCCAAGAACTAAATTCACAACAAAATGCCTCAGTGATTAAACAATAATTTTGTTTCTTTTGTGATCGATGCTGCCTGATCTGCTGAGTAGTTTCAACATCTTCTGTTGGATTGATTTTGTTCCTTTTGTTCTCGATGCTGCCTGACCTGTCGAGTTTTGTTCTTTTGCTATAAACACTTCTTGCATTATCTATTTTTGCGTTAGGAAATTTACCAAATGGGCTGAATAAGAAAATCTACTATTATTAAAACTCTATTTCGAGTGGTAGAGTGTGGAAACAGGCCCTTCTGCCCAACTTGACCACACCGGCCAACACGTCCCAGCTACACTAGTCCCACCTGCCTGCGTTTGGTCCATGTCCCTTCAAACCTGTCCTATCCATCTATCCTATTAATTTGTCATTCTATTTAATACTACATAAACATAAACACTGGAATAGTGGCCAATATTTATTTGTAACAGCTGAAGCAAGTTGTAGATGACACGAATTAGCTTCTTGTGCCGAAAGAAAATATTTTCATAGCTGTGCATAGCCATTACTGTGCTAATGATAATTCATTATTATAAGCAACTGCGCTTATTTTACTCTAATGTGTACAGTATATAGTAGGCAAGGATATTCCCTGTGCACAAATATTTAGTAATGTGGTAAATTGCTCATATATAATTAAACCAGAGCTCATCAGAAGAGAAATGTAAAATAGTTCATATTATAATTAGTAGTGTTGCAATGGAAGTACAGTACATGGGTACCATTGATCCTCTTGATAGCACCTCTTCAAGTGAGTGTTATGGGAGAGAGGGAAGAAATATTCAAGTGTTAACTGTCCACATTTTCAGCAGAAAATATCCAGGTCTGGTCTAAAGTCGGAATAAATATCTCCTAAGTACTGTCTGTATCTTTCATTCCTTTTCCCCTTACTCTCAGTCTGAAGAAGGTTCTCGACCCAAAGAGTCACCTATTTATTTTCTCCACATATGCTGCCTGACCCGTTGAGTTACTCCAACTTTTTGTCTGGATAACAAACATTAATAAGAATTCTGAAGACTATCCTGCATTCATAATTCTAGGATATTGAAATATCCTGTGGGACTTCTCAACCTCATGGTTCACTAGTTTCAGCTGAATCTGAATGGAACCCAAATACCATATCAATACTGTCACAGCAGAATCAATGGTAAGTTCCATAGAGACTTTAAAAAAAAATCTTCGATGCAAACTGACACAGGAAAGTTTCCGTAAAATATCCATGTAATATGAAGAGTCTATGCAAAATCTCTTTGTATACAAAAATATGAAGGGCACAGATAGGATAGATAGAACAAAACTTCACCCCCTTTGCAAAGATATTTAAGCTGAGAGGTTGAGAACTTTTTCAGAGGAAATGGTAATGGGCCTGTCCCACTTAGGCGATTTTTCCCGGCAACTGCCGGCGACTGTCATAGTCGTAGCAGGTCGCTGAAAAAACAGATACTGGACACCCCTACGACAATGTCTACAACAACTTACCACCTAGTCGATGTCAAGCTACGGCAACCTACCGACAACCGGCGACCCATTCGGATGTCCACCGACGACCATACCTACGACAACCTCCTTCCACCCATGCAAAGCTACGACAAGGTACCACCATGTTGGCGACAATTGAAGACAACTTAAGACAATTCAGTTGCCGGTACCTGTCGCTGGTTGACATAGGTCGATGTAGGTAGTTGCCAATGGAATTCACCAAAGTCAGCACCGGCGAAAACCTACGTCATCCTGGCGACAACCTCAAACAAGTCAACTGTCGCTGACTGTCACCGAAAAGTTTTGAACATTTCAAAATCCAGCAGCGACCAGAATAACCCAACGATTATTTGGGCGACTGAGGAGGCTACTCACGACCATACAGGCGACACCCCGGCGACCATGTGGTGACAGCCTAGTCGCCTGTAGTCACCTTAAAAATCGCCTAAGTGGGACAGGGGCGTAAGAATCCAGAAGAGACTGCCTGAGAATCAAGTACTCTAAGAATATTTAATAAATATCTACACAAGTGCTTAAATCGATACAGACCAATTGCTGCTAAATGAATTTGTATATATACCTGATTGATGGTTGACATGAACGTGATGGGCTGTAGGGGCTGTTTCTATGCTGCTTGACTGAGATTAACATGTTTAACATGTCCCTCTGTTGTGTAAAGTCTTGTCTATTTTCCTATTGTCATCCTGTTACCAGAGAGGAGTTGATAAACATGCAACCACAACTTCTCTTAAAATCTTGTCTCTTGAAGAAGAACGACCACAGCATTGCAAACCTGATTTTACTTCGGAGTCACGTGAGTGACTTCGTGAAGAACCCCGCTTCCACGCATGCGTGTCATATCGCTACACGCATTGCAACGAGTCACACAGGGGGGAACGGCGTTCCCCAAGCGGGAGAATTTGAAAGTCGGGAACAGCAGGTAAGAGACTCTGCGTTCCTTTTTTACTACTTACTTTTAGGTGGCTGCGGAAAGCCGGCGGGGAGACCTGTGGAAGGCGAGCAGCCAGCAGCAGCAACAGCACGAGTTTCCCTGGAGGGGAACAACCTGAGCCCGACTTTGCTCCCGCACCGGCAAAATTCACCTCTCGGCCGGGCGGAAAGCAAAGTAAAAAAGGTCCCTATGCCAGTCTCAAACGAGACTGGCTTGGGAGCAGTCGGTAGCAGCCAGCGCAGAGGCTGCGGGACAGACAGCTCGGACCAGCGAGGGGCTCGGAACACTCAGCGAGTGCAGCGGCACTGATGGAGTCGGAACGGGACGTTCGGGCTGAAAACCTTCTTCACAAGGTAAGGCCCAGGGTCCAGGGGATCCATAGGAACAGCCGGGGTTACCGGCTGCGGAACTGCCGCGAAGGACCAGGCCCGTGAACACCGGGGTCGGTCCAAGCGGCTCGAACCCGACACAGGGAACGACGGTCACCGGCGGGAGAAGGAAAGTCGGGAACAGCAGGTAAGAGACCCTGCGTTTCCTTCAACTTACCTTCTAGGTGCAGACATGGACCAGGTCCATGTAAGGCCGGCGGGAGAACCACGGAGGAGCGGCAGCGGCAGCAGCAGCGGCAGCGGCAGCAGCAGTGGGAGCCGGCAGCTGCAGGAGCACCGGCAGCTGCAGCAGCACTAACAGCTGCAGGAGCACAGACAGCGGCAGCAGCACAGGCAGCAGCAGTGGCAGCTGGCACTTCGTGAGGAGCTGGCAACGGCAGGAGCAGCATGGGCACATCGATTCCCGGAGAGGGAAAAACACCTGTGCCCAACTTCGCTCCAGCATGGTGAGAAAGTTCATTTCTCGACAGCAAAGGACTTTGCAGTTGACTGGCTGCAATCTACTACAAGGGACCAGTATGTGAGTACCAGGGTCAGTCCCATCGGGGTTTTAGTTACAATAATTGCTTCTCGGCTTTTTGGCTAAGATCAAGTGTAGTATCTGTTCTTATCAGTTTAATATCTGATACACCCCTTATCTACGGACCATATATATTAAATAAAAACTATAGTAGCTGTTATCATCAGTTTTAATGTCTTATATGTCCCTTAGCTAAGGACCATATAAGTAGGAGTGCCCAGAATTGAGGGCATTAGAGTGGGGTTGGCCGGCTGCAACGACCACTAGGGACCAGTACCGTCAGTACGGGGGTCGGTCCCAGGGGTCTAAGATAAAGGAGCAGCCAGGAGTGCTGAGAGCGTTGAAGCCAGGTTAAAGGAATAGATGGAAGCAGCTGTGCCAGTTATCCCCCTCACCGGCCATATCCACTTCACGGAAGGAAGGACAAAACTGGAGAAGGAGGACCATGGAACAGCGGGCAGCCAGCAGCAGCCAGCGGCACTTGGATCAACCGTAGTGGGATCAGCTGTGCCTGATGTCGGCCCCGCACCGGCCAGATCCATGTGACCGAGCGGTAGGCTAGACACAAATTAAACAAGGTAGTGGACTCAGAAGGGTCCGACTTTGCATAAAACCACCGGCAACCAGCGCCCGAGAGGGCTGGAGCGGGAAGAAGCGGTGTATGGAGCCTTGCTCCAACGTGATAAAACCACAGCAGTACCTCTTTGAGGGCTGCACAATGCTTCTACCCCATCAGAGGGGAGCACTGTGGGTCAGTTCTGGGTTGACTTGCAAGAGGGGTCCGCAGAACAAAAGACAAGTGGGCAGCAGTTAAGCCCCACAGGGGTACCCCGTGCGGGACCCTAGAGATCTCTAACTCTATAAAAAAGAGTAGGCAGGACCCTGATGGGCCAGAGCCTGGTAATACAGCGTCCCATGATCCTAACACAGCAGGGACTCTGCTGGACATGGTGGCTGATTACTTTAGCCAAGTCAAACATGGGTAGACTTGGATCCAGGATGGCAATAGTATTACTATATGTCTGGCCACATACGCCAACAAGGGGAAAAAATTTACAAACACTGGCCAGACATCTGCCACCTGGCAACGGTGAGGCATTACAGGTGCCCAGTGTAAACCAATGCATTTGGCAGCATATGGACGAACATCAGGAACCAGGACCTCAAGATCCAGAGAACCTTCAAGGGATTGACGGAAGGCATCATAGCATACACCCGCACCCTGGACTAAACGTAGGTAACCAAAGACCATCAAGACGCACTAGATCTGTTTAATAATATGCAATATGACCTGAACTACAAGTGGAAGGCGGCCATTCAGCCAGCACTAGGACCCCAAAAATGCTACCATTTGCAAACAAAGAACTGTGTGTGGACTAAGCCAAGACACTGGGGCTCATTAAGGCCAGCGCAAGGGCCTATTTTGGAGCATGATACCAGCCACAGGCAAGGCCATAAAAAATGTGGCTCATACCAGTAGCAGTGTCAGAAATCAATATAACCTGCAGGATCCGTTTTAGGGTATGGCCAGGGCGGCCACCCTGGAAGATGCGGAAGCCTAAACCTCCCACACAACCCCGAACAAGAAATATTAAACCAGAACCTTATTTTCTTCTGTTAAAATAGGGACCTACGAGGGTAGGGGAGGTTGCAACACTACAGTTATGTATGGTATATAATCACTACAGATTCATATAATCTCAGCAGTATTCAGGGTTATCTGATAGGGTTTTTCTCATCCCAATAGCCACAGTACATCATACACCAGAAGGGCATTTTGTCCTTACATAAACCAAACAATCTAAAACCCACATGGTGCTACAAGATTTGTACACGAAAGATTGGATTGAACATATTTATTAAAATAAAATAGAGTAGGGTTGCAGGATTATCATTGATTTAACCCTAAACACATTTGTTCTAGATATTCATTTTAAGATGGATGCTCTTATTATTGATAAAGACTTGGTGTCAGTTGCGGGTTTCTATATGGCAGGCATTGACTCAATAGAGGAACTTTGGCAATATAGAGCTTACAAAAGGGGCAATCATTAGCCCCAATATTATGTACTAAAATTCGTAAACCAGCTTGGCATTGTTATGTAAATAAGCCATAGGGTGAGGTTTTCCCCCGTTCGGACCCATCAATGGGGTACTAGGGTAAATTCAACCACACTCGGCATCTGGAATTTTCAGAGTACCCGACTGACCTTCTCAATCATGGTTTTCAGTCTTACAGGGGATGGTGTTAGAACCATGTTCCCTATGAACATTGCCAAAAAATTGTTGATTTATCCAGTGACTGGAGACTCCATGCCATAACACTATGGATTTATTGATTTGTAGAGTCTAACAGACCCACTATACTGTCAGACAGGACGATGAATCTCATCTCATCTGCACTAAGACTGTCAACACGGAAGCAGTACCTTGGACACATCAAGAAATGGGGCATATACTGCTTGGACAACAATCTCGGCCAAAAACATTCTGGCCGTATTGGGATTTTAACAAGCCTCCATTAGGATAATCGATGGAGCTACAGTGCCATTAATAGTGCCACAAGTGCACTCTCCAATTACCTATCACAAGGATCGGAACAGCACGCGGTGGGAGCGCACCCCTGGTAAGCAAACCAGGTACTCCGAAATCTGGGACGTGGGTGTCGTTTTCTCAACATGCTGAGGAGCTTGTAGCTCATAACAGCGTTGTCACCTCAGTAACAGACCAGGAAGATGGTTATGCTCATCGTGTTATTTACCGCACAACAAGTCCAGCCATTAAGCAAACAGAGCCTGGACTCCCTGATCATCTCACCGAGAAACTGGTGTTGTCATACAGGATTTAATAAAAGAAAACAGATCGGGTTCCTCGGGTCTAGGGTTTGATTTTATGGTACACCCATATGGCAAACGACTGTGTATAACAAGACACATCTAACAATACATAGCATATACTCGGAACATTCGAGGTCAGAGTATGGAGTTGTTTATCTCTTACAAGAAACTGCATGATAGGGTCACGACTCAAACTATATCAAGGTGGCTCAAAATGGCAGGAATAGACACTGATGTTCCAACTCTCATTCCACCAGGACTGCAGCAACATCCGCAGCAATATTGTACAGGTACCCACAGACCAAATCCCCAGAATGGCAGGAGGGTCATTTAAAAAAAGGGTTTTTCCACAGGTTGTATAATAAACCAGTTTATTTGGAGCCATCATTGTATTAAGAAAACATTTTAGGTTCAACAAAATAATTTGCCCGATAGGTTACAGGGTTATGATTCTCAAAATTTTAAAAAGTGTTATATTTTTTCGTTATACCACACAACTCTTTGTATAATTGTGTTTTAAAACTACTAATGATGCTCTCTCCCAATACCCAAGGCAGTTGTGAAGCATGGACTCGTTCCATGGCATGAGGTCACAGAGCTTTGAAATCTTCACGAAGTCACTCACGTGACTCCGAAGTAAAATAGTAAGATTAAACGAGAACTTACCAGTTTGAAGTTTGATCTGTATTTTATGAGGAGTTACGATGAGGGATTTCGTGCCCTCCGCTCCCACCCTCGTATGATCATATCAAAAACTGGTATCTCTTTGATAATCTTACTATGTTAGATCATTATAGGTTCCTGTGACCTCACACCGCTGCTTTGAAGTATGACACGCATGCGTGGAAGCGGGGTTCTTCACGAAATCCCTCATCGTAACTCCTCATAAAATACAGATCAAACTTCAAACTGGTAAGTTCTCGTTTAATCTTACTAATCTTGCTGATTGATAGAGCTCAGCTATTCAACGCTGTAATCAACTGTACCTATAAGGCACTTTGAAAGAGACACAAAGCGCTGGAGTAATGCAGCGGGTCAGGCAACATCTCTGGAGGACATTTCAGATCGGGACCCTTTATTAGGCACTTTATTGGATATTTACATTGAGCCAGTTAAGGAGGTAATGGAGCAAATAACTAGAAGCTTTTGTACAGAGAGAGAGAGTAAAGAGCTTTTTAAAGGAGGAAAGAATGAAAGAGGCCGGGTTGTTTCAGGTGAAATGCTTACATTACATTCCAGCACTATTTAAATGTATTCACTATTTGAATGACTCATTTGCAATAAATAAATTAACACCCACAATGGAATTGTGCAGGGAGAAGTTAAGGCAACATGTTCATAAGTGTGCTAAAATAACACAAGGAAAAAACGAACCCCTCTAATAACATAGCTTCAAAATCACCAATTGCAACTCCCACTTTGCATTTGATAACGTTCATCAGAATATGTATTCGCAAACTTTGTTCTCCATCTCAATCTGCATGGTTGGCTGCGTTTGATAATTGGAGAGAATGTGTTGCTATTGACGCAGGGTCTGCAATGCAGCTTGCATGCTTTCAGTGTATTTCTTAACCTTTTAATAATGGATAATCACCAGACCATGAAGGCCTGTTGTTGCCCTGCAGTGGACTGGGAGGAAATGGCCGAGCCTTGCCTGATAACAAATCATTTTCTTCCTACAAATGTCATCTGAATAATAAGCATTTGAAACTGATGATACGTTTATTTGAAATACCTCTGGGGTAAAGGAAAGGTGACGGCAACTGGGAGTGAACCCATACTTCAGTCGGACTTAAACCCAGGTGTCTGTCTGATTTACCGACAAGGTTCATTAAACAACTTAACATTTACTGCTTTGTTGACAGATGCCAAGGATCTCGGTTTGAACTTGCGGATCAAAATATTCACGCACATTCTGGATGTCATTCCCTGGGTTTGAATTTGCTATTGCACAAGATGTAATGTACAGCAAGGGTGCAATCTACTGTGTAAGGGGCCATATGTGAAGGGAGCAAGCAAAGGTGCAGCACCTCCTAGCATTTCTCCACACAGAACATTACATCACTTTCAAGGCATTTCTATATGTCATTCCAAAACTAGCAAATCTAAATTGCTTCTTATGCCCTTTGCTGTGAAACTATGTATGTCCGTTCCCCTAGTTGAGTGTGCTTTGCCACCTGATGGTAATGGTGCATAGAAATTAAATACAAACCTTTCTCCCAGGGTGGAAATGTCCAACACCAGCGGCCATAGCTATAAGGTGAGAGGGGGAAAGTTTAATGGAGATTGCAGGGCAATGTATTTTTGCGCATAGTGGTGGGGCTCTAGAATGCATTGCATTTAAAAGGCTTTTTGGTAGCCACATGGAATACCAAGGAATAGAGGAATATGGATCATATATAAGCAGATGAGATCAATTTAACTTGGCATCATTTTTGGCACAAATATTGTGGGCCGAAGGGCCTGTTCCTATGCTGTATTGCTCTATGTTCTAAATTAGATTTTTTTAACCTCAGGGCCATGGTATAGGGAGGGATGGATTGAAATCAATGCCTGAATGTTTCAATGTCTGGTAGAGTTATATTTGATTTAATTTATTGTCATTGTCTTCAATGAAGAGACAACAAAATTATTTTTCCCTTACAGTCATACAAAAAAAATAAAATAAAAAAAACACAAAACACAGACAGAACACAGTAGCCCACAACAAAAACATCCCCACAGCAGCACCAAAGTTCCCCACTGTGAGGGAAGGAACCAAAGTCCAGTCAACCTCCTCACCGATGTTCCCCAATGTTCACCCATGGTCGGGGCCTCCTGAGCACCCCGTAGTCGCCGCTACGGGCGGCCCGATGTTCAGGCCCTCTCGCCGGGAACCTCTCGTCGTCCACCTCCCACCGGAGTCCGCGGCTCCCGATGTCCACAGGCCGCGCTGGGCGGAGATTCGCGCTGGCGACCCCCGGCAAAGGGTCCCAGGACTCCGCGATGTTAAAGTCAGCGCCGCCTGCATTGGGAGCTCCGGACCCACAGCTCCGAGATGTTGGAGCAGCGGCCCAGCACTCCAGAACTCCAAGCGGCGATCCCAGGAAGGCCTCGCCCGCTCCACGATGTTTCCAGCGCCTCGCCACCGCTGCTGAAGCTCTGGTCCGGTCCCGGCAGGAAAGGCCACACCAATCCAGCTGGTAGGCCGCGAAGGGGGGGGGGGGGGGGGGAGGATGCGACTCGGATAATAGCCGCAACCTCCCAAGGAAGCGACTGTAGAACGGTTTCATCCTTACCCTACCCGCTTCCCCCCACATAAAATACCCCCAAAAAACTAAAAAACTAACAAAACACACTCTAAACGTAACAAAATAAAAAAAGATAGGCAGACCGTGGGCGGAGGCAGCTAGCAACAGCGCCACCGGATGTCCAGATGTCCGATGTATAGAGTTAAGGAGTAACCAATTGTTGATTGCTTCTACTGCATAATGTCATTTAAGAAGTTCAACAGATCCAGGAATAACTTTTTGGCACTTGTAGACAATCATTATTTACTTTCAAACATTACTCTCCAGCATCCACATTTGTTTTGCTCTTAAAATACTTTCATAGTGTCATGCAGGACAGAAACAGGCCCATCGGCCCACCTTTTCTCTGCCAACCAAGTTAGCACACTGGACTAATCCAATTCCCTTGCATTTGGCCCACAGCTATCTAAGCTTTTCCTGTCCATATATCTGACCAAAGGTTAGTATAAAGTACCTGCCTTTATAGCTTTCTAGGCACTGTAGAACATATCCTAATTGGCCGTATACAATTCTTTTCAATGGGATAACAGGACTTGCAATCTTTATATAGAAAGAAAGTACATTTTGTTCAGAAATATTTCTTCAATATCCTAGCATCCTGATGTGATGCTCAGAGAAGTAAAGGGTTTTCTTGGTAAATTACAATTAAATCAATAATCTCAGACATCAAGAGATATCCTCCAGTGCTTAACAAGAATCATAAATTGTAGGAGCAGAATTAGGCTTTTCGGCCCATCAAGCCTACTCCGCCATTCAATCATGACTGATCTATCTTTCCCTCCCAACTCCTTTCTCCTGCCTGCTCCAGACTTACCCACTGGTGGAAACATCCTCTCCACATTTAATCTATCCTTTCCATTGTTCCCTCTCCCCTCAACCGAATATTATTGTGCTAGGATATGGAATATGATCACTTAATAGATCGATCAAAGGGATGCTTGGCCATCCACAGTCATAAACACAGAAACATAGAAAATAGGTGCGGGAATAGGCCATTCGGCCCTTCGAGCCAGCATTGCCATTCAATATAATCATGGCAGATCATCCAAAATCAGTACCCTGTTTCCGCTTTTCTCCCATATATCAATAGACAATAGACAATAGACAATAGGTGCAGGAATAGGCCATTCGGCCCCTTGAGCCAGCACCGCCATTCAATGTGATCATGGCTGATCATCCCCAATTAGTACCCCGTTCCTGCCTTCTTCCCATATCCCCTGACTCCGGTATTTTTAAGAGCCCTATCTAGCTCTCTCTTGAAAACATCCAGAGAACCTGCCTCCACCGCCCTCTGAGGCAGAGAATTCCACAGACTCACCACTCTCTGTGAGAAAAAATGTTTCCTCGTCTCCATTCTAAATGGCTTACTCCTTATTCTTATACTATGGCCCCTGGTTCTGGACTCCCCCAACATCGGGAACATGTTTCCTGCCTCTAGCGTGTCTAAGCCCTTAACATAGAAACATAGAAACATAGAAACATAGAAATTAGGTGCAGGAGTAGGCCATTCGGCCCTTCGAGCCTGCACCGCCATTCAATATGATCATGGCTGATCATCCAACTCAGTATCCCGTACCTGCCTTCTCTCCATACCCCCTGATCCCCTTAGCCACAAGGGCCACATCTAACTCCCTCTTAAATATAGCCAATGAACTGGCCTCAACTACCCTCTGTGGCAGAGAGTTCCAGAGATAACAATCTGATATGTTTCAATTAACAATCTTATAGGTTTCATATCCCATGATTCTGTTAGCCCTAAGAGCTAAATCTAACTCTCCCTTGAAAACATCCAGTGAATTGGCCTCCAATGCCTTCTATGGCAGAGAATTTCACAGATTCACAACTTTCTGGGTGAAAAAGATTTTCCTCATCTCAGTCCTAAATGGCTTACCCCTTATTCTTAAACTGTGACCCCTGGTTCTGGACTCCCCCAACATCGGGAACATTTGTCCTGCATCTAGCCTGTCCAATTCCTTAAGAATTTTATATGTTTCTATAAGATATCCTCTCATCCTTCTAAATTCCAGTGATTGCAAGCCCAGTCTACCCATTCTTTCATTATAATTCAGTCCCGCCATCCCGGGAATTAATCTGGTGAACCTACGCAGCACTCAATAGCAAGAATGTCCTTCCTCAAATTAGGAGACCAAAACAGCACATAATACCCATGTGTGGTCTCACCAGGGCCCTGTCCAACTGCACTGGGACCTCCCTGCTTCTCAACTCATATCCTCTTGCAATGAAGGCCAACATGGCATTTGCTTTCTTCACCGCCTGTTGTACCTGCATGCTTGCTTTCAGTGACTGATGTACAAGGACACCATGATCTCGTTGCACCTCCCCTTTTCCTAATCTGACATCATTCAGATAATAATCTGCCTTCTTGTTCTTGCCACCATAGTGGATAACCTCACATTTATCTACATTGTACTGCATCTGCCATGCATCTGCCCATTCACCCAACCTATCCAAGTCACCCTGCAGCCTCATAGAATCCTCCTCGCAGCTAACACTGCCACTCAGCTTTATGTCATCCGCAAACGAGATGTCACCATTAGTTACTACCTGCCATTCTGCATAGGTCCCACTAGTCACTACCTGCCATTCTGAAAAGGACCCGTTAATTCCTACTCGTTGCTTCCTGTCTGCCAACCAGTTCTCTATCCATGTCATACCCTACCCCCAATACCACGTGCTATAATGTTGCACGCTATTCTCTTGTGTGGGACCTTGTCAAATGGGAACTTTTTAAAAAGGAACTAATAAACTTGCATTCTGCTAAATCTCAGAATCAGTGTAAGAACATATTGTATTACAAATATGTACATATTCCTTAGATTGAATGATTTTCTTTGCAGTTGCATTTGATCTACAGACCAAGCGAAGTGTCTATTCTCAGAGGTGAGGAAAGCAATTCAGACCAGCTTCACATGGTGGAGGAGCAATTTAATTTACTGCTGATCACAATATATATTTTGTACAATATAACAAAAGCTTAGCGACTCAGTGCCAGGTGAGGTGAGGCAATGCAGGGAAACAAACATGAAAACATTCATTTGTTGGATGAATGATACTCGTGTTGTCTCCATGGCAACAACAATTTCTGTAAGATAACGGATGAGCCATATCCCAAATTTCCTAAGTAAGTTTGTCTTTAGACAGACTGGGCACAAAGTATTTAAATATGATTCAACCTGTTGAGTACTTTTTGTCAAGAGCATTAATTACTTATGTATTATAGACTTCTGGATATGGCTTAATTATATTAGTAGTGGTATTGCAGCTGCAACAAAGAAGAAATAAAAGCTTGTGTATTTTCTGCGTTCAAGGCCAAATACATCTTTTGAAAGCCTAACAAGGATTTATGGTTTACTGGGAAATATACACTTGGAATATTTAGCCAGAGCTGATGTATTTCAAGTCAAGGACTCCAGGGCCTCAAGTATATGAAGAGGTTGGACAAGCTAGGACTTTATGCCTTGGAGCGCAGGAGGCTGAGGGATGATCTTACAGAGGTGTATAAAATCATGAGGGGAATTCATGCCTATCAATTCCCCTCATGTCGGCTGAGGGGTCTGTTTCTGCGCTGTATGACTCCATTACTCTATGACCTGGAAATGGAGTTTCCAAAACAGACAGATTCTTCAATTTGAGCACAAATTCTGGTGCAACACCCATTTTTTTGAGGTGATCATTTGTTTCAATTTTCTGTCGAAACATAAAATGGAGAAGTGTAATCAGTGGCATAATCAAATGCAATGACTTTTTGCTCACATCAGTCAAAAATCTTCATTTGCATATTTAAGAAATGTAACACGTCTCAAAGAAGGTTATTATATCCCAAAGAAATAAACATATTTAGTGAGTGACCAGAGCTCTGTGTGTGATTAATCTCATTATAATTTACTGAAGAGATGATAAACAACTAGAAGGATTTCGGCCCAAAATGTTGCCTATTTCCTTCGCTCCATAGATGCTGCCTCACCCGCTGAGTTTCTCCAGCACTTTTGTCTACCTTTGATTTTCCAGCATCTGGAGTTCCTTCTTGAACACTGTATGTTGAATTGGTTACTACTTTTCATCAATGTTAAAGAGTCATAGTGTGGAAACAGGCCCTTTGGCCCAACTTGCCCATGCCAACCAACATGTCCCATCTACACTAGTCTCATCTACCCATATTTGGCCCATATCCCTCCATGGCCACATGGTCACCACATGGTCGCTGGTGGTCTCTGGTGAGTCTCCTTCATGGTCACGAGCAGTTCCCATATTCTGGCAACTAGTCAGTATGGTTGCCGCAATTTTTTCAACATGTTGAAAATTTTTCTGCGACCAAAAATTTGTTGCCATGTAGAAAATCGATAAACCTGTGGTCGTAGGTGCAGTTGTAGTGAGGTTGCCATGCAGTCGAGGTAGTCAGTGTAGTCGTAGGTAGTTTTAGTTAATCGCCTTTGCTGACTGGTCATTTTCATTGGCTCATTGGGGGAAAAAATACATAAGCACGAGTTTTCAGAACGAAGGATAACCAATGTTAAATGTCCGCAAAACCTCACAGCTGTGTATCTCTGGCATTAAAAGTTGTCTGGCTTCTTAAAAGTGTGTCCACTCCTTCTCCCACCTCCCCTCCCCCCCTTCAGCCATCTAAATTCCTGGAACTTTCACAGGAATCAATAAGCAGGTAATGCTTTTTTGTGTCGATTGAGTGATTGGAGTTGTCCAAGACAATCTTAAACTTGACAAATTCATAGAATCAATTATTTTGATGTTTACCATGAAATCTGTACATCTTTGGGATGTGAGAGGAAACTGGAGCACCCAGAGAACATCCATGCAGATAGTAAACCTACTACTGAGCCACTGTGCCGGAGGTGGAACGTGTTTCTAGTTTCAGGTTCCTGGGAGTCAACATCTCCGATGACCTCTCTTGGACCCACAATACCTCTACTCTTATCAAGAAGGCTCATCAGCGTCTCTTCTTCCTGAGGAGACTGAAGAAGGTCCATCTGTCTCCTCAGATCCTGGTGAACTTCTACCGCTGCACCATCGAGAGCATCCTTACCAACTGCATCACAGTATGGTATGACAACTTCCCTGTCTCCGACCGGAAGGCATTGCAGAGGGTGGTAAAAATTGCCCAACGCATCACCGGTTCCTCGCTCCCCTCCATTGAGTCTGTCCAAAGCAAGCGCTGTCTACGGAGGGTGCTCAGCATCGCCAAGGACTACTCTCACCCCAACCATGGACTGTTTACCCTCCTACCATCCGGGAGGCGCTACAGGTCTCTCCGTTTCCGAACCAGCAGGTCGAGGAACAGCTTGTTTCCGGCGGCTGTCACTCTACTCAACAACATACCTCGGTGACTGCCAATCACCACCCCCCCCCACCCGGACACTTATTATTATTTATTCAAATCGTTTGCTATGTCGCTCTTCCAGGGAGATGCTAAATGCATTTTGTTGTCTCTGTACTGTACACTGACAATGACAATTAAAATTGAATCTGAATCTGAATCTGAATCTGTGTCACCTTAAAAGTTCTACCAGATACACCTTTGCTGTTATTCAGCACTGCCTTGCTATGCAGAGATTCGGGCACGGTAATTTCAGCCACCTTTGTGGCTTAAGGCGATGATAATGATTGATGCACCCATTTTCTTTCAGACTGTCACTTTTGTCAGCACGAAATAATAAATGGAAGGGGCAGGAGGGGGGAAGCCGGTGATGTTTAAGATGCATCCGTCAGAGATAGATCACTCATGACTTTAGGCTTATCTCACAGTCAGTCTCACAGCTCACCACCAGGTGTTGTCTGGGCTGCAGCTGCAACATGTGCGGCCTTGTTGGTTTTCATCCTCAATCAGTCTCCTATTTTCGCCAGGCATCTCCATTTCCACGTCAAATTTATGGAACACACAATATGTAGTGACGAATAAAATTGACTTTGACTTTAGAAAACGACAAGGTAGACACAAAATGCTGGAGTCACTCAGCGGGACAGACAGCATCTCTGGAGAGATGGAATGGGTGACGTTTCAAGTCGAGACCCTTCTTCAGTCTGAAGAGTGGCCGACTACTGCACCTATTTTTCTATGTTTCTATTCATCCGGCCCATCACTCTTGCTGGGACACGAGACTCTCATTAAAAGAGAGGCAAAATTATAAAGCATTACCATAAAGGAAGTTCTGCCTGTACATTGTTTTACCATTCTGAAATGGTCACATTTACAAATTGCATTCAGTACTCATTGTAATGCTTTAATGCAACAAACCATCATTCTAACGATGCCTCTCTAACATGATTAGTTTTAATCTGCAATTTGAGAAGGAGAACGTTAAATCGGAAGTGTCAGTGATGCAGTTGAACAAAGGGGACTATGAAGGCATGAGAGGGGAGCTGGCCAAGGTAGACTGGAAAGGGATCCTAGCAGGAATGACGGTGGAACAGCAATGGCAGGAATTTCTGGGCATAACCCGGAAGACGCAGGATCATTTCATTCCAAAAAGGAAGAAAGATTCTAAGGAGAGTAGGAGGCAACCGTGGCTAACAAGAGAAGTTAGGGATAGAATAAAACTAAAATAAACGATGTATAACACAGCAAAGTGTACCCGGAAGACAGAGGATTGGGAAACTTTCATAGGACAACAGAAGGAAACAAAACGGGCAATACGGGCTGAAAAGATGAAGTACGAGGGGAAGCTGGCCAGGAATATAAAGATAGAAACATAGAAACATAGAAAATAGGTGCAGGAGTAGGCCATTCAGCCCTTCAAGCCTGCACCACCATTCAATATGATCATGGCTGATCATCCAACTCAGTATCCTGTACCTGCCTTCTCTCCATACCCCCTGATCCCCTTAGCTACAAGGGCCACATCTAACTTAAATATAGCCAATGAACTGGCCTCAACTACCTTCTGTGGCAGAGAGTTCCAGAGATTCACCACTCTCTGCGTGAAAAATGTTTTTCTCATCTCGGTCCTAAAGGATTTCCCCTTTATCCTTAAACTGTGACCCCTTGATCTGGACTTCCCCAACATCGGGAACAATCTTCCTGCATCTAGTCTGTCCAACCCCTTAAGAATTTTGTAAGTTTCTATAAGATCCCCCCTCAATCTCCTAAATCCTAGCGAGTAAAGCTAGCGAAATAAAGGACAGTAAAAGCTTCTTGAGATATGTTAATGGAAAAAGAGTAGCAAAGTCAAATGTGGGTCCCTTGAAGCCAGACATGGGCGAAATGAATATGGGCAACAAGGTAATGGCAGAAGAGTTGAATAGGTACTTCGGATCTGTCTTCACTAAGGAAGACACAAACAATCTCCCAAATGTACTGGAGGTCAGGGGATCTAAGCGGGTAGAGGAACTGAAAGAAATTTTCATTAGGTGAGAAATAGTATTGGGTAGGCTAATGGGACTGAAGGATGGTAAATCATCTGGACCTGATGGTCTGCATCCCAGGGTCCTCAGGGAGGTGGCTTTAGAAATAGTGGACGCATTAGTGATCATTTGCCAATGTTCAATAGATTCAGGATCAGTTCCTGTGGATTGGAGGATAGCTAATGTTATCCCACTTTTCAAGAAAGGAGCGAGAGAGAAAACAGGGAATTACAGACCAGTTAGTCTGACTTCGGTGGTGGGAAAGATGCTGGAGTCAATTATTAAAGAGGTAATAATGGGGCATTTGGGTAGCAGTAAAAGGATTAGTCCAAGTCAACATGGATTTATGAAAGGGAAATCATGCTTGACTAATCTTTTGGAATTTTTTGAGGATGTGACAAGTAAAATGGATGAAGGGGTGCCAGTGGATGTAGTGTATCTAGACTTTCAGAAAGCCTTTGATAAGGTCCTGCATGGGAGACTCGTGACTAAAATTAGAGCACATGGTAGCGTGTTGACATGGATAGAAAATTGGTTGGCAGATCCGAAGCAAAGAGTAGGAGAGAACGGGTCCCTTCCAGAATGGCAGGCAGTGGCGAGTGGAGTGCCGCAAGGCTCCGTGTTGGGGCCGCAACTGTTTACCATATATATTAATGATTTGGAAGAGGGAATTAGGAGCAACACTAGCAAGGTTGCAGATGACACAAAGCTGGGTGGCAGTGTGAGCTGTGAAGAGGATGTTAGGAGATTGCAGCGTGACCTGGACAGGTTGAGTGAGTGGGCAGATGCGTGGCAGATGCAGTATAATATAGATAAATGTGAGGTTATCTACGTTGATGGCAAAAACAAGGGGGCAGATTATTATCTCAATGGGGTTAGGTTAGGTAAGGGGGAAGTGCAGCAAGACCTGGGCGTTGGCTTACAGGTACAGCAGGCAGTGAAAAAAGCTAATGGAATGTAGGCCTTCATAACAATAGGATTTCAGTACAGGAGTAAAGAGGTTCTTCTGCAGTTGTATAGGGCTCTGGTGAGACCACATTTGGAGTATTGTGTACAGTTTAGGTCTTCTAATTTGAGGAAGGACATCCTTGTGATTGAGGCAGTGCAGTGTAGGTTCACGGGATTGATCCCTGGGATGGCGGGACTGCCATATGAGGAAAGATTGAACAGACTAGACTTGTATTCACTGGAGTTTAGAAGGATGAGGGGGGATCTTATAGAGACATATACAATTATAAAAGGATTGGACAAGCTAGATGCAGGAAAAATGTTCGCAATGTTGGGCGAATCCAGAACCAGGGGCCACAGTCTTAGAATAAAGGGGAGGTCATTTAATACTGAGGTGAGAAAAAACGTTTTCACCCAGAAAATATGGAATTCCCTGCAACAGAGGGCAGTGGAGGCCAAGTCACTGGATGGATTTAAGAGAGAGTTAAATAGAGCTCTAGGGGCTAGTGGAGTCAAGGGATATGTGGAGGGCAGACACGGGTTATTGATAGGGGATGATCAGCCATGATCACAATGAATGGTGGTGCCGGCTCGAAGAGCCGAATGGCCACCTCCTTCACCTATTTTCTATGTTTCTATGTTTCTCTGGATTGATGACCATTATTAAGGGGAAGGTACACAGAAATATTGGAGAAACTCAGCGGGTGAGGCAGCATCTATGGAGCGAAGGTATAGGTGACATTTTGGGTCGAGACCCTTCTTCAGATTGAAGTCGGGAGGGGGGCGGCGGAAAAAAAGAAAGGAAGAGGCGGGAGGCTGTGGAAGAGCTGGGAAGGGGAGGGGAAGGTGGGAAAAAACAAGGACTACCTGAAATTGGAGAAGTCAATGTTCATACCTCTGGGGTGTAAATTACCAAAGTGAAATATGAGGTGCTGCTCCTCCAATTTGTAGTGGGACTCACTCTGGCCATGGAGGAGGCCCAGGACAGAAAATTGGAGGAGCAGCGCCATTCCGAATCCAACCTTTCTGTCCAGGGTCTCCTCTCCCCCCCCCCCCCCCCCCCCCCCCCCCCCCCCCCCCTCGACCTGAAACCTTCGCTCCATAGATGCTGCCAGTCCCAGATCTGGGTGTACCTTGGTCTGGGAGGATTAGTGTTGTAAATACCCCTTATTAGTTTGGCAACTAGAGGGTGGGATCCCATGGACTGCTGTCCCGGTGCCTACCATAAATATGCTGACAGAGCACTCCTAGCACTGTTAATAGTGCTGTAACTCAGTCCTTCATCAAAGTGAAGGCTGGATAGGAACTCCAGGACATTGGGAACTGTAGCTGTTTTGTATGCTACACCAGTCCTTGAGCAGTACGATTCCCATTTCCGAATGCTGGAGAGGTACTGCTTCTTAGTTGATTCTCGGTAGATTTATCCTGTCATGGCACGGATGACTCTCGCCCATAACAGGATGGACCAAAAGATCTGGTCTTTTAGTAATGGTCATGTGCGGTTCAGAGACCATGTTGAGGACCACGGGGAACCATGGCTGTAGGCCAATCGGGTACTATTGTATTGTATTGTATTGTATATCTTTATTGTCATTTCCTGAGTATTCGCATACCCAGAGGAAACAAAAAAACGTTGCTCAACCAGTGTCCATTCAGTGTGCATGAAAAATAAATAGAAATAAAAAAAATACATGTATCATGAACAAATTTAACACTCTACTAAACATTCAACAGGCGTTCCGACCGGCAGCGGCACAACAGTGGCTCTGCTGCAGTGTGGGGGTTTGTGCGCGATACTTGGCAGGGGGCAAAGTCCATTTAGCAGTCTTATAGCCTGTGGGAAGAAGCTGAGGAGCATCCTGCTGGTTTTGCAGCTAATGCTCCTGTACCTCTTCCCAGATGGCAGGATGGAGAAAATGTCATGCGATGGGTGGTAGGGGTCTTTGATGATGGAGATGGCTCTGCTGATACATCTCTTCCTGTATATGTCCAGCAGGAAGGGGAGTGGAGCACCAATAATCCTGCTGGCGGTCTTCACTATCCTGTCTAGTTGGTGCCGTTCGTACGCCTTGCAGCTCCCGAACCAGGAAGTGATGCCGTAATCAAAGTACTACCAAAATACCTGAAGCTGAGTCCATTTGTATTTTGCGTAGGACCCGACTGATGAGGCAGAAGGGGGGGAAAGGCATAGAAAAACAATTTTCCCCAATTCAGCGAAAAAGCGTCCATCGGCTGGTTCCCAAGTGACATATGTTGGTAACTGGTGATTCAGTCTGGATGCAAAGAGATCGATATCAGGTGTACCATACCGCATAGTAATATCAGCAAATACTTTGTGGTTCAACATCCATTCGATGTTGTCATTAAATTTTCGTGACCTGGTGTCTGCCACTGTATTGAGCTTACCTGGTATGTAAGTTGCTGATAGCCAAATATGTCTGTCGACACACCATTGCCAGATTGTGTTGACCAGATTGTCACACGATATCGATTTTATTCCACCCATATGAATTAATATAAGCCACCACCGTGGTATTGTCAATTTGTAGGGGGACATGCAGATGGTGCATAGCTGAACGGTAAGCTTTTAGCCCATAAAACGCACCCAATATTTCTAAGTAATTTATACCCAGTTTTTGTAGTAGTGATGATTCTTGTATGTTCCATGCAAACACCATGGACGCGGTAGTTGAGCTGTTGCTTTACAGTGCCAGAGACCTGGGTTCGATCCTGACTACAAGTGCTGTCCGTACAGAGTTTGTGTTTTCCGCCCCGTGACCATGTGAGTTTTTTCCGGGTGCTCTGGATTACTCCCACATTCAAAAGATATGCAGGTTTGTCAATTAATTTGCTTTGGCAAAAACAGTATGTCCCTAATGTGTAGTATAGTGCTAGTATACGGGGATCGCTGGACTTGTTGGGCTGAAGGGCCTGTTACAGCGCTGCATCTCTAAACTATACTAAATGAAATCATACAGACAGCACCATCTTCGAAAAAAAGTCATTGTATGTTTGAAACCAAATTATTTTTGAGTCCAAAAATAGGGTTCTATCTTTCTTTTGTGATTTCCAGGAGTATCTTTGTTTATCCTCGCCAGATATCTGTGGCAGGGCACAAGGCCAGGTTATGAAAATCAAAAACAGATGCTAGAAATCTGAATTCCACGTGAAAAAGCTAGAAATACTCTGCAAGTTGGTCATCATTTGTGGATAGAAAACGAAAAATGTTACAAATGCAGCGGGACCTGATGACATACCATTCCATCCGGTTCTATTTTTCTCTAGGTTTCTAGGTTTTCTCTGGGTGCTCCGGTTTCCCCTCACACTCCAAAGCCGTGCAGATTTGTAGGTTAATTATCTTTGGTAACATTGTAAACTGTCCTTGGTGTGTAGGATAGTTCTTCTTCTTCTTCTTATCGAGTCCACACACAAGATTAGAAGTTGTTCAGCCAGAGCTGAACACACTTCTCGGCATCTGCATACAATGAGTAGGAGGAGTAAACGGGTCCTTTTCAGAATGGTAGGCAGTGACTAGTGGGGAACCGCAAGGCTCAGTGCTGGGACCCCAGCTATTTACAATATATATTAATGATTTGGACGAGGGAATTGAATGCAACATCTCCAAGTTTGCGGATGGCACGAAGCTGGGGGGCAGTGTTAGCTGTGAGGAGGATGCTAGGAGGCTGCAAGGTGATTTGGATAGGCTGGGTGAGTGGGAAAATGCATGGCAAATGCAATATAATATGGATAAATGTGAGGTTATCCACTTTGGTGGCAAAAAACAGGAAAGTAGACTATTAACTGAATGGTGGCCTATTAGGAAAAGGGGAGATGCAACGAGACCTGGGTGTCATGGTACACCAGTCATTAAAAGTAGGCATGCAGGTGCAGCAGGCAGTGAAGAAAACGAATGGTATGTTAGCATTTATAGCAAAAGGTTATGAGTATAGGAGCACGGAGGTTCTACTGCAGTTGTACAGGGTCTTGGTGAGACCACACCTGGGGTTTTACGTACAGTTTTGGTCTCCTAATCTGAGGAAAGACATTCTTGCCATAGAGGGAGTACAGAGAAGGTTCACCAGACTGATTCCTGGGATGTCAGGACTTTCATATGAAGAAAGACTGGATAGACTCGGCTTGTACTCGCTAGAATGTAGAAGATTGAGGGGGGATCTTACAGAAACTTACAAAATTCTTAAGGGGTTGGACAGGCTAGATACAGGAAGATTGTTCTCGATGTTGGGGAAGTCCAGAACAAGGCGTCACAGTTTAAGGATAAGGGAGAAATCTTTTAGGACCGAGATGAGAAAAACATTTTTCACACAGAGAGTGGTGAATCTTTGAAATTCTCTGCCACAGAAGGTAGTTGAGGCCAGTTCATTGGCTATATTTAAGAGGGAGTTAGATGTGGCCCTTGTGGCTAAAGGTATCAGGGAATATGGAGAGAAGGCAGGTACAGGATACTTAGTTGGATGATCAGCCATGATCATATTGAATGGCGGTGCAGGCTCGAAGGGCCGAATGGCTTACTCCTGCACCTATTTTCTATGTTTCATTGTATCTATGTTTCTTTTGGCGTCTGTCTTGCATTTCTTGTGCTTTTTGTGCATGGTGGTGGAAAGATTGGTGAAAACAGGGCTGCGACGTGAACGCTCTTTCCTTGACCCCAGGATAGTACTAACCTACAGGGTGATCGCTGGTCGGCGTGGAATCGGAGGTCCAAAGGTATAGATTCCGTGCTGCATCCCTGTAGTCTGAAGTAAATATCGTCATAAATCTTTTCTGCACTCTTACCAGCTTAATGACATCCTTCCTGTAGCAGAATGACCAAAACTGAACATAATACTCCAATTGCGGCCTCACCATCCCAAAGGAATGTTCACAGTATTTTCATCCTATTTTAACACAGAGGAAAAATGCCTTCATAAAATCAATACGTTGTTATTTTATTATTGATGCCTATTTTGAAAAGAAATTAGAGCAATGTACAAGTAATCAGCTTTTCACCCAGGAGATGTTATTACTGATGGGTATTAATTTCCAAGTGCCTGCATTGATCGTCACTATATTTATTTTTCCCACACAATTTCTTTTTCCTCCTAGCTTCTTGTAGGATATGTTCATCATTGTGAAATGAGAAAAATATTTTTGCCTCATTTTATCCCCCACCTCCCCCAATAAAATTGACATTATCCATTTATGTATGTTGCTGGAGCAATTTACAGTTTGGCAAAGTTTGCTAATTCATTTGAAAATATTTTATGACTACACGCTTGCACAGAGAGGAGTGAAAATTAATTATGACCCATTTACAGACGGAGGAAGCTTGCCCCAGACACAAGGCCCAAGGCCTGTCAAAACCTGAGCCAGAGGATTTTATTTTAATATTTTGCACCTGTTGCCTCTCCAGAGTCAGCTCGAACTCTGTTGATGTCCAATTTTGGGAGAGGTCGGGAAGAGTCTGCTTAACAGTGTTGTTCGAGAGTGCCACGGCATTAGGGAGGCAAGAGAACCCAGTCTTGCTCACTCTCGCTGGTTAGACGACTTGAAAATAAACCTACTTTTGAAGGTAAGAATCCTGAGAGGGCACAAAGCAATCACTTAGTAATTAAGTACAGTGTGTCTGAAGTAGGCGGTGATACTTCATTTGTTGGTAGCACAATTAGGCCTGTTACTGATCAGACATTATGCAATTTGCCCTCCTTGAGCCAATTTTTGTCCAAATTTTACATTGATATAATTAGTCCTGCTGAGCCAATTTTATGTCCAAATTTACATTAAAACTGACGTCTATTCCCGGAGCATGATGACATTATCAATTCCACAGAGCAGTCTCCGGTCCAACCTTGCTGTCAGCCCAGACGACCAAGAAGCTGGAAAGGCCATAACTTGATCTGAAAAACAACAAAGTCTTAGATACTGATAGTATCCCTGGTGGATTCTTAAACTTGGCAGAGAGGAAGTTCAGATGGAAATTCACAACCTCCCCTCCAATAACAGGGAGGCGGAAGGCTTTTTTAAACATAGAAACATAGAACATAGAAACATAGAAAATTGGTGCAGGAGTAGGCCATTCGGCCCTTCGAGCCTGCACTGCCATTCAATATGATCATGGCTGATCATCCAACTCAGTATCCTGTACCTGCCCTCTCCATACCCCCTGATCCCTTTAGCCACAAGGGCCACATCTAACTCCCTCTTAAATATAGCCAATGAACAGGCCTCAACTACCTTCTGTGGCAGAGATAGTTTAGAGATACAGAGATAGAGCACAGAAACAGGCCCTTTGGCCCACCGAGTCCACACTGACCAGTGACCCCCGCACACTAACACTATCCTACAGACTAGGGACAATTTATAATTTACAATTTACAATTTTACCAAACCAATTAACCTACAAACCAGTAGGACTTTGGAGTGTGGGAGGAAACCGAATATCCCAGAGAAAATCCACCCAGATCATGGGGAGAACATACATTCTCTGTATGAGACAAGCACCCGTAGTCAGGATGGAACCTGGGTGTCTGGCGCTGTAAGGCAGCAACTCTACTGCTGCACCACGGTGCCGCCCAAGGCCTCAGAGTTGCCTGCTTCAGGAAATGCAATAAATCTAATTGTGAGGATCATGGTAGAGGTCTTCCTTCTATCGGGCACAAGGAAAATCAATATCAGGATCCTCTTCATCCACCTCCTCCCAGCATCTTAAGAGCTGCTCTACAAATTGCTGTGTGAATTCTACCCATCTAACAACACTGGGCATGATCTTCACATGTGACAGAGAGATGGAGGAAGCAGAGCCAATGCACTGTGCATGACATTTTATGAAAAGCTTTGACTTTGTCAATTGAGTGAGATTGTGAAGAATACTACGCAAATTTGGCTGCCCTCTGAAATTCCTCTTAATTCTACACAATGGAATGCAGGCATGAATCACAACAAACACCATCTCAGTGCAGTTTGAGGTCATGCAACACTGCAATATTGCTCCAACAATTTATTCAATCCTTCATGCCATCATTTTGCAGCTCACCTGCAACAAGCTTCACACCAAAGCGGCCCAAATCAGCAAAGATGGCGTCCAAGCCAAGCGACTATTTTTGGGCTGGTCCCAAAAGTGGATCTGCAATGTTTCAATACATTCGCTCTACTCTTTTAAACCTCTACACCAACAGAAGCAATTCTTCTGTGCACTGTGGGCAACTTGAATATAACTATGTATAGTCTTTCCGTTGACTGGAGAGCATGCAACAAAAAAAGATTTTCACTGTACCTTAGCACACATGACAATATACTAAACTAAAACTAAAACAAGAATTATGGTAAGCTGCCTTCACTCCAGAACCAATGTCAGTTCGACCTCAGTTATTGAGCTGCAGTATATCAACAGTATTTGTGTAAGTGCATCTTTGTAGGCTGTGCTCCAAATTGTTCACTGAAGCATAGGAAACTGCACTTTGCAAAACACACATAAAACACACACAGGTACATAGTTCCCTGAAAATGGTGTCTCATGTAGATAGGGTGGACAAGAAAACGTTGGTCCATTGGTCTTTATCAGTCAGGTTATTGAATATAGAAATTGGGGCGTTATGCTACAATTGCAAAATATGTTGGTGAGGCTACACTTGGACTACTGTGTTCAGTTCTGGTCACCCTGCTATAGGGAGAATGTCATTAAAGTGGAAAGAGCACAGAGAAGACTTACGAAGATGTTTCCAGGATTTGAGGAGCTGAGCTATAGGGAGAGATTAGGTAGTCTAGGATGCTGAGACTGAGGGGTGGTCTTATAGATCTTATAGATGTGTTTGTGTGTGTCTTGGTTCTTGTTGTATGGCTGCAGAAACCAAATTTCGTTTAAACATCATGTGAGGTTCAAATGACAAATAAACGATATTGTATTGTATTGTATTGTATTGTATTGTAGATGTGTATAAAATCATGAGGTGAATAGATCGGGTGAATTCACAGACTCTTTAACCCAGGGTAGAGGAACAAAAACAAGAGGACATATGTTTAAGATGAGAGGGCCAAGATTTAATATGAACGGGCAGCCTTTTCCCACTGAGGGTAGTGGGTATATGGATCATGCTGCCAGAGGAGGTAGTTGAGGCAGATACTATAACAGCATATATAAAAAACTACTTGGACAGGTATATTAATTCTTCTTTCGTGTCCATCATCTATGTTTCAAATGTTCGGCCTGGCTCTTGCACAGTGGACAGCCTTCTCGCTTGCCACCGTTAGATGTTCCAGGCAACATTGTTCACCAAGAAGTGGGCATCTTAGTAGGTGTTGCATGGATTGTACAGATGTTCCACATTCTATGTCTGAGCATTGGCATAGCCCCATTCGCTCATATTGGTCTTGCATTGGCCCATCCCTGTACGAAGCCTATTGAGGGACTTCCAGTCACACCTGTGACCATGAATAGGAAAGGTTTAGATGGATATGGACCAAATGCAGAAAAATGGGATTAGCTTAGATGTTGCATCTTGGTCGGCATGTACATGTGGGGCCAAAGGACATGTGCAAATGCAAGGCAAATGAATGGCAGAGTCTAAAGCGAATCCATTTTGTGCACCGTACAACTCCATTTTACAATAGAAAATGCTTAACAGTATATTTGGATTGTCATTAAATTGTGTTGTCTATCTGTCAAATTGCTTCCATTATGAAAATATTTCCATGAATCCAGATGCGTCTGTTGCATGGTGATCAAAAGCATGTCAGACCATCCTGGGATCAATCCAATGCAGTGCAAAGCCAATCTATTTTGGCAGGAAGCCTTGATTCCCAGGTGGGAGTGAGGGGAAGATTATATGCTTCCAGCATGATTTTTCTCTTCATTAATTTTAACGCGGAGTAAATCATGGGGAGGGAGAGCACTGCACAACCTCCAGAAGGGGATAAGCAAGTTCATCTATCTCATCATTTCCTGGAATTCATCAGTTCTCTGGTGGGTCTGAACTTGCAGTCCACACATTCCCTGTGGAAACAGTGTGAGAGAAACAGAAGTGTTCCTAGTTGGAGGTGTCACCAGAATGACTTAATTGAGAGACAGATCTAACTCTTGTGTCAATCAGAATGCTTATTAAATATTGTAGTTTATATCTTTCTGCTGTTAAGTATGACAGTCTTTCAACAAGATGAATCCCTGTGGATTTTCCCTCTCCTGTAACATCACTTTATTGGCCTGGTATGTGAGACAGATAAACTAAGAAATGTAGTGTTACAAACCATTGAAAAATTAACTTTTAGCATTCGGTCCACTCCATTCTGTTAAGTAATTAAGATGTGTTTTCTACTCTGTTGAGGCACAAGGTGATTCATATCAAGATGTTTAAGTTACTAAGCTTCCTCCTGGTCACTGATTGAAGCAAAGCAATGAGGTCTTCTGAACTAACAATGTTATAAACTGCACAAGTATAAATTATGTATAATTTATGCTTTCATATGTTGCCCAAGTCTATCTGGCTATGATGCTGCTGCAAGCAAGATTTATATTATGTTTATACCTCACCATACCTGTGCATTTGACAATAAATTTAACTCGGACTTGCTCTGTGGGACTGCTAATCAAGGGTCTATAATGCTTGTTGTCAGAAAACATGGATAAACAGATTTTCCAAGCATTCCTGTCATGTTTGTCTCCACTCGAAACACAAACTTGGAATGAGCATTGAAGCCAAATTTAATATTGTACCCTTTCTATACAATCTTCTGCTCATATGATGGATATGGTAGAAGAGATTAGTTTAATTTGGGATTATATTCGGCACCACCATTGTGGGCCAAAGGGCCTTTCCTGTACTGTACAGTTCTATGCACTGCATTCAATGTTCCAAATCTTTATAATTAAGAATCAAAAGTGACTGGAATACTTCACATCACAGACATGCTTACATGTTATAAGCAATATGGAAAAGCACACTAAATGAGCTGGCCAATCCATCTCACCAACGTGTGATTCCTCTGTTAATGATGGAAGTGGGCATGTTGGAGGTGGGCGCGATTGCAATAGAGATGTTTTAAATTGCACCTTCTAGCCCCGACTCAAATCCACCACAAAAGGGGATGAAGATTTCCTCTTCTCCCTCTCGGCCAAATGTGTCCACTTTTAGAGAGACATGTTAGATACATATATATTTTTGTGTTTAAGAAGGAACTGCAGATGCTGGAAGATCGAAGGTACACAAAAATGCTGGAGAAACTCAGCGGGTGCAGCAGCATCTATGGAGCGAAAGAAATAGGCAACGTTTCGGGCCGAAACCCTTCTATTCTCATGCAGTCTTAATGTGTGTAATAATTCTTACAGTGGGGGTTGAGCAAATTCCTTACCAGTCCCTAAACCATCACATCTCTATCCCCACACTGTGATTGTGGTTGAAATTTGCATTTGCAATTTTAATGAGAACCACCACTTAAGAAGCAAAGGGGTAAAATTCAGTTTTAGTGTGAATACAAAACAAACAACACGAGCTCTAACATAATATTTACAGATGAATGGAATCATTTCCTTTGATAAAAGGAAGAAAAATTCAACAAGGAAAAGAGCAAGGATAAAATTGCTGTTTATAACTGCTGCAAGCCATTGCATTACACTTCACTGCATTGCTTTTACATTTTACGTTTTGTTCGAGAATACTTTGAAATATTTTTTTTTTGTTCTGCTTCACAGTCTCAAGTTAATGAAAGGTAGAAATAAATGTCAATAAGGCGGTCAAATGAATGCACAGTTGCTGGAATTCAAAAATAAAAAATGAAAATATCCAATAGGGCATTGTGATGAAAGAAACAGATTACCTTTCTACAGAATTGGAAAATTAATAGTGATTAAATACATTTTAAGATGTAAAGGAAGCAGAATGGATTGGTAGAATGAAATAGGGTGGCAAAGTCAATGTGTTTCTCATATAAAATACATAAAGTGCTGGAGTAGATCTGCAGGTCAGATTGCATCTCTGAACATGGATAGGTGATATTTTGGGTTGCGACCCTGCTTCAGACTGATTGTGGTGGTTGGGGGAGAGGGGGGGTGGAAGCTGGAAGAGAGGCAAGTCAGGACAAAGCCCGGTGAGTGATAGGTGGATACAGGTGAGAGGGTAGGTGGGGGGGGGGGGGGGGGGGTTGGTGGTAGATAGATGATTGGGCAAAAGCAATGATGAAAATTATGGGCCATTACGGGTAGGATATGGAGGCTTTAGAAAGGATGCAGAGGATGTTTATCAGAGGATGCCTGCGATATGGGGTATCAGCCATAGGTAGAAGTTGGACAGATTTGGATTGTTTTCTTTGCAACACTGGACATTGCAGGGAGACCTGATAGAAGTATATAAAAATATGAGAGACAGATTAGGTAGACAGTCAGAACCTTTTTTACCCAGGATGGAAAAATCAAATACTAGAGGCCATAGCTTTAAGTTGAGAGGGACAAAGTTTAAAAGAGATGTGCGGGGCAAGTATTTTATTCGGAGGATGGTGAGTCCCTGGAACGTGCTGCTGGAGGTGGTGGTTGAAACAGATACAACAGTAGGATTTAAGAGGTTGGTCTATTTGAATTGCAGCAATCTTTATAGATCTGGTCACCGGGTGGCGCCGTAAGGGGCAACCTCACCAACAGCCTGTCTCATCCCTTTCTTCTTTTGTTGTTTTAGTGTGTTTTAAGTGTATGTTTTAGTGTATCTTTAGTTTTTGTATTATGTGGGGGGTGTTGGGGGAAACTTTTTTTTATCTCTTCCCTCGACGGAGATGCGACTTTTTCCGTATCGCATCTCCATCAACACTGCAGCCTTAACATCATGGAGCTGGCGGTCCCTTTGTTCGGGATCGACTTCGGGAGCTCCAACTGCAGGAACTTCGACTGCCCCGATCGCAGGAGCCTCGATCGCCTCTTTGCAGGGGCTTTGATCGGCAACTGCGGGAGCTTCGGTCGCCCCGACTGCAGATGTTTCGATCGCCCTGACCGCGGGAGAAAAGGAGGAAGAAAGTGAAAATTATTTGTCTTCCATCACAGTGGGGAATGTGAGGTCGCTGAAAAACTCGATGGACGTGCTACCTGCGCTCATGGGGACTTGGAGGGAGTGCCATGAGTGCAGTGATCTCGGTATTTGCGGGGGATATGGTTCCATGAGGACACCCTGGAGTCCAGTGCGAGTGTGGACAGCTTTCTGACTGTTTCGGGCGGACAGGGACTGCAGAGAGAGTGACAGCGGTTGGAACAACTCTGGTCACTTCACGGTGAAAGAGCGTGCGTGTGGCCCAAGGATTCTCACACGCCGCTGTGGTGGCTGTTTATGTTTAATCTGTAGTTTTGTACCTTGGTTGCTTTTTTGGTATGACTATGGTAAATCCAATTTCACTGTACCTCGGTACACATGACAATAAAGGACCATTGAACCTTTGAGAACATAAAAAGAAAACAGCATAGGAACATAAGCTTAAGCACATTATGTATGTGCCATAAATGACACAATGTTAAACCAATCTGCCTGCTCATGGTCCATTCCCCTCCATTCCCTGCATCTTCACGTGCCTATCTAAAAACCTTTTAAACACCACTATCATATCTGCCTCCACCACCCCCCTGGCAGAGTGTTCCAGTCATCAACCATTTGCTGTGTAAAAAAGTAATCTGCCCTGTACATCTTTAATTTCCAGCATCTCGCATTGAAGCCTAATCGGCTGAAATTTAACATCTCCAGCCCCTTGACACTCCAGATGTTGTCCAACCTCACCTTATCACAATCCGAAGAAGGGTCTCGACCCTTAACATCACCCTTGCCTTCTCTTTAGATGCTACCTGTCCTGCTGAGTTACTCCAGCATTTTGTGTCTCACTTTATAGATAGTTCCCTCTAATCTAGACAGCATCCTGGTAAAACTCTTCTGCACCCTCCATATGCTAGTAGTCAAAGAATCATACAGCATTGGCACAGGCTTCAGCTCACCACATCCGAGCTGAACCTTTTGGCTAATTTACATGAATCCACATTTGCCTTTATTCAGTCCGTATCCTTCTACGCCTTGCTATTAAAGTGGCTGTCTAAATGTTTCTTAAACAGGACTGAATGTATCTTATTCCAGATGAATACCTTCACCAGAAAGGATAAAACAATTTATCAAAGTCACACCACATGATACACTGCATAATTAAAAGAATATTTACACTTACAAACACTAGAAAATGTAACCTCGTTCTCCTGACTTACGTTGTAATTAATTATACATGTATCGCAGGATGTACCGTCAGCGATCTGTTCTTGTAATCACAACATTTATGTGCTTGATTCAGTTTGGTTTTTACTAAACGTGACTATCAGGTTACTGCTGTGAAAATGATTCAACAGTAGGAATGCTGCTGAATGGTAAGGATAGGTGATTAGCCTCTTCCCTGGTGGAGATGGCCATTGCCCAGAAGTCTGTAGTTTTAATGGTCTTGCTGCATGCAGACACAAAGTCGAGTTGGTAGACTATTTCATAAAGGAAGGAAACGTCGTCTAAGCACTATATTCATTGCGCCCAATGCCCACATTTGAACTCTTTCCAGCAGTATAAGCAACTGCAAGAGTTTCTTTTCACCAGCCCGAACTAGTGAAAACAGCCACCTCATAAACCCCTCAAAGACCAGCAACCAAACCCAGAGGGCCCTGGTGCATATAAATGAATAAATGTCAAGGACATCTGCACTTTAATAATTATACTAACTATTTTGGGTAACTGATTCTGCTCAACACAGTTTGTGTGCTTAGGAATTGTAAAGTTTAGAGTTTAATTTAGATATACGGCATGAAAACAGGTCCTTCGGCCCACCGAGTCCACGGCAATTGTCGATCACCCGTTTACACTAGTTCCATGTTATCCCACTTTCTCATTCACCAGCTGCAATTTACAGAGGTCAATTAACCTATAAACCCACAGGGATGTGGGAGAAAACCGGAGCACCCGGATAAATCCCATGCGGACACATGGAGAACATGCAACTCTGCCAGCTGCACCATGTACCGCCCGAAAGATTGAAGAACAAATAAAATGATCAAAAGAATCTTAAATGCCTTGAAGAAGAGTAGTTCAGCATCCATAACCAAAACAAAACTGTCGCAACAATGCAGTATCTCGAGCAACCTGCTCCTGGGAACCAAGCCAAGGCAGGGATTCTCCATTTAGATTGCATTGAAGCACAACCTTTAATCCTTTCATTCAACTGCTGAATGCAACACAGCCTAAACCGAAATATAAATAATTGTCACGCTAATTAGCACTTTTTTTTATCCATCGCCCTGTTGTGGAACAATAACAATACTTTCATGTCTGAAGAAGGGTCTCGACCTGAAACGTCACCCATTCCTTCTCTCCAGAGACGTACAGGTTTATAATTGGCTTGGTATAAATGTAAAATTGTCCATAGTGTGTGTAGGATATTGTTAATGTGTGGGGTTTGCTAGCCGGTGCGGTTTCAGTGGGCCGAAAGACCTGTTTCCACGCTGTATCTTGAAACTAAACCTAAACATCCATCGTGGTTGTCAACTGAAGGCCAAGTGGAAAAAAATGACTGCACTTGTGGCTGAGTATGGATCCAATCAGCGCACTGAGAAAATGCAATCAATAACTCTGTCAGGAGAGATCAACACTGAAGTTGTCCACTAATTCATCATCTCTAAAGATTTTAAAATGTCTTAGTTATTTATGATAATATGCTGTGGTTATCAATAGAGAACAATTGATTACAATGTTATGTGTTATATATCTTCCTAGCTAGTATTCCTCTGATGGTTCACACTGCCCATTAGCCCAGCAAGTGCTCTACCCCTATACTTCTCCACAAACCACTGTTGCAGAGGAATGAGCCTTCTCTCACTTTCCCTCCATCTCTAAAGGAAGTAATTATGTAATTTAGGGCAGTGCAGTGGCGCAGAGGTAGAGCTGCTGCCTCACAGTGCCAGAGACTCCGGTTCAATCCTGGCTACGGGTACTGACTGTGCAGAGTTTGTACGTTCTCCCTGTGACTGCATGGGTTTTCTCCAGATGCTCCGGTTTCCACATAGCAAAGACGTGCAGGTTTGTAGGTTGATTGGCTTCTGTAAATTGCCCCTGGTGTGTAGGATAATATATAGAGCTAGTGTAAGGGTGATCAATGGTCGGCATGGACCTGGTGGGCTGAAGGGCCTATTTCCACGCAGTCACTAAACATAAATATAAACATAATTGGCCTCTTGCCCTGTTCTTTTTATAGCTGAGATCTGACTAACATCATTGGGGCAGTCCAGACTAATTCCTCCAGTTGAGGAAACCAATGGAAACTAATTCCCCAGTTAGAGAGTCCCAACAAGAGAGGGGCAAGCTTCAAAATTAATCTTAATAAAGAAAGCAAACTCAATGCAAGCATTTATTTCAAGAGGGCTTGTATACAAAAACAGGGATGTAATGTGAGCAATTTTGGGCACCATATCTGGGGAAGGATGTGCGGACTCTGGAGAGGGTCCAAAGGAGGTTTACAATAATGATACCAGGAATGAGTAGGTTAACCTATGATGAGCGTTTGTTGGCACTGGGCCTGTACTCACTGGTGTTTAGAAGAATGAGAGGGGGGCCTCATAGAAACACACAGAATAGTGAAAGACTTGGATAGAGTGGATGTGGAGAGGATGTTTCCATCAGTGGGAGAGTCAAGAACTAGCGGTCATAGACTCAGAATTAAAGGATGTTCTTTTAGGAAGAGTCTGAGGAGAAATGTATTTAGTCAGAGGGTGGTGAATCTGTAGAATACTTTGCCACAGAAGGCTGTAGAGACCAAGTTAGCGAATATTTTTAAGGCAGAGATAGATAGATTCTTGATTAGTACAGGTGTCAGAGATTATGGGGAGAAGGAAGAAGAATGGGGTTCAGAGGGAGAGATAGATCGGCCATGATTGAGTGGGAGAGTAGACTCGATGGGCCAAATAATTCGACTATTCCTTATGACCATATCACCTTAGAATCTTATGAGCCATGCCACTTAGGGATAATAATCAGAAACACTTTTTTACAAAAGGTAAGTAGAAATTCAGAATTACAAATCCCTCTAAAAGCTGTCAAAAATCAATTAAACAAATTACAAAATTAAGAAGACTAAATGTTTGTGAGGCAAAATATATGAATTTCTGAAGTAATTAAGAATCTAATCAGCCACGATTTAATTGAATGGCGGGATAGGTTTGAGGGACTGAATGGCCTACTCCAAATTTAAATTATTTTATTATTCTACCCATATGTCGTGCAGGGTTTTGATGAAATACGCCTGTGTGGCTCTACCCTGCAAACCATTTAAAACAGGGAGGAGTGACATACTTTATGAGCTCAGGACATACCAAAGCACTTCAGTAACTCAGCCGGTCAGGCAGCATGCCTGGAAAAATGGAATTGAGACACTTCTTCAGACTGGGAATCAGGGGAGAGGGAAACTAATGGTATGAAAAGGTACAGAGTTGTCACCAAAGGCCAAAGAGCCCAGAATGGTCCATTGTTGGCTGCGGAGGAGGTGATCACGAGGGGATACGAACGGTGAAACTAGCAGGACGACTAGGGTGGGGGAGGGACTGAGTCTGAAGAAGGGCCCCAACCCAAAACGTCACCTAACCATGTTCTCCAGAGCTGTGACCTAAGCTGTTGAGTTATTCCAGCACTTTGTGGCTTTCCAGGTTTTGTTGCGTTTCTTGGTTTTTTGGTCCTCCAAAATATTCCAAATGGAATTTAAACTGGAGGTGGAGTTCACTCGAGGGGGCAGAGCTTAGCATCTCTGTCTAATAGGTAATGACACGATCATGTTTTTCCTGTACATTAGTAGATCATCCAATATTATGTACTAAAGAGGCTTTGAAAGTGCAGCGTTTTGACCCAGGAGACAAGACTGCAATCCCAAGGACACCGCCGACCCCATTCAAAGGAATAAACAGCTTCAAAGCATTCAGCTTTGCAGAGGAGCACTAATGTGTGAGGCTACTTCAATTCCAACGAGCAGGACAACTGACAAAAGTAAACCATATATCATCACATTTTTCACATGAAGGCAAATTGCTCTCCTGCGGAGAAACAAGAAGAAATTGATTAAATTCACACAGAGCAACATTATTTTTATGTTTAAAAAAAAACTCACGCCTTTACAAATGGACAGAAAGATCAATGGAGCAATATAGGAGCGCTTGCCCCTTTAAAGGGCAAGTCAAAACTAATCAATGTAGCGCTTGTCATGGCTGGGTAACCTAAAAACCTTAAGGGCTGGCTCAAGCCTCCACCGCCATAAATCTAGAGAAATCCATTTTGTACCATTTCTCTTTTGTTTCCCAGCCAGGCTGTCGAGGTGGAGCATTGGCCTTCAATAGTGACAAAGCCACACAAATTGAGATAAAATCACGACTAGTTTCCGTATAGCCCTTCAAATGTGTCACTGCTCATTATGCAATTTTAGATCCAATTTCAAACAGCCTGTCATCGGAAAAAAAATTGCTGGGAGCAATTATAAATATTCAGTGGCTTGAAGCAGTTTCATTCCTACAAATCATAACCCTTTACAATAATATATTGACAGGAAAGCCTCTGAATGATTTCTGCCTCTGGAACTAATATTGAGCCATCTGACAATGATATTTTTATTAATCTGAACACATTTTCATATTCATCTCGTACTAGCGACTGTAAGCTAAAGTTTATGTTAAGTTAGATATTCATCCAGCATAACCCTAGCAAAAAGCCTACATACCTAACTCTTAAAAATAATCTTAGAACTAGTAATACAATGAGAAATGTGAATGTATCTGGTATATGATATTTACAGAATGGTGAAATTACAGCTTGAAAATTAACTGTAACGTTACGGTATTTTTAACAGATACTTGCTTGAAATTAAAATTTTCATTTGAATGTCTTGTCTTTGAAATGTAATGAGGTCTTCTGCACGTTGAGAAATCAAAGACTTTAATATATTTTAACATCTCTCCAAAACCATTTTTATGAAAACTGATTGTGCCCACACAGCTGGTTGGGATCTGTGGAATTAAAAAAAACAGCTGCTAGAGAGAGATTAGGCCTTCTGAACAATTAAATATTTCATGATTCTAAATGATAAAATTCAAAGAACATTGAATTGCTATCAAATGCAAATTACCTTGTGATTAAATATTTCTTATTTTGGCATAACTATGTTCTTAGTGGCCTGTGGAAAATAGGCTAGAGTGTGTCTTCAAATTTTAAAAGTGTTCTAATACATTTTATTAATCCATTATTGCGATCTGGCATCCCTGGTGTTTATTGTCCATCTCTGGTTGCCTTTTTAGATGTCAAGTTCAGTTTAGTTTATTGTCACCGAGGTACAGTGAAATGTTTTTGTTGCGTGCTAAGCAGTCATCAGAAAGACTTAAAGGCCTGTCCAACTTAGATGACTTCTTTGGCGAGTTTAGGAGGCTCTGCGCTCGCCATAAGATCGCCACATGGTCGCAGGTGGTCTCCTTCATGGTCTGGAGGAGTTCCCGCATTCTGGGAACTAGTCGCGGCTTCAGTATGGGCGCCGGGAAAATTTTCAACATGTTGAAAAATTTTCCGCAATCAAAAATTGGTCGCCATGGAGAAAATCAATACTTTTGTAGTGGTAGGTCTAGCCGTAGTGGGGTTGCCATGTTATCGTAGGTAATCGTAGGTAGGCGTGATAGTCATAGGTAGTCTTAGTTAATCGCCTTTGCTGACCGGTCATATTCATTGGCTCAATGCGAAAAAAAAGGTATGTAAACAGCAGCACGTGATGCGCTGTCATTCCAGTGCGCGGTCATTGCACAATTTTTCTTTCAGTGGATCAGACGGTGTGAGACATGGCTCCGAGGAGAAGGCTTCAGCGCAGGGGCAAGGCACAACCCTCAACACCACCCACCAGGCTGCTATCAACATTTGTTTGTTTATAAGGCTTTTGGCTGTTTCATTACCAACAAAGGAAATCCCAGACTTTTTAACCTCAAATTGTGGTATGAATATCATTATTTTTCATAGTGGTCCCCCATGTCATCACTTAAATCTCATATTTCATTTCTCATATATTTAGATCATTGAAACACACACAAACGCAGGGAAGAAATGCACTGTATTTAAAGTTTGACTTTTCACATTCATTTTGATGAAGAAAACAGATACAAGCACTTTAAATGCACTGCATTTAAAAGGATTTTATGTTTAGAGAACATTGGAAAATGATCACTAATACATAGAGCCACCACCTTGAGTACTGAGATGCAGACCATCAGACCTTGTGGACTTATCTGCCTTCAGTCCCAACAGTTTACCTAACACCATTTTCTGACCAATGTGGATTCCCTTCAGTCCCTCCCTCCCACTAGATCCTCGGTCCCCTAGTATTTCCGGGAGATTGTTTGTGAATTCCTTGGTGAAGCCAGAACCAAAGTACTCGTTTAACTGTTCTGCCATTTCCTTGTTTCCCATTATAAATATTTCTGACTAAGGGACCTCCATTCGGCTTCACAAATCTTTTCCTTTTTACGTACCTAAAGAAACTTTTACAGTCAGTTTTTATATTCCCCTCAAGCTTTCTTTCATGTTCTTTTTTCCCCTCCCTAATTAACCCCTTTGACCTCCTCTGTTGAGTTCTAACAGGGGGAGACAACATGGGGGACTTTCTCCACTACTGCTGATGGGAGAGAGAGGGATCCAGGGAACATTCACTTAAGAAAGAGAACATCTCAGATGTCCTAGATTGGAGACTTTCCTCAGAGCAGATGCGACAGACAAATAAGCTGCAAGATAGGGTTGGTGTCCTTGTAAGAGACTGGGTAGAAGAAGATGCAGTCACCTTTCTTTCTACCTCCCTTGCCCCTTCTCTATCCGCACATATCCTACGCCTCCCTAGTCTTCCGGCTATTTTTCTAAGTATTCTAACATTGCACTACAAAAGCTAATATTGTTTTAATACATATTATTCTTTTTAAAAAAAAACTCAATGTGTGATACTGGTAAATTTTACTTAAAGGGTAAGACAATAGAAAATATTTATTCTGTGTTTTAAGAAATACTGCCGTTGAAATAATCTTCTAAGCTAGTTTGTTTATACTATGTAACCTGATAATTTAGGGAAATTATATTTACAGACTTAAATCTATGTTTCATTAAATACCCAAAATCCTGAAAAAAGTAACAAGATATTAACAAGGAGCTCATAGACTCGTAATAAAACTAAATAAAAATTCCCGAGCAGCTTGTAAAATATTTAGAAAAACACAAGCAGTGGGAGGTCTGAACACATGCTGTTCATGAAACAGCCAATGCCTATTAATTGTGTGTTTGTGTCACCCAGGAATAATGGATCTATCCCCCCTCCACTAACTCACACATATTAGGTGAGATTCTATGTGCATCATGCAGAGAATATTACCTTGATAATGTTGCACATGAACCAGGCTCTAGCACTGCTGTGAAAACAAGGACGTTTTGGCTATCTGCAGAAGCAAATGTGGATCTCAATCCATTCAAATGTGGATCTCAATCCATTCAAATGCTGTGATAAAGCCAAAAGATTGGAGATTACTTTGCAAAAAAACATGCACTCTTTCCCAGCTGAAAGCTGCGCTGGCGATTTAACTTCAGTGAATGGGGTGGACATCAATAAATCATTAAGGGGTTGGACAGGCTAGATGCAGGAAGATTGTTCCCGATGTTAGGGAAGTCCAGGACAAGGGGTCACAGCTTAAGGATAAAGGGGAAATCCTTTAAAACCGAGATGAGAAGAACATTTTTCACACAGAGAGTGGTGAATCTCTGGAACTCTCTGCCACAGAGGGTAGTTGAGGCCAGTTCATTGGCTATATTTAAGAGGGAGTTAGATGTGGCCCTTGTGGCTAAGGGGATCTGGGGGTATGGAGCGAAGGCAGGTACGGGATACTGAGTTGGATGATCAGCCATGATCATATTGAATGGCGGTGCAGGCTCGAAGGGCCGAATGGCCTACTCCTGCACCTAATTTCTATGTTTCTATGTTTCTATGTTTCTATTTGGGGAATTCAGGAGAGTCAGCTTGAAACAGGGTATAATGCACGCCACAGGGAATAGTTAAGGGGACACAAGAGACAGCAGATGCTGGAATCATGAGCAAGAAACAAGGTGTTGGAGGAACTCAATAGGTCAGGCAGCATCTGTGGAGGGAAATGGACAGACAATGTTTTAGGTCAGGATCCTTTTTCAGTTGGTGGGGGAAGAGAGCAGGAAGAGGATGGAGTAGGGGAGGAGGGAGAAAGCCGGAAAAGAGAATCAAGGGTGGGGGAAAGTCTGACAAGGATGAGTGGACAGACATAAAATGCTGAGTAACTCAGCGGGACAGGCAGCATCTCTGGAGAGAAGGAATGGGTGATGTTCCATTTCGAGACCCTTCTTCAGACTGATGGGTGGATACAGGTGAGGATGGTGGGGGTGACGGGCAGAAGGGTGAGGATAATAACAATGGGAAAGGTGTAAAGGGGACAAAAAGGTATCAGATAAGAAAGGCAGAGACAATAGACAATAGACAATAAGTGCTGGAGTAGGCCATTCGACCCTTCGAGCCAGCACCACCATTCAATGTGATCATGGCTGATCATCCCCAATCAGTGCCCCATTCCTGCCTTCTCCCCATATCCCCTGACTCCACTATCTTTAAGAGCCCTATCTAGTTCTCTGGATTGAAAGCATCCAGAGAACCTGCCTCCACTGCTCTCTGAAGCAGAGAATTCCACAGACTCACCACTCTCTGTGAGGAAAAAGTGTTTCCTCGTCTCCTTTCTAAATGGCTTGCTCCTTATTCTTAAATTGTGGCCCCTGGTTCTGGACTCCCCCAACATCAGGAATATGTTTCCTGCCTCTAGCGTGTCCAAACCCTTACCAGAGGAGGAAGGAAATGTAAAGCTGGTGGGAGGGATATGGGTAGAAGGGAAGGGAAGGGGATGGAAAGAGGGGTGATAGAAGAGGTTGTAGGAAGGAACTGCAGATACTGGTTTAAACTGAAGATAGATACAAAAAGCTGGAGTAACTCAGCGGGACAGGCAGGATCTCTGGAGAGAGGGAATGGGTGACGTGTCGAAGGGTCTCGACCCAAACTGATAGAAGAGGAATGGAGGACTTAGAGTAGAGATGGGTGGGAGATAAACGGAAGGAAAGGGGAAAGGAACAGAGTGGTGGGGTGTTGGATGAATAGTGCGCATTCATTGGGGTAAGGAGGTGGAATAGCTAAGGGATGTGCTAGCCCGACGAGCAAATAATTGAACTAGCATTTAGGGTTCTGATTCTTAAATCCCACCATGGCAAATGGGAGATTTAAATTCAAGTAATTAAATATATGGAAACATTTAGAAAATCAGGGAATGCTAATGGGATTATATCATAGGCATCCCAATAGCCAGCGGGAGATAGAAGAACAGATATGTAGACAAATTACTTATCTAAAAGCCTATCTAAAAGCTTCCCAAACACCACTATTGTATCAGCCAGCACCACCACCACTTGAAATGCATTCCAGGTGCCCACCACCCTCTGTCTAAAAAATGTGCCCCGTACATCTCCTTTAAACTTTGCCTCTCTCACCTTAAATCATGCCCTCTTGGTCTTTGACATTCCCAACTTGAGAAAAGGATTCCGACTGTCCACTTTATCAATGCCTCGTGAAACCCAAAGGTTATGGTGTGAAGTCAGAAGAATGGGGTTGAAAGGTAAAAATAGATCAGCCATGATCCAATGGCTGAGCCGACTCGATGGGCCGTATGGCCTAACTCTGCCCCTGTGTCTTATGGTCTTTCTAAAATGTACAAATACTGAACACGATCTTACAATAGTCGGCGGTCTGGTGAAGGTTGTGACAAATGTGTGAAGTTAAAATATAAGAAGGATTTAATTAAAAACAGAAATCAGATTTTATGCCTCTTTGCAAAGCAGCTCTTTTATGGTTCCTGATAACATCCTTATATTCCATGCCTGTTCACTTACAAAGGCTATCATTTATCCAATGCCTTTTTTTAATTCTCATCCTTTTTGACAAACCCCTCCATCAGACTGTGTTACCTTTCAAAATTTGTTCCGATCCTTCGAGGTTTCTGTACTTCCAATGCTGGTCCCAAGCTCTGAAAGTCCTTCCACAAACAAATCATCTTCTCTCTCTTTTTTTTTTCTCATTTCTGAAGAAGGGTCAGTGATGTGACATGTTGACTCTGGTTCTCTATCCACGGATGCTGCCCAACCTGCTGAGAGTTTCCTGTAATTATTGGCCTCTCTTTCCCTTAAAATTATCCTTCTTCTGACCAAGCTTCTCGCCTCCTGATCAAATCTTCTTGCTTAGTGTCAGATTCAGTTTGTTATTGACCTGATTTGGAGATGCTCTGTTCTGCCAACCTTGTTCTTCGTCTCTTCAGGTTTGATACTGTTCATTTTTGGCACTCGAGAGGCTGTGTCATTCT
This sequence comes from Leucoraja erinaceus, assembly GCF_028641065.1. NCBI lineage: Eukaryota > Metazoa > Chordata > Chondrichthyes > Rajiformes > Rajidae > Leucoraja > Leucoraja erinaceus. Next base: position 66,300,661 of record NC_073383.1, on the reverse strand, counting down.
TTCCAAAATTGCTTGGAAATGATTGTGAGTTTTCTTGGTTAGCACATGTTCAAATAATTGCAAAATAAATGAAAATGAAAATGACAGACAATAGGTGCAGGAGTAAACCATTCGGCCCTTCAAGTCAGCACCGCCATTCAATGTGATCATGGCTGATCATCCACAATCAGTACCCCGTTCCTGCCTTCTCCCCATATACCCTGACTCCGCTATCTTCAAGAGCCCTATCAAGCTCTCTCTTAAATGTATCCAGGGAACCGGCCTCCACCGCCCTCTGAGGCAGAGCATTCCACAGACTCACAACTCTCTGTGTAAAAAAGTGTTTCCTCATCTCCGTTTTAAATGGCTTACCTCTTATTTTAAACTGTGGCCCCTGGTTCTGGACTCCCCCAACATCAGGAACATGTTTACTGCCTCTAGCATGTCCAAACCCTTAATAATCTTATATGTTTCAATAAGATCCCCTCTCCTCCTTCTAAATACCAAAGTATACATGCCCAGCCGCTCCATTCTCTCAGCATATGACAGTCCCGCCATCATGGGAATTAAAATTGTGAACCTTAGGTGCACTCCCTCAATAGCAAGAATGTCCATCCTCAAATTTGGAGACCAAAACTGCACGCAATTTAATTTGAGTTTAGTTTATTGTCATGTGCTCCGAGGTACAGTGAAAAGCTTTAATTGCATGCCAACCAATCAGCGGAAAGACAATACATAATTACAATCGAGCCATCCACAGTGTACAGGTGCATGATAAGGGGAATGGTCTTGACCCAAAACGTCACCGATCAGTCTGTAGAAGGGTCTCGGCCTGAAACGTCACTGATCCATGTTCTCCAGAGATGCTGCCTGACCTGCTGAGTTACTTCAGCACTTGGCGTCCTTTTCAAATAATTTTACACTTATTGTGCAAGGGCATTTTTAAAGACGTTCATCTTTTCACATTGTCTGCCTTAACTTGATAACAAAGTCACATGCACATACGCCTACATGCAACCAGTTTCACACTGCTAACTTGCACTATGAATAAGTCTACTGTCCTCTCATGCTATTGGGTTCACTAGGCAATTTATGCAGGTTGAGTTGGCTAATGTCACCTTTAGTTATTCGCATCTCTGAATGCCTTGATTCCATTAGAAAATCCCTTCAAGTTGTGCTGCCAAGAGCTGACAAATCTCATCCGTCTGCCATAAGTGACTTCAAGTGACAGCAGCCCCAGGACTCAGCGAGATCGCAACTTCCATGTGGGGAAACAAAGGCAGGTCAGCAGAAAATGCCCTGCCGGCGTGCACCCTCCTCTATTTTAACAACCATTAACAAAGCAGATGCCGCAAATGAAAATGCAACACATTATTAGAAATAACTACAGGAACTGGGTGCTCATTTACTGCTGCCTGAGCAATTATGTTGTTAAATTCATAGTATACTAATGAAATGACAATACACAGCAAGTCAATTCTGGTCTGCCCGATGCTTATAGTATTAGCTTTTACATTGTAAATCGGGCCTGGTCCTGACACAAAAGCTAATACTTCAGGTGCGGCCCAGTGGCACAGCGGAATAGTTGCTGCCTCACTGCACCGGAGACCTGGGTTCGATCCTGACCTCGGGTGCTGCCTGTACGGAGTTTATACCTTCTCCCTGTGACCATGTGTGTCTTCTCAGGGTGCTCCGCTTTCCTCCCACATTCCAAAGACAAACAGGTTTTGTAGGCTAATTGGCTTTGGTAAGTTGTAAAATTGTCCATAGTGTGTGGGATAGTGCTAGTGTTCAGGGTGATCACTGGTCAGCGTGGGCTTGGTAGGCCGAATGGTCTGTTTCCGAGCTGTTTCTCCAAATTCTGGTCTAAAGTGATCAGAATAAGCAATGTAGGCAATGCTACCAATATTAATGCTCCTCACATACATGGTAATTTTTTATCATGCTCCTCTTACCCATATGTCCATATGGCTCAGTGTGATGTTTTGTTAGATAACTCTGCTGTGAAAGGCCCTGATTATTTTCTTAAGTGAAAGGCAGTGTATGAATTAGGGGCAGTGCAGCGGTTAGAGGTGCTGCCTCACAGCGCTTGACCCAGGTTTCCATCCTGATCTTGGGTTCTGTCTGTGTGGAGTTTGCACATTCTCCTTATGACCGCATGTGTTTCCTCCAGGTGCTCCAGCTTCCTCCCAGCTCCCAAAGATGTGAGAATTCGTAGTTCTTTAGTAACTTGTCAGTTTCTTTGTTGAACTAAATTAAGGTGCATGTTGCAATCAAAAGTGCTTGAACAATTGGTTGGGAAGAAAGCCAAACTGTAAGAAAGAGGACTGAGCCTCCTTTTCCTCTGCAATTGGCCTCTGCAAAGAAGATTACGGAGATTTGGCATGTCGAAGAAGATTCTCCTAAATGTCTACAGATGCACCGTAGAGAGCATTCTGACTGGTTGCATCGTGGCCTGGTTCGGCAACTTGAACGTCAAGACCGGAAAAGACTAGAAAAAGTTGTGACCACTGCCCAGTCCATCACCGGCTTTGACCTCCCCATCGTCGAAGGGATCTATCGTAGTCGCTGTCTCAAAATCATCAAAGACCCACACCATCCTGGCCACACACTCATTTCACCAATGCCATCGGGAAGAAAGTACAAGAGCCTGAAAATTGTAACGTCCAGGTTCAGGAACAGCTTCTTCCCTCCAGCCATCAGGCTATTAAATACAACAACAAATACGCTCTGAGCTCTGAACTGCAAAATATTTTATTATTACTGCACAATATTTGTTATTTATTGAACTTATTTTCTCTTTCCCCCCATCATGTACTACATTTACATATTCACATATTCTGTTGTACTGCAGCAAATAAGAATTTCATTGTCTCATCCGGGACATATGACAATAAAACATTCTTGACTCTTGACTCTTGTCCCTCGTGTGTAGGGAGTGGGTGAGAAAGTGGGATAACAGAGAATATGTGTGAATGGGTTGGTGTAAACTCAGTGGGCCAAATGACCTGTTTCCATGCTGTCTCACTAAACTCTGAACTAAATAAAAATCGTTGTTAGACAAACTCAAAAGGCCAACAACCAGGACTTATATCCCATCCCAACAACATTTCTGCAAACAACATGCAGTTTGTTTCAAGATGAGTTTTGAGTTTAGTTTATTGTCATGTGTGCAGAGGTACAGTGAAAAGCTTTTGTTGTTTGCTAACCTATCAGCGTAAAGACAATATATAATTATAATATAACCATATAGCCATATAACAATTACAGCACGGAAACAGGCCATCTCGGCCCTACAAATCCGTGCCGACACAACTTTTTTTCCCTTAGTCCCACCTGCCTGCACTCATACCATAACCCTCCATTCCCTTCTCATCCATATGCCTACCCAATTTATTTTTAAATGATACCAACGAACCTGCCTCCACCACTTCCACTGGAAGCTCATTCCACACCGCTACCACTCTCTGAGTAAAGAAGTTCCCCCTCATGTTACCCCTAAACTTCTGTCCCTTAATTCTGAAGTCATGTCCTCTTGTTTGAATCTTCCCTATTCTCAAAAGGAAAAGCTGGTCCACATCAACTCTGTCTACCCCTCTCATCATTTTAAAGACCTCTATCAAGTCCCCCCTTAACCTTCTGCGCTCCAGAGAATAAAGACCTAACTTGTTCAACCTTTCTCTGTAACTTAGTTGTTGAAACCCAGGCAACATTCTAGTAAATCTCCTCTGTACTCTCTCTATTCATGCCATCCACACTGTATAGATCCATGATAAAGGAAATAAAGTGAATAGCATTTAGTACGATAAAGTCCAGTAAAGTCCGATCAATGATAGCCCGAGTGTCTCCGAAGTGGTAGATAGTAGCTCAGGACTGCTCTCTAGTTGTTGGTAGGATGGTTCAGATGCCTGATAACAGCTGGGAAGAATCTATCCTTGAATCTGGATGTGTGCGTTATCATACCTTTTGCCCGATGGGAGAGTAGAGAAGAGGGGATGGCCAGGGTACGACTCATCCTTGATTATGCTACTGGCCTTGCTGAGGCAGCGTGAGGTGTAAATGAAGTAAATGGAAGGGAGGTTGGTTTGTGTGATGGTCTGGGTTGCGTGAACAATTCTCTGCAATTTCTTTAGGTCTTGGATGGAGCTGTTCCCAAACCAAACTGTGATGGATTCCGATAAAATGCTAAGGTGCTTTCTAAGCCTTTGAGATTTGTCACTTGGCGTATCTATGCCAGATGTTTTGTCTATCAATGATTGGCAAACTTGTGTAGTCAGAGTCAGCCCTCACAACACTGATTATGTGTCTGGATTCTCTGTCTCTGTGTCAAAAGCTTTTGGACTATCCAAGTGAATTATTTTGTCCCAACAAAAGTGTTTGAACATTCAGACGTGTCTTGCAGTTAAATAACATTCCCATATGTAATTAAATTGAACTGTTTATCAGACTCACAATATTAAATTTAAAAATAAGTAAGCTATGTCATTGTAGCTATTGAAATTGTGTTCTATGTCATAGAGTCAGAGAGTCATAGTGTCATATAATGTGGAAACAGGCCCTTCGGCCCAACTTTCCCGCACAGCCCAACGTGTCCCAGCTATACTAGTCCCACCTGCCCGTGTATGACCCATTTCCCTCCAAACCTGTCCTATTCACTTACCTATCTAACTGTTAAACATTGGGATAGTCCCTGCCTCAACTATCTCCTCGGGCAGTTTGTTACGTACACCTACAACCCATGGTGTTAATAGGTTACCCCTTGATTCCTATTAAATATTTTCCCCTTCACCCTAAACCTATGGCTTCTTGTCCTCGATTCACCTACTATGAGCTAGAAACTCTGTGCATCTACCCGATCTATTCCTCTCATGATTTTACACATGTTCTTAAAGCTATGAAAACTTGTACTTTTGAGTAGCTAGACTATACTGAAAGGGTCTCTGATACAATTCTGCTTCTCACGAAGAATAAGATCACTGTTTAAGCTGGATAGCATGCAGAGAGGATTTACGAGGATGTTGACAGGACTCGAGGGTCTGAACCCTTGTGAGAGATTTGGCAGGTTAGGGCTTTATTCCTTGGAGCGCAAGAAGATGAGGAGTGATCTTATAGAGATCATGAAGGTAATAGATTGGGTTGATGTATTGTCTTTTAACCAGAGTAGAGGAATCAAGAACCAGAGGACATAGGTTTAAGGTGAGAGGGGAAAAATTCAATAAGATCCTCACTTTTTTTTTGTATAGAGTTGGGCATGTGAAACATGCTGCCAGAGAAGGTAGTTGAAGCAGGTATTATATCAACAGTTTAAAGATATTTAAACAGGTACATGGATTGGAAAGGTTTAGAAGGATATGGGACAGATGCAGGCAGGTGGGACTAGTGTAGATGGGCATCTTGATCGACATGGGCAAGTTGGGCCGGAGGACTTGTTTCCAAGTTGTATGACTGAATTTCTGACGTTCATATTTACAACTTCAGTATCTCTGAGTAATTACAAGGACACAAATTAAATCTGCAATGGTGAAATGATGAGAAAGAAGAAAGATCAAAACATTAGAAATGTGAAGATAGACACAAAAAGCTGGAGTAACTCAGTGGGACAGGCGGCATCTCTGGAGAGAAGGAATGGGTGATGTTTTGGGTCGAGACCATTCTTATTAGAAATGTGAGATGCAAGACTGAAATGACAAATTTTCAGAAATCAGTGCATCCACATGAAGTTTATAAAGTTGAGATGCTGTTCCCTGAATTTGTATTGGGATTGACTTGCATCAGTCCTTGAACATTATCTCTGTCAATTGTCAGTCATGTTCCCTTTTGAAGGCACTGAGTCAGTGAATTCCAGATAATAACTTCTCTATGTAAAAAAAATCCTTATATTTCTGATCACTGGAGTCTACATTTCCGTGTAAAATAACAACAAGGATACACTTGAATTTGCATTATCTATGTCTATACTATTACTAAAACTCTCATCTTGACCACTTCCGGTCTGCGTTGTATTTAAATTTGCACAAAAATGGTACCCTATATCCCTAGGATTTTTTCACCACCTTACTCACCGTTCTCCTCTGCTCCAAGCGCACCAAGCTTTGTTCTGATCGGTGAAATATTACAAAAATTATGAAGGTTTAAAAAATCGTGAGATGAGCAGATTGGTCTTCTCGCCTGTCAGTCACCATGAAGGTAATGTCCCTTCCGGCACCCGCTGTCCGGCGGGGAAAATAAAGCTGAAGCGGACTGCGAGTGGGGGCCGTGTTCTGCGAGCGAGGGGCTGTGTGTTCTGCGTGCGGGGGCTGTGTTCTGCGATAGGGGGGCCGTGTTCTGCGAGCGGGGGCTGTGTTCTGCGAGCGGGTGCTGTGTTCTACGAGCAGGGGCGACGACCATCACGTCAACCCGGGTGCCAATGTGTGCAGCTAGGGACGAGAGCCGGTGAGTGAGTCTAAAGTCGGTGAGTGTGGTCGGAGCCGGGGCCGAGAGCCACTGAGCCTACACACCCCCCTCCCCCCACACACACCCCTCTCCCCCCCCTACAACACTACCTCTCCCTCTCCGCCCCAACACCCCCCTCCACTACACGCCCCTTCCCCTACACCCTCCCCTCCTCCACACTCTCCCCAACATTAAATTCCTTCCAGTTGGACTATAAATTTTACGTTGCAAAACGGTGATTTTGGCCCTATACGAACCGGCAGTGCTTTTCCTGCCGATATGGGGTTGAAATTCACCGCAAACCGCAATGTTCCAATCGATCACGTTCCACAAAATCCCACTCGCAAGATGATTTAAATGCCCATTAATTTACGGGAATTAAACACTAAATTCCTTCCATTTGGCCTATAAATTCATGACAATGAAATTTAAAAATCATGTTATTTTATGAATTCTTGTGTGAATATTATTTGGGACACTTAGGCTATTTAAAAATGTTAACCTTTTCTTAAGAAATGGATAGATGTTTAGATCTAGTAATTGAATTTTGTAATTAGCTACAATTAGGTAACTAACTAATTATATGCTTTAATTTCAGGTCATCCAAGTAAGATTGTTTCATATTTGTTTCAGAATGCTTCAATGCTTTGAACTCCTATCAAGTTGTAGAAACATCTCAAGGATAATCAATGGAAACACGATGCACCAAAGCTCAATTTTGAGAGTCACAGCAAAGGGTCTGAATACTTACATAAATGTGATATTTCAGTTATTTATTTTTAATTATTTTGAAATAATTACTAAACACCTGTTTTCGCTTTTATATTATGAGGTATTGTGCGTAGATTGATGATAAAAAAAATGACTGTAACCAATTTTAGAATAAGGATGTAATGTAACAAAATGTGGAAAAAGTGAAGGGGTCTGAATACTTTCTCAATGCACTGTACTTGCCTTCATCTGCAAAGACATTGATTAGAATGGTCAGGAAATCATGTTGCAGCTTTATAAAACCTTGGTTAAGCTGCATTTGGAATAGTGTGTCCAATAATGCCCACCCCATTACTGGAAGGTTTGGAGAAGGTACAGAAGAGGTTTACCAGAATGCTGAATGGATTAGAGAGTACTAGCAAAAATAATGGGTTGGACAAACTTGGATTGTTCCTCTGGAGCGGAAAAGGTTGCGGGGAGACCTGATGTACAATTATGAGAGCTGTATATCAGCTACACAGATAAAATCTTTCTCCCAGGATGGATATGCCAAGGATTAGGACCTGTTCCCGTGATCTACTGTTCAATGTCTCAAAAAGTAGCATAGGAACGGAAAATGTTATTCATAAAACCAAAAAGTAACTTTCCCTTATGATATAAACAAGATATTTACCGTGAGTGATTCACTGCTAGGAATTAAACATCACCAACCACTGAAAATTAAAGCCCTCCAGATTCCCCTAGATTTAGAATGAATTGATGTGCTTCCAAAAGACCAATTGTAATCTGTGTATGTCTGGGTCTTGGGAAGTTACGTGGGGGTTTTTCCTGATGGATTCCAGTTACTCCCGACAGAAACTTTACCAGAAAATAAACAATGCTACCTCATCAGGATTAATTGCAAAAGCTGATGTAATTTGGGTTTCAAAAATTATTTTTAAAAAGGAAGTTTCAAATGAAGCCTCATATGTTTGATTCATAGCCACTGGTCTCCTGGTACTTTTTGGTAACTTCCATTTAAAGTTGCAATCATCTGACATCTATTAGCCTGCAGCACTGCACCATCTGCTACACGTAAACAGAAAGGATTATTAGAATATATAAATTAGACAAATATGGTTTTTTTTGTAAGTGTCTTTTTGTATTCGAGTGATTAGACCAGGAGATGAGCACCTAAACACTGCAGGGCAAATTCACAGGATGGTATCTGTGTGCAGTAAAGTCTCTACAAATTGAAACATGCCCAACAGATCCCATTGCTCCTTCTGGAGTGAGTTCAACTGAAGTGGTCACAAGGATTCCTGCAAGAGTATCTTGAATATGATTGTCATAGAGTCATAGAGTCTTACAGATTGGAAACAGGCCCTTCGGCCCAACTTGCCCATACTGATCAACACGTCCCATCTACACTAGTCCCACCTGCCTGCATTCAGCCTATATCCCTCTAAACCTGTCCTGTCCATGTACCTGTCTAAATGTTTCTTAATTGTTGCGATAATGTCATCATGGGCTCCCCTTCCACAACAATATAAATTCAAAGATTTCTCGTGAAGTCGACGCCAAATGGTTTACATTTTCACCTCCACTATCAGCTCCAAGGCTACCACTGCCTTTCTCGAAAGCTTGCTGAGCATCAGGTCTGGAGGAGTCAACACTTCTTTCAGGTTACCAACAATGAAGCCATCTTCTGACTTGGAATAAAGAGTTTTGTTAGACAACGTCAGAGTTGATTCAAATAGCGTCCAATGCAGCTGAAAGGAAGAAAAGTGAATTTCAATGGATGAATCAGATTTGCTGCAAAAGATGTGTCAAAAATAGATTCTTCAATGCAGTTTGAGAGATGAAGTGAAACTTGTAAGCATGGCATTGCTAATTGTTAAAAAAAAAGCATTGTTCACACTTTGCATGGAAAGAGATAGAAAGTATGGTTGCAAATAAAACAGAATAAAAATCTCTATCAAGAATTCCAAGCATCCACACTCTCTAATCACTACTATCATCATGCAAGAGGTACAGAAACCTAAGGTCACACTCTACCAGATTCAACAACGGCTACTTTCATACAATTGTGAGGTTCGTGAACCAATCTGCGCAATCCAAATCCTAAATGGACAATGGAACACGACAGATAACCTCTTGACTTTTTGCACAATGGTCTACTTTCTTTGTTTTACGTGTAATTCATGTATACTTTCTGTTTTTGTGTGTCTGCCTGTGCCTGTGATGATGCAGCAAGCAACATTTTCATTGTATCTCAAGAGTCAAGAGTCAATTTAATTGTCATTTGGACCCCTGGAGGTCCAAACGAAATGCCGTTTCTGCAGCCATACAATACACACCAATAGACCCCAGACACAACATAATTACATTTAACATAAACATCCATCACATAACTGTGATGGAAGGCCAAAAAAGACTTATCTCTCCACTGCACTCTCCCCCCCCCGATGTCAGAGTCAAAGTCAAAGCCCCCGGCTGGTGATGGCGATTGTCCCGCGGCCATTAAAGCCACGCCGGGTGGTGCGAGGTCGCACACCGGGTCTTGGTGTTGGAGCCCCCGGTGTGCGCTCGCAAAGTCCGCGGCCATTCCAGCCGCGCGGGGCAGTGGTGTCGAGCCCCGCTCCAGGAGCTCTTCGACCCCGTAACTCGGGCGGGGGAAGTCGCCGCTGAGGAGCCCCGAAAAGCGGTCTCTCTCCAGGGAGCCGCGCGGGGTCGTCCGAGCCGTCCGCAGACCCGCAGCAGCAGCCTCCGACTCAGCAGCAGCAGCGGCATCAGCAGCAGCAGCAGCAGCAGCAGCGCTCCTCCACCGCTCCACCCGCTCCGGTCTCGGCCAGCTCCGCGACGGCAACGGTAAGTCGGCACCAGAGTCCCCGGCTTCTTCCCGTTGGAGGCCGCTCCTCGTTGCGGCCTCAACGACACCTGAGCCCGACGAAGAAAGGTCGGGTCACCAGTGCAGGGAGAGACCCAAAAGTTTCCCCCCCCCATCCCACCCCACCCCCATCCCCCCACACACACACCCCAACATAAAATAACAAAAACTACACAGAAACACAGACAAAAAATAACAAAAACGCAGACAGGCTGCAGAGGCCGCTGCTGGCCAGAGCCGCGCCGCCTACCGGGTGACTCCTATCTGTACCTCACCGTGTTTTGCGCATATCACAATGAACTCGACTTGACTTGACTAAAATGTTAACGCAAACCTTTCTACTTCTCCTTAGCTGTCATTCTTTTTCCATTAACTGACTAGGACTGCTGTCCATGTGCCAGGCATACTCTGGAACTGGTTCAGCAGGCAGTTTGCAACTTCCTGGTTTGAAAGCACTGACATTTACAGCATATGATAAATGCCGGCAGTACAGTGTGGGAGTGATTGTAAGAGCTCTGCCGATCGGGCTGCTTCGATAGAAAGAGAACAGAATTAATATTTCAGGTTGATGACCTTTCAGACAGATGTCTGGATTGTCAACCTGTTTTCCATTACCAGTTGCCAGTTCAGATAAAACTACTCCTTGGAGCACATTCAATAAACATCTGTGCTTTCTGTACCACAGACTCATCATAGGCGCTCTCCGCAGTTTTCCTTGCTCTTCAGCATTGAGAATCACAGTCTTACAGATTTTGCCTATGCCAAACTTACATTTAGATGGACACATGAAAATGCAGGGGATGAAGGACTGTAAATCATGTTTCTGCCTTACAATGCCAAAGATCTGGGTTCAATCCCGACTACGGGTGCTATCTGTACAGAGTTTGGACGTTCTCCCTGTGATCGCATGAATTTTCCCCAGCTGCTCCGGTTTCCTCCAAAGACGTACAGGTTTGTAGGTTAATTGGCTTCGGTAAAAATTGTGAATTATTCCTAGCATGTGTGTGGTTAGTGTACAGGGATCGCTGGTCAGCGCAGACCCAGTGGGAAGGAGGGCCTGTTTCCGTGCTGTATCTCCAAACTAAACGAGGAACTAAACTAATGTGCAGGCAGAGATTAGTTTGTCTTTGTATCCTATTTGACACAGATATTGTGGGCGTACGGACCTGCTCCTGTGCTGTTCTATGATCTATGTAAACCGTTCATTTATTATGTTATCCCATATACTAGCAAAGAAAATATCATGCCAATGCTTTTAATAGTTCCTTAGACGTCGGAGGCATCGACAAGACAGTATTTAATGTGCATCTCTCACAGTTCCTTACAAGTCATCACATAGTCGAGGCAGTGACCGCATGAATATCAGTTCTGATTGGAGACCTTGTGTCAAATTAGCAGATTTATTGAACTCAATTTCTCAGTTTAGCACTTGGGATTTAAAGTCATGACCTCAGGGTAACTAGTCTGGTGTCATAACAACAGGACCACCATGCCAATCCAGAAATCCCTACAGTGGCGAAATGCTATAACTTTGGTGATGACATTCTGAATACAACTAACTGACAATGGCGAGGCAGGTTCATCAGTGGCAATGCCTGTTCGCTTGTTAATATGTTATTTACTTCGATTTTATTCCGCTTTTCTCTTCTCCTCTCCTGTGTAAAGCAGGCAATGCTGACAGAACAAATAAAGCAAATGTAAGTTTCCTTCTGATGACCCGAAACGTCACCCATTCCTTCTCTCCAGAGATGCTGCCTGTCCCGCTAAGTTACTCCAGCATTTTGTGTCTATCTTCGGTTTAAACCAGCATCTGCAGTTCCTTCCTACAGACAAATGTAAGTTATGTTCAGTTTTGTTTCGAGTTACAGCGTGGAAAGAGGCCCTTCAGCCCACCGAGTTCGTGCCGACCAGCGATCACCGGTACACCAGTTCTATCCTACACCCTGGGGGCAATTTACAGAAGCCAATTAACCTACAAACCTGTATGTCTTTGGAGTATGTGGGAAAAAAACTTGACCAAACTCAGAAGCTACCTGACTCGCTGAGCTCCTCCAGAAGTTTGCTTTTTGCTTAAGATTCCAGCATCTGCAGTCTCTAGTAGCTACATTTCACTAGGATGTTGCCTGGGATTGAACATTTCAGGCATGAGAAGAAACTGGATAGATTAAGTTTGTTTTCCTTGGAACAGAGAGGGCTGAGTGGTGGGACCTGAATCAGGTTTACAAAGTTATAATGAACTTGGATGGGATAGTTAGTGAGAAAGCTTTCCCCATACCAGAGGTGTATATGACCAGAGCGCATATGTTCAAGGTAGGGGGGTCAATGAAGGATTACGTTTTTTATCCAGAAGATCATAGTATCTTGCAAAATGAAACCAGGCCTTCAACCCACTTGCCCATGCCACCAAGTCCCATCTACACTAGTCCCACCTGCCCTTGTTTGGCCCATATCCCTTTAAACCATTCCTATCCATACACCTGTCCAAATGTCTTTTTTAAAGGTAGTTGAGATCTGGACACACTGCCTGAGGAGATGTGGTGACAGACACACTCACAGCTTGTAAGAGATGTACAGATGAGCACTTTAATCACAACGGGGCCAAATGCTGGAAAATGGGATTCATGGAGACAGATACTAGATTGGCCAGCATGAACACAGTGGGCCGAATGGCCTGCTTCTGTGATGTACGATTCTATGACACCGTGACTATAGGAAATTAAGAAATAAATTGCCGGAAATGGTCAGCATGTATGGCAGTATTTACGGAGACTGAGACTTAGCATTTCATGTTGAAAATCTATTCCCACAACTAACTGGAAGGTTAGCATGCAACAACATTTAAGCAAATACCAAAGCAGTGAAGGGGGAATGGAGGTGAGGGGAAAAGGGACAATAAAGGAGAAGGAACACAAACAATTAGGAAGTCAAATGGTATTTTACCCTTCAATGTAAAGGCTTAAAATATAAAATGAATGAGAACTTGTTGAAATTGTACAGAGCTCTCTTGAGGACTAATTTAGAAGATTGAATATAGCATTGGTCTCTTTACCTAAAGAATGATGTACTAACCATGCAGTCAGAGTCATGTATTTCATTAGATTGACTCCTGGGAGGAGGAGATTGTACTCTGCACAAAGATTATGCTTGGCCTATAATTATTAGATTTTAAAAGAATGAGAGGTGATTTTTGACGAGGGATTGACAGGTAGTGTGCTGAGTGGTTTTTTTTTTGCTCCAGCAACAGGATGTAGAACTGGTGGTATAGTCAATAGTGCATTATTGTTACATGTGCAAAACACAGTGAAATTCATTTCAAATTGTCAGATTAGGCACCATTTCCAAAACATTCGGTTTTATGAAGCGGTGTCCGATCCAGTCGAACCCCTGGATCATTCAGCGTCCTGATGTTCCTCTTCTCCCCGGGCCACCTTAATGCCCCTGGGTGCCACCCACAGCCAACCTTGAGGGCGATTCTCAGGATAAGTGGTTTTGAACTGAGATGAGAGAGTTCTTTGCACAGAGCAGCACACTGCGAATGCTCATTCTCTAATGTACCTGTCCCACTTACGCGATTTTTTAGGTGACTGCCGGCGACTGTCAAGTTGCCGGCAGTCACCTGAAAAACCGGCAATTGGAACGGCGACTGTCAGAGACAGAGACACACACACACACACACACACACACACACACATACACACACACATACACACACACAGCTTCCTTCACCAGCCCGTTTTGCAGGCGGGGGACAGGGCAAGCTGGGGAGCGCTGTCTGAGTGAAATTCCCACGGTGCAAAGCCAGGGTGATACAGACACACACCGCAAAGAACAGGAAGGTTGGCGCTGTAATTAAGATAGCTAAAGCGCAGTGTATGGTAAGTTCTTTAAAAGAGGAGGGGGGGGGGGGTAGAGAGAGAGGGCAGAGAAGAAGGAAGATGGAGTGGAGACAACTTTTAAGAAGCCAGAGATACACGGCTGTGAAGCTCAGCGAACGTTAACATTACCGGTCGGTTATCCTTGGTTCTGAAAACTACTGCTTATGTTTATTTTCCCCAATAAGCCAATGAAATTCACTGGTCAGCACCGGCTACAACCTACAAGAACCTATGAGAACCTTCGACCTCCTGGCAACCAACTAGGACCTCCTGGCGACCCACCCACAGCACGAGAATTCTCGCTATTCTCCATAGAAACATAGAAAATAGGTGCAGGAGGAGGTCATTCGGCCCTTCGAGCCAGCACCGCCATTCATTGTGATCATGGCCGATCATCCCCTATCAATAACCCGTGCCTGCCTTCTCCCCATATCCCATGACTCCACTAGCCCCTAGAGCTCTATCTAACTCTCTCTTAAATCCATCCAGTGACTTGGCCTCCACTGCCCTCTGTGGCAGGGAATTCCATAAATTCATAACTCTCTGGGTGAAAACGTTTTTTCTCACCTAGGTCTTAAATTACCTCCCCTTTATTCTAAGACTGTGGCCCCTGGTTCTGGACTCACCCAACATTGGGACCATTTTTCCTGCATCTAGCTTGTCCAGTCCTAGAACCTCCCTCACCCTTCTAAACTCCAGTGAATACAAGCCTAGTCTTTTCAATCTTTCCTCATATGACAGTCCCGCCATCCCAGGGATCAATCTCGTGAACCTATGCTACACTGCTTCAATCACAAGGATGTCATTCCTCAAATTAGGGGACCAAAACTGTACACAATACTCCAGATGTGGTCTTACCAGAGCCCTATACAACTGCAGAAGAACCTATACTGAAATCCTCTTGTTATGAAGGCCAACATTCCATTAGCTTTCTTCACTGCCTGCTGTACCTGCACGCCAACTTTCAGTGACCGGTGTACAAGGTCTCGCTGTACATCCCCCATGGCGGCTTAATTCTAGTCGCCGCTAATTTGCAGCGACCATAATGAGGCCGCGACTGGTGCCCAGAATGCGGGAACTCTTCACGACTCCCCGGCAATCACCGTAAATATGTGGCGACCATGTGGCGACTGCATAGTCTCCTGCAGTCACCTAAAAAGTCGCCTGTGGGCCAGGCCCATAACTATATTGTCCCCTTTACTGTGATACCCCTAAATAAAATCCAGTGCAACCAATTGTCTTCAGAAGTCACCTAATTAGTAAATTAGTAAATAGAGTCCACTGTGTGTAATCTAATATCAGTATAAATACAGCTGTTCTGTGAAGGCCTCAGAGGTTTGTTAGAGAACATTAGTGAACAAACAGCATCATGAAGCCCAAGGAACACACCGGACAGGTCAGGGATAAAAGTTGTGGAGAAGTTTAAAGCAGGGTTAGGGTATAAAAAAATATCCCAAGCTTTGAACATCTCATGGAGCACTGTTCAATCCATCATCCGAAAATGGAAAGAGTATGGCAAAACTGCAAACCTACCAAGACATGGCCGGTCCACCTAAACTGACAGGCCGGGCAAGGAGAGCATTGATCAGAGAAGCAGCCACGAGGCCCATGGTAACTCTGAAGGAGCTGCAGAGATCCACAGCTCAGGTGGGTGAATCTGTCCACAGGACAACTATTAGTCGTGCACTCCACAAATCGGGCATTTATGGAAGAGTGGCAAGAAGAAAGCCATTGTCGAAAAAAACCAAAAATAAATCCCGTTTGCAGTTTGCCACAAGCCATGTGGGGGACACAGCAAACATGTGGAGGAAGGTGCTCTGGTCAGATGAGACCAAAATTGAAGTTTTTGGCCTAAATGCAAAACGCTATGTGTGGCGGAAAACTAACACTGCACATCACCCTGAACACTCCGTCCCCACTGTGAAACATGGAGGTGGGAGCATCATGCTGTGGGGATGCTGTTCTTCAGCAGGGACAGGGAAGCTGGTCAGAGTTGATGGGAAGATGGATGGAGCCAAATACAGGGCAATCTTTCTGCAAAATACTTGAGACTGGGGCGGAGGTTCACCTTCCAGCAGGACAACGACCCTAAACATACAGCCAGAGCTACAATGGAATGGTTTAGATCAAAGCATATTCATGTGTTAGAATGGCCCAGTCAAAGTCCAGACCTAAATCCAATTGAGAATCTCTGGCAAGACTTGAAAATTGCTGTTCACAGACGCTCTCCATCCAATCTGACTGAGCTTGAGCTATTTTGCAAAGAAGAATGGGCAAAAATATCAGTCTCTAGATGTGCAAAGCTGGTAGAGACATACCCCAAAGACTTGCAGCTGTAATTGCAGCGAAAGGTGGTTCTGCAAAGTATTGACTCGGGGGGGCTGAATATTTTTGCACACCACACTTTTCAGTTTTTTATTTGTAAAAAAATTTGGAAACCATGTATAATTTTCCTTCCACTTCACAATTATGCACCACTTTGTGTTGGTCTATTACATAAAATCCCAATAAAATACATTTACGTTTGTGGTTGTAACGTGACAAAATGTGGAAAAGTTCAAGTATGAAAACTTTTGCAAGCCACTGTAGGTGGTGATATAGAGAGATATCGAATATATGAATGAAAGATATGCAGAACAGTAACGATGATAAAGGAAACAGGCCATTGTTAGCGGTGAGCTAGGTGAAAACAAGTTACAGACAATGAGACTCAACAAGACGACTTTGAACTTAGTACAACGACTTGTTTGGGGGAAGGACGGAGAAAGGGGATGCCAGGGTTACCTGAAGTTAGAGAAATCAAATTTCAAATCGCTGGGTTGTAAGCTGCCCAAGCAAAATATGAGGTGTTGTCCTCCAATTTGCATTTGGCCTCACTCTGACAATGGAGGAGGCCCAGATCAGACAGGTCAGTGTGGGAATGGGAAGGGGAATTAAAGTGTTTGGCAACTGGAAGATCAGATAGGTCCAGGCAGACTGAACGAAAGTGTTCAGCAAAACGATCGTCCAGTTGCTGGTTTACACCAAAGATAGACACAAAATGTTGGAGTAACTCAGCATCTCTAGAGAGTCTGAAAAAAGGGTCTCGACCCAAAACGTCACCCATTCCTTCTCTCCAGAGATGCTGCCTGTCCCGCTGAGTTACACCAGCATTTTGTGTCTATCTGTAGTTTAACTTTCCCCCTGATGCTCCAAATGTCTTACTAGAAGATGTTATTCCATGCCAACTTTACATAGAAATCACATCCGGTGAAAATGGAGAATTGAAACCAGGTGCCCAATCTCATTTCTACAATAGCCTGGTTCTAATCGCAAGTAGTTTTAATCACGCTCCACTGAAAGAATTGAATCTGAGACTCACAGTGCTGAAATAAATGTTGCTGTATGTCCTTATTTCTAGACTAGATAACCTGGATAAAAAGAACTGCTCCAACAGGAATCAAGTGTGTGAGGAAATTAGTCAAGTTCACTACAATACTGTTCCACCACTGCCCTCCATAGGTTATTTCTTTAAAGCACAGCTGTGCACATTGAACCAATAAATGCAGTTGTTTTGAGAAACCATTTATATAAAAACGCTATTTTCCAACTAAATCTGTTACCTAAGCACTGAACTATTCTCCTTCATCATTAATCAAAAGCTGTGTATTTTTCAGAGCAATTTAATTGCTCCCAGACACCCAAAAGTCTTCACTGCATCCTGTTTAGTGACCATTTAAATGCATAAATAAGCATCTCCTTCTTCAAAACATTTTTTATCTAATTAATTTCCAAGTTTAGTAATGCTTTTTTTTTTAATCTTCTGCCAACTCATGTGGAATGATAAAGCCTGTTCCTTTGACTGCATGCATCTCCCCAGTTGTTTCAGACGATCAGCACATTGTATGATATGACACTGTGCCATAGAGATCAGCAAAATCTTAAGTTTGATCTTTCAGCTATGTTGCTACATTTTCCCAGTCATAGTGTCAGACTAACAATGAGCCTTGAGCAAAAAAAAAAACGAACAGCTGGAGGAGCTCAGCGTGTCTGTGAAGGGAAATGGGCATACGACTTTTCAGTTCGGGACCCTTCCTCAGATCGACGGAGTAGAGAGGAGATAGTTGGTAGAAAAAGGTGAGGGGAAGGAGTGGGGAAAGAGGTGGCAAATGATAGTTGGATCTAGGTAAGGAGGGGTTAAATGGCAGATGTGTCAGGTTTACTTTAGTTTAGTTTAGTTTAGAGATACAGGCCCTTTGGCCCACCGGGTCCGCACCGACCATCGATCTCCACACATTAACACTATCCTACACACACTAGAGACAATTTACACTTATACCAAGCCAATTCACCTACAAACCTGTACGTCTTTGGAGTGTGGGAGGAAACTGAAGATCTCGGAGAAAACCCACGCGGTCACGGGGAGAACATACAAACTCTGTGCAGACAGCACCCATAGTCGGGATCGAACCAGGGTCTCCGGTGCTGCAAGTGCTGTAAGGCAGCAACTCCACCACTCCCTGGTGGGTAGAAAAGGTTGGAGATAATAACCAAGGCTGGAAGTGATAAGTGGAGAAGGCAAAGTGATACAAATGGTGGAGTCTTATCGGAAAGGAAGATATGGAGTGAAATGTAGAACCAGAGGGAGAGATGATGAATAGAAGGGAATGGTGAGGGGAAGAACAATGGGGACCTGGAATGGTGATGAGAGGGTGGGAGATGTGAAGAATGGGAAACCAATTGAGTGGGAGTGCGCTAATTGATTTTGGTGCTTCACGCCAATGATCACTTTTCCAAATTTGTCAACTAATTTAAGACAAGTTGTTAAATCGGACCATTTTTTTTAACAAGAAACAAATTTTAGTGTTAAAGTATGTGCTGGCAAGTTACGGAACTGAGCTGCTATATTAGTTGATGGTGCCTTGAGGCCAGATATAAGTTATATTTGTAGACATCATTTAGTGGACATTAAATGTGGGTTATAATTAAATTGCATTTAGCTGTGATATTAGTGTGAGCTCTATTTATGGTATAGACATAACTACAGAAATAACCAAGCTTATACAAAACATTTGTATCAAAGGAAGTTAAAAAAAAAAATAATGCTTCTAACATAATTCAGTTTAGTTTAGTTTAGAGATACAGTGAGGAAACATGCTCTTCAGCCTTCCGTGTCCACACTGACCACCATCGATCACCATACACTACACTTTCCTACACACACCAAGGACAATTTGCAGTCTTTACCGAAGCCAAATAACCTACAAACCTGTATGTCTTTGGAGAGCGGGAGGAAACCCTCTCAGTCGCGGGAAGAACGTATAAACTCCATACAGAGAGCACCTGTAGTCAGGATTGAACCCGGGTTTCTGGCGCTGTAAGGCAGCAACTCTACCGCTGCACCACCATGCCGCCCTGAGAGAAGTACAATGTAAGAGCATACTAAATAGAAGCAGTAGGCAGTCGTACAGCTTCATGGGACTCTCCGTTAGTCAATTAAATCTTGATCTTTTATTTCAGCAGCATATTCCTGCTCCAACTCCATATTCATTGATGTCTTTAGTATCTATTAATCTATTCATTTTTTACTTTAATATACTGAACAATTATGCCTCCGCAGACCTCTTGGGTAGAGAATTCCATATATTAGCTTTCCTCTTGGTGTCCTATCACTGAATGTCCTGTAATGGGGCGACCAGAACTGCACACAATGCTCCGAATGTGGAATCCTTTAAATAATTGCATCATTAAAAATTTAACTAATCGGCAGGTTGAGTGGCAACACAGCATTTCATATGGTATTCCAGTTGTAAGAGGATACTTAGACCTACGACTCTTTGCTCACCATAAAAATCTTTGATCGGCCTTTACTGGCTTTATCTCGCACTAGATGTTATTCACGTTATTCCCTTCATCATGTATCTGTACACTGTGGATGTTTCGATACACATGTAATCGGGTATTGTCTGTTGACTGGTTAGAACGCAACAAAAAGTTTTCACTATATCTTGGTACATGCGACGATAAACAATAAACTAAACTCAAATCTGCACCAGATCTGTTAACATGGAATGGCTCTTTGCTTCTCGATTTGAATGGAATTACCGCGAGAGACTCAGGATAGATATGCTGGATTAAAAAGATGCTTGCGCAAGTTACTCTCTCAAAAGTGTTCCATAAATGACAATACGTTTAATTCAAATAGTTAATGAAAAGTATTAATTTGGCACTTCAATAAGCTTGTTCAAGTTTTAGGTTTCTCATTTTAAGTATTTTTACTTATTTTTAAGGTTTTTATTGTTTTTAATATCATTTTTAATTTGAATGTAATGTTGTCAATGCTTCACAATTTTAGAGTCCCAATTTCATCCTGACCTTTGGGGGCTAAATGGAATTTGCACATTCACCTCCTGGTCATGTGGATTTCTGCTGGGTCTCTGCTTTCTCCCCAAATCCAAAAGAAATGCTGGTGGTTATTTGGCTACTGTAATTTATCCTTTTGTGTAGAAAAGACAATAGGAGTGGTCAATAGGCATGGGAGAGAGAACAGAAACAGGTCCTCCAGCCTACCATGCCCGTACAAGCCATCAAGGATCTCTCTATATTCATCCCAATTTCCAGCAACTAACTCCAGCCTTCTATGCCACAGAACATCTAAATATTTATTGAATGCCATTAGAACATCTGCTCCTATCAGATCCTTGGACAATGTGATCTTCTGGGCGAATATTATTCTGCCTCAAATCCCATCTAAATCTCCTGCACCTTACCATAAACTACATTCTCTGATTACAGATACATCTGCAAGGGTTCTCAACTTCTACCCCATTTATATGCCACATCATTTTGTATACCTCAATTAGTTTAGAGAATAAAGGAAACATTTGTCTTAAGTTGCTAATTGGTATTAGTTTATTATTGTCACCAAGATACAATGAAACATTTTGTTTAGTGTGTTATCCAGCAAGCATATCTACTCTTAAATACACTCACGCCATGTAGTAAATAGGGTTACAGCTACAAGGTAGATTGGAGGATCGGGAATACATCCTTAGCTCATGAGAGATCCATTTAAGAATCTTTTAACAGTGGGAAAGAAGTTAAGTTTAAGAATATTAAGCTTTTGAGGAAGAATGGTCATTTGCTCTCACTAAGGTTCTTGACTTTTTTTATGTGCAACAGTCTGCTAAAGTAATTGCTTATGTACCAGATATGATAAACTAATTTGGGTGAACTTTGCCCCATGTATATGGTTCAATAGTTTATTGTTCTCATAATGACTTAGTATCCACATGAAGAACAACATTTTGGTGTTTTATGTAGCACAGTTTGCCTCATACATTATAATTGAGACCTTTTCAGAACCTGTAGAAAATGTTGTTTATTTCTTGCAATATCTTACTTTGTTTCAGACTTCTGACATACCGTACAATGCATTTACTTTTATCCTTTACTGCCACCTTGTGTTATTCTGTGCATCCTTCAGCCACACAAAACAAATGTCTTTGCCACCATCGTTGCAAAATATTGTACATCAGAACCTAGAAGTCTAAAATCCCAAACTAAAAAAACCCTAGTAAAGCAGCATTTGTGGGGAAACAGAGGCAAGTTAGTAATATTAATCTCAAACACATTTCCAAAATTTCTAGTTACAGTACAACTGCACCGCTCTTTGGATTGCTGGACTTGCGGATTTCTCCCTATTGAATATTACTCCTCTTAACACACTAACACACTCCTAACTCGCTTTTTTTTTTTTTTACATTGTGGCATAATAAACTTCCCAATGAGTCAGTGTTTAAAAGGGGTGCCCCACTGTTTTTAAGAGAAGTGATGAAAGGAGCAGGGATGAACATAGGTCAAGGGAGCATGGGAACAGGGTTCCTGCATGTTTAAAGGAGTCCGAGTGAGTTGTAACAGAGCATGGAAACTATAGGAATAAAAGACAAGCTGAATGGGGCCCTAGCAAATTTAAAATGGAGTGTAGGTGCAGGACCCGGGTGATTTTAAAAGTAAGCGGGGAAAGAGCCCCAGTGAAATTAAAAGAACAGGAATTGGAACACTGGTATATTTAAAAGGGATAATGAAAACACGGCCCCTATGAATTTAAGAAGGAGCATGGAAAATGGGGCATTCCCTTTGATTTTTTAAGTTTAGTTTAATTTAGTTTAGTTCAGAGATACAGCGCAGAAACTGGCCCTTCGGCCCACCAAGTCCGCACCAACTAGCAATCCCTGCACATTAAAACTGTCTTACCTACACACACACACAAAGGACAACTTACACTTATACCAAGCCAATTAACATACAAACACACATCTTTGGAGTGTGGGAGGAATCCGAAGATCTTGGAGAAAACCCACGCGGTCACAGGGAGAGCAAACAAACTCCAGACAGCAACCGTAGTCGGGCTCAAACCCGGGTCTCATTTGCTACAAGCGCTGTAAGGCAGGAACTCTACCACTGTGCCACCGTGCCGCCCTCTAAATTCTAACTCAGTCTTCAAGGCTAACCCTACTTTTGTGCTGTATCACTGACTCATTGGGACATTTATTGGAATTTAAATTTAATTCTGCATCCCACTCCCACTTTTACCTATGTCTTTAGCCTTTCTCACAGTTCCAACAAAATCCAGCAAAGAACAGCATCTCATCTTGCATATTGCAGCCCCGTGGACTCATCATTAAATGCAATAATTTCAGATAACCAGCTTTTCCATTTTGTATCAGAACTGGCCAATAGTCATCATACAGTAATATTAACTCAATTTTTCTTCTCCACAAATGCCGCCTAACTCACTGGTCTTTCCAGCATTCTCCTTATATTTCCGATTGCCAGCACTAGTCGCGATCTGCATTTCACAATTCCACCAATTTTTTCTCTTCACGTCCTCATTCATTTCTGTCTTGTTGCATCTCCTCCAAACAGATCTGCTACAATTAACAAGCTTTCACCACCATCTTTCAGCCAACATCACATTTTGCGTCTTTCAATCCCTCAGATATTCCCTTTCTTTGCAAACAAACATGTTTGATTTCTCATTTTTCGCAGTTTAATGAGAGTTCTTTAAACTCAATGCTCAATCCATCACAGGTACTCACCTCCCCACCATCGCAGGGAGGCGCTGCCTCAAAAAGGTACCCAGCATCATCTAGGATCCACATCATCCAGGCCACACTCTCATTTCACTCCTGCCATTTGGAAAGTATAGAAGCCTGATAACTGTAACGGGGTCAAGGAAAGAGCATTCACGTCGCGGCCCTGTTTTCACCAACATTTCCACCACCACGCACAAGAAGCACAAGCACAATCTTGTGTGTGGACTTGATAAGAAGAAGAATAACTGTAACATCCAGGTTCAAGAGTAGCTTTTTCCCAACAAACATTAGACTATTGAACACTATGAATTCCAACTAAACTCAGAACTACAAACTGCCTTGATTGCACTCGGGACTAGTGAGCATTGTTTTTGTCTTTGCTCTATATTGTTTGTTTGTCTTTATATATTGAACTTCTTTGTGTTGTTCATTATAGAGTCGACTGAGTACAAGGTTTACATGCAAGTTAACATTTCATTGTTCAATTTAGGGACAAATGACAATAAAACACTATTGACCCTTGACTTGCTCAGATGCTGCTGGGTCTGCTAATTATTCCTAATATTTTCTCACTCAGAGTTCCTTGCAATTAAACTACAATCATAGTTTAGGTAGGTGTAGGTGAGTAGGTGAATCGAGGACCAGAGGACATAGGTTTAAGGTGAAGGGGAAAAGATTTAATAGGAATCTGAGGGGTCACTTTTTCACACAAAGGGTGGTGAGTTTATGGAGCAAGCTGCCAGAGGTAGTTGAGGAAGGAACTATCCCAACATTTAAGAAACACTTAGACAGGTACATGGATAGGACAGGTTTGGAGTGATAAGGACCAAATGCTGGCAGGTGGGACTAGTGTAGGTGGGACATGTTGGCTGGTGTGGGCAAGTTGGGCCGAAGGGCCTGTTTCCACACTGTATCACTCTATGACTCTACATGACTCTACATGATGAGCTGATCAACCATCATGAACTCATAATCTTTGTGGAAATGTTTTCAAAAGTAAAAGCCAAAAGCACAGCAACTTGGAAGTCAGCCAGCATATGTTAGACCCATTAATTAAAGTATCAGTTAACTCACAGCTCACCTTAAAAGGTGATCCAACAGAACACGGTTGGGAATTTTACTGATTACTATAATTATATACCTACATTACAATGAACCTTGTATTACAATAATCATAATAGGTGATTTCAAAAAGGTAATAGATTTTTCATATGGACATTAATTTCCATAGCAAAATACTCAACAGCACACTCACAGCTACACTTAATTAAAATAACATTCAGCTATATTATGATTAAGTGCTTGGCAAAGGTTACAATTACAATCTAAATTCCACATTCGAACTGGTCAGTTTCCATTGTTAAATCTACTATTTTAGATGACAACAGAAAGACATGCAAGAAGGGTTTCGGCCCGAAGCGTTGCTTATTTCCTTCGCTCCATAGATGCTGCCTCACCCGCTGAGTTTCTCCAGAATTTTTGTCTACCTGTCTGAATACAGTATTGGGTTCATGGAAGAAAGGTGGTGGAAGAAGGTTGTTTTTCAGACTGGAGGCCTGATTGGAGGTGTGCCTCAGATATTGGTGTTGGGCCTATTGCTGTTTATATCTATCTATCTACTAGATCAATTGCAGACCCGTTGGGTCTGTTCTCCCAACGTGCGGTTGTGGGGGGGGGGGGGGCCACTAACTATTCCCCCACTAATTGCCCCCCCCATGATATTATATTAATATTATTAATTTGCTCCTTTACCCCATAACCACCCTATCTACTGACGCATAGCCCCCAACTTGCAGTCACATCTAGAGAGGGGAGGGGGGGTAGAGAGTGAGGGCAGAGAGAGAGGGGGGAGAGGAGGGGGGGGAGAGGAGAGAGGGGGAGGGGGAGGAGAGAGGGGAGGAGGAGGGGAGGGCGGGGAAAGGGGAGGGGGGAGGGGAGGGCATGCGGGGGGGGGGGTGAAATGAGGGGAGGGGGAGGGAGGGGGGGAGGGAAGGGGGTAGGGGTGTGTGGAGGGGAGAGGGGGGTTTAGGGGAGGGGGAGGAACGGTGGGGGAGGGGAGGGAGGGGAGGAGGGGGGAGAGAGAGAGAGGGGGGGGAGAGAGAGAGAGGGGAGAGGAGAGGGGGGGGAGAGGAGAGGGGGGGGAGGAGAGGAGAGGGGGGGAGAGGAGAGGGGGAGGAGAGGAGAGGGGGGGAGGAGAGGAGAGGGGGGGAGGAGGGAGAGGGGGGGAGGAGAGCAGAGGGGGGGGGAGGAGAGGAGAGGGGGGGAGAGAGAGCAGAGGGGAGGAGGAGAGCAGAGGGGGAGGAGGAGAGGAGAGAGGGGGGAGGAGAGGAGAGAGAGGGGGGAGGAGAGGAGAGGGGAGGAGAGGAGAGGGGAGGGAGGGAGGGGGGGGAGAGGAGAGGGGGGGAGAGGAGAGGGGGGGGGGGGAGCGCGGGGGAGAGGAGAGGAGGGGAGGGGGGGGAGGGGGAGAGGAGAGGGGGGGGGGGGGGAGGGGGGGAGAGGGGGGGGGGGGGGGGGAGGAGGGGGAGAGGGGGAGGGGGGGAGGAGGAGAGAGGGGGGGGAGAGGAGAGAGGGGGGGAGGAGAGCGGAGAGAGGAGAGAGAGAGGGGAGTGGGAGAGAGGAGAGGGGAGTGGGAGAGAGGAGAGGGGGGATAGGAGAGGGGGGAGAGAGAAAGAGAGAGGGGTAGGGAGAGAGACAGAGAGGTGGGGAGAGAGAGTGCCTTTTTACTTCAACCCAAACAACCATTTGCAGGCAGAGCTTTTTTACTTCAAACTAACTATATTTTCATTTTCAAACCAAATTAAGTGTACTCACAGTGCTGTAGACATTTGTTCAGTGTCGTTCAGAGTGACAGAGACTAATTGACAGAGCTCCATCTTGCAGACTAATTGAGGCACACCACTTCCTGGTTTTATAGTCCCCTTCCCCCTCCCCCTTCCTACCAGCGGGGGCAGCAGAGAGAATGGGGAATTTTGTAAAAACATTAATATCTCTGTCATTTTTCATCGACTGGAAATATCCTCGGCACACATGCGGCGGAGGGGGGCTCTGAGCGAGGTGGCCAAAAATTCCGGCCGTAGGTGGCGGCGTTCTCTCGGAAATCGCAGCACAGATGGCCAAAACCGGTCAAGGACAGACTTTTAGTTTTATATATATATATATATATATATATATATATATATATATATATATATGTGTGTTAGATATTACTAAAAGTCTGATCTTGACCACTTCCTGTTCTGTATATTGATTTTAGAAAAAATGCTGCCACTTACGCCTGTGATTTTTAGCCATCTTACTCAGTCCCCCTCCGCTGTGCAGGACAAGAGGATTTTTCCCAACGATTAAAAATAAAAGAATTATTAGTATTTAATTTTTTTTGAGATTCTCTCTCCTGAAGGCCACTCCCCTTCCTGAGGGACTATAAAACCCGGAAGTATTGAGTGCCTCAGTCTGTCTTTGCAAGATGGGGGAGCGAGAGGGTCACGTCTCGCAGTCTGAGCTGTGAATAACACTGAACACATGTCTACTATACTGTGAGTGGTTTTACTGGCCTGTCAGTGCCCTTAATGTGGTTTGGAAATACCAAAGCTGTGTTGCCTTTGGTTTGGAAATGTTAAAGCTGTGTTGCCTTTGGTTTGGAAATGGTAAAGCTGCGTTGCGTTTGGTTTGGAAATCCTAAAGCTGTGTTGCCTAATTAAAGTTGCCTTGCCTAATTAAAGTTGCCTTGCCTAATTAAAGTTACCTTGCCTAATTAAAGTTGCCTTGCCTAATTAAAGTTGCCTTGCCGAATTAAAGTTGCCTTGCCTTCTGTATAATTAAAAGTCTAATCTTGACCACTTATGTTTGCGTTTTATATTGATTTTAGAAAAAAACGCTACCACGTACGGCTGTGATTTTTGGCCATCTTACCTCAGTGCCCCTCCGCTCATCAGGTGCTGAGGATTTTTCCCATCGATGAAAAATAAAAGCCACGCCCCTTCTGGTGGGAGGGGAGGGACTATAAAACCCAGAAGTGTGGGCGTGGCTCAGTCTCTGCAAGATGGAGGAGAGAGAGGTCACAACTCGCTGTCTTAATTGCCTTGCACCCTGCTTGAAATGGTAAGAAACCGCACTTGAATTTGGTGGCCTTGCACCCTGCTTGAAATGGAATTTCAAGGAATAGCCGTGTGAACTGCCAGCCAACCAGCCGTGAGTGAGTGAGCTGCCGGCACAACAGGTTTGAGTGACTGAGCCACCAGCCCAAGAATCCATTCGGCCCACAGTGTCCATACTAGCCCTCTGGAAACCAGTCCCTTCAGCCCACTAGCGCTCCAGAAAGCCCCCTCCCCACCCCCACTGGCCACCAATATTGGAATTGGTGGAGAGGTGGAATATTGCGTTGGGGGACCAGCCCTCCCGTGTGATGCTGGGACCCAACGGGTCCCACTTAGTCTAGTCAATAATATAGATGAGATTATACAAGGCATGATTAGTAAGTTTCCATATGACACTAAAGTAGATGGCATCTTAGAGAATGAAGATGGTTATCAGAAATTACAGCAGGTTCTTGATCAGTTGGCCAAGTGGGCTAAGAAAAGATTAATGGAGCTTAATGCAGAGAAGTGAGAGGTGTTGCATTTTGGGAAGTCAAACCAGGGCAGGATCTTCACAGTGAATGTTGTGAAAAATATGAATGAACCCTGTAAAAATTACTCAAGGATATTATTTTGCTGTCAAAGTACCCTGTGTTCTGGGAATTTATTTAAGATATTCAGTCAGTCAGATAATATAGTTAATTTATTTTAATGCAAGTCATAGTTGATAATAAACAATTATAATCTATTAAAAATTAACAGGAAGAAACAAAAAAAGCAGTTTATTTTGTCATAAACCATCTTTAGAAGAGTACAATTAGACTAATTTTTGAAAGTTTAGTTTCAATGATATTGAAGGAAAAATAATGGGGGGGGAGGGGAAATGACACATATTTTATAAACATGCCCTGCAGTGGCAAATCATTTTTAATTTTTTGCATAAACTTTCTTACATCTTTTTAGCAAAATGAACTTCTGAGTGCAGGACCAGCTGCAGCTACAAAAATATAAATTTTAAAATGAAAGTACATGGTGAGCAGCATGAAATCTTTGGTCATTCATAGTTTATAAACATAACATAAAATTGGCAATTTGTTTTTTACTCTCTTCATCTTCAAATGTTGTACATCTAAAATCTGCTGGCAAAATATTGGTACAACGTGCACAAATAAAAATAAATTGCAATGAAATTTACTTCTTTGGAACCAAAGATGCCTGTGAATAGAGCTCTTGATGGCAAATATAAACTATAGCTCCTGAGTTGTCACAATAAAAAAAACTCAAAGATTTCTGAAGTGGTAAAACCACTTGATATTACATCCATCCTCAAACTTTTTATAATTAAAACACATGCAAGTGAGACAAATGATGATGTTCATAATGTTTAAGAAGGAACTGCAGATGCTGAAAAAATCGAAGGTAGGTGAAAATGCTGGAGAAACTCACCGGGTGAAGCAGCATCTATGGATCGAAGGAATAGGTGACTTTTCGCGTGGAGACCCTTCTTCGGACTTCCAAAAGCCTTTTATGTTAATGAAGTTGGTTCTAGAACAGTGCAGTCTCACCAACGTCTTATACAACTGCAACATGACCTCCCAACTTCAATACACAATACTGATGAAGGCCAATGTTCCAAAAGCCTTTTAGAATATAGTGTTCAGTTGTGGGCAGCATGTTATAGGAAAGATAATGTCAAGCTCGAAAGGGTTCAGAAAAGATTTATGAGGATGTTGCCAGGACTAGAGGGTGTGAGCTATAGGGAAAGGTTGAGTAGGCTGGGTCTCTATTCTATGGAGCGCAGGAGGATGAGGAGTGATGTTATAGAGGTGTCCAAAATCATGAGACGAATAGATCTGATAGATGCACAGTCACTTGCCCACAGCAGGGGAATCGAGCACCAGAGGACATAGGTTCAAGGTGAAGGGGAAAAGATTTAATAGGGATCCGAGGGGTAACTTTTTCACACAAACGGTGGTGGGTGTATGGAACAAGCTGCGAGAGGAGGTAGTTGAGGCTGGGACTATCCCATCGTTTAAGAAATAGTTTTGACAGGTACATGGATAAGACAGGTTTGGAGGGATATGAACCAAGTGCAGGAAGCTGGGTATAGCTGGGACATTGTTGGACGATGTGGGCAAGTTGGGCCGAAGAGCCTGTTTCCACACTGCACCACTCTATGATTCTAATAGTGAAGCTAAGACAGAATGCTGAAACGGTCCTGCCATTTTGATTTAACATGGTGCAAATGCAATTAAAGGCATCACACATAGTAAACAGACAAATTTCCCTGTATTTCGCTCATTTTGTTGAAACATATGCATCATAAATCGCAAGACCAGGAATGAAGGGGCACCATTAAAAACTTATTGATGTTCAATCCATTTTGAAATTTGACATTCTCCTGGCGGCTGTTTTGTCTAGTGTAATGCCACAAATCCTGGAGTGCAAGTCCATAGCTGCCTGAAAATGGCAACACAAGTTGATAAGGAGGTAAATGCGGCATATGGTATACTTGCTTTATTGATCAGGGTGCTGAATGTAAAAGTTGGTAAGTCATGTTGCAGTAGTATAATACATGGGTTAGGCTACAGTTGGAGTTTTTGGCTGTAGTTCTGGTCACTGCATTGCAGGAAGTATGTGGAAGCTTTGAAAAAAAGTTCACCAGAATTCTGCCTGGATTATAGAGTATTAGCTGTAAGGAGAAATTGACAAACTTAGATTGTTTTCTCTGGAGCAATGGAGGCTGAGGGACCATAGATAAATATATAAAATTATGAGAAGCATTGATAGGGTAGATAAAAGTATTTTTCCCCAGGGTGGAAATGCTAAATACTAGAAGGCAAAGTTTAATGTGAGCAGGTGGAGAGTTTAAAGTGGACATACAAGACAAATGTTCTACACAGTGGTAGGTGCTTAGAACACGTTGCCAAGAGAAATGATCAAAGAAGATACGATAGCAACATTTAACAGGCATTTAGACAGACAAGGAATGAAGGGATATAGACCATGTACAGGCAGATTTGAGTAATTTAAATTGGCATCATGGTCAGCTCACATTGTGGGCCGAAGGGCCTGTTCCTGTGATGTACTATTCTACATTAAATTACAGTAACAACATCTCGCTGAAAGCATCATTCTATCAAAATAATTCAAAATTTGACCAGTTGACAAATAATATTGTAATATTTAGGAAATATTTAGGAGTCTGTAAAAGTCAATGTATACAGGGCTACTTTGAGGTAGGAATAAACTTTCCACACGCTTTCTTCTTTTTTCCTTCCAGTACACGTTCAATATAAGCATTTTGCTGCTTCTGTATTTCAAACTCAGTAACCTGTTGTCTACAAACAAAACATAAAATCAGTTCTTTGTAATCAAAATGATCTCCCATCACAACATACTTGTTTATCAGTTTAGTTTGAAGTACCGAACATATTGAAGTACTCTTGCTGTAATGTATTCCATACTTACTTCAATGTGGCTTTCTGCTTTGCAAGTTGATGACAAAGTTCTTTGATCTGATCTTCTTTGCTACTTAAGATATCTTCTTGCTTTTCTACTTTATTCTCAATATCTGGAAAAAAAAAAAATTAGCTAACGCTTAATTTCTAAATTAATTCCCTAGATGACTGAACACATAAAGTATATAATTGCTGCAATCATAATGCTTCAAATAACAGAGACATCTCATCACTTTGGAAATAAATAAAGTATACTTTCACTGCTAAATTTGTGTAGAAACAGAAAAATAAGTACAGGAATGGCCATTCAGCCCTCCGAGCTAGCACCAATATTCAATATTATCATGGCTGATCATCTAAAATCTACCCCATTCCTGCTTTTTCCTCATATCCCTTAATTCCTTTCGACCTAAGGGCTAAATCTAACTCTCTTGAAAAGATCCAGTGAATTGGCCTCCACTGCCTTCTGTGGCAGAGAATTCCACAGATTCACAACTCTCTGGCAAAGGCGTTTTTCTTCATTTCAGTCCTAAATGTAACCCCTGGTTCTGGACTCACCTAACATCGGGAACATTTTTCCTCCATCTAGCCTGTCCAACCCTTTAAGAATTTTATATGTTTCTATAAGATCCTCTCTCATCCAGCTGAATTCCAGTGAATACAAGCCCAGTCGCTCCATTCTTTAATCTTATGTCAGTCCCGCCATCCCAGGAATTAACCTGGTGAACCTACGCTGTACTCCCTCAATAGTAATAATATCCTTCCTCAAATTAGGAGACCAAAATTGCACAATATACCCCAGGTGTTGTCTCACCAGGGCCCTGTACAACTGCAGTAGGACCTCCTTGCTCCTAAACTCAAATTCTCTCGCAATGAAGGCCAACATGTCATTAGCTTTTTTCATCGCCTGCTGTACCTGCATGGTTACTTTCAGTGACTGATGTACAAGCACACCCAGGTCACCTTGCAGCCTCATAGCATCCTATTGAAAGCATCCTTTGAAAGTCCAGATACACCACATCCACTCGCTCGCCTTTATCCATTCTACTTGTTACATCCTCAAAAAATTCCAGTTTAGTCAAGCATGATTTCCCCTTTATAAATCCATGCTGACGTTGACTGATCCTGTCACTGCTTTCCAAATGCGTTGCTATAACATCTTTAACAATCGACTCGAGCATCTTCCCCAATACTGATGTAAGGCTAACTGGTCTATAATTCCCTGTTTTCTCTCTCCCTTCTTTCTTAAAATGTGGGGTTACATTGGCATCCCTCCAGTCCACAGGAAATGATCCAGAGTCGAGAGAACATTGGAAAATGATCACCAATGCATCCACGGTTTCTAGGGCCACCTCCTTGAGTACTCTGGGATGTAGACCAGGGGATCTGGCCCTGGGGAGTTATCGGTCTTCAGTCCCAACTGTTTACCCAACACCATTACCTGGCTAATGTGGATTCCCTTCAGTTCCTCCCTCTCAATAGATCCTCGGTTCCCTAGTATTTCTGGGAGATTGTTTGTGTCTTCCTTAGTGAAGACAGAACCAAAGTACTTGTTTAACTGTTCTGCCATTTCCTTGTTTCCCATTATAAATTCAGCTGTCTCTGATTGTAAGGGACCTACATTTGGCTTCACTAATCTTTTCCGTTTTACAGATGGAAATAAGCTTTTACAGTCAGTTTTTATATTCTCCGCAAGCTTTCTTTCGTGCTCTTGCTCTTTTTTAATTATTGTCCTCCTCTGTTGAGTTCTAAATTTTTCCCAGTCCTCCGGTTTGCTGCTTCCTCTGGCTAATTTACATGCCTTTTCCTTGGATTTAACACTATCCTTGATTTCCCTCGTCAGCCACGGTTGAGCCGCCTTCCCCATTTTATTTTTGGAGTTCATCCATGCGGTCTTTAAATCTTTGACATTGCATCTCTACCGTCAACCCTTTAAGTATAATTTGCTAGTCTTGCCTAGCCAATTCCCATCTCATACCTTCAAAGTCTCCTTTCTTTAAGTTCAGGACCCTAGTCTCCAAATTAACCGTTTCACTTTCCATTCTAATGCAGAATTCCACCATATTATGGACACTGTTGCCGAAGGGACTTTGCACAACAAGATCGCTAACTAATCTTTCCTGATACACAATACCCAGTCTAGGATGGACTGTCCTCCAGTCGGTTCTTCTACATGCTGGTTTTAAAAAAAACATCCCATATACATTCCAAGAAATCCTCCTCCTCAGCACTGCTACCAATTTGGTTGGCCCAATCTTTATGTAGATTAAAGTCACCCATGATAACTGCTGTACCTTTGCTACATGCATCCCTAATTTCCTGCTTGATGCTATCCCCAACCTCCCTGCTGCTGCTTGGTGGTTTGTATACAACTCCAATAGCCCTAGGCTATTTCGCAGTTCTACCCATACCAATTCTACAGAATCCAAGCTAATGTCTCTCCTCGCTAATCTCCTCTTTAACCAGCAATGCCATCCCACCTCCTCTTCCTTTCTGTCTATCCTTCCTGAATATCGAATACCCCTGCATGTTTAGCTCCCAGCCTTGGTCACCCTGGAGCCATGCCTCCATAATTCCAACTATATCATATATCTTAACTACCATCTGCACATTCAATTAATCCACCTTATTACGAATGCTCCTCGCATTAAGGAACAAAGCTTTCAGGTTTGTTTTTCTTATCTCCCTTCTACCTTTTGTTTCTGTCTTCCTTTTATGGCCCTCTGTCTGCTTGCGTTAGTTCTCATCCCCCTGCCGTGTTAGTTTAAACGTGACTTTTCCTACACTCTCCCATTATCTGCACACATACGCTTCCACATTGTTGACTCCACCCCTCCACTGTTTAGTTAAGATAATGTAACGACCTACCATTGCACTTGCTTTTTAACTTGTCGTTTTTGTTTACTTCCTTCCATGCCTTGTTTTTAATACTTTCCAGTCTTTATAAACAAAATGAAAATAGAGATAAGTGCATTAGAAAACACAATGAAAATGATTTATTGAAATGGAGTTAAATTGTAATTCTACACACAATTGTGCTAACTGTTAACAAATGAAATTATACATGTTAACTAATGAAAAACCAAAAATAAATCGATGCAGGAAATCTGAAATATGGGATCTGTGGAGATTACTATTCATGGTGTTAGGTTTTAGAAAGAGGCAATCATAATCAGAGATTAAACTGTAGTGGCCATTAATATAAACAAGAACCAGCCGTCAACCTATTTTTTTTTTTTGCTGTAACCTACAAGTGGTAATCGGTTTTGAAACTCCAAAGGCAGCAGCATTAACAAAGCGAACAGAATAAACTGCTGGCTGCATCTTTCATTCTGAAGAACTGACAACTTAATTTGAAAAAATAATAAGACAATCTCTTAATGTGTGTCTTAATGCCTCTTAAATGTTGCAATCATATCTACCTTTACCACTTACTGTGGTGGTGTGTTCCAGCAACATATGAGTCTGTGTAAAAACCTTGTTGTACAAATCTGCTTTAAACATTCGCCCTCTCATGTTAAATCTATAATTTGACATTTCCATCCTCTGAAAAAGATTCTGGTTTTCTCCCCTCTCTCTGCTTTTCATAATTTAATATGCTTTTATTAGGTAGCCCCCTATGCTTTTATTATGTAACTCAGTTTCCCCTCGAATCGCAGTAAATTAATTCATGAAATATAATTGATGTCTGCATTCGGATTCGTGCAAAGGACTTACGCATTTTCAAATGCCTTCTTTTCCCGTTCTAGCTGTTTCATTAGAATTTCTACTTCACCAAGTGCAAATTGCAGTTTTTCAGACTCCTTGGAAAGTAATGATTTTGTTTTAGCATGCTGAAATTTTTCATTCTGTAAATAAGTGTATCAAAGTTAATCGAACATGGATCATTTTTTCACGTAAAAATTATGCAATATTGGCATTGTAATGTAATTGTAGAAGGTATTCTATCGCACTACATATTAAAATCACCATGTTGCATAAAAATAACTGCAAGTATTTAAATTGCGGCAGGAAATAGTTACCAAAGGCATTATGAATAAATTAAAGACGATATTTTACATACAGGTGAAAAATACTATAAAAAGTTCTGTGAAAATCATGATTGTTACCTAAATATGCGGTAAGTACTAATATTACGTATATAACAGATAGGTACATTGGTGCAGAAAATGATCAAGCATTGAATATCAAAAATATACTTACTCTGTTAATGGTTATTCTGTATTAATTTAAAATTTCTCACCTCCAATTCTTTCACAACATCTTCATATATCTTTATGCTTACTGATTCTTCTTCTTTATTCTTTATCTAAATATAGAATGTAATTTAGTACATTAACCAATGAAAACATGATATATTCCTGTAATCTAATTTAATAGATGGCAAACCATTAACAGTCAATGACTTTATGCATAAGGTTAAATCTAAGAAAAGTATAGTTTGTTGCTGTGCCTCTCAGAACAGTTTAGATCTAGGATACAAAATTAATTCTCAAGGTGATACTGAAGCTGCAGGCATCAAAGCATCACATCTTCGTACAGCCACAATGGAACCCCGAGGGAAACATTTTATAATAAATCACCTGGAAGACTTGTTCAGTCCCTGGCCAGTGTGATTCACTTGCAGGTCTTCCAATCTAGTGTACTATATTTGTTGGTAGACAAAAGTGCTGGAGAAACTCAGCGAGTGCAGCAGCATCTATGGAGCGAAGGAAATGGGCAACGTTTCAGGCCGAGACCCATCTTCAGACTGATGGAGAGTGGGGGAGCGGGGGGGGCGAGGAGAAGAAAGGAAAAAGGAAGAGGAGGAGCCACCTCCGCTCGGTCTGCATTAACCAACCTGACCTCCCAGTGGCTCAGCACTTCAACTCCCCCTCCCATTCCAAATCCGACCTCTTTGTCCTGGGCCTCCTCCTTGGCCAGAGTGAGCACCACCGGATATTGGAGGAGCAGCACCTCATATTCCGCTTGGGCAGTCTGCACCCTAGAGGCATAAACATTGAATTCTCCAATTTCCGGTAGCCCTTGCCGTCTCCTACCCTTCTCAGCTCTTCTTCAGCCCTCTGGCTCCTCCTCTTCCTTTTTCTTTCTTCTCCCCCCCCCCCCCACCCCCCCTCCATCAGTCTGAAGAAGGGTTTCGGCCCGAAACGTTGTCTATTTCCTTCGCTCCATAGATGCTGCTGCACCCGCTGAGTTTTCTTCAGCACCTTCGATTTTCTAGCATCTGCAGTTCCTTCTTAAGTACTATATTTGTTGTTCACAAGGGGACCACATTGGGAGATTGCAGGATGCCTGTTGTCTGCAGGGACAGCCCTAAGCTTCCCATGGCTAGCCAGTCTGAAGAGTTTGAAGAAGGTTCCCAAACCGAATCATTGCCTGTCCACTCGCTCCCCAGTTCCACCTGACCTACTGAGTTCCTCCAGTACTTTGAGTTTTGCAATTTAATTTTCCATCCCCACTTTGATTCTGAGTTATTGGACCATAGGATCTTGCAATGTTTAAATGAGGCCCAATGCAAACCTGAGGAATAGCATTGAGAACCAGGCATTGCCGAAAAGAAAATACAGCTTGGTAGTCCAGGACACTGCCAATTCATTTCACTTGCACTTTATGTGCAATGTGACGAATAAACCCGTATTGTATTGTATTGATAAGCACAAATAAAATAAACAAACCATCAAGAAACAGTGTACACACGTGGAGACCAATCGAGTGGTGGAAGGGTGGAGTTGTGAGCGCTGAGTGTCAGGTTGTGTGAGAACTGAAATGGAGCAGATATGGGGAGAATAGATGAGGGAAATATATCAGGTGAATGCACTTTAACCCAGAGATGGGGAATCAAGAACCAGAGGATATGATGGGGAAAGATTTAATAGGACTGTGAGGGGCATGCTTTCCACATAGACAGTGGTGGGTACAGGGAATTAGCTGCCAGAGGAGGTAGTTGAGGCAGGTACTATAACAATATTTAAGAGACATTTGGACAGGAACATAGATAGGAATGGTTTAGAGGGATGTGGGCC
Organism: Leucoraja erinaceus; assembly: GCF_028641065.1. NCBI lineage: Eukaryota > Metazoa > Chordata > Chondrichthyes > Rajiformes > Rajidae > Leucoraja > Leucoraja erinaceus. The sequence continues at coordinate 66,264,161 of NC_073383.1, read as the reverse complement.
AAATGCAGGCAAATGGGACTACTGTGAATGGGATCTCTTAATCAGCATGGACAAGTTCTGCCAAAGGGCTTGTATCTGTGCTCTATGACTATGAAAGTCAGGAGGAAGATGCAGGGAGGAAGAGAACAGGCAGTATTCAGACGATACAATGGAATGTGGTTCATGTGGTAAGAGGGGGGAGGGAAAAGGATTTTGGAACAAGTATTTGTTTATTATTGTCATTTGTACTGAGATAGTGAAAAACTTTGTTTTGCATGCAACTCGGGCAAGTCACACCGTACATGAATACAAGAGGTAGTCCAAAAGAGAAGATAAGCAGAGTGAAGAATATACTATTGTTGCTGCTCAAAGTGCAGATAAAAAGTGCATGGACAGCAAGCTGTGATGCATCCAGATAGGATGCTTTCGATGGTACATCTGCAGGAATTGGTATGTCATTGAATAAATGTCAGATTTCTTTAACCCGAGGAAGTAGATGCATTGGTGTGCTTTCTTGGCCTTGTTGACCATGCGGTTGGACCAGGACTAATCGTTGCTGATATTTACACCTAGGAACTTGAAGCTGTCAACCATCTCTACTTCAGTCTGTGTCCACCCAGGACACAAAAAGCTGGAGTAACTCAGTGGGTCAGGCAGCATCTCTGGAGAAAAGGAACAGGTGACATTTTGGTCAAGACCCAAAACATCACCTATTCCTTTTCTATAGAGATGCTGCCTGACCCACTGACATACTCCAGCTTTTTATGTATATATTCAGTTTAAACCAGTGTCTGCAGTTTCACCCCTTCCACCTATTATCTGCCAGGCTTTGTACGGCTCTCCTCTTCCCGCTCCCCCTTCCGCACACATAATCTAAAGGAGGTTCTGACCTGAAACATCACCCGTCTATGTTCTCCATAGATGCTGCCTGACTCACTGAGTTACTCCAGCACTCTTTATCCTTTTGTGTAAACCAGAATCTGAAATTCCGTCTGACTACATCTCTACTGATCTAAGATAGACACAACAAGCTGGAGCAACTCAGCGGGTCAGGCAGCATCTCTGGAAAAAAGGAATAGGTGATGTTTCGGGTCGAGATCCTTCTTCAGACAGAGTCGGGGGAAAGGGAACCGAGAGAGATGGTGATATAGAGAGATATAGAACAAACGAATTAAAGATATGTAAAAAAATAATGATGATCAAAGAAACAGGCCATTGTTAGCGTTGGGCTAGTTGAAAACGAGTTACAGACAATGAGACTCAACAAGACGTCTTTGAAGCTAGTACGACTTAGGTGGGGGAGGGATGGAGTGTGTGGGTGTGTGTGTGTCGGTCCCGTTGAGTTACTTCAGCTTTTTGTGTCTAACTTCGGTGTGAACCAGCATCTGCAGTTCTTTCCTATACATTTTCTCCACTGAACTGCATTTCACCACTGAACTACGTTGTGCTGCAGGCAGCCTGAATTGATGCCCTAGCCGCCACGCGCCGGCACGAAGGGTGAGTAGGGTTGCCAAGCCACATTCTCACCATTTCGCTGAAGTATTCAATCTGCTGCTGCTGGACGAGGACAATGTCTTGCAGCTGTCTGTGGACCACAATGTGAGCATCGGTATCAGCATCCGTCCCGACAGCCGCCATCGCCGCTGCCTCCGTTCGGCCGGCCCAGCCCAGCCAATCACAACGCGCCTTCCAGCGGCCACGGTCAATCCGACCAATAGAAAGAGGCCTACCATGCGAGCGCAGGGACGCGGACGCGAAAGGGGGAGGGGGTCATTTTAAATAAATTTTGAATTGATTAACTTTGTTTGGCAGCAACATGTTATTCTCACCCCCCCCCCCCCCCTCCCTCTCTTCCACCACACACATACAAGGAATACAATCAATGCTTTATCTCGCATGTAATGATATTATTGATTCATGTTATTGATCGAGGTTTAGGGGGAAATGTGTAGGAAGGAACTGCAGATCTGGATCTGCAGCCTACCCCGCTGAGTTACTCCAGCTTTTTGTGTCTATCTTCGGTTTAAACCAAAGATTATAGAGGAGCTCCTCTAGGATCTTTGGTTTAAACCACCACCTGCAGTTCCTTCCTAAATAAACAATAATAGTGCAGAATAATACTAATAATAACAAACAATAAAAGAAAGAATCCCTTCTCTCCAGATATGCTACTGTCCTGCTGTTACTCCAGCATTTTGTGTATGTCTATCTGAAGTTCAGAGGGATATGGGCCAAACGCAGACAGATGCGACTAGTGTAGACGGGACATGTTGGTCAGCATGGGCCGAAGGGCCAGTTTCCATGCTGTAAGACTCTATGACAATCATATTCACGATATTCTTGCAGGAATCCCTGTGACCACTTCAGTTGAACTCATCCCAGAAGAAGCAATGGGCATGTTTCACTTTGAAGAGATCAAACGAATACTACGCACAGTTCCCCTCCTGTGAATTTGCCCTGCAGTGTTTAGGTGCTCACCTCCTAGCCTAATCACTCCACTACAAAAAGACGCTTCCCCCCAAAAAAACATATTTGTCTAATTTATATATTCTAGTAATCCTTTCTGTTTACATGTACCATCTGGTAATAGGTAATAGATGTACCTAATTGCAACTTTATATGGATGTTACCGAAGAGTACCAGGGGACCAGTGGCTATGAATCAAACATATGAAGTTTTACTTGAAACTTCCTTTGTAAAAATATAATAAGTGTCGTTGATCGAAGTGTTCAGCCCGTTGCCATGGGACGCATGGTGACGGGGCGCCATGGTTACGGAGCTACGCGGCGCCTGACGCGATGACGTATGTTGCGGTGGACGTAATGACGCCGGGTGTACGTGCGCCGAGGCCGCAGATGCTGGGCCGGGCTGTGAGCCTGACGAGGAGGTTTCGCGGCCTGGTCTGTGGAGCAACAAGGTGGACCCTTCTGTGAGTTTCATGCGAGATCTGACTCTCTCTCTCACACACACATCCCGAGCGAACCGCTATTGCGACCGGGGATTTAAGTCTTGCTGGCGAGACGTCACGACGTCTGGCCCCAGCACTCGATTTACTCGCCCCCCAAACTCCTGCGATCCGCTCACTGTGGCTCCTACCCTTTCACCACTCTCCCTCCTCTCACCGCCAGTCTGTGACCACCAGGTTCAATAACAGCTTCTTGCCAACTGCCTTATGAAACACAGCACTGACCTCGGCAATGGACTGGCTTTGAGGACTAGGTAGTTATTCAAGGGTCAAGAGTGTTTTCTTGTCATATGTCCCAGATTGAACAATGAAATTCTTACTTACAGCAGCACAACAGAATATGTGAATTTATTGAATATTTGTTCCATATTATCTCAGTGTATTGTGTTTACAGGCGTGTTATTCTGTTACAAGTAAGAATTTCACTGTTCTGCTAATGGATGGTAAACATGACAATTAAACACTCTTGACTACTTGTCCCATCCACGGTGCCCACCTTCCACAGATAAATTTTGTTCCTCTCCAACTCATTGTTATTCCTTTCCCCAACACAGCCATTATCACCCCCCACCTCCCCCCCCCCCCCCCCCCCCCTCAACTGACCTGTTTCCTGTATTCAGATATTTTAACTTGTCACTCCAAAACCTTCTATGTACTAATCTACTCAGTTACTTCCCCTTCCTGTGTCTCCCTGTCCACTCTTCACTAATTCCACTTACTCTCAATAATTCCCAGTAAATGCTTTGTGTTTCATGATCTATCCACAACTGCCTTCTACTACAACCTGACTCTCTATACCTCAAAGTCCATTGCCGAGGTCAGTATTGTGTTTCACAAGGCAGTTGGGAAGAAGCTGTTATTGAGGTACTCTATACCTGCCAATATTCTCTCCATTACTCCCCATTCCAACCCTACCCAATTGTACCCCAACTATCCCGAAAACACCCCAAACAACTACAACTCAACTTCCCCATAAACACCGAATGTGAATTGCCCATTTCCTGTTATGCTGAATGACAGTTCAGCTGACATTAGAGTTGTAGAGTAATAAAGTATGGAAGCAGGACCTGTGGAACAACTCATCCACACTTACCAATATGCCCATTGAGTCTAGGTGCCCATCTAAACTAAACATTTACCTGTATTTGGCCATATCTCTCTAAACTTTTCCTATCCATATACCTATCACCCCCCCCCCTCCTCCAGGGGATTTATCCAATGTAGTTTATGTACATTATTTATGTACATTTAACGCGTTTTAAAACTGCTCTTTGGTAATTTATATATTTTTAACACAAATGGAATGCTTCAAAAACAAGTTGCTCAATCAGTTAATGTTTTCTTGCACTAAATGTTATTCCTTTTATCCTGTATCTGAACACAGTGGACAAGTGCCAATAAATTAAACTAAACAAAAAAAATGAAAATGATTCAACCTAAACTTTCATGGGGTTAATGGTGATTTATTTTAAATTGGTAAATCCTGTTTTGCATATATGGAATGCTGTCCTCTAAGTAAGATTTTAGCTTTTGCACTAAGCATTGTTGTTTGACTATGGAAATCTTGTCTGCATGATTAGAAAAAAATGGTTCTAGTAGTTCTAGCAACTACTAGGACAACTTGGATTGATACCATCCAAATATTTTCAATCTTAATAAGTGACTTTAAAAAAAAAAATGTGACTACTGAAATTGAAATCAAAAAGCTCAGTCTGAAGAACGGTCTCAAACCAAAACGTCACCCATTGCTGCCTGTCCAGCTGAGTTACTCCAGCATTTTGTGTCTATCTTCGGTTTAAACCAGCATCTGCAGTTCCTTCCGACACAAGTGTTGTTAGAAGTAGGTTTACGTATGTAATATCCATAATGGATTAACCACTGCTAACTTTATCGATTGTTTATTTTCTGTGGGTAAATATTCCTATTGCCACTAATCTCTGCATTGATTGTGAAAAGATAAAAGTAACTCTTGCCAATTTGGTAAATATTGACATAATTTATGTTGATTCCAGTGCCATGTGCCTTGGGGTAGTGAAGACAGTTAATTGATTAAAGTTGTTGTTCAAATTCAATAATGTTTAATGTTGTATTACCAAAAACCGAACATTAAAATTCTTCGATGCAGCAGCATAATTGGTCTGTGAACACATTATTCACAGATCCATAATAAATATAAAAATTCAATAAATGTAAATAAAATTACAAATTTAAAAGTCTAAAGTGCAACTAAGACAATTTGTACTTTGTAGTTTAGTTGGTGTTTGTAGTGTTTAAGAGTCTAATGGTTGTTGGAAGAAGCTGTTCCTGAACCTGGAGGTCATGGTTTTCAGACTGGCTGGAGTGAAATAAGAGCATAGACAGGGTGGTGTAGGTCCTTGATGTTACTGGCTGCCAGTGCCAGATTCTGTTGATGATGGGGAAGTCAGAACCCATGATGGACTGGGCAGTGTCCACAACGTTTTGTAATCTCCTTCATTCCTGGGGCTTCGAGTTGTTGAACCAGGCCATGATAACTAATCAATGTACTCTTTACCTTACACCTGTAGAAGTTTGACGCACCAAACCTCCTCAATTTTCTAAGGAAGTAGAGTTGAAACCCTGAAGTATGCTTATAGAAAACTGCGACAAATGGTTTAATTGCATTCCAGATTAAAGGGAGCAGTGCAGTAGATCTATCAGCAAGTTTGAATGTTTAAATAATTTGCTAATTATTTAAAAATACAACAAGGCAGGAAACATGTTCCCGATGTTGGGGGAGTCCTGAACCAGGGTCCACAGTTTAAGAATAAGGAGTAAGCCATTTAGAACAGAGATGAGGAAACACTTTTTCTCAAAGAAAGTGGTGAGTGTGGAATTCTCTGCCTCAGAGGGCGGTGGAGGCAGGTTCTCTGGATGCTTTCAAGAGAGAGCTAGATGGGGCTCTTAAAAACTGTGGAGTCGGGGGATATGGGGAGAAGGCAGGAACGGGGTACTGATTGGGGATGATCAGCCATGATCACATTGAATGGCGGTGCTGGCTCGAAGGGCCGAATGGCCTACTCCTGCACCTATTGCCTATTGTCTAACTGAATTCATTAAATTATTTTGATGGGTTGCTTATCCAAGATGCATATTTAAAAACACATATCTAGTATCCCCACCTTATGATTTGCCTATAATTTATGACGTAATATTATGTACTGGATTATTATTTGGGTTGTTTGATAGTTTTTTACAAATTCCAAATGCTATGTTCTGAATTTTCAACATGTAAAGAATCAGGGAAGTCCATATATTTTGATAACCTGGAAGCAAAAATTTAAAAAATATGACAATTATAGCATTATTATTATTATCGGATTATTAATATTTTTGAAATTTCTTTTGTTTTTTGGTGCAGAAGAAACAATTGGCAAAGAAAACAAGCAAAATGGCCAAGGTATTTTTTTTGTATTACTTTTCTCTTCGTGGTTTGCTTTTAGGAGTGAAGTATAAATGTATGGAATTCCAGTAATTCCAATAATCCAAACTTATTTTCCTCCTGATTTATTTCAAAGTGATTTAATATATGCAAAAATATTAACTGACCGTTTTCAAATTGAATGTATTTTGAGGTATTTTAATCAGTTTGTGGGTTAGTGCAAAAAGCTTGCACCTTGAAATTCCATTGATTCATACAGTAATCCAGCACAGAAACATACCCTTTGGTCCAAACTGTCCATGCCTATATTTCTCTAAGGCTTTCCTAACCTTGTATCTGGGGTGGAAGATTGCAACCTTCTGTTTCAACAAATGCTATCAACGTGAACAATCAAATAAGATCTAGTAGAACAAGTTGTCCTACAACTTTAGGCTGTGCACGCCATACTCAAGAAGAAGAAGAAGAAGAAGAAGAAGACCTTGTATCTATGCAACTGTATTTTAAATGCTGTTATTCTATCAGTGTTATGCACTTTCTCTGTTAGCTAGTTCCATAACCCTCTGTGTAAGAAGTTGTCCCTCGGTTCCTTATTAAATTTTCCCCCCTCTTGCCTCAAACCTGTATCCTCCAGATTTAGATTCCCCTTCTCTTGAATAAAACACTCTGACATTCACCTTATCTTTGCAACATAATATTCACACCTCGACAAGATCACCAAGCAGTTACCTACATTCAAAGAAATAAAGTCCGAGTTTGGCCAACCTCCCTCCACAGCTCCATGCCCCGTAGCAGGATAGCCAAAACTGTAAACGTACTCCATATGGCCTCGCCAATGACCGCATTGTTGACTGCAACACAATGTTCCCATACCTAACTACCTCTTCCTTTTTTTTCAGGTGCTCTGCACCAAAGCCAGGCTAGTTACCTACCTGCCAGAATTTCAGGCATTGGTTAGAAGGATTGCAACCATTAGAACATTTTCCACAGCAGGCTCTTCAGGGTCTGATGAACCTGCAGTTGCAATTGTATCACTCGATCAAGGTAAGAGCTTTATTCCACTTTATTGTGATACAAGAGACTGCAGATGCTTTAAAACCTGGCATTTAAAGATGGCTTATGGGATCTGGTTCAAAGGTAGCACAAAGTCTCCAGGTCCTAATGCAGAGTCTTGACCCAAAACATTGACAATCTCTTTGCTATTACAATCACAATCGCAATAATAATTTATTAGCCAAGTATGTTTTGCAATATACGAAGAATTTCATTTGCCAAGTCAGTCATACAAAAAAAAGCAAAAGAACACACAAAACACCTTTTAACATATACATCCAGCACAGTGATTCCTCCACATTCCTCACTGTGATGGAAGGCAAAAAAAGGTTCAATCTCTTCCCTTTGCTCTCCTGCGATCGGGGGGCCTCGACCCCTCCGTTGACGGGAGAATCTTGACCCCCGTATCCGGCGGCGTTTTGGCCCTCCACGTCGGGGCGATCCAGTTCCTGCATCGGGGGGATGTCAGCTCCCTTCGGCAATCGCCCCCCCCCCCCCCATAAAACAAACCAGAGAACATGTACACAGACTTATAAAACACACAATATTTTTTGAAAAAAAGATGAAAAAACAAACAGACTGTTGGCGAGGCTGCCAATCGTTTGGCGCCCCTGTAAATACGCTCCTAAAGCTTACCCCCCTAGTCTGGTTCTGTAAAAACACTGACTCAAGCACTGGACTAACTAATCTTTATTTTTAGAACAAACACAAATTCCCCTAACCACCGCGGTTTCGATCCTTGTCTCTGCCTGGCCAAGTCCTTCAGCCTCCTGCAAGCAGACACTGCCCAAAAGGTCACACAGTCCCAAGCGCCCTTCCAGAAGATCGACATCGATCCAAAATGGGGCTACCATTTATAAGTCCACGAACCTTGAGGGGCCGAACTACATAGGGGTGGTCCCCTTACAATCCAATCAAAGATATCAATTACATCAGTACATTACTGACAGTCCAATTACAGAGAGCCTTAAACAATGTTTCTTACAGAAGCTTCTGGAAGGAAACTAGTCAACTAAACAATGCAACATTTACCCTGGAACACAATGCAATTCTGCTAGTGCTTAACACTTTGGCCAATCAACAAACAGCAGGGTAACTGTCTTGCAACATTATTTACAATCCCTTTGCAGCAATCTAATCAAATTCATGCATTTACAATTCCTTGGAGTGCCACTGCTTAATTTTGGCTCTATTCTGGCTCTGTTTTGACTAAGGTTTACATTCCCCCCTTTTATCATATGATAACCTATCATCATTGATAACTAGTGTACAATGGTGACTGTTCCATTCTAACAAACGTTAACAACAAGATGCTGATGTATTTTCCCAGAACTTCTTCAAGCTTCCCGAGTTTTCGTGGGCGTAGCTTCATGATTCCCGTCTGATGAGTCTTCACCTCCCGAGTTTTTGTGGGCACGAGTCCCCTCCATCCGTGTTACTAATTCATCTGTGCTTGATCCGTAGTAGAGTATGAAGTTCCTAAAAGAACGTGGGATAAAGTAAGTTAGCAGTCCATACTTCCACTGATACTCTTACAGTGGTGGATATGTACCCACGTATTCTGTCCTACTCTCGTCAGAAGGCCTCTCTCTGTACACTGCTCATATTCTATAATACAATTCTTCCAACACTAGGATCAAAGCTAGAATGTGGTCAGTTATCTCCGTAGTCACATGGTGAAAAGTGATTCTTTTTATTGTACTCTTAATGAAGGTTTCTCATGTGAATTTCAGCTGGGTTCAGTCCAGATTTAGCTACAGGCGTGACTCTTATTTAAAAGACCATGGGGAATATTTTAATCCAGCCAAATTCAGTCTCAGCCTTTAATTTAACTAATTTAGGTTTCAGGGTCTGTCTTACCCCTTTTACAAAACCAACAGCTTGCAGTCGATATTCACAATTCAATTGTTGCGTACTTCCCAGCTGTTTATATCATTTTGATCAATTTGTTTTAATATATTGTGGATCATTATTTAGATTAAATCAAATAGGGATGCCAAATCTTGGGACAATTTTCTTTAACTCCTTGATAATATTAGCCGCTTTATTATCAAGGGTTGGATAAATTTTGATCCACCGATCAAATGCATCGACTCTGACAACAAATACCCACTCCCCTGCTGCTTCCTCTAACTCAAAGTAATTCTCTTTCTAGTATGTTGAACAGACTCACAGACAATAGGGGTTCTTCCTTATCATTAGCCTCCTCCTGCCACTGGATGGTTAGTATCGACCTCTCCGAGGGGAACCCGTCATTCAAACTTTCAGTCTTACCTCATCATTTTAACGCACCACCTTGTATTCCCACGGTATTTCTTTCACTGTTAAATCCACACCGTATTTCTGATATCAGCTAGGGTCTGTCCTTTCCTTGATGGTCACTAAACAGTCCCGTCCCATCTCCGACTGATTTCCTAGGGGTGAGACAAGAAAAATGCCAGGTTAATAATCAAATTTCTAGCTACTTTTGAACCAGATCCCATGCCATCTTTAAATGCCAGATTTTAAAATATTTCCAGTACACTACTATAGTCATGAATCATGTCTCACACTTTAAACAATCTAATTTAGAACCGGTCAAAGTATTATGTATGTTAATTTAGAATTTAGGCACAAAGTGGGTGTCCCCGAGCCACAGAGTAGTATTCATTCTTAGGTTTCCATATTTAAGTCATAATGGCCCATCCAGACAAAGTATTCCAGTGACTCACGTCGCAGCGGCCTCTGCAGTCCGTCTGTCTTTGTATTATTTTTTGTCTCGTTTCAATGTAGTTTTTATTTATTTTTTGACAGGGTATGTGTGTATGTGTGGGGGGCGGGGGGTGTTGGGGGGTGGGACTTTTAAAATCTTTCCCCTGCACGGAGAACCCGACCTTTTCCCTGTCGGGTCTCCGTTGTCGTTGGGGCTGAGCAACGTAGAGCGGCCTCCAACCGGAACGACCTGGGGCTCCAGTCGCGGAGCTGCGGACTTACCCACCATCGGAGCTTTACCCACCATCGCGGAGCTGGCTGAGTTCGGAGCGGGTGGAGCTGTGGTGGCGCTCGGCTGCGACCCGACCCCCGGAGATTCGGAGGCTCCAACCGCAGGTCTGGTGGACAGAAACACCGGGAGCGCGCGGGTCCCTGCTGGGAGACCGCTTTTCTGCAACAGCGACTTCTCCCACTCGAGTTGCGGGGTCGAAGAGTACCTGGAGCGGGGACACTTACCATCGCCCGGTGCGGCTTTGAATGGCTGTGGGACTTTGCTAGCGCCCGCCGGGGGCTCCCAACAACAAGACCCGGAGCGCGGCCTTGCATCACCTGGCGCGGCGTTAATGGCCGCGGGACAGTTACCATCGCCCGCCGGGGGCTTTGACTCTGACATCGGGAGGGGAATGGGGAGTGCAGGGGAGAGAAGGTTTTTGCCTTCCATCACAGCGAGGAGGAGATGCTCTGTGATGGATGTGTGTGTAAATTGTGTTGTCTTGGGTCTTTTTCTTGTGTGTATGACTGCAGAAACAACATTTCATTTGAACCTCTATGAGGTTCAAATGACAAATAAAATTGTGTTGTATTGTATTGATATATTTTTTCAAGTTGGAGCTTGTATTTGGAGACGTTCTGTACCTTTCGAGTTTCTTGAGACTTAGTTCCTTTTCTTTACTGGTGTCAAATATTGAGTTCTTATGTATGTAAGGTTTGGCACTAATAGATAGATCTTCTTCTTGATGTTAGATTTGCAAGAGGAGGAATACTACTATGAGGAGCACCTTTCCCGAAATTTGTACTGTCAGTAATGTTGTTGGTGGACTCTGATCTTAATTTGGGGCATCAGTGTTACTTCATTACACTTGGATGGCATTGAGCTTACTCCCTGAGCTGTATCTTCTGCTCGTTCATCACAGCTCTGTTAACATGTAAAGATCTTTTTTATATAGGCTCTTAATATCCTAAAGCAATTCCTCAACAACAATTTTAAAAGGAAATTTACATTTGTTTGGATTCAAAACTACAATTGAAGATCATTTTTTCATCTCAGTCCTATTGCCCCTTATTCAAAAAACCCTGGTTCGGGACTACCCCTCGGGAACTTTCCCCATACATCTTTATGTCCAATCCTTTCTCTTTTGGCTATTTCATAAAATTCCAATCTCATCCTTCTAAATTCCAGTGAATACAAGCCCAGTTGACCCATTGTTTCATCATATGTCAGACCTGCCATCCCGGGAATTAACCTGGTGAATTTACCCGGGCCATATACAACTGCAGTATAAATTCAAATCCTCTCGCAATGAAGGCCTACATGCCATTAGCTTTCTTCACTGCCTTCTGTACCTGCATGTTTCCTTTGCACTCTGTACAAGCACACCATTTATCACCCACCTACCCTTTAATGAAGCACCGATTCGGTGGAATAATCTGCTGCCAGATTTTGTCACCATGAGTTAACCTTAAATGCTTATCCATATTATACTTCATTTGTGCCATGGATATTTAAACTCCCACAACCTATCCAAGTCACCGACACCCTCGTTATCTTCTTCACAGCTTACACTGCCACCCAGCTTTGTGTCATCCGCAAACTTAGAGATGTTCCATTTAATTCCCTCGTCTAAAAGATGATTCAACCCAAAGTAATTATTCATTTTTTTAGGGATTAGGGGCAACTATTATCATTTGTGTAAATCATAACAAAGGTTTCAAAGGTCTTTTATTGTCACGTACCAATTAAGGTACAGTGATATGTGAATTACCAAACACCCATACGTATAAAAAAACAAGACGCTCAACTACATAATGGTTAACATTGACATCCACCACAGCGGATTCCACACATTTATCACTCTGATGGAAGGCAAAAAAGTCCAACTTCTTCCTCTTTATTCTCCTGCGGTTGGGGTAATCAAACAATCCACGGGGCGGTTGAAGCTCTCCAAGCCGGCGATTGAAGCTCCTGTAGCCGGCAATTGAAGCTCCTGCAGCGGCGATTGAAGCTCCCGCAGCCGGCACGTTCAAAGCTCCCGCGTCAGGGCGGTCGAAGCTCTCGCGTCGGGGCGGTCGAAGCTCCTGCAACTTGGAGTTCCCGGTCGGTGTCTGACCAGAGACCGCGAACTCCGTGATGTTAAGTCAGCAAGCACTCACGGTTGGCGCTCCAGTCGATCCTTGGTAAAGGGATCGCAGGCTCCACGATGTTAAGAACCAGCAGGCTCCCAGCAATGGAGCTCTCAAAAGTCGGTCTCCAGCAAAGGCCGTCAACTCCTCGATGTTAGGCCATAATGTGGACGGAGATACGATACGGATCTCCGTCATGGTAAGAGATTAGGAAAAGTTCCCCCCAATCCGCCCCCACTCCGCCAACCACCCACATAAAACAAGCTAAAGAACACTAAAAACATACATTTAACACATACTATTAAAACAGAAAGAAGGAACCGACAGCCAAACTATTGACGAGGAGGCAGCTACGCTGGCGCCACCCGGTGGTAGAATCTCCATCACCTCACTATAGAAATGTTGTACTGTCAGTAATAGGCTGGACTGGTAATTTGCGTCAGTATTTCATTACACTTCAGGGCAGTAGCTCTCCCTGACCTCCCTGCCTTCATCCAGATTGTTAACATGTAAAAATCTTTTTTTATATAAGCTCTTAATATATGCAATTTCCTCGCTCCAATTTTAGGAGGTAATTTACTAATCTTAAAAATACAATTTAAATCATTTTTTATCTCTTATTTTCCCTTAACAAAAAACAGCTGAACCTCTTGATTCTTTCCACATACTATTTATTCCTGATCCTTTCTCTTGTGGCTATTTCAAGGCCAATACATTTCCTTCCTTCAGTTTGAAGAATTTTGTTAGTTAACTATTTCAGGTTAATTCTGACAATTTACATGGTTTACAGTGCTCTTACGTGTGAGTTTGAAGATCACAGCTTCGGGTGCACTCTGAACAAGCACACCATTTATAGATGGTACTTTAATGAAGCACCGAGTCGGTGGAACTGCTGCCAGCTTTTGTATGAGTTATTAAATGCTTGTCTTTTTAAGTCTTTGTCCAATGGATATTTTTTTTTTAAAAGTGCGGTAACGACACCCTTTTAACTATACGCCTTAGTTTTAGTAGACGCCATTTTTCAATACTAAGAAAACATTGCCTTAAATGTGCTTTAGTTGTTTATTGACTTAAGGAACCTCATTACCATTCAATTGACCCAGGAGCAGAATAAGAACCAATCTGAAAATAATACTTGTACGCTATGTTATTAATTTACTGCAAATAACATTTAGGAAAATGGGTGACAATAAATCGTCATGGTAGGCATTTATATCTTTAAAATTTGAGTTCCTGAAATGATGACCACCGATTTAGAACAATAATTTTCATAGTGACTACAGTTTTTTTTTTTTAATCTCACATATTTTCTCCTCCACTTATGTAAATGTTGAATCCTTGCGTATAATTTAAGCAGCACTTATCTTCTTGTTATACTTGTTAGGTTTGCAGACTGTATGGCCTGATGAAAAGATGGGGCCATTTGGGCCTCAAGACCAACGATTTCAACTGCCGGGTAACATAGGGTTTGACTCGCACATTAACGGTGTTGCTCACCTGAAGAGAATCTCAGTCCGCAGACCGCTACCAGATGTTCTAACAGAGCCATTATCCAGTGAAAAGCACGAGTTCATCCTCGCACAGTTTGTGAATGAATTTCAGGCAAGAAAGCGCAATTTTTAATGAGCTAATATTTAAGATTTAAGTTTCAACATCTCTTGATTGTAATTAGATTTTTTGCCTTCTAACAATTTAGCAGATTTCTATTCTTTTTATGGAATTGGTGATAACACGAAGCTAGTTCTATTTATTGGTTTCAGCTATCATTTTGCAGACATTTGGCAATGATTGCTGATAGGTGAAAAATCAGAACATTGATGTGATACAAAGGTGGACACATCTAATTTGGCTTTAAAACTAAAGCCTGGTGACATTGTAAAAGTAATGACGTGTGAAATAGTCATTTTGCTTAAATGAGAATATTATTAGAGCAACTACTTTTGTCTTTGCATTTCTGATAATCACAGCTTAAAATCACAGTATTTGTTTTATTATGTAGTGATTGTAATTTTCACATTACAACCGAGTGATAGTACAGATATTTGAAGATTGCAAAGAATGACACCAGATGGTTCCTCTATTGTTGGTAACTGCTTTGTGGGAATAACGTTAGTGAGGGTTAAGTTTACTTGATCTTTATATTTGGAAAGCTAGTCTGATGGGCCTGTCCCACAGGTGATTTTTCAGGCGACTGTCACGACCATGAAGGCGACTCCCCGACAACTACCCGTGAACATGTGACAACCGCATAGTCTCCTGCAGTCGCCTAAAATGTCGCTGAAGTGGGACAGGCCCATTACCATATTATCACCATCCCTTCATACTGCTGCACAGTATTTTATGTTCTTACAATTTAATGTAACTATGATTAAGTGTTTACAATTGAAACGGAAGAAGTCAATTCCATCTCAATTGTCTGGTGTTAAAACCATTCCTGGCTTTTATTTCAGGGAAATGAAGCAGAACCTCAACCACAACACATCACTCTTGCAGAAAGTTACTTTGAGAATGCAAAGGTGGAATGTGTCATACAAACCTGCCCTGAGCTCCTGCGCAAAGGTCTGTTATTTGAGCAAATAAAATGAATTTATTAATCAGAAATTTAATTTATACAGGTGCACAACCTTTTATCCGAAAGCCTTGGGACCAGACACTTCTCGGATTTCGGAATTTTTCGGATTTCCGAATGGAAGATTTTTAGCGTAGATTAGGTAGGTTGCGGGGGCGGCTTGAAAAGTCTGGAGCGGCTGCCTCCTCCCCGGAGACCGGGGAATCATTGTAAATCATTGTATAAATGTTAGTCAGTTCGTTTGGAGGGATT
The DNA here is from genome assembly GCF_028641065.1 of Leucoraja erinaceus. NCBI lineage: Eukaryota > Metazoa > Chordata > Chondrichthyes > Rajiformes > Rajidae > Leucoraja > Leucoraja erinaceus. The sequence goes on along the minus strand of NC_073383.1, from coordinate 66,248,855 downwards.
TTATGTGGTTGGGGGGGGGGGGGTGAAAGGGTGAAACTTTAATTCCCCCCCTACCTGGTCACAGAAAAGCGCTGCGCAGTAAGCTCCGGTGCGCTGTGGCCGCCAACGCCCAACATCGCGGAGCTGAGGGGTGCGGGCGTCCGGCTGCGGGCGGCGCCGGTTGGAACTCCGACCCCGGCAACTCTACCCCTAGCTGTGCGGCGCTCCAAATCCGGGCCGCCCGGTTTGACGCCCGCAGCCCCAGCTCCGAGATTTGGGTGTCGGCGACGTCCAGGAAAAAATGTCCGGTTTTCGGAATGCTTTACCGGTTCGCCATGCGGTAACTCCGGATAAAAGGTTGCCGCGACACACACAATAGCGGAGCTGGGGCTGCAATCCAACTCTGATAATACACACTCTGACCATGTGGGAATCCTGTCCAAAAGTGCTAGAAGAATTCAGCAAGTCAGGTCAGACTGGTGGAGTAAGGGGGGAGAAAGCTGAGAAGAGAGATGGGGGAGGGGTGCAGTAGTATGCTGCAGTAACCCAACTGGTAACAACTGCAGTAGTTCTCCAACTAGTTTCATTGTCCTGATTCAGTTTAGTGTTTGACTGCATCGTTGTCACTTTTCTCTCAACCATCATTAAACCATTTTACATTTCCTAGATCATCGCCTGCTTTGATCTGTCCGTTTCACACCTTGCATTCTCTTTGTACCATTCCATATCTCCAGTTTCCCTCTCTCCTGACTGTCTGAAGAATATTCTTGACCGAAACATCACCCATTCCTTCTCTCCAGAGATACTGTCTATCCCGCTGAGTTACTCCAGCATTTTGTGTCTACCTTCGGCGTAAACCAGCCAATGCAGGTCCTTCCTACATAAGTGATAGTTGGATACAGGTTAAGAGGGGGTTTATTAAATTGTGTGGATTTAGAAATCCTGATGTTTCAGCATCTTGCTTCCTGGGGCCCAGTTACTGCACTCCGTTCCGGAGCACAAGGTCAAATGTTTTGTAATTGTTACTATTCTACCTGTCTCAGCCACATTCTTGGGTAGCTCATTCCATGAAAGCATCACCCGCTTTGTGAAGAACTAACACATGGGTCGCCTTTTAAACCGTACCTCTCTCACCTTAAGGCTATGCCTTCTAGTTTTTGATTCCCTTTCCCTGAGGGGGACAAAACAACTGTTTGCATTCACCTTATCTATGCCCCTCATAATTTTGTACACCTTTATACATTTTGAATGGACATATTGAATGTCAGGGCAGTCTGAGGTACTCTTGCTCCTATATCACATATATAGAATTAGATATACTCTTGGGGCAAATGGAATCAAGCGATATGGGGAAAAAGCAGGAACAGGGTACTGATGCGGGATGATCAACCATGATCATATTGAATGGCGGTACTGACTCGAAGGGCCACATGGCCTACTCCTACACCTGTGTTCTATGTTTCATGTTTTAGAATCTGTCAGTCTGGCACCACTAAGCATGTGGGATTGTTTGAATTTTACTGTCTTGAAAATATTCTCGCATGAAAGTGACGTGATTGATTTATAATTGTCCTTTTTCAGTTATAGATTAAATAAGCTTTGGCAAGTTGAATAGTGATAAATGTCACTCTTTAACAAAACTTTATAATACATTACAAATGTTGGATATGTTGTTAATAAATCAGCATGTTTTTTGATCAGTGGGCCAATGATACAAAAAGCTCTTTTATTGTAATCTCACTTCACCTTGTCATTTTTTTCTCTCTTAGCAGGGAAGTAATAAAAAAGTTACTTTTGGGAAATGGCATTTGATATTTTCCTATCAATGCAACTGATAGGATCATTTCATCAGAGACGTGATCAGTTTGTAATCACCGTGTAAAAGATATTGCGGATAGAGCAGCTAGAATCCTTCTACTCACAATGTAAGATGGAAAATATGTTTTTCTTGTCAGTTCTGACCATGTTTCAGCTCCCCAGCTTAGGTCAGTCAATACTGTCAACGTGGACTCAGTAAAAGGGTCAAAGTCTGATATAAATAAGTTGACACTAGGATTCTTATGACTTTTTGTGGTTAGAATAGGAGACTTGATTGTCCCATTTTTTTCTCAGATTTTCAGTCAATGTTTCCTGAGGCTCCAGTTGCTGGATTTACTGTCCTTACTGTAACGCAAAGGAGTATAAATGATATGACTATATGGAATGAAGCAGTTGAGGAGGAACGTGATAAGCTACTTGAAAAAGTAAGTATCTTGTGCTAAGGGTTTAACATCTGTCTGAAGGAAAACATGAAATATAACTGATGGGAAAACACTTGTAATGTAATTGTAAACTCCCTCGGTATTCCTTTTGTCTTGTAATCATGCAAAATACCTTGTCCAGGATGGTACCTACTAGGATGAAGCCTATGATATAAAGGGGACAGTGGCACAAAGGTGCCTTGTTGGTTATAGAAAGAAAGATATGTTGAGTTATTTTTTGGGACTGCAAAATGTTATATTGGAATCAGTCTGAAGAAGGGTTTCGGCCCGAAACGTTTCCTATTTCCTTCACTCCATAGATGCTGCCGCACCCGCTGAGTTTCTCCAGCATTTCTGTGTACCTTCGATTCTCCAGCATCTGCAGTTCCTTCTGGCACAAAAAAATTGCATTAAAGGGGTGAATGAACAGCAAAATCTGGAGGTTTAATTGTTGATATTATTGAAGGTGCAAGACAACTTAATAACATTTATTAAAGCCATGTGTGAATCTGGAGTATTGTGCCTAATTATGGCGATTATATTTTTGGAAGGTTAAACATGCTTTGCAGAGAGCACATAGGTTTAACAATCATAGCTTGTAGGATTGCATGATGAAACTTAAAGGTAAAGTTATACTTGGGTCAGAAAAAGACAAGGACATTTGAGAGAGTCTATGTGTAAGAAGGAACTGCAGATGCTGGCTTACATCGAAGATAGACACAAAATGCTGGAGTAACTCAGCAGGTCAGGCAGCATCTCTGGAGAAAAGGAATAGGTGGCACTTCGGATCGAGACCCGAGAGTATAGTTTAGTTTAGCTTAGAGATAGTGTGGAAACAGGCTCTTCGGCCCAACGAGTCTGCGCCAACCAACAATCCTCGCACACTAACGCTATCCTACGCAAGTGCTAAGGATAATTTACAATTTTACTTAAGCCAATCAGCCAACAAACCTGACTGCCGTTTAAAATTGTGATGGGCTCAGAAAGAGAAAGGAAGTGAAACCCCCTAACTGATGGATTAATGGATAACTGAAAGATGAAGATTTATGGTGATAGGCAAAAATAATTGCATCATTATGGATTCCTGGATCCCTATCAGTTTGCCTACCACAAGAACAGGAGTACGGAGGATGCCATCTCAACGGCACTTCACTCCGCCCTCTCCCACCTCGACAACAGAGATACTTACGTAAGAATGCTGTTCATCGATTACAGCTCAGCATTCAACACCATTATTCCATCAAAACTGATCACCAAACTCGGTAACCTGGGCATCGACCCCTCCCTCTGCAACTGGATACTGGACTTTCTAACCAACAGACCCCACCCAGTCTGTGAGGTTAGACAAGCACACCTCTTCAACCCTCACCCTGAACACCGGCGTTCCTCAGGGCTGTGTGCTGAGCCCCCTCCTCTACTCCCTCTTCACCTATGACTGCACACCTGTACATGGTACTAACACCATCATCAAGTATGCAGATGATACAACGGTGATTGGCCTCATCAGCAACAGCGATGAGCTGGCCTACAGGGAGGAGGTCAAGCACTTAGCAGCATGGTGCGCTGACAACAACCTGGCCCTTAACTCCAAGAAGACCAAGGAGCTCATTGTAGACTTCAGGAAGTCCAGAGGCGGCACGCACACCCCCATCCACATTAACGGGACGGAGGTGGAACGTGTTTCTAGCTGCAGGTTCCTGGGAGTCAACATCTCCGATGACCTCTCTTGGACCCACAATACCGCTACTCTGATCAAGAAGGCTCATCAGCGTCTCTTCTTCCTGAGGAGACTGAAGAAGGTCCATCTGTCTCCTCAGATCCTGGTGAACTTCTACCGCTGCACCATCGAGAGCATCCTTACCAACTGCATCACAGTATGGTATGGCAACTGCTCTGTCTCCGACCGGAAGGCATTGCAGAGGGTGGTGAAAATTGCCCAACGCATCACCGGTTCCACGCTCCCCTCCATTGAGTCTGTCCAAAGCAAGCGCTGTCTGCGGAGGGCGCTCAGCATCGCCAAGGACTGCTCTCACCCCAACCATGGACTGTTTACCCTCCTACCATCCGGGAGGCGCTACAGGTCTCTCCGTTGCCGAACCATCAGGTCGAGGAACAGCTTCTTTCCGGCGGCTGTCACTCTACTCAACAACGTACCTCGGTGACTGCCAATCACCACCCCCCCCCGGACACTTATTATTTTTTATTCAAATCGTTTGCTATGTCGCTCTTCAAGGGAGATGCTAAATGCATTTCGTTGTCTCTGTACTGTACACTGACAATGACAATTGAATCTGAATCTGAATCTGAATCATTAGCCAGCATTCATTTGTCATCCCTAATTACGCAGAAGAAATGAAGGAAAACAGATACAGTCCTGTTAGACTCCTATAGTGCTTCTGGGTAGGGCCTTCACCAGTAAACTGACCGATGAAGGAGATGATGTGTAATTTGGAGGAAATCTGAATAGTATTTTCATGTACCTTGTCTTTCTAGATGGTAGAGTTGCAAGTTTTGAGATGGGCAGTGTTGACATGCATGGGAGAAAGAATAGGTTACTGAGATAAATGTTATGACAGCAGCTATGGTTGGTCAAATAGCTTCCTGTATCACTATTAGTATCTGTTCAGTTTTAACTAGCTTAGATATTTTTACAATTCATATAGTATCATTCATTCAATTAATTTTGCAGTAATATCTTATAGTTTTGGGCTTCTTATTTAGGCATTTTACTACTTTAAAAAAATTTACTGGCCAGTTTTAATTGCCTTATAGATGACACCACTCCCATAAAGTCAGAGATCTGTTGTTGAATTGATAACATTCAATTCCATTTGCAAATCCTTTTTAGCAGGGCCTGGACAACATTCAGGCAAGGACTGATAACATGCAGTTGCTCTCCTTGCAAATGATACTCAAAGATAGGAAGAAGAGTAAAGTGTGAAGAGGGCACAAGGGAGTTTCAAAAAGATATGGACAGGTTTAGTCAGTGGAGGATGGAAACTCTAAAGTGTATTATCTATAGTATTAGAATGGAGAAGGATTTGGGTATCCATGGTTAGATAGCGCGTAGGTACAGCAAGTAACGAGGGAAAACCAATGGGGTTCTATTCCCTACTTCTAGCAGAGAATAGAAAAATATTAAAGTAATGCTTCAATTATACAACCGTATCTGTTAGACTGCAGACCGTTTTAGACTCCTTATTGAAGCATGTTAATGCATTGGAAGCAATCTATAGAAGGTTTATGGGACTAATATCTGGAATAGCAGGGCCTGTATTTCTTCTATTCAATTACTTACGACTCTGCATTCATCCTATCTATTTCCCTCATGGTTTAATACACCCACTAAGTTCCCCCAGCGCTTTCTATTATCCACATTTATTTATTTATTTATAATTTATTTGTTTATTTGTTCCGAACAAGTAAAGACATAAATAGGAATAAATAACAACAACAAAATCGAAATAGTCAAACAATTGGACATTCCAGGCAATATTTGCAAAGCAATGAAAAGCATAAAGCAAAATTTAAATGTCCAACACTTTTTCTTTACGCTCGAAAAGGAGTGAGAAGAAGAATAATTTATTTAATCTCACCCCTTCTCCCTAAAACCTTCTTCCATATTTAATAATTAATTAATTAACAATAATAATACCCCAGACAATTTTTAGAGATGCATACAGACATATATATACACACAACTGATATACACATACAAGTAATATGTATGAAGTAACCAAAAACATAAATTAATAACAAATAAAATAATAATAAACATTAACCCCTGTTTGTCAACCATCCCCTTCATCCCTGTACCTTGTGAAAAAAAGTATTTTGTATGTCATTTTGAACTGGTTCATATTTGGACATTGCTTTAACTCCACATTCAAACTGTTCCACAATCCTACTGCACAGACCGAAATACAAAAAGTTTTTCTGGTCGTGCGAACTCTTTGTACCTTAAAATTAAAAATTCTTCTTAAATTATAACCCCCCCACTTGCTCATTGAATAATTTTTGTATATTTCCAGGTAAGTTTTTATTTTTGGCCCTAAACATTATCTGTGCTGTTTTAAATGCAACCAAATCTTCTAATTTTAATAATTTTGACTGTAAGAATAATGGATTAGTGTGACCCAGATACCTGACATTGTGAATAATACGTATTGCTCTTTTTTGCAGAATAGTTAATGAATGTAGCGAACTTTTATAGTTAGTGCCCCAGACTTCTGCACAGTAATTTAAATAGGGTAAGATTAGTGAACAGTAGAGAATGCGGAGTGATTTGTGATCCAGAAGAACCTGCTTAACTTTGTGTAATACAGTTTGGATTGTACATGTTTAATGTGTGATTTCCAGCTGATTCTATCATCCATTATAACCCCAAGAAATTTATTTTCATGAACTCGTTCAATTTCAACCCCATTTATCTCTATATTTGCTTGTGTAATTGCTCTGCAATTACCAAATAACATTATTTTGGTTTTGCTCAAGTTTAATGATATTTTGTTCCTGTCAAACCATGTTTTCAGTTTGCTCATTTCTTTTGTTATTTTGTCCAGTAGTTGTTTTAAATTCTCCCCAGAACAAAAAATATTTGTGTCGTCTGCAAACAAGACCAGCCTCAAGGCATTAGACACATTACAAATGTCGTTTATATACATGATGAATAGTTTTGGACCCAACACTGACCCCTGGGGGACACCACAAGCAATGTCCAAACATGTAGAACTGTAGCTACCCAGCTTCACAAACTGTTGCCTGTTACTTAAATAGCTTTTTATCCAATCCAGTACTAGACCTCTGATGCCATACCTTTCTAATTTTTTTAATAAAATATCATGATTGATCGTATCAAATGCTTTCTTTATATCAATAAATATCCCAGCTGCATATAGTTTATTGTCAATAGCGTTTGTGATATCTTCAATTGATTCTATTATTGCAAGTGATGTTGATCTGTTTGATCTGAATCCATATTGACTTTCAGTGATTAATTTGGGCTTTACTACAAATATGTCTAGTCTATTGTTGAACATTTTTTCTAGTATTTTGGAGAATTGAGGGAGTAAAGAAACAGGTCTATAGTTTGTGAAATGATGCTTGTTCCCAGTTTTGTATATTGGTATGACTTTTGCTATTTTCATTTTGATTGGAAAAGTACTGGTTTGGAAAGATAAATTACAGATGAATGTTAAAGGTTTGGAAATTCCCTCAATGACCATCTTAACTAACGACATGTCAATGTCGTTGAAATCAGTAGACATTTTGTTTTTATATGTTTTAACAATGTCCAACAGTTCTTTTTCATCTACTGCCATAAGAAACATAGAGCAGGGATTTCTCTCCAATAAATTCTCAGGAGTTTCTCCAGATGTCCCTGGATCAGGGATTTGTTTAGCCAGGTCTGGTCCAACATTTACAAAAAAATTATTAAAGCTATTAGCTACATCCTCCATATTATAATTTTCATTGTCCTTATCAATGATAAATAAATCTTCTATGGATTCTTTTCATCTTACAATGTTAGCAATACAGTAAAACCCTGGATAATCCAGTACCCTCAGGACTTTAGTAGTAACCTACAAGAATATTTTCTAAATTTGTGGATGTTACCCCAACATGCTTTTCAGTTTTTTATATGCGGTATAAAAAATATACAAATCAGTAGTATAAATTTTCCAATCAATTTAGAGGGAGCAAGAGGCCGAGTCTCAGAGAATAAAAGAGGACATTGGAACCAGAATCCAGTCTGAGCTTGCATATTTTGGTTTTTCCAGCCTTGGCTCCAGCTGACAGCTACCCACACTCCTACCCGTCCACCTCCCCATGTACTCTAGGACCATTTCTCCATCTGTATGTCCGACCCATGCTCCCAGTAATCATGACCAAACTCACAGGTCCTGCGATTCACAACGACTTAATGTACTCATAAGCGAGTCGGATGCCAAAACATCAGGTTTTCTGAAGATGGCTCCCAACCCAAAATGTCGCCCGTCCATTCCCTCCTCAGATGTTTCATGACCTGCTGAATTTCTCCAACACTTTGTGTTTTGCTTGGGATTTCTGAAGAGGATGATACTGGAATATTGGTGCTTTATTGTGTCTGACAAGCAGTACTTCCTTATGCTGCCAGCAGATGACAGCATTGTTTTGGATACATTTCTTGAATAGAGTATTTGAAAAAGTTGACAATTCTTATTTCTGAAACCAAATCCCACACAGAATTTAGTTTCATCCTCAAGGTAGAATCGTGTTATACTGAGCTCAGGTTATCATATTATAAGTAACTGCCACTGGACCAGAGCAGGGAAGCAATTGTGTGAATTTCAAATGCATTCCTTATGAGAAAAATGAGACATCAAATTTAGATGTGTGCTATTTAATATTTATATTAAAGGCTTAGTCATTTTCTTCAATCAACCAACATCCTTGGCATTCATTCATTTTAAAAAGCTTCAGGGCAGAGGATTACTTAATGGGAAAAGCTTAGCTAAAACATTTAGCCTAATGTCTCTTTCATCTAAAAGTAAGCTACCAATGGAGGTACTATTGTAGCAGCAAGTGGGAAAATGTATTTTTATTCCTATATTCTATTTCCTAAAGTCACAAAAATATAATATTGTTATTTCTCTCTAATGAAGCAACTTATCCACAGTTGTAAAAGATCAGAAGATCATATGATAGGAGCAGAATTAGTCCATTTGGTCCATCAAGTCTACTCTGCCATTCAATGAAACATAGAAATTAGGTGCAGGAGTAGGCCATTCGGCCCTTCGAGCCTATGGTGGCTGATCTATCTCTCCCTCCTAACCCCATTCTCCTGCCTTCTCCCCATAACCTCTGGCACCTGTACTAGTCAAGTATCTATCTCTGCCTTAAATATATCCACTGACTTTGCCTTCTGTCGCAAAAAAATCTGCAAATTCACCATCCTCTGACCAAAGAAATTCCTCCTCGCCTCCTTCCTAAAAGTGCGTCCGTTAATTCTGAGGCTATGACCTCAAGTCCTAGACTCTTCCACTTGTGGAAACATCCTCTCCACATCCACTCTATCCAATCCTTTCACTATTCCGTACGTTTCAATAAGGTCCCCCCTCTTATAAAACCCAGCGTGTATTGGCCCAGTGCCGTCAAACGCTCATCATATGTTAATCTCCTAATTCCTGGGATCATTCTCGTAAACCTCCTCTGGACCCTCTGCAGAGCTAGCACATCCTTCCTCACATATGGTGCCCAAAACTGCTCACAATATTCGAAATGCGGCCTGACCAGCGCCTTATAGAGCCTCCGCATTACATCCCCTTTTTTATATACAAGCCTTCTCGAAATAAATACTAGCATTGCGTTTGCTAGGTAAAAGGTGAAATTACTTTCTGGTGCCAGATGGGACATTGACACTGTGATTGTAGGCCTTCACTTTGACGATAGCATTGAGGATGAAGATAATTGAACACTCAAATCATCCATGGAGTGTTCCTTTTAAGGTACCATTTCTACTTCAAGACAAATGTAAATCCCCAACCAAATTCCAGGGGAGATTTTCTAACCTCGCAATGAACATTCTTTATGCCCAATGACCTTTTGACTTTGATAACTGTTTTGTACATCAAAGGGAAAGGCGTTCAGTTTTCTGAAATAACCTGTTTAATTTACCTTCTCCTGCAAGTTAAACATTAGTTTGTTTTATGTCCTAAACTTAAATGATAAACCATTAGATGTAAACCCCTATAATCAAATTCATATCATAATGAGAAATAGAACCACCACCCTCTGTGGAAAGTTTCCCCTCCAGTTCCCATTAAATCTTTCCCCTCTCACCTTAGACAAGTTGGACCAACAAAGAAAATTGTCATCAGGTTGGTCTGAAAATGAAACTAGAGACATTTAAAAAAAGTTGCATAGAAATGCGTGTCAATCAGTTCCAGATTGTAGCTTACCTTCATAGAAACCAACAAAGCATCTGAAAGTTAACGCTGAGAAATATTTGCTCCGTAATTTCATAGTAGAACAAACACTATTGCGTTTTCTAAAAAGAATAACACAGATCTAATCTTTAACTTGAAATGCCTTATTACAATGCCATAGGTGCTGGGAGGTGTAATAGGGTCATGAGGACTATTAGAATGGTGATACTATAAAGAAGATTGACAGCAGGTCATTTATCTTAACACTGGGTTGATTGCATTTTAGACAATGCTTAACCTTGTGCCCTTTATACCTGAGGCCGTATAGTCTTGAGATCAAGCAGTATTATAGATTGGGTGTAATTGGACTAGTTCAAAGCAATGCAATTTAATCACCATTTTGAAGCCATTTTTTTTGCTTTTGTGTGTTTTGGTTTTTGTATATGTTATTTCCCTGTTAAGTAGTGGAACATAATTTATTTTTGAAATGTACAAATAAGGTTGTTTAAAGCAAAGGAATTTCTGGACAGTGGCATGGAGAAAATTAATGCAGGCACGCTTTTGGGAGTGGCGAAAAGATGTATAATTTTTACGTACATGTTTACAATTATTAGCTGATCATGAATGGTTATAAGAGGCTTTTTCCTTAGACTGGTGAAATAATTGTACTGTTGATGCCATAATTATATTAGAGAATTCAGGATTTTGAGATGTTGGTGAAAGAATTGAGATATTTCCAAAATCAAGATTACTTCTTGTTGATAGTCTTTTTCTCTTTTGTCCTTCTTGGAGGACACCAGCAGGTGGTGTTGCAGAGAGAGTCTGGGTATTGATGATAGATGTAGTGACAAAGGGAAATATGAATGCACTAGATTCATATAACTTCTTGTCTGTACATTTATTGATTTTAAGGGGTTTGGATGTCATATTCCTAATCTCTAATTCCCTCAAAAGTGGCAGCTTTAAACCATTGCAATTCTTTGGAGAAGAATCTCACTTAGCATTCTTCGGCAGGGAATTCTTGGATTTAGTCCCAGGAACAATGGCAGAATAGCAATGGTACCTGTGTTTGTCTTTCTAACAATATTGAAGCTATTACTTTTGAAATTGTGAGATATTATTTTTGATCTTGCAGATTATTTGTAGCCAGTGAAACTGCAAGTCTGAGCATTTTTTGCCTATTTGTGCTGATTAGAGATTTTTTAATTAAAATATCTAGCATCAAAAAATCCAATTTCCATCTTGGTTTCATATTTGAAATTTGATTTTTTTAAATTAATTTGCTGTCAAATTAACTTTTTTGTGATTAATTGGCGGCATGGTGGCGCAGCGGTAGAGTTGCTGCCTTACAGAAAATGCAGTGCCGGAGACCCGGGTTCGATCCCGATTACGGGTGCTTGTCTGTACAGAGTTAGTACGTTCTCCCCGTGATCTGCGTGGGTTTTCTCCAAAATCTTCGGGTTCGTCCCACACTCCAAAGACGTACAGGTTTGTAGGTTAATTGGCTTGGTATAAATGTAAAATTGTCCCTAGTGTGTGTAGGATAGTGTTAATGTGCGGGGATCGCTGGTTGGTGCGGACTCGGTGGGCGGAAGGGCCTGTTTCCGTACTGTATCTCTAAACTTAACTAAAATTGTGTCTTAATTTGATATTTTGATACCTTGGGGCTCTTTGTCAATTTGTGTTTCAGCTTGATCTTTAATTTATTAAATTAATAAAATGTAATTCAACTCAAACTTGTGATTAATTTCAAAGTAAACAGAGCTTTATATTTCAGTTTATTAATGGTGCCAAGGAAATCTGCTATGCGCTACGCTCAGAGGGATACTGGGCTGATTTTATTGATCCATCTTCAGGTCTTGCTGTAAGTATCCTCTGCAATTATTGTTTAATTTATCATCAATAGTGGTGTTTAAATAAAATGAGAAAATGTTGGAAATGCTCATGAAGAAGAATGAAACCTGAAATCTGCAGAAGAGTGCAAAAAGTATTGAATTCAATGTTCCTAATTCTAAGAAAGGGATCAAAGAGAAAACTTTTTAACAGAAGGAAACCAGAAGAGAATAAATGAAACGAGTTGTGGTGAAGAGTAAAAGAGTGGTAAAAGCTAGTGAATAACAAAATATGTATCTAGGTGAGATGCAAATAGGAGATGAAGAGTTAAATCTGAGATTCCCAAAACAGGAGAAAAAACATATTGGGAAATAGAAAATGTGAATAATTAGGCTGAAATGGCTTGTTAACTAACATTGCTGAACTCCCAAAGGCTTTGGTGCGCTGTAATATTGATGTCAACCTGTTTTATCTTCCTCCTGGTGATTTGGATTTTATTCTTTATTTTCATTTTGTTATACTCTCCAGATTCATCTTCTATTATCCACCTTCCTTTTTGTTCCCTCTTACTTATTCTCAGTGGGTTAGAATTGATAACATTGAATTCAATAAATTTTTTCTTCTGCTAATTCCAGGTTTCATTCTTCATCGTGAGTATTTTCAACACCACTACTCGTCATCTCCAACCTAGCACAGACTTTCCTCATTTTTCTTTCTTCCCACTTTTTCCCCCAACCCCACTCCCTCTCCCCTCCTCCCCCCCCCCCCCCCCCCCCATGATTTCAAAATTGGTTTTAATTAATTGTTTTGTGGTTCTGATGAAAGGTCGTAAACCTGAATTATTAATAATATCCCACTATAGATATTGCCTGACCTGATTATTTTCAGTGTTTTCCCTTTTGATTTTATTTTATCCAAGTAAAACTACGTGACCTATATAGAAATCTTAATATATCATCTATTTGAAAGTAGGGATTCATCCAAGCAACCACCTGCAACATTGAATAATTGTGTCACACAGGAGTAGCTAATAGAGCTGCAACCTCACTATGCTGAGAACTAGGTTCAATCCTGACCTCGGGTGCTATCTCTGTGAAGTTTGCACATTCCCTGAATGATCTTGTGTATTTCCTGTGGCTCCACTTTCCTCCTGTCAAATGTTAAGTCCAGGTCCCCATCAAAGATGTTGAGGGTGTTTCCATTCAAATAAGTGAAGGAGCACCAATATGGTAGACTCATAATTGTCTGCTTATTTCAGAGGAAATTGGGGATGAACAGGAAACAGAATGTCTTTCCCAGTAACATCCTCCTTCTGTTAACAAGTTAAAGCAAAAGTAGTGTGCACAAGTTGGACTGGTGAACAAGACTTGCTTAACCCAACAAATTCAAAATGACAACTCTGTAGTTGATGTCCACCGTTTTTAGGTGTTTGATCTTCATTGGCATACTTAATTTAACCAGTGAATTGCTTTGGATTATTGACATTGCAATTTTGTTACATATTACAATACTTTTTGATAATCTGTGGCTAAGAATTCAATCGAGTACAGAGAGTAATGCACTGCACTTAAAGTCTTTTCTTTTGAATGGAAGATAATAATATGATGAAACAACCTCATCTTCAAGGGGAGATTGGGCAGGTTTGGACTTTATTCCTGTAGGATGAGGGGTGATCTGATAGAGTTGTATAAGATCACAATGGGAATATATAGGGCAGATGCATAGTCTTTTACCCAGAATAAAAAAAGAGGACGTAGGTTTAAGGAGAGAGGGGAAAGAATTAATAGGAACCTGAGTATCCTTTTCCACACAGTATATGGAAGTGGGTATAGGGAACGAGCTGCCAGAGGAGGTCGTTGAAGCAAGTACTATAACTATATTCAAAAGACATTTGGGCAGGTATATGGGTAGGAAAGGTTTAGAGAGATATGGCCAAATGTGGACAGGCAGGACTGGTGTAGACTACTGTAGATGGGAAGGTTTTCTTCAATAAATATTCAAATATTTGCATCAATATTTGCCTTTTATTTCTTCCAGTATTTTGGACCGTACACAAATAATACATTATTCGAAACGGATGAGCGCTATCAGCATCTAGGTTTTCACATTGATGATCTTGGCTGTTGTAAAGTTATTCATCATGTGCTCTGGGGAACGCATGTGTTTGTTGGAAGCCTTTTCACAAGCGCACCCACAGATTGCCTGGTAATGAAGAAACTGCAAGGAAGCAAACAGCCTTGATTTTAACCACTATTTTGCTACTTTCAAGAAACCAAAAGACAAGTTTAAAAACTATTTTAATAATGCATTTTGAGTGCTTATGTACTTGAACAGAAAAATTATAAGATGTTAAATATATAAGTTCTATTTATTTATAGTGTACATTTACTGACATTGTAAAAGATTGTGATCATGAGAAATGTCTTTGGGATATGCACACTTACATTCTATATAAAGAAAATATCACAAAAGAAGCAAGTCTCAGCAGTTAGAAACTTATTTTCAAATCTGCTTATTTATTGATTTGTGGTCCAATTCCATTGTGGCAGCTTATTAGACTTCTATTGGTGCACATAATCTTACCTTTCCGACCTCTTCAGTGTGCATTCAATTGAGACCTCACACAACCTTTATGCCTGACTTTTCACTAATATCTGTTGTGACCAGTATTTTAGGGAACTTTAGTAATTTCGGGAAATTTCAGCATCCAGCCCGCGAAGAGGTGTAAAGGTAACACACGCAGCACTGCCGGTTTGGCGCTCAATGGTTTAAACAGAGCACCGTCAATTTAATGCGTGGGAATTTAAACAAAGATCAGCGCTATGGGCTCTAAATATAGCGCTACCGGCTGCAGCGCTATGGGCTTTAAACATAGTGCTACGGCCACAGCGCTATGAGTCACAGACTGGGAAAATGCTCGCATAACAATGAATCTTTGGAAGTTGAGCCTTCAGTGTATTGAAGGTATTTGCCATTCACTGGTTGGAAAAAAAGGTTCTCCTCGGATCCCCTATAAATCTCAGACCACTTGCCCTGAATCTATGCCCTTTGGTTTTAGATTGCAAGAAACTTTCCCCCTCCTATTTATACCCCACAAAATGTTGTATATCTTAACCATGTCCCCCATAGCTTCTGCTTCAGCGAAAACATACATAAGCAAAGTTTTTTTATCCCAAACAACATCCTGATAAATGTCCTTTACACCATGTCCAGCACAGTTGCACCTTTACCACGTCCTACGTGCTGTAGGTGATAGCTTCATGGCTGTCAAGCAAATTAACCATCTCTCGCTAAATGGCACAAAACACAAAATTACTTTGCATTGAAGATTAACACCCAAAAAAGCCTGCAAAGTAAATTAAAGCCTAATGCATCTGGCAATGAACATACAGCGCTGTCAATTGGAATCTACTGTAGTCGCTTACACCCAAAGGAACAATCACCAGGAAACAAGATCCTATATTTTCATGAGCAGTATGTCAGGTGTCAGTGACATCAAGATTATACCAATGTCTTGTAAGACAGTGAGTGAAACTGAACTAATCAAGATCAACCCCATTTATGCTTTACAAAATATAATTTTGCTGATAATAGATTAGAGGCTATCAAACTATAGAATTAGGCAAAAAAAAGCTGGTGAAACTCAGCGGGTGAGGCAGCATCTAGGGAGCGAAGGAATAGGCGATGTTTTGGGTCGAGACCCTTCTTCAGACTGACAAAGGTCTTTTTCAGCTTTGTCTAAGGGATTAGATGCAGCTTTCCGTTCACATTACTTCTGACAAAACAGCAGTTTCCTTCACTGCAGCAAGTCATAGACTGAGGATGGAAATAGATCATTTGAACTGCCATGTCTCGACCCAAAACATCGCCTATTCCTTCGCTCCATAGATGCTGCCACACTCACTGAGTTTCTCCAGCTTTTTTGTATACCGTCAATTTTTCTTGCATCTGCAGTTCTTTCTTAAACTATAGCATTGTTTAATTGGGATTTTTATGACATGTTAAAATCTGCAGTTTTATCTTCAAAATTTGTTTAAATAAATTGTCAAAGTACTTTTTTCTTTGGAATCGGAAAGAAATACACAATCAACTACCTCAGAGGCAATTGTCTCCTGAAAAATATTGACTTTGCAAAGCTTTCGATGTGAAAGACACCCAAGACACTGTGCTTCTTTCTAACGTTCAGTTACATTTTGGCAAATTTGCCTAGCTACCAAGTTGGGTAACTCGGTAATATAAAAGCACAAAATGCTGGATACACAAGTCAGGTAGCATCTATGGAGAGTGAAAAGTTGAATTAATGTATCAAGTAGATAACCCTGCATCCGAATTGGTATGTTCAAGCTGTTCAGTATTTCTAAATACTTCCTGAAACCCATGCTTAATCCCCTGCGCCATCATGGTCATGATTCCACTCTGATACTCTTATCTCAAAGCCAGACACAAAATGCTGGAGTAACTCAGCAGGACAGGCAGCATCTCTGGATAGAAGAAATGGGTGCCGTTTGGGGTTGAGACCCGTCTGAAGAAGGGTTGTTGCCTGAAATGTCACTCATTCCTTCTATCCAGAGATGCTGCCTGTCCAGCTGAGTTACTCCAGCATTTTGTGTCCGTTCTCGGTTTCAACCAGCATCTGCAGTTCCTTCGCACAACTATCTGCTATTCCACTTCATTATTTCCATGTTCATTGTTCTCCCCTTTCCAGACACATAACATTGCAAACTTAAATTTATAAAATAATAATTTTCTTAAATTCTAATACTCCTGCATTTTCTTGTGACTCCCATCTCTGATCCATACTCAGCCTTGCTATTAAAACAAACTAAATGTTGCAAGATTTCAGCAAGACAGGCAGCTACTGTGAAAAGAGAAACTAGTCAACATTTCAGTATAGACATATGTCTATAGAGAGAGTTAGATAGAGCTCTAGGGGCTCGTGCAGTCGAGGGATATGGGGAGAAGGCAGGCACGGGTTATTGATAGGGGACGATCAGCCATGATCACAACGAATGGCGGTGCTGGCTCAAAGGGCCGAATGGCCTCCTCCTACACCTATTTTCTATGTTTCTATGTAATGTGCACAGTGCCTCATCATTGAAATGTAATCCCATACTCTGTGGAAGAAGTGTCAAGAAACCAAGTAAACAACCGTTTTATTCGTTTCATGTGGTGATGTTCCACTTCAGGAGTTTTTCTGAATGCCTCATCAACAAAGTGTAATGTTAATATCAGGTCTCCATTCATTAGGGTGTCAAAAGCCAGAAAAAACAGCGTTCCACTTTTATGAATATATGTCTCCTCTTGATTTTGTAGGACCATTTTTCTTTTAACGAAGTATCTTACTGCTTTATATCATTGTGTTCATTAGACAGTTACATTGACAGGAAAAATAAACAAGTACAAAAATACACACACCACAGACTGCGCCCATTTAAAAGATTGGCCTGATGATTGATGTAGTAATGGATTCCATTTATTATAGCTGAAATTATTTTTGTCTCTGACTATGATGTCAGTGTCTTCTGACACAAATCATACCCTGACAAGCCTATGTACATGCACATTGTTGCCTTTCATTTACTTCCTGCTAAAGAGTGACCACTTTTTCATCTGCAAGTCTTAACATCCTTTGTCTTTTAATTCATGATAAAAGAGTTTTGGGTGGGGGATAGAGCTTGGAATTGTTACATTATTATGTAAAGAACTATAAAAATCCAGAATTTTAAAAATCCTGAGAAAAGGTTGTTGTGGATTGGTCTGCTGGGCTTTCACCTCCAGGCAGCAGATTTACTTCAAATTTAGGCTTATGGAATGAAAGTATCTTGTGTTTGTTGATTATAAGGATTCTTTGTGAAACAAATTGGAACAGTTGCAGCTTGGTCCTCACTGGCGTACATTTTCCTCACAAAAATGCCCTATGCATTCATTCAACGAAGTCTTGAATCCTGACACCTGGGCAGCAACATACCATTGTGCCTACTCCTCCAATAATATTCAGCACAATTACTACACATCTATCCTTGCAATTTGTACCATTTCCCCGTGGTGCATCATACTCTCTTGTAGAAATCCCCCACCTGCGTTTGCTTCATGAAGACTAAACAACTTTACTTGTTAGACATTTTTTTAGGATAAATAACATTTTTGCAGGAGTAGGCCATTCGGCCCTTCGAGCCTGCATAAATGATCCCTTCTGATCTCCAACTCAGTATCCCTCCTGATACCCCCTTCCCCTTAGCCACAGGGTCTAACGCAAACGAACTCTCCTTACCCTCTGTGGCAGCCAGAGATGAAATGATCCCTCTCTGAAACACTCTGCTTCAAGGGTCACGCACCTGTGGGCTGATGTATCTCTGAAACATCTGCTTCTGAAAACTGCCTTCTGAATGCCACAGTGCATGTCTTTGATCTCAAGAAATGCAACTCTCTGGTCAAAGATGGGCATCACTGGGCCAGGCTTTGCAGCTGGACAAGAAGTAAAATAAGTTGAAGAAAAACAAGATAACTTTTCAATCAATGACCTTCAATCAAAGCTAGGAACATTCAGGAAATAGAGATGCTTAAATTTGCAGAGGATTTTAAGGATTGGCAAGAATAACGTGAGATGTTTGTGAGTTCAAATTAATCAAGAAGCTTATTACATTGCGATAGTACTTCCAAAAGTTCATTGGTATCAAAGTGTTTGGAATGTCCTGAGATCATGAAAATCACCATGTATTCAATCGGCTATAAGGTCATGTGATTGGGGCAGAATTAGGCTATTTGGCCCATCAAGTCTGCTCCATCATTCAATCATGGCTGATCCATCTCTCCCTCCTAACCCCATTCTCCTGCCTTCTCCCCATAACTCCTGACGCCCCCAACTATAGTTAATTTGTGTCAATATATTGGAATCTTCTGGATTTTCCATTACCTTTGGGAAAGTTCTTGCATCGTTCCAGATCTTGTGGTTGAGCAATGAGATGAAGTGACTCTATCCCCTAAACTTTGTATACAAATGTTAGAGATGTTTTAGTGAATATTGGAATAGAAGCAAATTTAAATCCTGCTGATATATAGGTGTCTCGCTATGTCACAAAAATGAGTTTTGATGTATTTCTTTGCTACCAAGAGGTTTGCTTTGATGCCGTCCATTTCACCAATATTTCAAGATGGGTTCGCCAATGCCAGCTTCAAGCCTTTCTGACAAGCTAATGCAGGATTCAGCAAACAGTAACCTCACCAAAATTACAACACAAACAAAATTCAGATTACACTTTAAAACTCCAAAACTGGAAGATATGAGATTCCTTCTAACAGGCAAACCAGACCATTTCCAAAACATTTGGTCTCCATTTATCGACTTACAAGTATAAGGTGCAACAGGATTCTGAAAATAAATGGTTTCAGGACCTTGTGAGGGGTGAGTAAAAATACGGTTGGTATATCCCTTTTATCTCTTTTTTTATTTTTTATATATCTTCTGTTTTCTTTTTCTCTTTTTCTTTTTCTATGGCTTACTTCTTAACTCATTTTCGAATTTTTCGTTTCTAAGGGTCTCTTTTGATCACTCTTTCACACACCTACTATCCTATTTAACTCTCTTTACTTTTCTTTTTAAAGTTTAAAAATATAAAGTGGTACAGGAAATGTATTATGTTATTTTTGGTTTATATCATTGTAATATACACTACTAATAAATAAAAAACTACATTTGTTGCTGGGACAGATTAAAAAATGCTCCATGATTCCCCCCAAAAATCCAGGTGGGCATGTTTTCACAGATACCACCAGAATTTCTGAATAAAGCAGATATTGGGTTAAATTTGGCTCATGAGATTTGGGGGAAAGGTGGTATTTACATGCATGGTTGGAAGGTGGCATTGATAAGATCTTTACATTTCTTGGAAAATGATTACTTTATGATTAAATTATATTTAACTTAATAGATTACGTTACCTGGTAACATTTCAGTGATTTTAACGATACAGTCCATAACCATCTCTTATCACTTTGATCTACTAAAAGACCAGCACCACCCTGAATAAGATACAAGGCACACTTATCAGAGCGTCTTACTTTTATATCAATGAACAGTTGTTAATATTAGGAACCGGAGAATCCTTGTCAAGAAACCCGATAGGAGACGCGTGATTTCACGGTTATAATTGTACCCAGGAGGTTACATTTTATTGCTTTGTTTAAAAAAAGGAAACAATCTAGAGTTTCATTATTAAGGCTTTCATTATGCCTCTTATTGAAAGTGCAGGAAAGCTCCAATAACCAATGTATCTTGAAATACCCCATACCTAACGAGCTTCCTACCACTATTTCTGTGCCTTACATTATTTTTCCCTGCCATTCTTCAGAGCCAGATTCAGTGCCACAGACCTGACTCCTACTGCTGCTCACCCTCAACAGGTCATTCCCTCTCAACAGTATCCAGAAGGGTATATCTGTTTTGAAGAGGAATGGGCACAGGGGTCACCTACACTCTGTTTATTCCCATTGCTCAAGGTCACCCACTTACACTCTTCCTGGACTTTAGGTAT
Organism: Leucoraja erinaceus; assembly: GCF_028641065.1. Taxonomy (NCBI): domain Eukaryota; kingdom Metazoa; phylum Chordata; class Chondrichthyes; order Rajiformes; family Rajidae; genus Leucoraja; species Leucoraja erinaceus. The sequence goes on along the minus strand of NC_073383.1, from coordinate 66,228,365 downwards.
GACCACCTCACTTTAACTTCTATCCATGAAGTTCATATTCTCCCAGATGATCCTGAAGTTATCCAGCTGCAGCTCCAAGTTCCCAAACACAGTCCTTGTCTGAAGACGGGTCTCGACCCGAAACGTCACCCATTCCTTCTCTCCAGAGATGCTGCCTGTCCTGCTGAGTTACTCCAGCATTTTGTGTCTATAGGCATTAAGGAGCTGCACCTGGACAAAATTCCCATGGGTGAAATCACCAGGAATACCAGCAGTTTCCTTGGCTTCCCACATCCTGCATTAGGAACTTTGCATCATTCAACCTGGCATCACCACTATACTAAAAACCAAAAAGAAAAATATGCACAACAATTACATGCAAGAAAAAACAGACCATACCTTTGCCTCTTGTCCCTCTGCTCAGCCCCCTTGCCGAAGCCTGTGAGCCTGAACCTTCACAAAGCACCTCACCTCAACACATCCTCTCTCCCAAAAAAGCCAGTAGCTCGGTAGCTCAATTTGTTAGTTGCTCAATTAGCCGACTTTGATCACTCAACTCATCCAACTGCTTGCATCTTTTTGAAATTTTCCACTGCTCCTCCAACACTGAAATAGACTGACTGCGCCTTTAGGGCGCCACAGTGGTGCAGCTGTAGAGTTGATGCCTTACAGCGCCAGAGATTACGGGTGCTTAAGAAGGAACTGCAATTGCTGGAATATCGAAGATAGACATAAGACATAAGTGCTGGAGAAACTCAGCGGGTACAGCAGCATCTATGAAGCGAAGGAAATAGGCAACGTTTCGGGCCGAGAATGGGTGCTGTCTGTCCAGGGTTTGTATGTTCTCCCCGTGACCACATGGGTTTTCACCGGGTGGGCCAGTTTCCTCCCATACCCCAAAGACATACAGGTGTGTAGGTTAATTGGCTTCAGTAAAATGGTCCCGAGTGTTAGTGCACAGCTTGATCGCTGGTCGGCGCTGACCCAGTGGGCCAAAGGGCCTGTTTCCGCGCTGAATCTCTAAAGTCTATGCACTCAATCAATTCAACTGCTGCCTTTTTTATAAATAGTTTTGGGATGTTGGGGAAAAAAAACACAAAAAGCATAGGTATCGCAAGTAATTAGGAAAGCAAATGAAATGTTGGTCTGAATTGTAAAAATAATTGAACACTAAAGTGCTGGGGCCTAGGTGAAACCACACCAGGTGCACTCTGTACAATTCCAGGTTCCTTATATAAAGAAGGATTGATATTTCCTGGAGGCAGTGCAGCAAAGATTCACCAGATTCCTAAGATGAAGCAATTGCCTTAAGAGTAAAGAATGAATATATTAGGTTTATGCTTTATAAAAATTCAGAAGAACAAGAAGTGATCTTGTGGAAACATACATGATTCTGAGAGGGATATTCAGGGCAGATTTGGGTAAGGAAATTTCCTCTTCCCCTTTGCAGAGTAAGGATAATAGAAATCATAGTATAGTATGAAGAAGATGAGGAGAGATTTCTTTTCTCAGAGATTTGGGAGTTCCATCTGGTGGCTCCATGCAGAATTAAATTGTAATAGTTCCATTGAAATGAATGCCAAAATCAGCCGAGCTTTTTACTTGATATAATAAGTCAGTTCAAAGTGTGTTGTGTCTACTCTCTAACATAAATTAGGCAAAACCTTTAACTTATTTTGTTTTAAACAAGCCCCGACCAATTTTGAATGCTTATGAATATCTTTGACATTCACAAACATTCAATTTAAATGATGGCAGCTTTGACAGATGGTAAGCCCTGAGGGGAATGGGGATCTCACCAGCTGTCATTGCTGCATTGTATAGCAGTCTACGTACGCTGGGAGAGGCCCAGCACCTCTCGGGGGTACACTGACATGCTGAGAGTCTGTCTCCCATTGGCACATACTGGAAGAAACAGCACTGTCTGTGAGCAGGCAGGTCACCAGTGGTTTCTGAACAGCAGAAGCCCTGCTACATTCTACTTTTTTCGCTGTGCTTGTCAGCGATCATATTCTAGCCTTCCTCTGTATTGGGTCCACTGGAGGTTAACAAGAGGGATCCAGACCAAACGTAGGTAAATCCTACTAACTCAGATACGCATCCTGGTCAGCATAGATAAGTGGGTCAAAGGCCCTGTTTCCATGTTGCAACGAGGAACTGCAGATGCTGGTTTAGAAAAAAAGAGTATCTCAGTGAGTCAGGCAGGCTGGAGAACATGGATAGGTGATGTTTTATTTCATTTACCAAGCCAATTAACCTACAAACTGGTATGTCTTTGGAGTGTGAGAGGAAACCGAAGATCTCAGAGAAAACCCACGCAGGTCACGGGAGAACACACAAACTCCGTACAGACAGCACCCGTAGTCGGGATCAAACCCGGGTCTCCGGCACTGCATTCGCTGTAAGGCAGCAACTCTAATGCTACGCCACCATGACCGTATGCTAAGAATATAGCCCTAATCTCCCAATCTATCTCACTGTAGCCCTTGCACTTTTTTATAATCTGCAGTTTCTCTGTAGCTGCAATGCTAAAATACTGTAACATTAGACAGTAGACAATAGGTGCAGGAGTAGACCATTCGGCCCTTCAAGCCAGCACCGCCATTCAATGTGATCATGGCTGATCATCCCCAATCAGTACCCCGTTCCTGCCTTCTCCCCATATCCCCTGACTCCGCTATCTTTAAGAGCCCTATATAGCTCTCCCTTGAAAATATCCAGAGAACCGGCCTCCGCTGCCCTCTGAGGCAGAGAATTTCACAGACTCACAACTCTCTGTGTGAAATTCTGCACTCTGGTATTCTGCCCTCTGGTATTTTTCTGTTTGCACTACCTGTTGTCCTTGTGTAAGGCTTGATTGTACTCTGTGTTGTGTGATTTGACTGAACAACACACAAATAGTTTTTCACTGTATCTTGGTACATGTTGCAATAATACACCAATACCAATAATTCCTTAGAGGAAGAGGCAGAGAGCATGGTCTTCAAGTTTGAAGGACATTTGGCAATAAGGCCGTTTGAACCCTGCAACAGGCTATATGTATGTTGAATGAATGGGCAAAAACTTAGCAAAGAGAATTTAACGTGGAAAAGTGTGAGGAATCAAAAGATAGACTTTTCTAAATGGAGAAGGAATGCAAATGAGTGAAGATTACAGATACCTAGATGTTCTAGTGTATTAAATTACTTTTTCTTTCTAAGAATTTAATGTAATGTAAGAACGTACGTATATGTAAGACTTTACGTGCATGTACGAATTTTAATGTTCTATTTCCAGTCCAAGTGACATTTAAACACATATCACTCTAGACTTCACTTAAAAAGATGGCAACTAGTACTTAGGAAAGGCAAATAGCATTTAACCATATAACCATATAACAATTACAGCACGGAAACAGGCCATCTCGGCCCTACAAGTCCGTGCCGAACAACTTTTTTCCCTTAGTCCCACCTGCCTGCACTCATACCATAACCCTCCATTCTCTTCTCATCTATATGCCTATCCAATTTATTTTTAAATGATACCAACGAACCTGCCGCCACCACTTCCACTGGAAGCTCATTCCACACCGCTACCACTCTCTGAGTAAAGAAGTTCCCCCTCATGTTACCCCTAAACTTCTGTCCCTTAATTCTGAAGTCATGTCCTCTTGTTTGAATCTTCCCTATTCTCAAAGGGAAAAGCTTGTCCACATCAACTCGGTCTATCCCTCTCATCATTTTAAAGACCTCTATCAAGTCCCCCCTTAACCTTCTGAGAATAAAGCACCAACTTATTCAACCTTTCTCTGTAACTTAGTTGTTGAAACCCAGGCAACATTCTAGTAAATCTCCTCTGTAATCTCTATTTTGTTGACATCCTTCCTATAATTGGGCGACCAAAATTGTACACCATACTCCAGATTTGGTCTCACCAATGCCTTGTACAATTTTAACATTACATCCCAGCTTCTATACTCAATGCTCTGATTTATAAAGTCTAGCATACCAAAAGCTTTCTTTACCTCCCTATCTATATGAGATTCCACCTTCAAGGAACTATGCACGGTTATTCCCAGATCCCTCTGTTCAACTGTATTCTTCTTCAATTCCCTACCATTTACCATGTACGTCCTATTTTGATTTGTCCTGCCAAGGTGTAGCACCTCACATTTATCAGCATTAAACTCCATCTGCCATCTTTCAGCCCATTTTTCCAAATGCCCTAAATCACTCTGTAGACTTTGGAAATCCTCTTCATTATCCACAACACCCCCTATCTTGGTATCATCTGCATACTTACTAATCCAATTTACCACCCCTTCATCCAGATCATTGATGTACATGACAAACAACAAAGGACCCAACACAGATCCCTGAGGCACCCCACTAGTCACCTGCTTCCAACCCGACAAACAGCCATCCACCATTACCCTCTGGCTTCTCCCATTCAGCCACTGTTGAATCCATCTTGCTATTCCTGCATTTATACCCAACAGTTGAACCTTCTTAACCAACCTTCCATGAGGAACCTTGTCAAAGGCCTTACTAAGGTTAAAACGCGTTTTTTTTCCGACCTGGTCCTGGATTATATTTTGTTGGAGTGCAAAATTTTGCTAAAGAATCGTTCCGACGGGCGTTCTGTGTGTTTTTAAAAAAATTCGCCCGACAAGTTAATCGCTGGACTGATTTCTTAAGATGCATTTAATTCACATTTTAAGTTGCGAAACGGTGATTTTTTCCCCCGAAGAACCGTCAGTGCATTTGCTGCAGATATGGGGGTATAAATTCACCACACCCTCAACGTTCCAAATGGTCCCGTTCCAGAAAATCCCACTCGCAAGCTGATTTAAATGGCCATTAATTTACAGGTATTAAACATTAAATTCCTTCCATTTGGCCTATAAACCCATGACAATGAGATTTGAAAATTATGTTATATTGTGCATTCTTGTGTGAATGTTATTTGGACACTTAGGCTATTTAAAAATGTTAATCTATTCTTAAGAAATGGATAGATGTTTAGATCTAGTAATTGAATTTTGTAATTAGCTACAATTAGGTAACTAACTAATTATATGCTTTAATTTCAAGTCTAAGTAGGATTGTTTCATATTTGTTTCAGAATGCTTCAATCTATAATAACTGAAAATTTCTTTCAGCTCTCTTAAATGTTAATAAAGTTATGGGCTTTTAAATGTTCTCGATCACAGCTTTTGAGTTAAGTCATTGAAAAAGCAATAGGGAACAAGATGCCAATTTCCAAGTATGAAAATAGCCATAACTTTTTTAATACTGAAGATATGAAAGTGAATTAGGTGTCAAATTAAACGTCTTTTTTATGCTTTATCTGATGGGATAAATTAAAGACTTGATTTTTTAAATCTCAAAATTTTGTAACATTGCTATTGGAGGCAGTGCAGAAGAGGCAAATCCCTGGGAAAAGGGTTGTTCTATCAAATATAGCTCAAAAGGTTACATTTGTATTCTTTGGAGTTTAGAAGAATGAGGAGTAATCTCATGGGCCTGTCCCACTTAGGCGATTTTATCGGCGACTGCCAGCGACTGTTATAGTCGTAGCAGTTCGCCGAAAAAACGGTGACTGGATCCCCCTACGACAATGTCTACGACGATGTCTACAATAACCTACCACAAAGTCGACATCAAGCTACGCAAGCTACTGACAACCAGCAACCCATTAGGACTTCCACCTACAACAACCTACGTCCACACGCGACACGTTACGACAAGATAAGATCACCAGACTGATTCCTGGGATGTCAGGACTTTCATATGAAGAAAGACTGGCTAGACTCGGCTTGTACTCGCTAGAATTTAGAATATTGAGGGGGGATCTTATAGAAACTTACAAAATTCTTAAGGGGTTGGACAGGCTAGATGCAGGAAGATTGTTCCCAATGTTGGGGAAGTCCAGGACAAGGGGTCACAGTTTAAGGATAAAGGGGAAATCCTTTAGGACAGAGATGAGAAAAACATTTTTCACACAGAGAGTGGTGAATCTCTGGAATTTTCTGCCACAGAAGGTAGTTGAGGCCGGTTAATTGGCTATATTTAAGAGGGAGTTAGATGTGGCCCTTGTGGCTAAAGGGATCAGGGGGTATGGAGAGAAGGCAGATACTTAGTTGGATGATCAGCCATGATCATATTGAATGGCGGTGCAAGCTCGAAGGGCCGAATGGCCTACTCCTGCACCTAATTTCCATGTTTCTAAGTATTAAAGAAATAGCTTGTTATTCATGTTTATAATTAGGACAGAAGATGGCACAGGAAATAAATCACGCTACTATGGCATATGGTCATAAATAGTTTGGGAACACTTGTCTTGGAGAGATAAATAAAGGATCTTTCAATTACAATTGCCAATCTCTGCTGTTTTTATAATAACTGCAATGTAGTCTCTATACTCTGAACTATAATTATCTGAATCCCCTTTCCAGGATAATCACTTAAAAATTATCGTCTTTTACTGCCATTGGGAAAACTTATAACTGCAGCCGGTTAACTTTGCCCCCAAGTGGAGCTACATGTACAGCTGTGTAAAACTGATAGTTAATCTCCTGTTGGCATCAAAATCTTGTGGTCTTGTACATGAGAATTCTATACTTACTTTAAAAAACATTATTGCAATGGAAGTGAGTGTCCTGAGGTTGTGCACATTCTTATGTAATTACAAAAATTGCCATCTTAAAGCAGAGATTGAGAGGTTCTTGATTAGTTAAGGCATCAAAGGTTAGTTCATAAGTTCGTCTAGGAGCAGAATAAGGCCATTCGGCCCATCAAGTCTATTTTTCCATTCAATCAAGGCTGATCTATATTTCCCTCTCAGCTGTCAATTTATGATCTCAAGAACTCGAGTGATGATCCGTGGTTCCAACTGGGACACTAGAAACAGCCAACAAGACCCCCCACCCATGAACCCAGAGTAATGAATCATGGTACCACAAAGGTTAAAGCACTTTGTCTAGGGAACTAATGTGCTACAATGCTGAGGACTATGTATAATCTGCACTCTGTATCTTTCCTTTTGCTCAACCAGACTTGGGAACAGTTTATTCCCCTCTTGTTATCAGGCTTCTCAGCGGTCCTATCATAAGCCATGCTATTGTCCGATTCATCTCTACCCCATTGCGGACATGGGACTTTATCTTTGGAACTGATGCGCTGCAATGCTGAAGACTATATTCTGCACTCCGTATCTTATCCTTTGCTATACTTGTGTTTGACTTGATTGTAGTTACGTATGGTATATCTAATCTGATAATAGACAATAGGTGCAGGAGTAGGTCATTCGGCCCTTTGAGCCAGCACTGCCATTCAACGTGATCATGGCTGATCATCCACAATCAGTACCCCATTCCTGCCTTCTCCTAATATCCCCTGACTCCGCTATCTCCGCTATCCGCTGCTTGGATACCATGCAAAACAAAGCTTTTCTCAGTACCTCAGTGCATGTGACAATAATGAACCTAAACAGAAAGTACTAGCAGCCAGAGTTCAAAACCATTGATCCCGAGTCATGAGTTTGATTTCCTTCATGTCAGCTGGGGAAATGAATTCATATAATTACATAAATTTGTAATTAAAATGAAATCTTATTGATGAAATTAATGAATTGGAAAATCCATTCTGGTTCATTAATATCCTTGAAGGAAGGAAATCTGCCATCCTTACCCACGCATGAGACTCTTGCTTATAGGGCACTGCAGATCCAGCAATGTGGTCAAGTCTGTGCTGCCTGGTCAGTTCAGGGGCAATTCGGAATGTACAATAAATATTGCAATTGCTACTGACATCCACATTCAGGAATATTTTAGTTTTGTTTAATTTCTCAGTTGCACGGAGGCGGAGAGGAGAGCTCTTCAGCGCGTCGTCCACAGAGCGCAGAAGATTATTGGGACACAGCTACCAGACTTGGAGGGCATCTACCACACACGGTGCCTCAGAAAGGCCGTCAGCATCCATAAAGACTCCTCACACCCTTGTAATGGACTGTTCGAACTCCTACCTTCCGGCAGACGTTACAAGGCCTTCTACGCCTGCACCTCCAGACTCAGGAACAGCTTCATTCCCAGAGCTATAGCTGCCCTGAACCGGCCCTGCTGAGTTGCCCCCCACCCCCCATGGACTGTCTCCCTCGGATGGTCACGTCGCACAGACACATCTGCACTTTAGTCTGTTTGAACTGTTTGGACTATTTACTGTTCTTTTTACAAACCATGTTCTCGGGGTATCTAAATTTAAATTTTATTAGTTATTTAAGTTATGACATCGGACGGAAGCTGCATACCAAATCTCATTGCGTTTATGTGCAATGACAATAAAATATATTATTATTATTATTATTATTTAGAGATACAGGCCTTTCGACCTACCGAGTCCGCGCCGCCAGTGATCCGTGTGCACTAGCATTATACAGCACACACTAGGGGCAATTTACAATTTCTACCAAAGCCAATTAAGCTACAATACTGTACGACTTTGGGGTGGGGGAAGAATGCAGAGCATCTGGGGAAAACCTACACGGTCACAGGGAGAACATACAAGCTCTGTACAGACAGCACCCATTGTCAGGATCAATCCCAGATCTCTGGCAATGTAAGGCAGCAACTCCACCACTGTGCCGCCCAATGATTACATTAACATTTTTAAAAGCATTTATATATAGACCAGATGTCATGGTTTTGAGGAGGCATTTGGAACCGCAATGTTAACTCACTTTTCCTGTTTACATGTTCTTGAAGTGTTTCTGTGAATTTCCAGACGGAAACATCATTCACTCCAGTTTTTAATTAATTTTTCTAATAAGGTACGTTCTTTTAATGCATTAGCCTGTTTTGCATTCCTCGCACCTCACTTAGTAAAATAAGTGTGTCAGCCAAGGTAGCCCAGCTATTAAGTTTCACCCGTGAAGAACAAAGACAATCCACCCTGCCCTCATTTAGTTGACCTTTGACAAGTGTTTCTGACCCGAGCCCTTTTTGTTTCACCCACTTTTATACACCTGAAAGAAAGGAGAATAGCCCTTTAAGTAGCACTGGAGGCAAAGCAGATCCCTGAGGAAAGAGGGACATTCATGACTGGCATCTTGATTTCAGGTAGATTAGTCCACATTAGTAATTGAGGTGTCATTCAGTGGAGATGATAATCGCAGGCCAATATGGTTGCACACTGAAACAACATGTAATATTAGACAAAGTAGCTGACCTCAGAGTAGCCTTCAAAAAGACAAATATTCCCAAATAAAATATAACTTGAATAAACATCACATTTACCTTGTAATTCAAAGCAACAATTCTTGCCTCGTTGTCACCTTGCCCTCAGCCAACAATGAACCATTCTACATTACCTTGATCATCGTCTGCCTTGATCTGTCCTTTTTACACCTTCTATTCTCTTTGTACCCTTCCATATCTCTAGTTTCCCTCCCCCCTGACTCTCAGCCTGAAGAAGGGTCTCAACCCAAAATGGCACCCAGATACTGCTGTCCCACTGAGTTACTCCAGTAGTTTGTGTCTATCAACAAATCTTTACTGCTGGTGTGTTTCTCTCACCTTTCCCTTTAGTGATTCTTTGGAGTGGAAGATTGCAACCTTCACGTGGTCCGCCCTGTTTCGACAAATGCAATCAACCCGGCAAGCACAATCAAATAAGATCAAATAGAACAAGTTGTCCTACAACTTTAGGCTGTGCACACCATATGCAAGAAGTAATTATTTTTGCTTTCCATTTCTTTTTTTTTCTTTTTTTTTTAAATAAAAATAAATTAGATAGTAAAGGATAGAAAGACGTGAGATATATAGTGTGTGAAAAGAAGAAAAAAGAAGAATGAATGAAGAAAGTTGAAGAAAAGAAAATAGGAATAAGAGAATAAGACATAAAGAAAAGAAGTAAAGAGATCATTGTTTATAATCTTGACCATCCCTCGTCCAGTCCTGAAACAGTTAATTTTTACAATTGTGTTGCACCATATGATTCCAAAAAGACGACAAATGGAGACCAACTTGTTATGAATTGGTCTGATTTATCTATTAGGAGGAATCGCATTTCCTCAAGATATACGGTGTCCAACATGCTTGCGATCCACATTTTAAGCATTGGTATTGATGTATTTTTACAAAATTTAAGTATTAATTTTTTTGTTATTATTAAACCATAATTAAAAAATAAATTTTGAGATGCGTTCAATTTATTCCCATCTTCCATTACTCCAAATAGAATCGTTTCAGTATTAGGTTCCATTCTTATCTTAAATAATGTTGTAAATATTTCAAAAATATCACTCCAAAATCTATAAAGTTTTATGCAGGAAACAAAAGAGTGTGTTATAGGCCTTCCATTTCTTACTGCTGAACTTATTCTTGCTAATTATCCCCTTTCACTTGGTGGAGCACCACTGTCAAGACCCAGTTATTTTTGTATTGTTCTTCAGTGGTTAGTTGGCTGATTGGCTCTGTGTTTCAGAGGGTGCAGGAGTCTTTTTGTTAACCTTTGACATCCTCTGATCAAAGGCTGCACTAATGCAATCAAGGACTGACAACACTTGCCCAAACAGGTCTGTATAATTTGGCATCGCCAGTGGAGATGGTAGCTGAATTCCCTGTGCCAGTGCAGCATGTGGCTGGCCTCTACTTCCCGAGTTACCAAGATCAATGGCTATATATTTTCCCACAACTGTTCCACTAAAGCTTGTCCAGGTTGTTCTTGGCAAGCAGAGAAATTGTGTTAAAAAACATTGAGAAAGATGCATGGATAGGATAGGTTTAGAAGGATATCGGCCTAACACAGGCAGGTGGAACTAGTGTAGATAGGGCATGTTGGTCGGCGTGGGCAAGTTGGGCCGATAGGCTGTATGACATTCATATTCATGAAATTCTTGCATGAATCCCTGTGACCACTTCAGTTGACTCGAGTTAACAATGACTCTGAGTTGCCGTGTGATCCATCGCTTGACTCCAAAGAATCAAATATTCCAGAAGATAGACACAAAATGCTGGAGTAACTCAGCGAAACAGGCAGCATCTCGAGAGAAAGGAATGGGTGACGGTTCGGGTCGAGACCCTTCTTCAGACGGACCGACAATCAAATATTCACTCTGTCTTCTTGTCTTGTCCCCCTGCTGCCCCAGATAACAAGGTTTGGCAATAGACACAACATGCTGGAGTAACTCAGCTGGACAGGTAGCATCTCTGGAGAGATGGAATGGGTGACGTATCAGGTGGAGACCCTTCTTCAGACTGATGTCAGGGGAGTGGGCGGTACATAGATAAGGAATTGTATAGATAAGGGAGCGGAGATTAAGGAAACAGGACCAAGGGAATGGTGATCAGGGAAATGTAGAATAGGCCATAGTTGGGAGAAGGTAACAACAAACCAAACAGAGATAAAATGTAGTTGGAGACAGTAAGACTGATCGGAGAACTGGGAAGGGGGAGGGGATGGAGAGAGAGGGAAAGCAAGGATTACTTGAAGTTAGAGAAGTCAATGTTCATACAACTGGGGTGTAAGCTGCCCATGAGAAAGTTTAGCAATCCTGCATTAAGGCTGAACTCATCTTGTCCATCACACTGGTACAAAAAATGCTGGAGAAACTCAGTGGGTGCAGCAGCATCTATGGAGTGAAGGAAATAGGTAACGTTTCAGGCCAAAACCTGCCCGAAACATTACCTATTTCCTTCGCTCCATAGATACTGCTGCACCCGCTGAGTTTCTCCAACATTTTTGTGTACCTTCGATTTTCCAGCATTTGCAGTTCTTTCTTAAACACATTGTTCATCACACTGTTCTTTTATTGCAGTTTTATTAGCAATGTGCAAAAGCCTTTTGCCGGTTTTTATTTATGAACTCTAAAACTGCTCTCTTTCTATTTTAAAAAAAATACAAGCAAACCCTACAAGTTTTACAATTTAAACAAAAACATAGATTACCATTGGTCGAGAGTCAATATGGATTGCTGAAAGACATCTATGGCACTAATGGAACTAATCGAGGAAATCACAAATTGCATAGATAATAAAAAACTTGCAGTGGGAATATTCATAGACTTTAAAAAAAGCATTTGATACTGTAAATCATGATATTTTACTCTTGAAACTGGATAGGTATGGCATCAGAGGGGTTGGATTGGGTGAGAAGCTATTTAAGAAATAGGCAAGAATTTGTAGAAATTAAGTGAACATAAATCAACTTACATGAACATAACTTGTTGAGTACCTCAAGGGTCTGTGTTAGGTCCAAAGCTTTTCATAATATACATTTATGACATATGCAGAGTATCAAATATACTGAAATTGATTATATTTGCCGATGATACGAATATTATTTGTTCTGGTGACAATTTGAAGCAGCTTTTGGAGGTCATCACATCAGAAATGAATAAATTAAAACAGTGGTTTGATGTCAACAAATTGTCTCTAAATTTAAGCAAAACAAAGATTATGCTATTTGGAAAACATAAAACAAACCCTCAAGTACAATTGATAATAGATAGAAAGAGTATATGAAAATAATTTTTTCGGTGTGATTTTAGACCTGCTGGAAACCACATATAGACCATATCAAAGCAAAACTGGCAAAGTCTATAGCAATATTGAGAAAATCAAGACATATTCTGGACCACAAACTAGGTATGTTACAAAACCTACCTGAATCGTCATTGGGAATCTGCCCTCAGCCATGGCCGCGATTTTGGCGCTGTTTGGAGGGGGCGGGTTTAAAACGCGATTTTTACTAGGCTGTACTAATCGCACATGTTCAGCCTAGTAAATCATTAACGAAAAATCGCTGCAAGACCCGGTCGCAAAAGGTATTATTAGTTTTATAGGCCTCGATAATATAGTTCTAATAGTTTTAAAATTACTGTCTTATTCCGCAACCTCTCGCAGCCCCAGGGTTTTATAAAGCAAACAATTAAAGGTATGTACCTTATTTTTACATTAAATGGGGCATATATATAACCCTATATATCAAGTTATCTATAGCGAGTAGCTCATTTTGGGCTTTTTATATCCCGCAGTATTTTTCTCGGCATTTGAGGGCACTAATCCAGCGCTATGTCAACGTTCTAAACCAGCGCGTTCCACATGAACCCACTAGAAAGCCGATTTAAATGGGCATTTATTTACAGCAATTGAACACTAAATTCCTTCCATTTGGCCTATAAATTAATGTAAATTAGATATAAAAATCATGTTATATTGTGAATTATTTGTGAATAATCTTTGGACACTTAGGCTATTTAAAAATGTTAATCTTTCCTTAAGAAATGGGCTTTTGATTATCCAAGATCACAGCTTTTTTGTAATGTCCATTGAAAATCAATAGGGAACAAGATGCTAATTTCCGAGTATGAAAATGGTCATAACTTTTTTAATACTTGAGATATGAAAGTGAATTTGGTGTCAAATTAAACTCATTGTTATGCTTTATCTGATGGGATAAATTGCAGACTTGATTTTTTAAATCTCAAAATTTTGTAACATTGCTACACAAACCATTACATACTCTGTATACATACTCTGTCTGAAGAAGGGTTTTGGCCCGAAACATTGCCTATTTCCTTTGCTCCATAGATGCTGCTGCACCCGCTGAGTTTCTCCAGCATTTTGGTGTACCTCTGTATAATACACTCATATTGCCATATCTGAGTTGTTGTGTGGAGATATGGAGTAACGCCTACAAAACCAACTTACAAAAACAGCCATTATGCACATTACAAAAAAGAGCCAGAAGAATCATCAATAACTTTGGATATCTTGAACATACTATTTTATTATTCTTAAAGTCACATACACTGAAGTTCACCGATCTGGTTAAATTTAAGACTGCACAAATCATGTACAAAGCAAGAAACAGTTTACTTCGGGGAAATATACAAAAACTGTTTATGGAAAGACAGGGCGAGTATAACTTGGGAACTTAATTTTAAAAAACTCAATATCAGAACAACTCTTAAAAGTATGTGCATAGCAATCTGCGGGGTGAATTTGTGGAATGGTTTGGAACAGGAGATAAAACTTAGCACAAACATAATTCAGTTTAAAAAGATGTAAAAAACACTTTTTTTAAAAGTATATTGTGATGAGGATAGGTGATTTTGAGTGGAATATTTGTTATACTGATTGTATTGGGAAGGGTGATTATAGGGTGATGGGTGGTATATATGACTAAGAGATACTGTATAGTACAGGAGGGTTTTTTCTTTTTTTTCTCTCTTTTTGTATGGCTTTGCAGATATTTGATTATAAATGTAAATAATTAGGTGTACATATGGAAATAGGTGTTTATAGCTGCTAAATTTGTATAAGAATTATTATTTGCAGATGATACAAAGCTAGGTGGCAGTGTGAATTGTGAGGAGGATGCTAGGAGAAAGCAGGGTGACTTGGACAGGTTGGGTGAGTGGGCAGGTGCATGGCAGATGCAGTTTAATGTGGCTAAATGTGAGGTTATCCAATTTGGTAACAAAAACAAAAATCTAAATGGTGTCAACTTGGTAAAAGGGGAAGTACAATGAGATCTGGGGGTCCTTGTTTGTCAGTCAATGAAAGTAAGCATGCAGGTAACGCAGGCAGTGCAGAAAGCGAATGGCATATTGGCCTTTATAACAAGAGGAGTTGAGTATGGGAGCAAAGAGGTCCTTCTGCAGTTGGACAGGGCCCTAGTGAGACTACACCTGGAGTATTGTGTGCAGTTTTGGTCCCCTAATTTGTGGAAGGACATTATTGCTCTTGAGGGAGTGCAGCGTAGGTTTACAAGGGATGGTGGGACTGTCATATGCTGCGAGAATTAAGCGGTTGGGCTTGTATACTCTGGAATTTAGACGGATGAGAGGATATCTTATTGAAACATATAAGATTATAAAGGTGTCGCCGAACACCTCCGCTCAGTCCGCAATAACCTACCTGAACTCCCGGTGCCTTAGCACTTCAACTCCTCCTCCCATTCCCAATCCGTCCTCTCTGTCCTGGGTCTCCTCCATTGTCAAAGTGAGCAACACCAGAAATTGGAGGAACAGCACCTCATATTCCGCCTGGGTTGCTTCCGTTCTGGCATGAACGTTGAATTCTCCCAATTTTGCTAGCCCTTGCTGTCTCCTCCCCTTCCTTAACCCTCGAGCTGTCTCCTCCCACACCCCCCCCCCCCCCCCCCCCCCCCCCCACCACTCCTCCTCCTCCTCCTTTTTTCCTTCCTTCTCCCCCCCATCCCCCATCAGTCTGACAAAGGGTTTCGGCCCGAAACGTCGCCTATTTCCTTCGCTCTATAGATGCTGCTGCACCCGCTGAGTTTCTCAAGCATTTTTGTGTACCTAAGATTATAAAGGGTTTGGACACGCTAGAGGTTAGGGGAGTCCAGAACCAGGGGCCACAGTTTAAGAATAAGGGGTAAGCCATTTAGAACGGAGATGAGGAAACATTTTTTCACACATAAGAGTTATGAGTGTGGAATTATCTGCCTCAGAGAGTGGTGGAGGCCCGGTTCTCTGGATACTTTCAAGAGAGAGCTAGATAGATTGGGGATGATCTGCCATGATCACATTGAATGGCGATGCAGGCTCGAAGGGGCAAATGGCCTACTCCTGCACCCATTGTCTGCTGTCTATTGTCTATTGACTATGTGGCGACTGCAGTCACCTAAAATGTCGCCTAAGTGGGACAGGCCCATAAGCATGTATTAAGTAGCGAATATGATTATAAAAATTATAAAATAATGTTGGCATGAACTGGGGGAAATCCTAACTCCTTAATCCCAAGGAGCTTTTGGAAAATACATAGCCTTCAAAAATTAATTACAAGCATTGTTCCACATGAGACAACAGGATCAGAACCTCTGCCGCATAAAATTCATTCATCTAATCACCTAATCCAGTTTGGAAATGCATAGCCTCCAGCAGAGAACTGGGATTACAAAATTGAACACATTTTTATCAGATAACTCCCCAGTAGTATGCAGAGAAAACGTGGCATTGCAATTTTGTAGAAAAAAATCCTTTATATCGGTCATTCATTGAGGCAGTTAATGTAAAATAAAAGCACAGCAAACTGAATTCAAATTATTGTTGCAATTCGGCTGCTGGTCAACTGAAATGTCTGTAGGGAATAAGGTCATTGTGCAACATATGAAAAAAGCCAAAGTGCTGGGATAATTCAGCGGGTCAGGGAGCAATTCTGTCGGAAATGTTCCCTGCCCCGCTGGCATTTTGGGTCAGGATTCTTCTTCGGACTTCTTCTGTAGGTCCCGACATGTGTCCTCCAGAGATAACGGCCTGAGTGAGTGAGTTACTCCAGTACTTTGTGCGTTTTCTTTTTATAAACCAGCACTTGCAGTTCCTTGCTTCTACATGAAAAAGGCAAGCAAGCAAAGAGCGCAGGTACAAAGAAAATCTTACTCGCAGCAACATAATTGGTACATAAACTCAAATACACAAAACAAAATTACACCCAAATTACACGTTAAGTTCAACAAGACAGTAAATGAAAGAAGATCGTGCAAAAAAAGACACAAGTGCAAAACACAACTAGAAAAGCAAGCAAGTCCATGGACATGGGAGAGGTGGTTTGTAGTGTGCCATGGTTGAGGTAGGATTAGAGTTGTACGGGTTAGTTCAAGAACCTGATAGCTGATGGAAATCAACTGTTCCTGAACTTGGTGAAGTTTTTTTTTTCTTTGAAATCACTTCCACGCAGAATGATTAGAATTCAGGCTTTAGAGATAGAGTGCAAAACCAAGCCCTTCAGTCTACCGAGTCCGCGGCAACCAGCGATCAACCAATGCATTAGCACTATCCTACACACAATTGACTGGAATACCCACCCCTAACCTCTGTATCATTTTGTTATCCTTGCTAAGAATACTGTGCTATGCTAAAAACAGGGATCAAACCTTCTATGTGGCACAGCTTGGTAAAATACAGAGAGATAAAAATTTCCACAAGGTTGTTCCTGTTCATGGAGTCTAACTCAGAGGAAATGTTTAGATCTAGTAATTGAATTTTGTAATTAGCTACAATTAAGTAACTAACTAATTATATGCTTTAATTTCAGGTCATCCAAGTAAGATTGTTTAATATCTGTTTCAGAATGCTTCAATTTATAATAACTGAAAATTTCATTCAGTTCTCTTAATTTTTAAGAAAGTTATGGGCTTTTGAATGTCCTCGATCACAGCTTTTGAGTTAGGTCAATGGAAAAGCAATGGACAAGATGCTAATTTCAGAGTATGAAAATGGCCATAACTTTTTTAATACTGAAGATATGAAAGTGAATTCTGTGTCAAATTAAACTTCTTTTTATGCTTTATCTGATGGGATAAATTGCAGACTTGATTTTTAAAATCTCAAAATTTTGTAACATTGAAGAAAAGGCCCTCAGAAAATCGGCACCCAGCATCGGCTGGGAAATGTCCGCGATAGTGAAGGCCCACGAGTAATGACGGGAGCTGAGGATGAGGGAAAGGGTCCGAGTACCGTAAGTGCGGATGGGGCTGCCGTTGACGGCGGTCAGGGCGGGGCGACGTTGCCGGTACAAGTATCGAGTCCAGATGGAGGGAGGATGCCCAGCACAGGAAGCGAAGTCCAGAATGGCGACCCCGGATGTAGAGGCGATGGTTCTGGCCAACCGCGATAGCCTCTACTGGCTATCGGCTGAGACATTTCCCGGAAATGAGCAGGGGGCGCGGCATTGACGGGCCTCTACGTTGGTGCTAGTAGCACCACTGGCGTTTACTGCAATCTCCGGCGGGCGATGGCAGTGGAGGACTGGACGTCCCTGCGAGGCTGCTGGTGTGAAGGTGCGGACACCCGGCTGATGGATCCACCAATCTGCTGCTTGGCGAGCCACAGCTCATCGGCCCGTTCAGCGAGCTGCAGGGGGTCAGCAAAATCCGATCCAGCGAGGAGCAGGCGGATGGCGTCGGGCATCAGCTCGAGGAAGGAATGTTCGAACACCAGGCAGGGCTGATGGTCATCCATAAGTGCGAGCATCTTGCTCATCAGCGTGGACGGCTTACGATCGCCGAGGCCGTCCATGTGTAAAAGGCGGGCCCCGCGATCACGGCGACTGAGTCCGAAAGTGATGAGCAGGAGCACCTTGAGACCCTCGTACCAGCCGAACGCAGGCGGATTTTGCAGGTAAGGCAGCAATCGGGTGGCAGTCTCCTGACTGAGTGCCCCAACCATGTAAAAGTAGCGGGTGGTATCCACGACGATGTTGTGGAGCTCATATTGGGCCTCTATGTGGGCAAACCACGCTTGAGGCTGTACCGCCCATAAAACGGGCCACCCTATTTTGCTTGGTGAGCTGGGCGTCAAGGTTTTTGGCGGCGTTCATAATCAAGATCCGAAATAACAGTCGGACCATCGGGTCACCACTTTAGCGAGGCAGGCAGGTTGAGTTAAACGATTTTTATAGTTGGTCAGAAAACAAAAAAAGCTCAGAAACTGTCTGATAAAAGGTACAAGATTCTCATTGTACCTTTACCTCACCGTGCTTGTGCATATGGCACTATATTAGCCTTGACTTGAGACCCAAGGAACTGCAGATGCTGGAATCCTGAGCAAAACACAAGTGTTGGGGGAAACTGAGCAAATCAGGCAGCAACTATGGAGTGAATGGGCAGATGACTTTTCAGACCAAAACCCTTCTAAGACTGCGAAAGGATCCACACAGGAAACCTCGACAGACCATTCCTGCACAGGTGCTGCCAGACCTGCTGAGTTCCGCCAGCGCTTTTGGTGTTTTGACTTGGCTTTTAGTTCCATCAGAGAAACTGCATTCAACTTGCTGTGCTTTGCCATGTATCTTCACTGCAGAGATGATGAAAATCTTGGAAACAAAAACACTCTGAAAACTTCCCTTGTTCCTTTAAAATAATAAGAGGTATCAATCTCCCAGTGCAATTCACGTTAGTTGGCTTTGTCTGATTGCATTTCACAGATAAGGCATCAGAGGTCACAGTTTCACAGTAACTCTACTGTTCTGCTGAGTACATGATATTCTTTTATTTTGCAAAGCCCAATTGTTTTCAATGGGATTTTTCTTTCCCACTTGTCTATTGTCTTGGAGGGAATTCTTTATATAATTCTTTTTAAAGGCTTGCTAATTTTGTACTTATGTTCGCCAGCTCAACAATGTAAACTCGGTTTTCACCCATTGGAGGAAATACTAACTCTATTTCTCTCTATACAGGTGCTGCCCCAGCTAAGACATTCCAACATTTCCAGCTACCACACTGTTTTACTTTTATTTAGTTATTTTCCACTTGAATTGTTCAGTGCCACCATTTAGCTTCTAAGTCTAAACAAACAGGGTTGGTTTCCAAAGATCAAATGTAAATATTCACCTTCCACCTCAACCAATAATCTTGTCCATATTTAAGGATATAGAGGTAAGCCTAAATAAGTACATCACTGCCGTCACCGACTTCATCTGTAAGTGTGTTTCGGATTGGATGTCAAAGAAGTCAATCCAAGTTAGACACAAATGCTGCAGTAACTCAACGGGTCAGGCAGCATCTCCGGAGAAAAGGAATAGGTGACCTTTTGGGTTGAGATCCTTCTTCAGACTGAGAGTCAGGGGAGAGGGAAACTACAAAGAAAAAACGAATGAAAGGTATGAAAAGAACAAATCAAAGGCAGCAATGATGATCAAGGAAAGGTGGAGCCCACAATGGTGCATTGTGGAAAAGGTGATAACGAGTAGATACAAACAGTGAAACTAAGCAGGACGACAGTGAAATTAGTAGGGCGATTAAGGTGGGGAAGGAATGGAGAGAATGCAATCCAAGTATTCTTCAACTGAAAACCATAGATGAACTGTGAGATTAAATCCTTAGTGAGGACCAATTCTGAGACGTTCAAGTTGGGTGGTCTGGCCCAATGCTAAGTATTGGGCCAGACCACCTAGGAATTCTAGGTATATAATTTGCAAAGCTGTCACGGACACCACGCGACAATTCCAGATCAAACTAGAGTCCCATATGAATTGCACAAACACCTTCAATGTCAGCATAACAAAGGGGCTATTCTTTGGCTGCAGGAGGTGGAGTGCAGATCCCAGTCTGTATCAAAGGTGCTGAAATGGAGATGGTCAACAAGTTCAAGGTTCTTGGTGTAACTATCATCAACACCTCTACTGCCTCAGAAGGAATCTGCGGAATGGTGGTGAATCTGTGGAATTCATTGCCACAGAAGGCTGTGGGGACTAAGTCAATGGATATTTTTTAAGGCAGAGATAGATAGATTCTTGATTAGTACATGTATCAAGGGTTATGGGGAGAAGGCAGGAGAGTGGGGTTAGGATGGAGAGATAGATTACCCTTTGACTGAATGGTGGAGTAGACTTGATGGGCCGGATGGCCTAATTCTGCTCATGAATTTATGAACTTATGAAGGTTAAGAAAATGTGATATGTCTGTGATGACCCTTGTCAATTTCTACTAATGCACCAAAGAAAGCATCCTAGGTGGATGCATCACAGCTTGGTATGGCAAGTACTCTTCCCAAGACTACAAGAAATTGCAGAGTTTTGAATCGGCCGAATCTCTCACACAAACCTGCCTTCCCCCCATCAGCACCATCTGCACTTCACATTCCCTGGGGAAAGCAGTAAACAAAATCAAAGACCACTCACACACTGATCATTCTCTCTTCTCCCCTCTCTTAGAAACATAGAAACATAGAAAATAGGTGCAGGAGTAGGCCATTCGGCCCTTCGAGCTTGCACCACCATTCAATATGATCATGGCTGATCATCCAACTCAGTATCCTGTACCTGCCTTCTCTCCATACCCCTGATCCCTTTAGCCACAAGGGCCACATCTAACTCCCTCTTAAATATAGCCAATGAACTGGCCTCGACTACCTTCTGTGGCCGTGAGTTCCAGAGATTCACCACTCTCTGGGTGTGTGAAAAATGTTTTTCCCATCTCGGTCTTAAAGGATTTCCCCTTTATCCTTAAACTGTGACCCCTTGTCCTGGGCTTCCCCAACATCGGGAACAATCTTCCTGCATCTAGCCTGTCCAACCCCTTAAGAATTTTGTAAGTTTCTATAAGTTCCCCCCTCAATCTTCTAAATTCTAGCGAGTACAAGCCGAGTCTATCCAGTCTTTCTTCATATGAAAGTCCTGACATCCCAGGAATCAGTCTGGTGATGCCTTCTCTATACTCCCTCTATGGCAAGAATGTCTTTCCTCAGATTTGGAGACCAAAACTGTACGTAATACTCCAGGTGTGGTCTCACCAAGACCCTGTACAACTGCAGTAGAATCTCCCTGCTCCTATACTCAAATCCTTTTGCTATGAATGCTGACATACCATTTGCTTTCTTCACTGCCTGCTGCGCCTGCATGCCTACTTTCAATGACTGGTGTCCAATGACACCCAGGTCTCGTTGCATCTCCCCTTTTCCTAATTGGCCACCATTTAGATAATAGTCTACTTTCCTGTTTTTGCCACCAAAGTGGATAACCTCACATTTATCCACATTATACTGCATCTGCCATGCATTTGCCCACACACCCAGCCTATCCAAGTCACCTTGCAGCCTCCTAGCATCCTCTTCACAGCTAACACAGCCCCCCAGCTTCGTGTCATCCGCAAACTTGGAGATGGTGCATTCAATTCCCTCATTTAAATCATTAATATATATTGTAAATAGCTGGGATCCCAGCACTGAGCCTTGCGGTACCCCACTAGTCACTGCCTGCGAATCTGAAAAGGACCCAATTACTCCTACTCTTTGCTTCCTGTTTGCCAGCCAGTTCTCTGTCCACATCAATACTGAACCCCCAATACCGTGTGCTTTAAGTTTGTATACTAATCTCTTATGTGGGACCTTGTCGAAAGCCTTCTGAAAGTCCAGATATAACACATCCACTGGTTCTCCCTTATCCACTCTACTAGTTACATCCTCGAAAAAGTCTATAAGATTTGTCGGGCAATAGATACTGAAGAGTAACGGCATGTACCAACAGATTCAAGAACAGCTTCTTCCTCACCGTTATTGGACTCTTGTACATACCGATCATACTATCATGATGAATTCCTGATTATCCAATCTACCTCATTGTGGCCATTGTACCTTTCTATCTGCAACTTATCTGTGGCTAAAACATTACATTCTGCAGTGTTTAATTCCTCTTTCTGCACTACCTAATGTAATCATGCATGGTACGATTTGACTGGGTAACGTGCACACAAAGCTTTTCCCTGTAACTTGGTATGCGTGACAATTATAACCAATGACCAATTCTGAATATAACTTTTTAGAGTTGCTAGCTCTCAGGCTAAAATCTGAATCCAAAATGTGGGAATGTAACTGGGGGTGGAATGCATGGAATCTGACAAAAGTTCCAGTTTTGCATTTCCCTCTGATCTGTCAGCCGACTGAATATTAATCTATCTGATGTTACACTGCATAACTAATATGTATGTGGTCTTGCACTGAATTACGATGTGCATACAGGCTTGGTGGCTGATAACACACTGAATTTTGGCTTTTCCCATGGGAAAGTCCTGATAAGATCTTCTGTGTCGTTAGAATTGTTTACCTTTAATATAGACTTATTCTCATTCTTGCATTTGTGAATAGCGAGCGTTATCAGATTTTTACATATAACTACTAGTATTTCAAAATTGGGTTCACTGATCAACAGCACCACTCTGTCCCTGTGCACAAGTAGGAATGGGAGCTCTTCTCAACAACCTTTAAGGTACTTCTTTGTAATGACATATTTCTCCACGGTTGTGCTGAGATGTGTTATAACATTTAATTATATGTAAATTTGGACTGTATTCCTGTATGTAACGGCTGCAATATTCAGATAAATATTTCTGCCAATGTATGTTTTATGCATGTATCCTGGCTACGATCCTGGTGCTGCCTTTACGGAGTTAGTACGTTCTCCCTGTGACCTTCATGGGTTTTCTCCGAGAACTTCAGTTTCCTCCCACACTCCAAAGACGTACAGGTTTGGCAAAAATGTAAAAATTGTCCCTCCCTCGTGTTGGATAGTGTTAATATGCGGGGATTGCTGGTCATTGCAGACTCAGTGGGCCGAAGGGCCTGTTTCCGCACTGTATCTCTAAACTAAACTAAACTATAAGAAGGAACTGCAGATGCTTGTTTACACCGAAGGTAGACTCAAAATACTGGAGTAACTCGCGGGACAGGCAGTATATTTGGAGAGCAGGAATGGATGACAAAGGGTCTTGAACCAAAATATCACCCATTCCTTTTCTCAGAGATGCTGCCTGTCCCGCTGAGTTACTCCAGCATTTTGTGTCTATCTTGTATGTATGTATGATGTCCGTGACGGAAAAACTTTCATAGACTCCAACAAGTCGTTGATATACAAGTTGTGATCAGTTTCTCCAGACTCGACGCCACAGGGGATGGTTCAATCCTTCACAGCCCTTGCACAGTGTCAGGATGTGGTGTGTTCTCCACCCCCAACTTGGCACTACCTCATCCTCACTGTACTGTTACCAAATGTTATTGTCTCAGCCTGAAAACCGGCGAAAGCCGTTAGCTAAATGCGATCAAAGATTTAGAGTGGTGCCAATTCAGGGAGAATTGATGAAAACAGATTTTGCCCGGCTCTGGAGTGGAGATGGAGCTAGCCTTGAAGCAAGCCTTGCCAGGAAGTCCTGAGCTTAATCTCTGTGCCACTTGACTTGTAGCAGCAAGTAGAAAAAGTCGAACCTCCATTTTCTTCTCATCCAGCATCAAATGTTGTCTACTGAGAACTATGATTACATACCTGTTGTGCTGCTGCAGCTAAGAATTTCACTGAAGGTAGACACAAAATGCTGGAGTAACTCAACGGGTCAGGCAGCATCTCTGAAGAAAAGGAATAGGTGAGGTGTCGGGTCGAGACCCTTCATCAGACTCTTTGAAATGGTCTAAAGATGGTAGAAGGCTGCCTGGGGGAGTCTAAGTGGAGGGGAACCTGTGGAGACGGGAAAAGGGATCATCATTGGGTAGTGCCAGTGAAAAAGAATTTCACTGTTCTGTTTCAGGACAGATGATAATAAAACTCTCTTGTCTTTTTTGACTCGATGTGTTATAGATTAATTGCATCTCTAAGGTACAGAATGAGGCCATTCGAAACATTGCAGCCGTGTCACCATTTTACCTTCACTTTCTCTGTCGGTGTAACACTGTTATTCATTTGGTTTGTTTTTCTCTTTTGCATTACCTTGATGCATTTATGTAGGAGATGATTTGCCTGAAGAGTTCACAAACAACGTTTTGAACTGTATCCTTGCTACACGTGAGAGTAATATGATTAGTGGTGTTGTGGACAGCAAGGATATATTGGCCCATAGCAGGATATGCATTAGAAGGAAAGTTAAACAAATCATTTGCAGCTGGGATTTAATACAAGTGTGAGCTGATGTATTTTCGGAAATCAAATAATGGTGGAACACATGTGGTAAATAGCTCTAGGATCTTTCGTAAATAGTAGCGCACCAGGAATGTTGACGAACAGAAAGACCTTGGGGGTTCAAGTTCATAATTCCCCAAGAGTGGCAACACGGGCTCATGTGATGGCGAAGAAGACTTATGGCATACTTCCTTTTATTAGACATGACATTCAATATAAGATTTGGGAGATGTAAGAAACTTCAGATGCTATAATCTGCAACAAAACCAACCTCCCTTCCATTGGTTCCATTTGTACCTCACCATTGCCTCGGCAAGGCCAGCAGCATAATCAAGGACGAGTCGTACCCAAGCCACTACCTCTTCTCCCCTCTCTCATCAGGCAAAATGTATAGATGTGTGCGAACACACACCTCAAGATTCAGGGACAGTTTCTTCCCAGCTGTTGCAGGCAACGGAATGATCCTACCAAAACCAGATAGTAGAGGTGCCTACCACTTTGGTGACCCTCGGACTATCTTTGATCAGGCTTTGCTGGCTTTACCTTGCACTAAATGTTATTCCCTTATCATGTATCTATACGCCATAAATGGCTGGATTGTAATCACGTTTGGTCTTTCCTCTGACTGGAAAGCACGCAACAAAAGCTTTTCACTGTACCTCGGTACACAGGACGATAAACTAAACTGAACTGAAAAGACGAATAAATCTGACTATTGATTATTGACTATTGAAATTACTGGAGGAACTCAGCAGTCCAAGCAGCGTCTGTGGAGACAGACGGATGGGCAACATTTTAGGTCGCAACCCTGCATTCAAAAACGGAGTTTGGATGTTGTGCCACAACTTTACAAAACGCTGGTCAGGATCGAACGGGTCAATGGTGCTATGAGGCAGCATCTCTACTGCTGCGCCACTGTGGGCAGCCCCTTGTAACCATTAACCACAATTATACTACATATGCAATTAACAAAACATACAGTACTTGTTGCAAAGGCTGGAAAGAATAATTGTTGTGGGATAAAATGCCCAAGCATGTATTACTCCAGACAGTCAATGGGCAATGTCAATGCCTTTCCTGTCTGAAGCTGCCATTGGATTTAGTGTAATGACCCTCCTCAATCTCTCCCACCCCTCCCATACACCTACCTCATTGTCACCCCACTAAAGCGGCCAATGTTGATGCTGGCTGGCGGCAGCAGACTCTTCAATTGTAAGATCATTTCATGCTGTGCACGGAACTCCTGAGGTTTCTGTTCAGTTCACTGAAGGTCAACAATTGGCCACTCTCCATCTCCTCTGGGGCAAATGCTTCCTGTTCTTCACGGCATTTAACTTTGATATGTAATCTTAGAGAGGTCGGGGATTGGAGAGACGTATTCAGAATTGTATTTAAGTACTGGAAGTAGCTCAAGAAGGTGGCAAGCCTGTAAAATACTTGAACGGTCCCTTAAATCCATCATTAGTCTTTTAGGTAGTTTCTTTGCAATCGTTTGGGAATGTTTATGACCAACTAAATCAGAAGCATTTCTACAAACAAGCTGCAACAGAATCTGGATAACAACTTTTAAATTCAGCATCAGTGATCAAACCCCAGGCAGAAAGATGAAGTGGGCGGCATAGCATATGGTTCCCAGGGAAAGCTGAATGGCACATTTGAACAGACTAATGACAATTATAAACTTACTTTTTTCGATGTGTGGGAACATTGCCATTTTTGGGATACTTAGAAAAATGTAGATTCTCTAATTAGTTGTTTTTTGTTTTAGAGATACAGTGCAGAAACAGGCCCTTCGGCCCGCCAAATCTGCACCATCCAACGATCCCTGCGCATTAACACTATTCTACACACACTAGGGACAATTTACACATACACCAAGCCAATTAACCTGTATGTCCTTGGAGTGTGGGAGGAAACCAAAGATCTCGAGAGAAATCCTATGCGGTCACAGTGAGAACGTACAAACTCTGTACAGACAGCACCCGTAGTCGGGATCGAACCGGTGCTGCAAGCCCTGTAAGGCTGTAAGGCAACAACTCCACCGCTGCGCCACCATGGCCACCCGGGCATATCTATGGACACTCTTCCCCTTGATGATTATACTCCAGTCTTACTGGACCTCATTGATACGACACCCTGTCATAGGAGCAGAATTAGTCCATTCAGCCCATCGAGTCTACTCCACCATTCAATCATGGCTGATCTATCTTTCCTTCTCAACTCCATTCTCCTGCCTTCTCCTCATAACCTTTGGCATCCTTACTAATCAAGAACATGTCAATCTCTGCTTTAAAAATACCCAATGAGTTGGCCTCCACAACCATCCATGGCAATTAATTCCACAGATTCACCACCCTCTGGCTTAAGATATTCCTCCTCATCTCCTTTCTAAAGGTACGTCCTTTCATTCTGAGGTTGTGCCCTCTTGTCCGAGATACTCCCACTAGTGGAAACATCCTCTCCACTCTATCCAGGCCTTTCACTATTCTGTAAGTTTCAAATGTTATCAATCAGGTCCCCCCGCTAAGGGGCCTCAATTCCAAGGGAAACAAATCCAGATCTATCGGGTGCAACTGAAACAGAGCATCGCAGGCAACATCCTGGTTTATACACCCTTGTCAGTGCAATCATGTCCATAGCCTTCACTGGATCCTTTGCAGACTGTTGTTCCTTGATGTTACGGGGTGTGCACTAAATGAGCTGAAGACTGATGTTGCTTGACCCACTGAGTGCCTCCAGCAGTTTGCTTTTTGCGCAAGATACTAGCATCTGCAGACTGCAGTCGAGTAATGAACATGTCATAACACTAGAGAGCGTTTTTGAAATGTAACCTGTAAAATAGCTGTCAGGGAGAGAAAGGAATATTTGATTAATTGTGGAATTATTCAAGATTTAAGAGAGTCAGCGGAAATGAATGTTGTAGAGAATGACCAAGAAACATGTGGCGAACTAGAACAGCTGAACTTGTAATGCCAGAACAGAGCACTTTTGTGAATCACTTTGATCCTTTTGTTGCATCAGCTTTCAACAGTTGCCACATCTCTGCTTGAGAAGGCGAGAAAAAAAGTGGCTTCTAAATGAGGAATTTTTCTGCATAGGTTTTATGAACCCACTTACTATTCCTTTTGAGATATCTGAGATCACAAGCAAGCCTGTGAAAGTCAAGCAGCGCAAGAGGAATTTTTCCATCTGCTCGTTCCTTTGTATAAGTTGAGACATTTGATGATGGAAAGAAGATGCAGGAAATGTTCAGACTGATGTCTGTGTCTGTGGACAAGTTGTTTGGCTTGTATTTTAATGGACAGTAAACACAGTGCTTGGAGAAAGAACTAGCTGTTGTTTCCCTCATCCCCTTCCCACTGCGCACAGTGGAAGATATTTACAATCAAAAAAACAGCTGTAAATTTAGTTTTGTTTTAGTTTAGAGATACAGCGCGGAAACAGGTCCTTCAACCCACCGAGTCCATGCCGAACAGCGATCTCCGCATACTAACACTGTCCTACACACACTAGGATAATTTTTACATTAACCAAGCCAATTAACCGCAAACCTATACGTCTTTGGAAATCGAAGATCTCGAAGAAAACCCCTGCAGGTCACGGGGAGAATGTACAAACTCCATACAGACAGCACCTGTAGTCGGGATCGAACCCAGGTCTCTGGCGCTGCAAGCGTTGTAAGGCAGCAAGTCTGCCACTGCACCACCATGCCACCATCCAACCTACTGGTTCATTTCTCCAAACAGAAGGGTTTTTGGCTTCACAAAATGCTGGAGTAACTCATCGGGACAGGCAGCATCTCTGGAGACAAGGAACCTTTCGGGACCCTTCTTCAGACTCGACCCGAAACGTCACACTTTCCTTCTCTCCAGAGATGCTGCCTGGCCCGCTGATTTACTCCAGCATTTTGTGTCTGTCTTTGATTTAAACCAGCATCTGCAGTTCTTTCCTACACGGTTTCTGGCTTCAGCTGTGTAATCAAATCTCGATGGTCAATAAAGATAAAACAACAGAATGGATAAACTGAAAGGCAAAGTATCCCACCTTTCCTTTAACTGAATGGTGATACTGATACAGGAGTCAGTGCATTAAATATTTTCATTGAGAAATATTTTTTTAATGCATTAATTAGCAATCACCAGGTCCAAGCAATATGTTTGATCTGTGTATTTTCATCAGCTGTGTTAAATTCTAAGGTACATCTATTAAAGAAAATCTGCCGTAGCATAATAGTAGTGATGACCAAATCAGCTAACATGTTTATTAAAACGATCTCTCATAATATAATGTATTATATTTATTATATCGAGTTATTTGGAAACACAGCATAGAAGCAGGCCCTTCAGATCATCATCTGCACTGAACATCAAATACAGTATCATTTTATACCAATCCGAGCGTGTAAAGCGGGGCTTTGGCTCTTTTTTTCCCTCCAAAAATAAACATTATTTCGAATAAAAAAGAAAACTAAACATGTATTCAAAAAAGAACAGTGAAAAAACTCTTCCGACATTCACTTGGTAGTGTTTGCAAACTATACTTAAACCAGGGACCCTTGACACTCAATTGGCCCCTGGAGGTGATATCCCTTCCCTTATTTAAGGGGTGTCTCCACCAGACTCTACCCCTTAATGTCCCACAACAGGAGAACCCTAGATGGTGGCCCTTGGCTCAATCTTTTTCCCAAAAATCTACTTTATCCACAATAAAAAAATACCCACAAAACAGAACTGTGCAATCATTCTTCAGACATTCTCAGTGGCCATACATACATTCATTAACATCGTATTTGATAGTGTTCACAGAAATATCCTTATACCCCGCACCTTTGCCACTCATGTAGCCCCCTGGGGTGATATCATAAGGTGTTAAGAAATAGGAGTAGAATTCGGCCACTCAAGTCCACTCCACCATCCAATCATGGCTGATCTATCTCTCCCTCCTAACCCCATTCTCCTGCCTTCTCATAACTATTGTCACCTCTGATCTCTTCTCTCATTTGAGGGACATCGCCACCACACCCTGCCTCCCAATGTACCACAGCAGAAGGACCCCCAGACTGTGGTCCTCCCCCATAGAGGCTTCGCGTTGGCTGCACCGAGCTTCAGTGCGTCCCTCAGCATGTACTGGAGAGGGCCAGTCGGCAACATTCCCTGACGGACATCTCACTCTGCTGGGAAATGAATAGGTTTCAGGCAGACCAAAAAGTGCCTTTCAAGTTGATGACTTTCCAGCAGCACTTGACGTCCTTCTCCGTATGTGTCCCTTGGAACAGTCTGTAAATCAGAGCCCTCTGTTAAGGAGGGATAACCGTGACAAAGACCCTTGCATCATTTTCCAGAATCTCTTCGCAACCCCACAAGAGGTGGGCAGCCATCTCCTCTCTGAAGCAGCCATCCCGAGGTCAGCATTTCATCAAAAGGTGGTACCTCCAAAGGAATAGCAATTTCTTAGTCCAGCGCTGGAATGTTAGCTGAGGTTCTTGAAAAGCACTTTAAATCCAGAGTGAGCTATTGCTGAACTCACATGTACTAAATCACGTGATAACTTCCATGTTATTTTCACTTAAGGATACCAACCACCTCTGTAAATGTAGCAGATACAGAAACGTGATGCAGATATATAAAGCCTTTCCATTCATTTATTAATTTTAATCAAGCTAATTATATTGCATTTGCCTGTACATGCAGCATAATTCATGCTTATAATTAAACTGCTCCATCATTGACTGCCTTCTGAATCACAATTTTTGTACAATACAGTTAGCTGTTTACTGTTGATGAAATGTCAGTCCTGTGATCTTCAGTTGCATTGAAATTGAGGACTGTCTCTCTCTTTAACCTTCTGCAACACTTGCGGACGCTGGTGGTACGCTGTTGGGTACCAGAAGTTAAACTCTAACCTTGGATGAAAATGATAGGCATATTTACATTCTCTTCCGTGCATTAGCAGTTAACCTCAGTAATACTATATCTGGCTACAGGAAAGCAAGCTGCCAATTCCCTGTACAAGCATCAGGTTGCACAGAAGTCACCAAACAAATGGGGACAATTCATTTAATCAGCAGTTTCATATTTCACAAAATCACTAGCTTCAGCCTTTGATGAGTGCTCCTGAAGGAAAATATGTGACCACCCAAAATAACATTGGAACATGCAAGATAATTAAAAGGCCATTAAGCCCCGCAAGCTCATGACTCTAGCATTGCAGATTCCTCTGTCTAGTATTTGTCCGCATTTTAAATGCCTTAAATGTTTTGGCTCAAGCTCGGTTTGCTAATAGATTATCTGAAACCTTTACATTGGCAATCCTGGAAAATAAAGATATTTTACTTTTGGGTCTCGATCAACAGGAGGTTAACCAGAGGCAATGTAAGCGGCTAACTTTCTAACACAATGCTAGGTCAGTGTCATGTAATTGGAGCCAAGGAGGGAATAGCATATTTGAAAGGCATAAACGCTATTGCTACTTGAATTATTGCATGTTAACTTGTTGAATGGGAAGGCAAAATGTTTGCAGGTACGCCGCATGTCATTGCTGCCATTCATGATCACAATTAGCCTTGACTTTATCTCGCAATGTCTGCCAGCTCCAACATGATCCCGCCACCCCTCCCCTCCTACTACAGCGTTTCAAAGTGATCGCTTCCTCTGCGACTCCCTGATCCACTCTTCCGTCCACCCCATTGACAAGACATGCAACAGTTATCCTTTCAGCTCTTCCCTCTCCATCATACTGGAACCGTTACATCTTCCCAGATGAAGCTGGTATTTGCTTGCACTTCTGCCCATCTATTGCACTGCAGTCCGTGTGCACAATGAGATCTCACAAGGTCATAAGGAATAGTAGAATTAGGCCATTCAGGCAACATCAAGTCTACTCCGCCTTTCAATCTAGCTCTCCCTCTTAACCCCATTATCCTGCCTTCTCCCCATAGCCTCTGAGACCTGTACCAATTAAGAATCTATCTATCTCCTCTACATTGCAGAAACCAAATGCAGATAGCATAATCACTTCGCAGAACAACTGCCTCCAGTCCACAGACGTGACACTGAAGTTTCACTTTCCTGGAATTCCTTATCCCACTCCACACTAATCTATCTGTGGCCTCCTTGACTCTTACAACGAGGCAAAACGCAAACTTGAAGAATCTCATTGTGTTCAGTTCTGGGCACCAGCTTACACAGGTATTGCAGTAGGATGAGGGGTGATCATATAAAGGTTTACAAAATCGTGAGAAGAATAGAAGATGCACAGAGTATCTTGCCCGGAGCAGGGGAACCGAGAACCAGAGGACATAAGTTTAAGATGAGGGGGAAAACATTTACTCAGGGGAGATTTTTTCACAAAGGGTGATGTATGCATGGAATGAGCTGTCGGAGGTAGTTGACACAGGTAACATTGTATTGTTTAAGAAACTTTTAGACAGGTACTTGGTTTAGGACAGGTTTAGAGAGATATGGGCTAAATGGAGGCAGGGGGGACTAGTGTAGATGGGACATGTTGGTCGATGTGGGCAAGTTGGGCCAAAAGGCCTGTTTCCACACTGTATGATTCTATTACTCATGTTCTGTCTGGGCACTTTGTAAACATCTGAACTCAATGCCAGATTCTCTGATTCACTCTTTCTTTCGGCCTGTTTCAGAACTGACCCAATGAATCTACCATAGATATATCTCTCAAAGATTGTTCCATTCTTCAGCATAATGTTAGCCAAGAAATCTTTCGGATTGAGGTTTGGATATCTTTATTGCTCTTTTTTTTTCTCACAGTTCAAGATCATTGAATCATCTTTCAAGATTTTATTCACCTTGATCTGGAAAATCGTGGATAATGACTGTATTTCACATGGTATCCTTGAGTACGAATAAAGCATCTCGTGCATCAGGTATTTCTGCCCATGTTTATCAATGTTCAAAGATGTGTTGGCCTAGGATAGCTCCAGCTTTGTGCATACTTGATCCTGTTAACTCTGGGTACAAGCCTTATGAAGTAGATAACTACTTTTATTGGTTATCTTGGCATAAATAGGTAATATTTTACAATCTTCTCTCAATTGTATCAACTTAGACACATGATGCTGAAGTAACTCTGCAGCACAGGCAGCATCTCTGGAGAGAAGGAATGGGTGACGTTTCGGGTCAAGACCCTTCTTCAGGCTGATTGTATCAATTTACCTGCCTTAGCCACAATCTCCATTGGTATTGCCCATTCACTCTAATCTGCTTGTAATCACATCTCAATCTCACTCTTTTGGGCATGCAGGACTTGTCTAATAATAATAATAGTAAATTTTATTTATGGGCGTCTTTCAAAAGTCTCAAGGACACCTTACAGAATTTAACAAGAGTAAAAAAACATAGAATCGGAGTAAAATAAATAATAAAGACATCACCAATACACAAATTATAGACAGAATTCGATCCAAAGACAAAAAAATCAAAAACACAATGTGAAGAGAGAGCAGCGGCAGCTAAACCGTGCCAGCGTACACTCTCCCTTCCGACAGCCATCTTGGACACAAACTAAAACGATCACTTACACACAAAAATCATCCCCCCACAATGGTTACCACTGTGGGGGAAGGCACAATGTCCAGTCCCCATCCCCAGTTCTCCCAAAGTCAGGCCTATTGAGGCCTCTGCTATTGCCTCTATGGAGGCCCGGTGTTCCTGGCCGTTCACGCCGGGTGTTGTTGCCCCGGCGTCGGGAGAGTCCTCTCAGCGGCTGGGCCACCTGGAACGGTTGTAAGTCTAGACTTACAATAGACAGGATTTGCATTGAGCTTATTCAAATATGCATATTGTACCCCTATTATGTCAGACAATTTTATAGTCAGAGAATCATAGTCAAAAAGTGTGGAAACAGGTCCAACCTGCCCACAACAACTTGCCCATGGCCAACTACACTAGTCCCACCTGCCTGCATTTTTGCCCATATCCTTCTGAACCTATCCTATCTATGTACTGTACCTATCCAAATGTTTTTTTTAAATATTGCAATAGTATTGCCTCAACTACTGCCTCCTGCAGCTTGTTCCTTATACCTACAGAACTTTGTATAAAAAATTCACCCCTCAGGTTCCTATTATATCTTTCCCCCCCTCACCTTAAACATATGTCCTCTGGTGTTTGATTCCCTTCCCTGGGTAAAAGATTCTGTGCATTTGCCCTACCTATTCCTCTCATGATCTTGTACACTTCCACAGCATCACCCCTAGCACAAGCCCTTGAGTCCTGGCAACATTCTCGTAAATCGTCCCTGCACCACCTTAACAACATAACAATATATCCTAAGATATTCACAAATATTTGGAGTAACTCAGCAGGACAGGCAGCATCTCTGGAGAGAAGAGATGGGTGACGTTTCGGGTAGAGACCCTTCTTCAGACTGGTTAGGGATAAGGAAAACGAGAGATGTAGACATTGATGTGAAGAGATAAGAACAATGAATGAATGATATACAAAAAAGTAACGATGATAAAGGAAGCATACCATTGTAAGCTGTTTGTAGGGTGAAAATGAGAAGCCTGTTCGTGAGGAATTTCAGTCCCTTGAAAGGGATGACATTGAAACGGGAGATGTGGAGTCAGTATGTATAGAACTAAGGAATTGTAAGGGTAAAAATACCCTAATGGGACTAATCTACAGGCCCCCAAACAGTAGCCTAGACATAGGGCAAGTTGAATCAGGAGTTAAAATTGGCATGTAGTAAAAGTAATGCTGTGGTGGTTATGGGAGATTTCAACATGCAGGTAGACTGGGAAAATCAGGTTGGTACTGGACCCCAAGAAAGGGACTTTGTAGAGTGCCTTTGAACAGCTCGTATTGGAGCCTAGTAGGGAGAAGGTAATTCTGGATTTAGTGTTATATAATGAACTGGATTTGATAAAGGACCTCGAGGTTAATGAGCCATTCGGAGGCAGTGACCATAACATGATCAGGTTTAATCTACAATTGGAGAGGGGAAAGAGTAGATCAGAGGTGTCAGTGTTGCAGTTGAATAAAGGGGACTATGTGGCCATGAGAGAGGAGTTGGCCAAAGTTGACTGGAAAGATACACTAGCAGGGATGACAGTGGAACAAAAATGGCAGGTGTTTCTAGGAATAATACAGAAGGTGCAGGATCAGTTAATTCCTAGGAGGAAGAAAGATTCAAATGGGGAAAAAGGGACGACCATGGCTGACAGGGGACTTCAGGGACAGTATAAAAATTAAAGCGAAGAAGTACAACGTAGCAAAGATGCGCGGGAAGCAAGAGGATTGGGTAATGTTTAAAGAACAACAGAAGATAACTAAAAAGACAATATGGGGAGAAAATATGAGGTACCAAGAATATAAAGCAGGATAGTGAAAGCTTCTTTAGGTTTGTGAAGAGGGAAAAATTAGTTAAGACCAAAGTTGAACCCTTGAAGACCGAAAAAGGTGAATTTATTATGGGGAACAAGGAAATGGCAGATGAGTTGAACAGGTACTTTGGGTCTGTCTTCACTAAGGAGGACACAAACAAGTGATATAGTAGTGACCAGAGGATCTGGGGTGACAGAGGAACTGAAGGAAATCCACATTAGGCAAGAAATGGTGTTGGATAGGCTGATGGGACTGAAGGCTGATAAATATCCAGGGCCTGCATCCCAGGGTACTTAAGGAAGTGGCCCTAGAAACCGTGGATGCATTGGTGATAATTTTCCAATGTTCTATAGACTCAGGATCAGTTCCGGTGGATTGGAGGGTAGCTAATGTTATCCCACTTTTTAAGAAAGGTGGGAGAGAGAAAACAGGGAATTATAGACCAGTTAGCTTGACATCGGTGGCGGGAAAGATGCTGGAGGCAATTATACAAGATGTGATAGCCTGAACATTTGTATAGCAGTAAATGGATTTACGAAGGGGAAATCATGCTTGACTAATCTTCTGCAATTTTTTGAAGATGTAACTAGGAAAATGGACAAGGGAGAGTCAGTGGATGTAGTGTACCTGGACTTTCAGAAAGCATTTGATAAGGTCCCACATAGGAGATTAGTGAGCAAAATTAGGGCACATGGTATTGGGGGTAGAGTGCGGACATGGATAGAGAAGTGGTTGCAGACAGGAAACAAAGAGTAGGGATTAACGGGTCCCTTTCAGAATGGCAGGCAGTGACTAGTGGGGTATCGCAAGGCTCGGTGCTGGGACCGCAGCTATTTGCGACTTAGGTGGGTGAGGGATTGAGAGGGAATGCCAGGGCTACCTGAAGTGAGATAAATCAATATTCATACCACTGCGTTGTAAACTGCCCAGGACGAAATATGAGATGCTGTCCTTCCAATTTGCGTTTAGCCTCACTCTGACAATGGAGGAGGCCAAGGACAGAAAGGTCTGTGTAGGAATGGGAAGGAGGATTAAAGTGTCCAGCAACCAGGAGATCCTCATATGTCCTTATACTTTTCTAACAAGGTATTATTTGCAAGTGTCAGAATCAAAAATATTAATTGCTTTGAAAATATTAATTAGCTTGAGCTGTCATTGTTAGTTATTTCCCAGAGGGGTTCAAACAATTCTCCCAGTGTTTTGGACCAAGTGTATTCCTCAGTTAAAGTCAGTGAAACAGTTTATCAACATTTCATTGTTACTATTGGGAATTGATTGTCTATAGATTAACTGCTAATTTTCCTACAGTGCTTATTCTTCTACATTATAAGGATGACTTTATTCCAAAATGCTTAGCGATATTGTTAAAACTATTGTTTGGCTCTTTCTTTGTTTAATTTAGTTTAGTTTAGTTTAGTTGTTTAGTTTAGTTTAGAGGTTCAGCACGGCAACAGGCCCTTCGGCCCACTGAGTCTGCGCCGACCAGCGATCCCTGTACATTAACACTATCCTACACACTAGGGACAATTTACAATTTTTACTGAAGCAAATTAACCTACACACCTGTACGTCTTTGGAGTGTGGAGCACCTAGAGAAAACCCATGCAGTTACAGGGAGAGCGTACAAACTTCATACAGACAGACCTGCAGTCAGGATCGAACCGGGGTCTCTGACACTCTAAGGCAGCAACTCTACCGCTAGGCTACCTGGCCGCCCTTGGGTAAAAGGCTCTGTGCATTTACCTCTTCCTCTCAAAATCCTTTATAACATCACCCGCATCCTCCTGCATTCCAATGAATAAAGTCTGAGCCTGCTTAACCTCCCCCTGTAAATCAGGGCCTCAAGGTCTGGCAACATCCTTGTAAATCTTCTCTGTACTGTTTCCAGCTTAACAACATCTTTCCTATAACAGGGTAACCAATACTAAACACAACACTCCAAAAGTTGCTGTTCGTTTGTTGGGTTAAGCTTCATTTGCTCTTTATCATTGTTAACTAATACAAAATGTTTTATTCAGCTGTCAGCCTTGTTCAAGTTGCCTTCAATTAGATACCTTCTTTTAAAAAACAGCTGCAATTGTTTATGGCAACAGGTGTCTGTCCAAAGCATGGGAAAGCATGGGATACATCCCTTTAATCTTCGTTGCTCTTTATGTATTGGAAAAATCTATCAAAATAAGTTTCAGACTCCTGCAGGTTAGATACAATTCTTAATTTGTGTTCATTTTTGTATTGAGAATTTGTGTGTCCTAGGCAAGTCAGCTCACCGTCCTTCCCTAATAGCCCTTGAGAAGTCACGGTGAGCTACCTTCATGAGTCCTCCAGGTGGAGGTTCTTGCAAAATGCTGCAGGGCAGGGAGTTCGGGAGTTTTTAATTAAGTGCGATGTAGTGTGATGAAGTGCGACAATATCAAAATTGAAAATTTGTGAAATTACTTTTGCTGGAAATCAGAAATAAAAATTGGAAAATGTTGGAATTACTCAGCAAGCCAGGCAACACAGACGGAAAGAGAAACAGAATCAACGTTTCAGATTGGAGATCCTTCATCGGAAATGGGAAGGAGAGATAGAAAAGGTGGTTTAAGATACGAAGAAGGTGGCAGAAGTGATGAAAAGGAGGGGTGGGGGGCAAGGGGGAATATCTGTGAATGAGTGAAGCCAGGACCACAGAAGTTTCTCCAGCATTTTTGTCTACCTTCAATTGTTCCAGCATCTACAGTTTCTTCTTAAACATTTTGTCTACATCACTGCGATATAATTAGGTTTGCCTAATTTGAAGAAGTTCTCCTCCTCTCTCCGAAGACAGTTTAACAACCTCCTCTCTCACTGCCCCCCCCCCCCCTGTCTCCGCCTCTCCCTTTCTTCTTCTCTTCTTCCCCCCCCCCCATCCCCTCATCAGTCTGAAGAAGGGTCTCACCCGAAACGTCACCCATTCCTTCGCTCCATAGATGCTGCCTCACCCGCTGAGTTTCACCAGCATTTTTGTCTACTTTTGACTTGTTGAGTATTTCCAGTATTTTTTATTCTTAAGTAAAAATGGCACACAACTTGAAGGAGGATTTTCAGATGGTCTTTTTTTGCACATGGCAGCTGCCCTTGGCCATGGTGATGGAGGTTGTGGTTTGAGACGCACCGTCAGTATAACTCGAGTAACTGTGGTATGTTTCACAGGCTAGGTTTTGTAGATTGCAGGTTTTCTAGTTTTTTTGTAGATCAAGGAGGAGGAATGTCTTCAGTCAGAGGGTGGTGAACCTGTGGAAGTCATTGCCACAGAAGGCTCTGGAAAACCAAGTCAATGAATAATTTTAAGGTGGAGATTGACAGATTCTTGATTAGTAAGAGTGTCATGGGGTTATGGGGCAGTCACGGTGGCACAGCGGTAGAGTTGCTGCGTTACAGCGAATGCAGCGCTGGAGACCTGCGTTCGATCCCGACTACGGGTGCTGTCTGCATGGAGTTTATACGTTCTCCATGTGACCTGCGAGGGTTTTCCCTGAGATCTTCGGTTTCCTCCCACACTCCAAAGACGTAGGGGTTTGTAGGTTATTTGGCTTGGTAAATGTAAAAATTGTCCCTAGTGGGTGTAGGATAGTGTTAATGTACGGGGATCGCTGCTTGGCTTGGACGCGGTGGGCCCAAGAGCCTGTTTCCACGCTGTATCTCTAAAACTAAACTAAAACTAAAAACTAAAAATGGGGTTGAGAGGGAAAGATAGATCAGCGATGATTGAATGGCCGAGTAGACTTGATGGGCCGAATGGAAGCAGGACCAGTGGAAAGAAAGTTTTCAAGTTTAAGGTCGTAAACCATTCACCAGATATTGAAAGGTCGAATGAAGAGTCTTTGACCTGAAACATTAATTCCATTTCTCTTTCCCCAAATGCTACTGGTTATTGATTCCAGCATTTCCTGTTTATATTCTGTTTTGAGCATCTGCAATATTTTTTACTTTTACAGTATTTCCAGTTTCTGTTTAGGCATCACATAATTACACATTGTTGCTCCAATATTAATGCAGCTGTTTTTATTTGTTGGTGCTTTAAAGTACATTGATGAAAGAGTGATGAAAGTTTTCCAGTAGTTTGACTGTATATTTGACATCAATGGGCTAACTAGTACATAAATAACGTGTTTAATCTTTACCAAAGATTAATATAAGGAGTGCAGGCGTCAATGTATCGATTATTGTTTGTGCCTTGTACCTTAAAGCAAAGTACAACCTGTCAGTACAATGCAGCATGAGTATATACCTGTATATACAACTGAATTGTAACATGTAACAATATAATTCATGAAGTTGCCAAAAACAATTTCTGTTGTCTGTCTGCATAATCATTAAATGTTAACCAGTGAAGCATCAGTGAAAATGAATTATTCTTAAATGTTAGATAAAGCTTGTCAATGGACAAACTATTTGACCACTCTATGTTCTGTTTGACCACTGCCCAGCATTGCCTTTTGGAGTCAGTTGAACACTTTTAGACTGTTGGTTGGCATCTATAATCATTCAAGTTTTGAGGCAAAGGTCAATGGCAAAGGATTTTAATGCCTCGTTGGATCACAAAAATGACCACTTTGTCAGTTAGCACCCAACTAGAATCTGGCAGGAGACATCAGTAGTATTG
Organism: Leucoraja erinaceus; assembly: GCF_028641065.1. Taxonomy (NCBI): domain Eukaryota; kingdom Metazoa; phylum Chordata; class Chondrichthyes; order Rajiformes; family Rajidae; genus Leucoraja; species Leucoraja erinaceus. The sequence continues at coordinate 66,189,031 of NC_073383.1, read as the reverse complement.
AGCTGATGCTTGCCTGGTGTCAGTCTAATGATATGTCTGTGTAAGAAGAAACTGCAGATGCTGGTTTAAACCGAAGATAGACACAAAAAGCTGGAGTAACTCAGCGGGACAGGCAGCAATTCTGGAGAGAAGGAATGGGTGACATTTTGGGTCGAGACCTTTCTTCAGTTTGAAAAAGCATTCCCCTGAGTTACTCCAGCTTTTTGTGTCCATTAATGATATGACTGTATGTGTGGTACATGTTATCTTCTTTAGGGGTAGAAAATTAAAGCTGCAGGGGAAGCCTTCGAACTTTACTGTTCAGTCACAAAAGACGGAGCAATTGGCACTGATTCGTGAATGAAACACCAATGGTCTTGACACCAATATTGATGGTGCAATGGTCAGTGAAGAATGCTGTCTACGGTTACAACAGGATCCAGATCAACTGGGAAAGTGGGCAAAGGAATGGCAGATGGAATTTGACTCAGTCAAGTGTGAAGTGAGGCAATTTGGGAGGTTAAACCAGGGCAGGATGTACATAGTAAATGACAGAACCCTGGCGAGTATGGTGCACCTGAGATTCCAAAGGGAGCCCGTATGTAATTAATTGAAAATGGCAATATAGGTTGATAGGTTGATGAAGAAGGTGTATGGCATAGTTGCCCCCATCAGATGGGATGTCATGTTAATGGTGTACAGGATATTTATGACACTGCACATGGAATATTGTGCAAACAAATAAAGTACTAGAGGAACTCAATGAGTCAGGCAGCATCAGTTAAGAGAAATGGACAGATGATGTTTCTGATTAGGACTCTTCTCCAAACTGATGGGAGTAAGGGATGGCATCTTTCGAGAGGTAAGGTGGGAGGAGTAGTAAAGGTAGCTGTGGGAATCAGTGGCTTTGTAGACGTTGTCAATGGCTGGTCTGTTCCCTCTGATAGAGACAGAGCGAGAAACGTGTCAGTGAGAGCCCAAGTGGTGAATGTTAGTGGTGAACTTGACAAAGTCAATGAATTATGCAAGAGTGCAGGAGTCAGCCCCAATGTAGCTGTCAATGTAATGGAGAAAGTGTTGGGGAATGATGCCAGGTACATAAAAAATATTCAATGTAACCAATAAATGAAACAACCAGTGTTGCCAAGATTTTACTTCTAATCGGTCAATACTGTGGGGCGATTAGGTATGGATTTGATGTCATCATGTCTGGGACAGTCACAGTCACTTTTGTCACTCTCTCTCCAATTTGAGGACATGTGAAGAGACATTTTGGAGTGCAGCGCTCCCATGCTCTTCATCAGCAAGGCATTTTTTCTCTGATGCACAAGGCTCGGATTTCATGGCTCAAGGTTCAGATAGATATGAGCTTTGTTGGCATGGGAAGGTTGGGCCAAAGGGCCTGTTTCCGCACTGTATGACTCTATAAATCTCTGAGCCCAGCATGTCCCTATGGGAAGGAATCCCAAAGACTCGACACTTCCAGTAAGATGAAGTTTCTTACTTTAATCCCAAATGGTCTACTCTATATTTGAGACATCAAGCTCAGCTCTAGACTTGTTCAGCTAGTAAAACATGTCTTCAAATATTTTGTACATTTCAGAGAGGTCACTTCTCACTCTTCTGAACCATTAATAAAGCGCTCACCTACTCAGTTTCCCTTAATATGATAAAGCCGCCTCTCCAAGAACAGTCTGGTAAATCTTCACTGTGCTCCTCCACAATAAATATAACGGTCATCCCGTTACAGGAAGGATGTTGGAGGCTTTGGAGACGTTGCAAAGAGGTTTACCAGAATGCTGCCTGGATTAAAGGGTATTAGTTGTGAGGAGAGGTTGGATATACTTGGAATGTGTTATCTGGAATCTTGGATGTTGTGGGTAGACATGAGAGAAGTAGAAACATAGAAATTAGGTGCAGGAGTAGGCCATTCGGCCCTTCGAGCCTGCACCGCCACTCAATATGATCATGGCTGATCATCCAACTCAGTATTCCGTACCTGCCTTCTCTCCATACCCCCTGATCCCCTTAGCCACAAGGGCCACATCTAACTTCCTCTTAAATATAGCCAATGAACTGGCCTCAACTACCCTCTGTGGCAGAGAGTTCCAGAGATTCACCACTCTCTGTGTGAAAAAAGTTGTTCTCATCTCGGTTTTAAAGGATTTCCCCCTTATCTTTAAGCTGTGACCCCTTGTCCTGGACTTCCCCAACATCGGGAACAATCTTCCTGCATCTAGCCTGTCCAACCCCTTAATAATTTTGTAAGTTTCTATAAGATCCCCTCTCAATCTCCTAAATTCTAGAGAGTATATGAGAGGCTCGTTATTCCCTTTGTCATGTATCTGTGGCTCGATTGTAATCATGTATTTTCTTTCTGCTGTCTGGTTAGCACATAACAAAAGCTTTTTATTGTACCTCAGTTCACATGACATTAAACTAAACTCAAGGATAGACTGTGGGCAACATTTGTACCTGGATGGAAATGTCAAAGATTAGACAGCATTGGGTTAAGGCGAGAGGGGCAAAGTTTTTAGGAGATGTGCAGGACAAGTTTTTTTTACAAGGACCCATGTAAATAAACTGTTTTTTTTTAAACCTGTTTTTACCTGGATGTTTTTACCCGTTCTGGGTGCCATGGGTAAGGGTGAGGCAAACGCGAGAGTGGCATTTACGAGGCACATGGAAATGCAAGGAATGAATGAAATGGATCACGTACAGGCAGAGGAGATTGATTTAACTTGATGTCATATTTGGCACAGACATCATGGGCAAAGGGCCTATTCCTCTGCGGTACATTCTATATCCTTCATTAGGGATTAGACCAAAATTTAAATGTCTCATATTCAAATCTTTGTGCAATAAATGCCTCATACCATCACACCATTTGCCATCCTAAATGCCTGCTGCACCATGGCGTTGATTTTTCAGTGACTTTTATCCACATGTCTATCTTGTCCATCTGAAGAATATTTATCTCTCTAGCTATGTAAAAAAAAACCTCACCATTTCAGTTTCTTTTTCTACTGAGCTGGAATTTGAGGAATAAAACCTGAATGGAATATGTAGCCTTGTGCAAGTGAGACTTGATATAAGAAAATAAGAAATTAAAAAGATTCCACAGGGTACGGTAAAAATAGCAGAGACTGTAAGCTATATTCTTGAGGTGGGAATAGGGCAGTAAAGATCTTATAACACACATAAGAACAGAAAATGTTAGTAATGCACAGTGTGTACACACAGGAAACCAGATCGCATCAATACCATGGACAGTAGATCACTGACTCTGAATGGCTTGCTCTTTCCATAGATGCTGTTTGATCTGCTGAGTACTTCCAGCATTTACTGATCTCTATCTATTGTACACCAGTAGACCTGCTTCCTTCTCCCTGGGTACTTGATTTTTAAAAGAACATTGAGTACCCCCTTAGTCGTGATGTTATCCCACAGCAACCATAAAGACTTGAGCACTCGATCAGGTTGGTACCAGTGCAGTACAGTGGCTTCTCAGGTTACTAACAAACTGGTTTATGTGAATTCTCATGCCTTTGTATTTGTATGACTTTATAAGATGCCTTATGTGATTTGTATGCTTTTATAAGATCACCACTCAGTCTTCTACACTCCAATGATAAAAGGCCCAATCTACCCAACCGCTCCAGATAACTCAAGCCCCAGGCTGCATCCTCCCTGTAGCTGGGTGACCAGAACTGCACATAGTTGTCCAAGTGTGGTCTCACAAACAGGTTTTCAAAGAGCAGGAGGTTCTAGTTGAGCATCACAACAAGCAGATGACCCAATCATTATCTCATTAATATCTGTGTGACCTGCCCAGCAAATTTATTTAGAGTCATAGAGTCTTACAGCGTGGAAATAAGCCCTTCATCCCAACTTGCCACACTGGCAAATGTGTCCCATCTACACTAGTCCTACCTGCCTGCATTTGGCCCATATCCCTCTAAACCTGTCCTCTCCATGTACCTGCCTAAATGTTTCTTAAATCATGTGATAGTACCTGCCTAATCTACCCCTCTGGCAGCTCGTTCCACACACCTGCCACCCTTTGCATGAAAAGGTTACCCCTCAGATTCCTATTAAATCTTTCCCCCTTCATCTTAAACCTATCTCCCCCGGTTCTCGATTCCCCTACTCTGGGCAAGTGTCTACCGATCCATTCCTCTCATGATTTTGTACACAAAATTTTTAATTTAATTAACGTTTCTATTTCCTAAATGGCAGCAAGGACTACACTTCAAAAAAATGGTTTCAATGGATACAGTTTTTGAGACAGCTGATGCTATATAAATGAACGTTCTGCATCCTGATCAGTAATGTCACGCAGAGGTAAATGATCCAAATGCTAATTGGTTACGTTTTGGCTTTTCTGTGCTCTTATGCTCAAAATATCATCTTTAAAGCTTCTTCTGCACTCCCTTCTGAAAATATAAACTGTGTACTAGGAAAACCACAGCATCATGTTGACATAAAACACGAGTCTCCAGTTTCCTTCCACACTCCAAAGAAATACAGGTTTGTAGGTTAATTGGCTTGGTATAACTATAAATTATCCCTAGCGTGTGTAAGATAGTGCACTGGGATCGCTAGTCGACGTGGACTCGGTGGGGCGACGGACCTGTTACCGCGCTGTATCTCTAAAACGAAAACTAAATCAAAGACAGACACAAAGTGACTCGGCCAGTCAGGCAGCATCTCTGGAGAAAAAGGTTGGGTGACGTTTCAAGTTGAGACCTTTCTTCAGACTGAAAGTAGAGGGGAGGGAACTGAAGGTAAGAAAAGGCCAGAACAAAGCAGGGCCGGCAACAGATGACCAAGAAATATTCTGGAGCCCAAGAAATATTTAATTGGCCATTACAAGCTTGTGCCTTTCCACAACCATGTGCTATGTGCATATGTTCCTTTTGAGCTTTTGTGAAGAACAGGTATGTGTGCCTCTCAGGGAAGCCTTCACTTGAATCTCCTGTTTACCATATTTTATAAACTAAAACCAAATTGTCATAGAAAATCATTCCTTTTGTTGGTGAGACCTGTCTGCTCAACAAGGCACAGATTGTCTTGCAGGAATCCAAGTGTTGGGAATACATAATTGAGTTACACAGCTTTAGTTTAATTTAGAGAAACAGGCCCTTTGGCCCACCCACTGGCACATTAACATACTCCGTACATTAACACACTTTAGGGATAATTTAGACTGATACCAAGCCAAGTAACCTACAAATCTGTACGTGGGAGGAAACCGAAGATCTTGGGGCAAAAAACCCTCGCAGGTTACGGGGAGAACGTACAAACTCCGTACAGACAGCGCCCATAGACGGGATTGATCCCGGGTCCCTGGCGCAGCAAGTGCATTAAGGCAGCAACTCTACCGCTGCGCCACCGTGCTGCAGTTGGGTTGTTTGATCTTGCATTATATTATCCCACAGCTATCTCTCACCCATCCGACACAACTTCCCACACACTTGAGTCTTAAAGTGCCTATTCATTATTATCTTGATGTGGGACGCAACTGGCAATCCATAGTGTCGATGAGTTTCAAGCAGGTGGCCCCAGTTTACTCCTGCATTTCAAAGTCGTTAAGATTAATAGATTAAATGGCCACTATAATTTGCCATTTGCCAATAGTTCTGACACAAGTTGTTATTGTTTAGCTCCAAAAAGACTGTCAGAATCTTAGAAGCACAAGAGACTGCAGGTGATGGAATCTGGAGCAAAAAAACACCTGGAAGAACTAAGCAGATCAGGCAGCATCTGTGGACTACAGTTGACGTTTCGGGTCGAGACTTCATATTCTAGTCTAGACAAAGTGTCTCGACTCACCATGTGAACTGGCCGCTATAAATTGTCAATAGTTTGTAGGTGAGTGGTAGAATCTGGCAGGGGGAAATAATGGTAACGTAGCAAAATTAAATGGGATTAGCGTGGAAATTGTGTTGATGGATGCTTGAGTGTCCGTTTGTACAGTTTAGTACAGTTTGTACAGAGATACAGCGTGGAAACAGGCCCAAGTCCACGCCGACCATCGATCACCCGTTCACCGTTATTTCAATTTAGCATCCTACACAGTTTTGCATCCTACACTCTGGGAACAATTTACAGAACCTACAAATTTGCATTATGATGTGGGGGGGGGGGGGGGGGACTAGAGCACCCAGAGAAAGCCCGCGTGGTCCCAGGGAGAACATACAAACTTTGCACAGCCAGCACCCGTAGTCTGGATGGAACCTGGGTCTACCACTGCGCCACTGTGCTATCCACGGTGTTGATGCAGACATGGTGGGTCAAAGGACTTGTTTGCATGCTGTGTTATTGTAGAAAGTAATAGTGAGCCATCAAACTGAGCGAATCGCTTGGCCATTTCAGATGGAAGTATTATTGTGAGCCTGGAGTCACATAAAGGGCAGACAGAATAAAGACTGCACATTTCATTCTCCATAGGACATTTGTAAACCAGATGGAGTTTTATGACAGCATGGTAGTTTAATTTCCTTATTACAGATATCATTTTTTTTTTTCAATTTTTTAAAATTAAATGATTTTAGATCTCATCGAGTTAATCATCATGTGTCAGTAACCTAGGTTTTTGTGTGGGTACTGTCTACTTTGACATGTTCATGCTTGCATAAACACACAGTAAAGAATAAACAGATTATAAATATTGATTATTGAATTCAGTTTTCATCATCATGCACGCCAAGATTTTGTTTTCTCAAGTCACATGCACTTTTACAACAGGAATCAGTTTGGCCATTTCTTTAACCATTATTTTTTTTTACAGCATATAAGACATTTCACTGTATAAATGGATCATACAAAAATAAATACTATGTTAGATAACGCTGTACACGGAAGCATCAAATAGCACCAGCTATTCAACAAGCAACAAGAGAAGACTAATGCATGTTAAAGTCACTGCAGAGTGAAGTGATTGTCGAGTTGTTTGATTTATAGGAGATAATGTTGCAAATACTGCCTGGGAGGTGTTTCTTGGTAATGGGAGGTTACAGATTGTCCCTTCACAGCACGAAGTGCAGATCTGAAAAAAAGGGGAAACTGAATATTATTTGGTTTATAGTGAGGGTATCATCTTGCATATTTTCTTGCTCCATGACAGAATTGATCGACTGATTTAAAATGTTGAATACCAGCCATTGTTAATGAAAAGAATCAGGTAGAATCCTTCCAACTTTCAGAATGCTCAAAAGACTAGAAAGACGAACAGTTATTCTCTGACCCACTCTGCTAACTTCTTGCATTTCTGAGCCACTTCCCACAAGAACTCGACATTCTTGAGGGCGGAATGGTGGCACAGCGGTAGAGCTATTTACTTGCAGCGCCAGAGACCCGGGTTCGATCCTGACTACGATGCTTGTCTGTTCGGAGTTTGTACGTTCTCCCCGTGACCTGTGTGTGTTTTCACCAAGATCTTCGTTTTCCTCCCACACACTAAAGACGTATAGGTTTGTGTAGGGTAATGTTAATGTGTGGGGATCGCTGGTCGTTGTGGACCTGTTGGGCTGAAGGGCCTGTGTCATAAGGTCATAAGTGATATGGGGCAGAAGTAAGCCATTCGGCCCATCTGCCATTCAATCATGGCTGATCTATCTCTCCCTCCTGATCCCATTCTCCTACATTCTCTTCATAACCCCTGACACCCGTAGTAATCAAATGTTTCCACACTCTATCTCTAAACTTAACAAAACTAAACAAAAACTGAAGAAGGGTCTCGACCCGAAACGTCGCCTATTCCTTCACTCCATAAATGCTGCTTCACCCGCTGAGTTTCTCCAGCATTTTTGTCTTTCTTAAACTAAATCCCCGAATGGTTGGCAAGTGGCAGCTTCCCCAAGGAATCCTTGTGGACCACACCAATGGACTGTGAGGTGGGAGGTAGAGGGGGCTATGGGTAAACATTTGGAATAATCAAAGTGCTTGGACCTCGACCAGAAGACATGCATTCTTGGCACACACATATGAAACTTCAGGTTAAGTATCTGCAGAGGATGCGACAGTGCATGTGGAGGAGATTCACCATGATGAAAAGTTTCAATTATGAGGAGGGACAGGAGAGACAAGGTGCGTTTTCCTTGGGGCAAAGCAGGTTGAGAGAGGACATATTCTGAGGTGTATAAAATTTATGAATGGACTAGACTACAGGAAACCTTTCCTCATACCAGCAGTAGATTAAACTCGAGTACTCGAGGGAGACTCCAGTACTTGAGGGACAGAGCTACAGAGAGAGGTTGAGCAGGCTAGGGCTTTATTCCTAGTAGCACAGGAGGATGAGGGGTGATATTAGAGAGGCGTACAAAATCATGAGAAGAATAGATCAGGTAAACGCAGAGTCTTTTGCCCAGAGTAGAGGAATCAAGAACCAGAGGACACAGGTCTAAGGTGAGGCGGGTAGGATTTAATGGGAACCTGAGGGGTAACTATTTTTTACACCGGTTGATGGGTGCATGGAACAAACTACCGGAGTAGGTAGTTGAGGCACGTACTATCACAATGTTTAAATAAAATTAGACAGGTACATGAATAGGATAGGTTTAGGGGGATATGTGCCAAAAGAGTAAAGGTGGTACTAATGTAGATGGGGCATATTGGCCTGGGTGGGCAATTTGGGCTGTAGGGCCTGTTTGCACATATGACTATGACATACAATTAGGGTAAGAGAAAGAGATCTTGAGGGAATCTGACGGGGACCTTGTTTCATGCTAAGAGTAGTGGATATCTATAATCCACCTCTGGGGAGAGTAGTGAAAGCAGAGTAGTGAAAGCATTTAAGAAATGTCTAGACAAGCACTTGAATTGCATAGACATAGAAGGCTCTGGGCCAAGTGCTGGAAAATGGGATTAATGGGAGTGCCCTCGAGCCAGTGTGGATGGGGTGAGCTGAATAGCTTGCTTCCATGCTGTGTGACTCTACGACTCCAACACAATGTTATCATTTATTGTGAATTGAATTGAATACAAAATAAGGGCGTTTGTGCTTCAGTCGTATAAGGTATTTGTAACAGTATTGTCTGTTGGTTTAAAGAATATAAAAGCATTGGAAGCAGTTCATAGAAAGATTATTAAACGGATTCCAGAAATGGGCAGGTTGGCTTAAGAAGTTATGCTAAGTTTGGAACTGCTGGAGCTATTAAAATGAGGGACAACTTGATTAAAACACATAAGGTCCTGAGGGGTTTTAAGGAGGTGGAAGCAAAAAGTATACTGTTTCCTCGCATGGGAAAATTTAGAGATAAAGAGTCATAGAGTGATACAGCGTGGAAACTGGCCCTTCGGCCCAACTTGCCCACACCGGCCAACATGTCCCAGCAACACTAGTCCCACCTGCCTGCATTTGGCCCATATCCCTCCAAACCTGTCCTATCCATGTACCTGTCTAACTGTTTCTTAAACGTTGGGATAGTCCCTGCCTTAACTACCTCCTCTGGTAGCTTGTTCCATACACCAACCACCATTGCATGAAAAAGTTACCCTTCAGATTCCTATTAAACCTTTTCTCCTCCACTTTTAACCTATGTCCTCTGGTCTTCGATTCACGTTCTCTGGGCAAGAGACTCTACCCGATCTATTCCTCTCATGATTTTATACACCTCTATAAGATCACCCCTCATCCTCCTACACTCCAAGGAATAGAGTCCTTGCCTGCGCAACCTCGCCCTATAGCTCAGACCCTCTAGTCCTGGCAAAATCTTCGTAAATCTTCTTTGTACCCTTTGCAGGTTGACACCATCTTTCCTATAACATGATGCTCAGAACTGAGCACAAGTTGGGGGTCACGGTTTAAAATTATTAGGTCAAAAAACATTTTCTTTCAGAGGGCCATGAGACTTTGGCATTTTCTTCCTCAAAGTGGTAGAAATAGTCATTGAATGGTAATTGGGCAGATGCAGAATCTTTGACACAAGGGACTGTAGATGCTGGAATTTTACATGGAACATAAAGTGTTGGGAGTATCTCAGCGGGTTAGGCATCATCTCTGGAGGACATGGATAGGTGACGCATGGGATTAAGACCCTTCTTCAGACTGATTGTAGTGGGGGAAGAGATGTAGAATCTTGATAAGCATTAGGTTCCATGCCTGGATGGAATGGGAACTGACGGTACAACTTGTTTGAGCATCATCATATTGATTGAGTCAGGAAAAGGGTTCCGACCCGAAACGTCACCTGTTAATTTTCTCCTGAGATGCTGCCTGACCTGCTAAGTTACTCTAACACTTTGTGCCTATCATATTGTATGCAGCAGGCCTGTGAAAAAGTCACTTTTATAACAACTAAACCAGGTTCGCTTCTTAATAAACAGACACCACACACTATTTGGTAGACCAGTTCAAAACTTTACTTAACATCGGCCGATGGAAGGGAGGGAGAACTACAGTCAAGTGACCAACCCAGACACTTGACTGTGCTCAGTCACCTTCTCTGAACAACAGAATTACATTGCTTTAAATAGGTTTTTTGTCCCCTTATCACATTCCACAGACATTAGTCATGGTCAGAAGTACTGGAAAAGGTTTCCACAGAATACATCACATCAAACCTTTTTTTTTTACATGGTACAAGATATACTAAAAACATTGTCCATTTGCCTTATCTCCAAATAGACCACCCCTAGCTCTTTTCGCTGCTTCCTCTGTCATTTGGTCCCTCATAAACATAGGTCACTTGTTTACAAAGATGCAACTGTTTATTTCTCTCTTCCTTGATTGCCTGCTCCCCCATAAACATTGGTTATTTGATCTCTACTTCAAAGGTTTCTCTCCAGCTCCTTCACTTGGGAGACAATGTTATCTCTCACACCCCCCAACCTGAGGAAAGCCTAATTTGACACTAAATATAAGCTGTAAGCTAGCCCAGAAACCAATTTAATATTTTTAACTAAAATTCGGCTTCATCACCTGGAGGAGATGAGCCTGCTCTTCAATCATTAAAATGTTTGTTCTTTTGTTTGTAACCTGCCCGTCAAATAACACAAGAGACTCAAAATGCTGGAGTAACTCAGCGGGACAGGCAGCATCTCTGGAGAAAAGGAATGGGTTGCATTTCGGGTCGAGACCCTTCTTCAGACTAGTCAGAGGAAAAGGAAATGAGCTGTTTCCCAGCTCCTTCCTTGGAGCCTCAGTTAAGCTTATAGGGCTTGATATTACAATCCCTACTATAATTGGCACCTTCTTAATAACTTGAGTGGGGGTAGGGGTAAACATAGCTTAATGCAGCCATTGAATCATAGAAAATTGAGCAACTAGGAACATCAGACATGTGCGAAAAGGTCTTTAAAATGAATGTGAACACCACCTATTCACCTTGTATCCTTCATGATCAGGCTGCGTGCATCCTAAGGATAAACAATCCTTCAACGATACACATCGCTTTGTAACTGATGAACTGTCGCCCTTTGCATTCATTTTATGCCTTGTGTAGCAGTACTGTGTTTCTAGGAAGAAAAGAGCAAATTACAATGAGGGCCTTTAACAGTGTTCAAAAGCCTTTGTGTGGAATATTGAACAGGCTTATCACAATTAACTACCATTACATACACAATGATGCAGCAATGCAGTACATTCATTTTATCTCACACAAATGTTTGATACAAGCCCTCATTTTAATAATAAAATCCCTCAGATGATCATCATTATAAATGATAGAAAAAGCATCATGCAAGAATACCACTTTATAATCTTACTTTGCAGACATTCCATTTGCGATGTTTGTAGCGACTATGCTTCAGACAATGGATTTTTGTATTTGAGCCTGAACTGGGAAGTTTAAACTTTATATCCGCAACCAGTTTTTTGGGAATAGATTATTTTGTGAGTTTCATTTGTCCACTCTCATCTCTTGCTATAAGGAATACTCAATTTGTACCTCCCACTTTCACTGCCTCCCCGGGGTCATCGATTCTTGTCCTGCCGACACACACCCCCTCTGAGCACTCAATAAAGATCCCAACACAAAACATCACATATCCTTTTTCTCCTGAGATGTCGCCTGACCCGCTAAGTTACTCCAACACTTTGTGTCTATCTTCGGTAAATGCCAGCATCCTCAGTTCCTTTGCTACACACTCAATTTGTAACTTTGCAGTCCCAGTCTAGCTCATGGAGTTCACGAGAAGGTCTGGCCTTTCTATTATGCAAGAAAACAAATGAAATGTCAATCCCTCTGGTGAAAGTCTTGTATATCACAATCACTAGCTCAAAGCCAATATGGATAGAAAGCTGGGGACTGATGTGGGAGGATAGATTTGGTGATGACAAAAGGTTATTTTATTTGCCAATGTAGCAATAATCAAACTGTTGAGAAGGCAATGAACCATCAGCAATTAGTTGAACAGATAGGATAGACAGTCAGCACCTACTCCCTCATAAAATAAACTTCAAATACTAGCATAACCTTAAGGTGAAAGGGGCAAAATTTGTGCGGAGCAAGTACAGAGGGTAGTGAGTGCCTGGAATGCACTACCAAGGATGGTGGTGGAGATAGATACAATAGACAATAGGTGCATGAGTAGGCCTTTTGGCCCTTCGAGCCAGCACCGCCATTCAATGTGATCATGGCTGATCATCCCCAATCAGTACTCCGTTCCTGCCTTCTCCCCATATCCCCCGACTCCGCTATTTTCAAGAGCCCTATCTAGCTCTCTCTTGAAAGCATCCATAGAACCCGCCTCCACCGCCCTCTGAGGCAGTGAATTCCACAGACTCAGCACTCTCTGTGAGAAAAAGTGTTTCCTCGTCTCTGTTGTAAATGGCTTAAACTGTGGCCCGTAATTCTGGACTCCCCCAACATCGGGAACATGTTTCCTGCCTCTAGCGTGTCCAAGCTCTTAACAATCTTATATGTTTCAATGAGATACCCTCTCATCCTTCTAAACTCCAGAGGGTACAAGCCCAGCTGCTCCATTCTCGCAGCATATGACAGTCCCGCCATCCCGAGAATTAAACTTGTAAACCTACGCTGCACTCCCTCAATAGCAAGAATGTCCTTCCTCAAATTAGGGGACCAAAACTGGACACAATACTCCAGGTGAGGTCTCACTAGGGCTCTGTACAACTGTAGAAGGACCTCTTTGCTCCTATATTCGATTCCTCTTGTCAAAAGGCCAACATGCCATTCACTTTCTTCACTGCCTGCTGTACCTGCATGCTTACTTTCATAGACTGGTGTACAAGGACCCCCAGATCCCATTGTACTCCCCTTTTCCCAACTTGATGCCATTTAGATAGTAATCTGCCTTACTGTTTTTGTTACTAAGTGGATAACCTCGCATTTATCCGCATTTAACTTCATCTGCCATGCATCTGCCCACTCCCCCAACCTGTCCAAGTCACCCTGTATTCTCATAGCAACAGTGATATTTAAGAGATTTTTGGATAGGCACATGGCTATGCAGGGAATAAAGGGATATGGATTATATACAGGTAGATAAGACTTAAGCCAGTTGGAATAACAATTTTACTAAAGCTAATGAACCTATAAACGTGTACATCTTTAGAGGTAACTGGAGCACCTGGAGAAAACCCGCGTGGTCACAGGGAGAATGTACAAACTCTGTACAGACAGTACCCTTAGTCAGGATCAAACCCAGGTCTCTGGCACTGCAAGGCCGCAACTCTACTGCTGCGCCACTGAGCCGCCTGATATTTAACAATGGCAAACATCAAGTCTAAAAATGACCTGTGCAGACAGACAATGGGGGTTTGTTACCTCAGTGACTTGACTGGATTCTGGAAAGCAAGTCACAGATTGGATTGAGAAACAGCAATCTTCTACTGTAAACTTACTGCTGTGGATTTTGTTGTAATGAATGATCACATTTGATGGGAATGAAATGGAAAGTCTCTTTCCTTCCACAAAGAATGTGCCAGACTTGGTCAATGACAACTGGTGTCAACAGATCTAGATTACTGGTTGAATAATCTGGCACATTATCAATATATTTTTAATATTGCAAACATGGGAGATCACTAGCTTCTGTAAGAAGTGAAAGTTGACGTTGGGGAATTAGAACATAATACATCACAGGAACAGGTGCCTCAGCCCACAATGTCTGTGCCCAACCTAATGCCAGCAGCAAACCCTAATCTCCCTGTATATAATCCATATCATTTTATTCCCTGCATATCCATTGTGCCTATCCAAAAGTCTCTTAAATATCACAAGGAATAGTAGCATTAGGCCATTCGGCCCATCAAGTCTACTCTACCATTCAATCATGGCTGATCTCTCACTCCCTCCTAACCCCATTCTCCTGCCTTATCTCCATAACCTCTGACACCTGTACAAATCAAGAATCTATCTCTGCCTTAAATATATCCATTGGGCCTCCACAGCCTATTGTGGCAAAGAAATCCACAGATTCACCACCCTCTGACTAAAGACATTTCTCCTCAGCTCATTTCTATATCGTTTAGCAGAACACCTTCGCATAGTCTGCCTGAACCCACCTGATCTCCCAGTTGTTGGACACTCTAATTCTCCTTCCCACTCCTACACAAACCTTTCTGTCCTAGGTCTCCTCCATTGTCATGAGGCTAAACACAAATTGGAGGAGAAGAATCTCATATTTTTCTTGGGCAGTGGTATGAATCTTGATTTCTCTCACTTCAGGGAGCGCGGGCATTCCCTCTCTCTCTATCCCTCCCCCAATCCAAGTCGCACTAGCTTCTCATTTTCACCCTACATACAGCTAACAATGGCCTGTTTCCTTTATCATCGTTACTTTTTTGCATATCTATCATACATTGCTCTTTATCTCTTCACATTATTGTCTATATCTCATTTCCCTTATCCCTAGCCAGTCTGAAGAAGGGTCTTGACCCGAAACGTCACCCATTCCCTCTCTCCAGAGATGCTGCTTGTCCGGCTGAGTTACTCCAGCTTTTTCTTTCTACCTTCCTAAAAGAACGTCCTTTAATTCTGATATCACTGTTGTATCTGTCTCCACCACCATCCCTGGTAAAGCGTTCCAGGCACTCACTATCCTCTGTAAAAAGAAAACTTGCCCCGCACATCTCCTTTAAATTTTGCCTCTCTCACCTCTCTAGTATTTGAAATTTCTATCCTGGGGAATAGGTTCTCTCAGTCTAACCTATCTACACCTCATAGTTTTATACATTTCAATCAGGTCTCCCCTCAACCTATTGCATTCCATGAATTAATGGACCATTAACATATTTTTGCGTAGTTTTTACATGTACAAGTTTCCATTTTCATCAAGCTCAAATGGACTTCTTCAAAGAAACTGATCAGTGTATGGATCATAGTTAAATGTGCAATATTTTGGTGTGTGTCAAGATGGTGTACTTTACAAAAGCATTGCCGTGAAAATTGGACGTACCTCTCGGGCAGTAGACATCTGGAGCCCAGCGATTGCACTCATAATTATCTGCTGCATTTTCACATGTAAAACATTTGAACCCACCAGGATAAGGTGTTGCTGAAAAAGAACAAGCATTTGGCTAGAAAGCTCGAGTAACAACATCTGGCATTGATGCATGAGGTGATACTGGCGACCGGGGATGTAGCGGGGCATTGGAAAGGTGCAACCAGTGCCCAATACATCCTGCTTATACATACATCCAATACATCAGTCTGAAGAAGGGTCTCGAACCGAAACATCACCCATTCCTTCTTTCCAGAGATGATGCCTGTCCCGCTGAGTTACTACAGCATTTTGTGTCTACATCCTTCTTCAGAGTGGGGTGATGACTGATCTTTCAGAAGTGTATTTTTAATGTCATATTACAGTACCGTTGGAATAAATAGCTTAGTTTTGTTTTGCTTGGAAATACAGCGTAGAAACAGGCACTTCGGCCCACCGAGTCCGCGCTGAAAATCGATCCCAACACCACTAATACTATTCTGCACCCTAGGGCCAATTTTACAATTTTACCGAAGCAAAGTTTTAGAATTTTAACCAAAGCATGGTAACAATGTTAATTAATCGACCGTCATTGCAGCTGTGCACACTTGTTAATGCAGGCTAAATCATGTTTTCACAATTCTAATATGATTTGGCATCTTCCCAACATGAATAAATTGTATCTTTTACTGTAACTTTTAAATTGGCATGACCACGTTTGCAGTCCTAAATTCTAGTGGAATGATTAATAAAGTTTCATTGAAGTCGAGCATGATTTTTAACCACATGAGCCGACTACATCATATATTTTTATAGCATCATGCATCAAGGTGTTTCAAATAAAGACCAGACAGGTGTAGGTTAATACTGAGGCAGATGGTCAGCATAGGAACACATAATATATATCAAAGTAACTAGGAGGTTATAAAATCTATTTTGTGAACTCCACTTGAAAAATGATCTCACGGACAGGATGCTGAGTGGAAAGATCCTATCATCTATCAAGGTTACTTATTTCCAGCAGTTATTAATAAATTTCCACAGGGAAAAGCACACTATGATTCCTTTGAATGGATTATTTTGGGATACACATACTTATTCACTTTGGCATTATATTTTTAGCACGACATCCCCAACATCCGAGCATTCGAGAAATATGGATATTTTAGTGAATATGATATGATATGATATGCCATTTATTGTCACTATACATGTACAGTGAAACTGAAAGCTGCTCGTACTCAGTGTATACATACAATTTAGCACAAAAAACAAGAAACAGAAAAACAAAAAACAGAAGGGAGGGGGGGGGGGGATAGGTGCACATTTTTTCTGCGGCGCTACAACTTATATACAGATGGAAGTCCGTGGTGTTGGGCAGTGAAGTCAGTGCATGTGTGAATTTGAATTTATAGTAGTTATAATTCTCGTAAAGCAACTATTTCTGTGTCTATTGGTCCTGGATTTGATGCACCTATAGCGCCTTCCAGAGGGCAGCAGGTCGAACAGTCCAAACGCAGGATGGGAGCTGTCTTTGATGATCTTCTTTGCCCTGCTAAGGCAGCGGGAGGTGTAGATGTCCATCAGGGAGGGGAGAGGGCAGCCAATGATCCTCTGCGCTGTCCTAGTTACCCTCTGAAGCCTCTCCCTGTCTGCCATGGTGCAGCTGCCATACCATGCTGTAATTCAGTATGTCAGCAAGCAAGAATATGCCTTTCAGGGACAAATTAATTGGTTTCTGGGTGTGGGTGTGTCAATTTTGTCAAAGATCACATTTTTCCCTCAACTTTTTATCTGATACAGAATTCTCTTGGTAAATAATTTCTATGATCAAACGGGGAATTACCACTAACCCTAGCAAGCAGCAGTTCCGAATGTCCACATCAACCCAATATCCAGAGGCTCCTCAAGTTATCTGTTAAACTTGAGACTTTTTGTGAGCTAAGTTGGTAAGAAATGGAACTATGAAGGGAACCACTGGGATTCAAGATGTTTGAGAAACTTACCAGTGGAGGGAATGGAAGGGAACTTTCATCTCCCTCCCATCCATTTTCACTTCTGCCGTTACCTTCTATCCCCATCTCTCCCTCTGGCGTTTCATTCATTCCTCCACTTCTTTCCTTATCTGACACCTTTTGACTCCTTTACACCTCTCGTCTTTGTCACCTGCTCCACTCCTCTGGCAATCAACCTAATCCCCACCTGTATCCACCTCTCTTTTCATAATCATAATCAGACTTTATTAGCCAAGCATGTTTTGCAACATATGAGGAAATTGATTTGCCAAACGGTCATACTAATAAAAAGCAACAGAACACACAAAATCCATTTTTACATAAACATCCACCCACAGTGACTCCTCCACATTCCTCACTGTGATGGAAGGCAAAACAAAGTTCAATCTCTCCCTTCTTTGTCCTCCAGCGGTCGGGGGCCTCTAACCTTCCGTTGATGGGATGATCTTACTCCCGTAGCCAGCGGCGGGCCTCCTCGTCGGGACGATCAAGTTCCTGCATCGGGACGGAATCTCAGCCCCCACGCTCCGGGCGATCTACCCCGGTTCGGGGCTAGTCGAACGTCATGCGGCTTTTGGAGCTTCCCGACGTTGGTCTCTTACCCGAGACTGCGATCCCCAGTCTTCTCTCCCCTATTCCACCAGGCGGTGGGGTCCCGCCCTAGAAAGTTCACTGCCTATTCCCTCCACAGATCCTGCCTGACCTGTTGCGTTCCTCCAGAAATGCAATACGATATAACTTTATTTATCCCAGGAGGGAAATTGATCTGCCGACAGTCATAAAAACACAAATACATGAAACAAGAAATAAGGCCATGCTGGTTTGCATGCAGCAGTTGGAGTTAAGAATGGAGGCAAGATGGAAGACAATTCAACACAGTGTTTATGTGAAAGCGCTCATTAATCTTGTTCAAAAATACTGTACCTTCAGGTGCTGGAAGGAACATATTACTTTCTGCAAAATATGTGTACTGTGTTAGTGCCAGTGATTGGAGTCGTGCCAGCAATGATGTAATTTAAAATATCGGATCCTGATTACAATTGTACTGTGAGGATTTAAAAGCCTTTCATCCACAATCCATTGTACTTTGGAAATACCAGACTTGTGTCAGACTGCAAGCTAGTTGCATAGTAACGTGAGATACAAACTTTATACTGAGCTTTAAACATAATTACATCCACTGGCTCATTTATGAATCGTTCTCCTTGTGAAGCTGAATTTAGGAAGACACAACAGAGTGTATGAGTGAAGGCCAGGAAAAATTGTGATTAAATTGGTCAATTAAAAATATTGACCAATTTAATAATCCAAGCAATATTGGGCAGGGACCTAGATGGTTAAATTGCACTTTAGAACATTCCTTAGTCTCAGATTTTTTCATTTGTTTTTTCTCAAACAACTAATCTGAATGCTGTGTATTTGTAAGCAATTGTCCCAAGTGATGTCATGGTTAATGGTTATTTGGTACTTTATATGTTTTGGTCTGACATCCCATCTGTAACAGTGTAACAATTTATAATAGCAATTCCTGGTGGGGTTACGGCAACACCATTAATCATGTAACTCCAACAGCAAACAGCAAGTATTAGGCATGACATCACTGCTCCAGTCAACTCTGATGGTAAACAAGCTCGCTGGTGGATTTAATGAGATATCTCGGATTCAATTGAATGCAGTTTGAGCAACTCCACTAGGATTTCTCTGGGTGCTCCACTTTCCTCCCACATCTCAAAGACATGTGGGTTTGTAGGTGTATTGGCCTCTCTATATTGCCCCCAGTGTGTAGGGAGTGGATAAGAAAGTGGTATAGGGAGGTTTCACGGCAGTCGGGTCACGACCCATGACCCGTACTGTTGCTACGCTACTCCAAATGGAGTACACGCGATGAACTGCAGGTAAGCACTGACCATTGTTTCCAGCGTAGCGGGCCCGTTAAAACCAGCTGAAATTGTCAATTTTTGCGCTGTAAATAATTATGGAAATCGGGATACGCGTGTGAGACATTTAGCCTACTTCAGAATTCCAAAAGTGAGGAGGAATGACGGTAGATAGAAACGAGAGCTGAAGGGACAACAACAGCCAAAGTGCTTGGCGAACATTGGCCGTTTGCTCAATGTATTTCATCAACTAAGGCATTATTTGTGTTTTTTCTTGATTCCTTTGGCATCTAAAAAGTTTCAGAAGTGATAAATCTGGCTGTAAAATGTTTTAAATCGCCCATGGTTCCCCAAGTGGGTTTTTACATACAAAAAAGAAAATGCCTCTGAAGCAAAATTTACAGCCAAATTTATCACTTCTGAGACTTTTTAGATACCAAAGGAATCAAGAAAAACCACAAATAATGCCTTACTGTTGATGAAATGCAGTGAGCAAACGCGATAATTCCCAATATTTTCAATTCCGATATCTGCACAGCCAATGTTCGCCAAGCACTTTAGCTGCTGTTGTCCCTTCAGCTCTCGCTTCTCTTTACCTTCATTTCGCTTCACTTTTGTAATTCTAAAGTTGGGTACATGTCTCTCACACTTACCCCGACTTCCACAATTTTTTACAGCGCAAAAATTCAAAATTTTGGCGGTTTTTAACAGGTAGGAAAGTACGCGTTTCTTGCATTAATAACATATACCGGAAGTTATGGGTGTCCTCCAGATGGATTGAGCGGCTCCGTGCGTCAAGCCCTATGACCCAGTGACCTTACGTGCACACCCCCTATAACATAGAACTAGTGTGAATGGGTGATCGATGATCGGCGTGGACTCGGTAGGCCGAAGGATCTGTTTCCATGGAAGGGATGCTATTGCAGAGGATTGGAATAGGATTTACTCCCATTAGGAAGAGAATGGTTTAATTAGGGACAGTCAACATGGCTTTGCTGATTGGGTTTTTTGAGGAGGTGACAAATAAGATCTATGAGGGCAAGGTGGTGGATGTTGTCTACATGGATTTTAGTGAGTCATTTGATAAAATCCCCCATGGTAAGTTGATCTAGAAGACTAAACCCGCTTGTCACAAGGAGAACATGCAAACACCACACTGACAGCACCCAAGATCAGGATTGAACCCGAGTCACTGGCACTGTGAGACAGTAGTTCCCTCAGCTGCACCACTGTGCCACCAGAGCAAAGGCTAGATCAGATGTGCTGGTTTCTCCCACAAACTCCATTACAATAAGGCTCCATCATCTAAGGGACATAGACTATTCAATTTTTTGGAAGCAAGCAAAGAATTTTACTGTGCCAAGTCACACGTGACAATAAAGTATTTCTATTCCTTTTTATTCCTAGTTTAGCAGTCAGCATAATTTGCTGAGAGAGATTTATTTTTTGAGCAATATTCTAATTAGTTATAACATCTTTATAACAGTAGAATCGGGCACAGATAGACACAAAAAGATGGAGTAACTCAGTGGGTCAGGAGAAAAGGAATAGGTGACCTTTTGGGTCGGGACTCTTCTACAGACAGATGGAATTTGCCATTCATTGAGAAACACTGGGGAAGATTATCATTGGCACAAAACAGATTGCATTAAATGGAGATTGATCCAGAAAAATTGATTCATCATCTAAAGGCAGTTGTTGGTCCCCATGACGGTTTATCGTGCAGATTTCAAAGCATGAACCAACTATTCTGCGATGATGTTATACGGCCGTTCATTATAGTTGCAAATTCCATAATGAAAGTTAAGACCCACTCCATATCTTGTATCACACACAATCTTATGCAGTCAGCTTTGCTACAATCCACATCAGGCGTGGAGAGAAAAAGGATCACGTGAAGAGAATATTTCATGTTAGTCGGCATTCATTTAAAGGTCAACACAAAGTCAATAAAAATGCATATGAACGATTGATTTTTAAAGTTCTGGTTAACAGATTAAGTTTAAGTTCATAAAACACAGAAACAGAATAAGGCCATTCGACCCATTGAGCCTGTAACCTTTTGATGGCCTTACTAACCAAGAATTTAGTAATCTCCGCTTTAGAAATATCCAAAGAATTGACCTCCACTGCCGTTTGTGGTAATTAATTCCACAGATTCACCACCCTCTAGCTAAAGAAATTCCTCCTCATCTCCATTCTAAGGGGGTATGGAGAGAAGGCAGGTACAGGATACTGAGTTGGATGATCAGCCATGATCATATTGAATGGCGGTGCAGGCTCGAAGGGCTGAATGACCTACTCCTGCACATATTTTCTATGTTTCTATGTTAAAAGTACATTCTTTTATTCTGAGTTGTGCCCTCTGGTTCGAGACACTCCCAATACTGAAAACAGTATATTCATTGGAGTTTAGAGGGAGGAGAGAGAATGATTGAAACACTTTAAGATCTTGATGGTTCTGAAGTGGGTGGATGTGTAGAGAACGTTGTCTGCTGCAGGGGAATCTAGAACTAGAAGTAGCTGTTGACTATATATTGTTGAAATATATCGTTGACTATTTCAAAAATTTTAGCAGATTTCTTTTTAATGGTAAATTGTATCTTTGGAAATCTCTTCCTCAAACAACTGTAGAAGCAGAGTCTATGATATATTGGAGGCAGAGGTAGATCATTTTTAATAAGCAAGGAGTGAAAAGGAAATGCAGAGGTTATGATCAGATCAACCGTGATCTTAATAAACGGCAGAGCAAGTCTGAGGGTTTGAATGGCACAATCCTGCTCCTAATTCCAGTGTTTATATGTAAGTTTAATTCTTCCACCTCATCAGCAGACGACCCTGCCACTGAAGTGAAAGAAGTACACTAACTCCTAGAGACTAAGAACAAGGAAGCGCTTAATGAGTGCAACGTTAGGAAAGAAGGCAACACAAGAACAAGCTTAATTTGTAAAACATCATAGCATACAGGGCAGCACAGGGGCACAATGGTAAACTTGCTGCCTTATAGCACCAGAGACCTAGATTCAATCCTGACTACGGGTGCTGTCTGTCTAGAGTTTGTACGTTCTCCCTGTGACTGTGTGGGTTTTCTCTGGGTGCTCTGGTTTCCTCCCGCATTCCAAAGACATGCAGGTTTGTAGGCTAATTGGCTTTGTTAAAATTGTAAATTATACCTAGTGTGTAGGATAGTGCTAGTGTACAGGGTGGTCGCTGGTCGGCATGGACACGGTGAGCTGAAGAGCTTGTTTCTGCACTGTATCTCTAAAGTCTAAAAGGTGCAGAAAGTAAATCGAGGGCTTACTAAGGTACACAAAGATCTCAAAATTCATGTTTTTCAGTGGGAATAATGGATAATCAATGATTTTGTTCTTTCACCCAGTTTAACTGAGTTTAGCAAGCTAGAGAAAGGAAGCTTTCACTTATCTCAGTAAACCCCATTTGATTGAAAATTACTTAGTTTAGGTGCAGGAAGGAACTGCCGGTGCTCATTTAAACTGAAGATAGACACAAAAAGCGAACTCAACGGGTCAGACAGCAACTCTGGATAAAAAGAATAGGCGACGTTTAGGGTCGAGACCCTTCTTCACACTCAGTCTTGACCCGAAACATCACCTATTCCTTTTCACCAAAGATGCCGCCTGTCCCTCTGAGTTACTCCAGCATTTTGAGTCTATCTTCGATAGAATGTGCTGCTTCTGATTTATTCATTCGTGGAATGTGTGTTGCTGAGTAAAACATCATTCATTGCCTGTTTCAAATTGGCTTGAGAATATGAACACCTGCTTTCTGATATCACATTGAATACAGTTACTCCAGCATTTTGTGTCTACTGTACCTTTGGTTTAAACCAGCATCTGCGGCTCCTTCCTAGACAGCACATTCCATCTGATCAGTGGCAAAATATATTTTTGGAAAAATATATTTTGACACTGATGAAGAATACATTGCTGCAGGAAGGTGCTCCAAAGGGATTTGCATGCACAGACTTCCTCAGGCAATTTGAATAGAATGGTTTCTGAACACAGCCACTCTATTATTCATATTATTCATAGTGCTGAGAGGTAGGAAGAAATCACATCTATTATTGTTCTGTTGAATTACTTTTCAAGATAAATACCAGTCACAATCAAATTGAAAGGCAACTTCCATGCTGGAAAACTTTTTTTTACTTTGTTTTCCCACATTACATGGAAAACAATGCCAGAACAGATCACAATGTGTTGGAAGGAACTGCAGACGCTGGTTTAAATGGATGGGCACAAAATGCTGGAGAAACTCAATGGGTCATACAGCATCTCTAAAGAAAAGGAAGTGTTCACGTTTCAGGTCGAGTCCCTTCTTCAGACTGGAATCTGAAGAAGGGTCTCAACCCAAAACCTATTCCTTCTCCCCAGAGATGCTGTCTGACCTGCTGAGTTACTCCAGCTTTTTGTGTCTATCTTCAGATCACAATGTAACTGTGATGCGTTTTCATTTTTACAATAATGATGAACAATCCCTCTTTCCCAAAAGGTAAAAATGGTTTGTCAAAACGTTTTTTTTCATAAAAACAAAGGTATTTAACATTTTTTTTATTTTAAAGTTAGTAGAAAATTAATTAAATACTAAATTTAATTTCTCGCTGTAGCAATTAATACTTTACATTGAAATCTAAAGAGAGTGAGTTTTCTTTAGTCTCAGTGGTGCTATTGAGAATGTTCAAAAGATTTAAAAGTTACAAAAATGGATTCAACTGTAAAATTAAAGCAAAAAAATCCTTTCACCTTTCCCCTATTACACTAACAAGGCTAACAAAGATGTTTATGCCCTTTCCCAATAACACCAGCGAGATAACTGCACAACCTCATGAATGTTTTTGTTTTTTATATAAACATGAGGAAAATGTTCAGACTCTTGGCTCCTACCCTTGCTCTATAAGATTATAATGTGGGTCAATAAAAAAAAAACAAAATGCTTGATATGCAGAAAAATAGCCTTCTCATCATGACCATATATGGGCTAAACCTTCCTCTCTCAGAAGAACCTGTCAATCTCGACAAGCAAGATACTGTACAATGCTCTGTTAGATAAAGTATTGCTGAATCACTGATTATTGGGGTATAAATATATCTGATTAATCATTACCCCTTTGTGTGGGGAAAGAGTTGCTCTGTATACTCTGTATCTACATACTGTAAGAGTTACTACCTGGTGGAAATTTTTTTTACTACTTGATTACAACTTTTATTGCGTTTTCGTCTGATTGAAGTGAAACGAACCATAATATTGGCATAGTCGGCAGGATCTTGCTGGAAACTATCTCTGAAGACTGAGTCAGGCTACAGTTTGGCCGAGATCTCGAAGGGAGTAGAAAGTGCACTATCGGACCCCTTCAGTCTAAACTCCTGAGAGTGCCCGGGAACACTGTGGTCCTTTATCCAAAGTGATCTGATTCCCTGCCAAGATCTTTCAGAACAGACAACGCAAGGTAAGACAATTTTTGGGATTGTTAACTCAGACTAATTTGGCTGTCTGAAGTATTAAGCCGACATTGAGCCGAGTAATGGGATAGGCTCGGGATAAGAGTGATGTGTGTGTTCCGGTACATGTGGGAACTTTCGTACAGCATATGTGTTATTTGGATCCAGGAAAACGTAAATATATTACATAATGAATAGATTGAAAAAAAAGAGAGAATCTGGTTGGCCAACATAATATTAAACAACTGGTATGTAAAAATGGAAACCTAAGCAAAATATCCCTGGGGACCCCTTGTCTGGCACGACGACCCTGTTTATAGAGAGAGGGGGGGATAAGGAACAAATTCGGGAGAGAAACACAATTGGAAATAGTGTAGAATACCTCCCCCATGTCCTGGCCACCAGTCACTAACAGCAGGAGCTACGACGCTAAGATCCCATGAAGAGGAAGGGGCTCCAGTACTCCTACAGGGAAGGGCAATCCACAGAAGAAGGAATAAATGATAAGGAAGATGAGGAAGAAGAAGGGAGAGGGCTTAAGGCAGAAGAGGAAGAGCAGTAATGAATCCAGCAGTGAGATAGTTAAACAACACAGAGCCCCAGATAAAGAGAAGCAGCAGATAAATAATAAGACTGAAAAGGGGAAAAGCAGGATGTCGAGCTGGTGGCATTCGAGGCACTGTACCTTAATGGCTCGTTTTCACGGGGCGACTTGACGCAAGATGTAGCCAGAGTGGAGTGGTCGTGGTCTAGCACGATATCACACGATATAACGGGGGTAGAGTAAAGAGTTCCCACGGTACTCGGCAATTCTGTCATTTGTGCGAGTGACTTGTCCGTCTCCCGATCTTTCCCGAATGAACATCGTGGACTGTAGTGTAGTTAATCACGTGGCACAAATGATGTTACTTTGTTGTCACACACTATATTCGTTTTTTTCACCCGAGCTCTTTAATGAGCTGAAGAATAATCTGTGTTTTTTTAGACAAATGTTGTTTGGTGTGATGCACCTTCTCTCAATATGTGCAAGAAGTCGTCTTTTTATTTTGTCAAATATGAATAAACACTGTCTCACATTGACCGTGATGATTGTGTTATTTTATGAACTACTGAGAGGTGAAACTTTCAGTCTGAAGAAGGCTCTCGACCCGAAACGCCACCCGTTCCTTCTCTCCAGAGATGCTGCCTGTCCCGCTGAGTTGCTCCAAGCAACTGGTGTCTATCTTCAAAGGACTGACCAGGACTGCCTCTCTCTCTCTCTCTCTCTCTCTCTCTCTCTCTCTCTCTCTCTCTCTCTCTCCCTCCCTCTCTCTCACACAGGCATGAATGGATGAACTCCGCGGGCCAGGCAGCATCTACGGAGGGAAATGGACAGGCGACCCTTTCTTCAGGCTGCCTTATGTCTCTACCCCCACCCCCCCCCCTCCTCACCCCAACTCCCACCCACACACACGAATGCTGGAGAAACTCAGCGGGTGCAGCGGGCCGAAACGTCACCCATTCCTTCTCCCCAAAGATGCTGCCTGCCGTCGAACTCATTCTCTTTAAACCGGCATCTGCTGTTCCTTCCGAAACATACACAAGAAATAAGCAACTTTTCGGACCCAAACGTTGCCTATTTCCTTCGTGCCATAGATGCTACTGCACCCGCTGAGTTTCTCCAGCATTTGTGTGTCTGGGTGGGAGTTGGGGGGGGGTAGAGAGATAAGGCAGCCTGAAGAAAGGCTCGCCTGTCAATTTCCCTCCGTAGATGCTGCCTGACCCGCGGAGTTCCTTCAGTTAGAAACTGCTTTCAGACAAAAAGAGACACACTGACATTAATGAAATGCTTGTTAGCTAGTTTTATTAGATTTGTATGTAAATAGCAAACTGGCTGGATTCACTCTATCCAACTTCCGGGTTCACCGTTGGCAGGAGTTCCCACGGTGACCGCAAGAGTTACTACGGATATCGCACTGGCCACTACGTTCATAAAATGTTGCAATGTTCAACCACAAGTGTACAAGTCACTCTTGGACAAATTCAAACATGTTTGAATTTTCTCCCGAGTACCCAAGTTACACGATTACCTGCCGTTAGCGCCACGGTGGTCCACGAATGCCGTACTGTTACCGCACGAGGTTCCCACGGCGTTAAACTCTGGTTACCTCTTGCGTCAAGTCGCCCCGTGAAAAGGGGGTTTAACTACCCCGCAAGGATCAAGACTGCTCACTTTTGCCCCAAGAAATTTAACATTTTGCAGCCAACAGTCAGTACAATTTAAAACAAAACTTGAAACAAAAGACTCTGACCTGTTTGCAAATACAGAGCTCGTCTCCCTGGTGGAGAGAGAGGGGAAAGTCTGTGAATAATTGGGCAAGTGTGAGGTGTGGCAAGATACTGACTGACAGTGAATCGAACCAATCTCATTTCTGGGCTTGGTTAATTTCTACCGGCAGTGGATACATTGAATTATTTATTGCTGGTTTCTCCGCCAGGGCACCGCAACAATTCTCTCTCTAACTCTCTCACTCCAACAAGAAAAAGACTTTCGCAACTTAAAAACAGCGCTCGCTACTGCACCAGCTGCTGCATGCTTAATCCTCCCAGTTCAACTGGCCTATTATTAAGTGCTATGCCCATATAAGTGGCCACAACAAAGTCTCCCGGGGGAATGCCCTTGCTGACATTACTGCCCACACAGCAGATTACGAATTCTGCACATTGGTCCCCACAGAACCAAAGATTCTAGTAGACAGAACGGTTCTGTCAGACAAGGGAATGTAAAGTTAATTAATGTAAAGTTCTGCCATGTAAAAAGATCTTTGGAAATGAGGGGGCTGCACCATTGACCCTTTGATAAACCTCTGGCTGACCCCTCTCGGACACATTTGTACCTGATGTTTTACTACAGCGTTCCCCTATAGCTTCTTTGTTCTACAGATCTCGGGGCAGCGACTCCTCACGCGCTGAATATACTCCTCATAAGTTCTCCTCCTACAGCTCCGTTCCACTATAGGATCACGCACTGAATTTTCTCATCACTGTTGGCGCAGCTCGTGAAGCCCTGCGCGCTCATTCCAGCTGTGGGTTTCCAGAGTCAGAAGCCGCTTCTCTCTCTCTCTTCATTTGGCAGCCTGGCTCCTCAATCGACTGGTCCCCCCGCTGCATTTCACTGCCCTCAGATCGCTCCGTGCCTCGCACTCGGCCCGCCACCCCCCTCCCCTCTCTCCTCTCTCTCTCCCCCCCCCCCCTCTCTCTCTCTCTCTCTCCCCTCTCTCTCTCTCTCTCTCTCTATCTCCTCTCCCCTAAGTACTCCCTACTCATCAGACGGGTTAAACCAACTGTGAGGACAGTTAAAGTCTGGTCAGAGGAAGCGGACTTCACACTTCAGCAGTGTTTTGGAAACACTGACTGGAAGGCGTTTGCAGCCCAGGCCACCCTTGACTCTCACACGGACATTGATTCCTATACATCCTCTGTTCTGGACTTTATAAACTCCACCATCAATAGTGTCACCTCCCTCAAACAGGTGACCATATACCCGAATCAGAAGCCATGGATGAACAGCGAGGTCAGGCTACTGCTGAAAGCACGGGACACCGCTTTCAGGTCAGGCGATGCTCGAGCCTACAGTTCATCCAGGGCTAACCTGAAGAGGGGCATCAGGAAGGCCAAGCACTGCCATAAGCTCAGGATTGAGGAGCACTTCAACAACAACTCCGACCCCCGACGCATGTGGCAAGGCATCCAGGCCATCACGGACTACAGACCCTCCAACATCACCCCCACATCCAGCGACGCCTCCTTCCTTGAGGAGCTTAATCACTTCTATGGCCGCTTCGACAGGGACAATCTAGAGACAGCCATCAAGGCTGTGCTACCTGCCGATCACCAACCCCTCACACTCACCCCCTACGACGTGTACGTGGCACTGAGTAGGACTAATGCACGTAAGGCTGCTGGCCCTGACGGCATCCCCGGGCGCGTGCTCAGTGCCTGTGCTGCGCAGCTGACAGACGTCTGGACTGACATCTTCAACCTGTCACTTGCCCAAGCAGTTGTCCCCACTTGCCTTAAAACCACCTCCATCGTGCCAGTGCCAAAACACTCCACTGCGGCAAGCCTCAACGACTTCCGCCCAGTTGCACTTACCCCCATCATCACCAAGTGCTTCGAGAGGCTGGTCCTGGCACACCTCAAAAGCTGCCTACCCCCCACACTGGATCCCTATCAGTTTGCCTACCGCAAGAACAGGAGTACGGAGGATGCCATCTCAACAGCACTTCACTCCGCCCTCTCCCACCTCGACAACAGAGACACTTACATAAGAATGCTGTTCATCGATTACAGCTCAGCATTCAACACCATTATACCATCAAAACTGATCACCAAACTCGGTAACCTGGGCATCGACCCCTCCCTCTGCAACTGGATACTGGACTTTCTAACCAACAGACCCCAGTCTGTGAGGTTAGACAAGCACACCTCTTCAACCCTCACCCTGAACACTGGCGTTCCACAGGGCTGTGTGCTGAGCCCCCTCCTCTACTCCCTCTTCACCTATGACTGCACACCTGTACATGGTACTAACACCATCATCAAGTATGCAGATGATACAACGGTGATTGGCCTCATCAGCAACAACGATGAGCTGGCCTACAGGGAGGAGGTCCAGCACTTAGCAGCATGGTGCGCTGACAACAACCTGGCCCTTAACTCCAAGAAGACCAAGGAGCTCATTGTAGACTTCAGGAAGTCCAGAGGCGGCACGCACACCCCCATCCACATTAACGGGACGGAGGTGGGACGTGTTTCTAGCTTCAGGTTCCTGGGAGTCAACATCTCCGATGACCTCTCTTGGACCCACAATACCTCTACTCTGATCAAGAAGGCTCATCAGCGTCTCTTCTTCCTGAGGAGACTGAAGAAGGTCCATCTGTCTCCTCAGATCCTGGTGAACTTCTACCGCTGCACCATCGAGAGCATCCTTACCAACTGCATCACAGTATGGTATGGCAACTGCTCTGTCTCCGACCGGAAGGCATTGCAGAGGGTGGTGAAAATTGCCCAATGCATCACCGGTTCCTCGCTCCCCTCCATTGAGTCTGTCCAAAGCAAGCGCTGTCTGCGGAGGGCGCTCAGCATCGCCAAGGACTGCTCTCACCCCAACCATGGACTGTTTACCCTCCTACCATCTGGGAGGCGCTACAGGTCTCTCCGTTGCCAAACCAGCAGGTCGAGGAACAGCTTCTTTCCGGCGGCTGTCACTCTACTCAACAACGTACCTCGGTGACCCACCCACCCTCCCTCTCCTCCTCCCTTCCATCATCCCTCTCCCTCTGTCTCCTGCCCTTCTGTCTCTGCCTCTCTCTGTCTTTCCCCATTCTCCCTCTGCCCTCACTCTCTACAAACCTCCCCCCCCCCCCCCCCCCCCCCCCTGTAGATGCGCCTGCGAGTTGGGGGCTACGCGTCAGTGGTTAGGGCAGTTATGGGGTAAAATAAATAAATAATATTAATATAATATCAAGGGGGTAGTTAGTGTGCGTGTGTGTGGGGGTGACAAGTGTGTGTGACGCTGCATGCCGCCCCCCCCCCCCCCCCCCCCCCCCCACAAAGACGCATTGGAGGAACAGCACCTCATATTCCGCTTGGGGAGTCTGCATCCTGCGGGCATGAACATTGAATTATCCCAATTTTGTTCGTTTTTGCTGTCTCCTCCCATCCCTCAGCCCTCGGGCTCCTCGTCCTCCTTTTTCCTTCCTTCTTCCCGCCACCCCCTATCAGTCTGAAGAAGGGTTTCAGCCCGAAACTTTGCCTATTTCCTTCGCTCCATAGATGCTGCTGCACCCGCTGAGTTTCTCCAGCATTTTTGTGTACCTCCAATGGGTCTGAACTTGGTCTAGTATTATTATAAAACTCTGATCGTGGATGTGGATGTATATGTGTATTTACTTGTGTGTTTTTTTCTGTGATTCACATCTCCTCGAAAACCTGATGCAGTAACGGTGAAATGTTTGCATATTCCAGTAGAGATTTACCTCATGATCTTCAAAATCACCCCATCTGAAAATTTGATTCAATATTTCTTGAGTTATTTCTTCAAATTGTTTACAAATCTGAGATCTGTTTAAAATCTAATGAGCTGGGTGACGTCACAACGGCGTGCTCCTCGCGGCCAGCTGCGCAGAGTTTTCAATCGCAGCCTGCTGGGCATTGTTGTTGCACGCAACGCGACTTACGTTAACCCCCCCCCCACCCAGTTCTTCAAATGACACATTCTAGCACCTCGGCTCAGCTTTCCTGAGAACTCCTGAGAACTCCCGAGAGCTGCCGAGAGCTTTGTACTAGAGTCGGGCCCAGAACTAGAGCTCTCTCTCTCTCTCTCCCCGGGCTCTCTCTGCTTTTTGCAGCCTGCTCGCTCGCCCAGCTCCCATCCGCCTCTCCCCCCCTCCACCTCTCCCCCCCCTCCTCCTCTCCCCCCCCCTCCCCCCCTCTCCTCCCTCTCCCACCCTCCCTTCCCCTCTCACTCCACCTCCCCCGTGTGTGTGGGGGGGGTTTAGTGTGTGTGTGATGTCGCAGGCCACCCCCCCCCCCTCCCCCCGCCGCAACCTTGCGTTAAGGGGATGGGACCCCAACGGGTCCCCCTTGGTCTGGTTAATCATATAATAGTAGGATTAAACGAGTACTTACCAGTATGAAGTTTGATCTGTATTTTATGAGGAGTTATGGTGAGGTATTATGTGAAGAACCCAGCTCTACTGCGCATGCGGCATACTTCGAAGCAGCGGTGTGAAATCACAGGATAGACACAATATTTGAAGTAAGATAGTAAAGATCACGAGACATCAGTTTATTAGTTTGATCTATATAATGAGGGTGGGAGCGGCGGGCACGTAATACCTCACCGTAACTCCTCATAAAATACAGATCAAACTTCATACTGGTAAGTACTCGTTTAATCCTACTATTTTACTTCGGAGTCACGTGAGTGATTCCGTGAAGACTTCAAAGGTCTGTGATTTCAAACCGTGTAACAGTTTTTATTTCACTCACTGCCGAAGTTTATGAGGGAGGAAGTGTTATCGTAATCAACCAGTGGATCTGCTTTCAAAAGAAACAGAAAGGTATTTGTTAACAATAACAACATAAAGAGCTCCTCTGAGCTTAAATTAATATTGCAGTTTGTAATATTCTCCTGCAATTAAATCAGGTTTATCAACGGTTTATAATAAAAAATGTTCAGAACGTCGTTCCCTTGACCATCCTGCTGTATTGAAAATGTGGTCAACCGGGATGTCCATTCGTTCAGCCGCTGATACCAATGCTGCCCTAGTGGAATGGGATTAAATGTATTATTATCTATTCTGGCAGCTTTCAGTACCTGTTTGAGCCACCTTGGAGTGGTTTGGCTCGTACCCCGTCTTGGGTTACTGTGGTTGACCCATAGGCTTTCCTCTCCCTCTAAGATTGTGTGTTGTGTCTATATATAGTAGTAGATGGGTCACCACACTCAACCTGGACTCTGGTGGGTAGGCCCGTACCCCACCAGTGAATTGGGCGTTCCTGGTCCATATAGCCATATAACGACTACAGCACGGAAAACACAGGCGATCTCGACCCTACTAGTTCGTGCCGAACTCATAATCTCGCCTAGTCCCAAATACCTGCGAGTTAGATTTTACCAGACCTAAATATGAACGTGATGCGTCCGGGGTAATCACCATGTATCTAGTCTAGTTTATGGAGTGACCGGACTCTGTGAGCGTGTACGAGAGCCATAAGCATGAGCGTTTTTTTTTTTGTTTGTTTAAAACATAGATTAAGCAAGCTGAGGGATCTGGCTGGTGCCATTCTCTGAGATATGTCAATATCACACCAATATCCCATACATGGGTATATACCTGGGTGTTTGGGGCTTATATTATAGTTGCCCTTCATAAGTTTACCTTCAGTGGATGGGATCCCATGCTCCGCTGTCATGCTGTTTTAGATAAGCAGATAAGGCGCTTCATGCTGTATTTACGGCATTGTAACTCACCTTTTGGTCATGGTGTAGATGTTCCAGGAACTCCAATACGTCAGTGGTTGAATAATTCGGTATGTTGTCCCTGCGTCGTGGCAGTATTTTACCCATGTTAGCTTTTAGTGACTGTTCGCAGGGATGCCGACATGGTGGTCCCTTGGATAATCCCAGTCCCTGGTAAGGTCTATTCAAACCCTGCACCCAGGAGTTTGATGTTTCCCTGGCATGGGTGGCTTGTGCCTGATACTGGGTTGAGTCAGCAACCATGGTCCACTAGGGAAATCCATAGGTGACTCGCCCACCGTGTCGTGATGAACTGGGAACCATGGCTGTGTAGGCCGGTCGGGCACGTTCAATATCTCGGAGACTCCCATCTGTATTCCGAAGTGCCCGTCTGATGAGGCAGAAGGGAGGAAGGCAAAGCAGAAATTCCCCCTTCCAGCGTGTAGGCATCTATCGCTGCTGCCTCTAATCTGGTTCCCAAGTCACATACATAGGTTACTGGTGATTCCGTCTTGTGCAACCAAATTGATATCTGGCTTTCAAACTGCTTAATACCTTTAGCAGATATTTTGGGTTTAACATCTATTCAATGTAATCATAAATTTACCCCGTGACCTGGTGTCTCCCACTGTGTTCTAGCTTCCTAGGACATAGGCAGCTGATAGTTAAAATGTCTTTTGACACATCATTGCCAGATTTGTTTGACCAATTTGATGCACAACAATGATTATTATGCTCCCCATATGGTTGATATAAGCCACCACCATAGTATTATCAATCTGTAACCACATATGTACGTGCTGCATTTGAAATGCATATGTTTTTTAGCCCAATAGGCGCTCACCAATCCCAAGTAGTTGATGCCCGGTATGTGTAGTAACGATGTTTGTGAATTGGTCCATCTGTTACCTGTGCTGGATATGGAGTTTAGTTGCTCCCCAGCCTAAAGTATTGGCATCGGTTTTTAATAACCAAATTGGGATTGGTGATGATAATAGGGCTGAAAACTATGCCAAATAGATGTCTACCCACCACCTTAGTTGTGATATAGCTTCAGTGGGTTCATTCATAATTTGATTATAGTGACCCAAGTACCTAGGCAAAGTAACAGTCATATGGACGAATTATTATTGAAGCCCAGATAATCCTTGGTAGTTAACGCTTCAATACTGGTTTATCTGGGCGTGGGATAAACCTCAGAGCTTAGGGAGCTGTTTCGTAGCTAGAACTGCTGCCACAGCTAATTCCTTTGTTTCCCCTAATATGAGGATATCATCCAATATATGCCATGATTATGCTTGTTTTCTTAATATTTTCATGGCCGTTTGATATTTATAATAGATTTAGGGCAGAAGTTAGACCATAGGGACTGCTCTATGCTCCCATGGTTGCCCTAACCGGGATATCCATTATCCAGGTAAAATTTTTAGGTATCTATAATGATCCTAGTGTATGGGTATAAGATAGTTAGCATCTTCCATATCAATGCTCCCCTTAGGTATCCTTGGGAGATCAGATGCCTGGCAGTGACAAAAACCCATCTCCATCTTAAAGTGTATATATACTCAACAGATTTATTTAGTGATATTAGATCAATGATGATGCTACATTCACCATCTTTTGTAGTTTCCAATGGTTCATGTTTACTCCCATGATCCGTTTAGTAATGAGCCTTTCTAGTTCAGCTTGACCTTCTCACTTCTCTTTTCTTAGAGGGAGAAAGTGCCCTTTGGGCGCATTGCTGAACTGGCGGTAATATGCCCAATTTGAATTCGTTTTTATCCTCTAATACTGTTGAGTTTATTTTAGTTATTTGTGACAGCATCCCATGCTTTATTAACAAGTGTAAATGCCCCCCCCCCCCCCCCCCCCAGTTAGTAGAACACCCTTGTTTAGTGTAAACTGGGAGGAACCAGACTACCTACCTCCATGTTTGTTGTTTTTTCATGAAGGCCTAGTTTACTGGTATGCTGGTGCTGTCGGTGGGGCGGCGCATCTTCCCACGGCTCCGCTCTGGGCCCCGTCTAAAAAGAACTTTGGGGGTAATGTGAAGCGGTCGCCAGGCTTTCACCAGTCCTTGTTTGATATCGCTGGTGGATGCCGAGGGGTGCTGCCAGCTGGGTGTTGGATGCGATGTCCTGCTCGTTCCATGGCCTGCCTTCATGAGGCGCACAGGTTTAGCTGCCTCTCCTCCCGCAGCAGCGGTTTGCATAGCCCCATATATTTGGGGTTGCGGGCAGGTCTATATGCACCATTGTTCAGTCGAGTATCCCAAATTTGGGAACATCTTAGGCGTCAGCACCCTGGTAGTGCAATGGGATAGTCTCATCCTGGGAGAGTATAATCCGTGGAAAAAACGAGCAAAGGCGGTAACATCTTGACCCTTCTGTAGAATTCGCTGCTTGTCTGCGAGTCCGCTGACCCAGCTGCCTGCGGATTTGCCTCTGGAAAGGCCTGCTCCTGCAGGGCTTTGTTGGGAAGATGGTCGCGTGGAGGAGCCATGTAGTGGCCCACGACACCCAGTAGCTCTTCCTGATCCTGCTCCCCTGGCATACTGCTGTTCTCGTCCGCCTGCCCAGCGTTTAAGCCAGCCCAGCCCTGGCCTCCTTAGCTAGCCTCAAAAGAGGGAGCAAAAGGGTGTGCTATAAATTGGAGGAGGCATAGCTCAAACTCCGCTGTTGCATCAATCCCTCGACAAGGGAGATGGCTAGTGCAATAGCACTGGGGTAGGAGTCAGCTCCCTTGGCATTCAGCCAGTGCCCCTTTATTCCTGGAGGTGAACTCCATGACCTCCTCTGGCTTGGGGAGACAGACATACTTATTTTTGCTGTCTCCAACCTGTTCCAGTTTTGGAGGAAGTTGGCTCCTGTAGAACCTGTTGAATTGGGAAGATTTTTCTCTTACCTGTATGCAGAGGCTGCCTGCCGTTTTCCAGGCGGCATTGTGGCGGTTCCCGGGCGGCGATTCTCTTTGTCAGGAGTCTGCAGGGCTGCCGGTCGGGTTTTTAAAACTTCCCGCCGGTCCGCTGCTGTTACCAAACAGCTGTTCAGCGGACCGGCAATAGCGCAGCTCCTTGCAGCGGTCCGCAGCGTTTGCGGTCCGGGTAGCGCCTTTTCCCCGTCCACTGTCGGCTCCACGCTGGAGTCGAAACGGGGCCGCTCACCATGCCTCTCTACTTTGCTCCCCCTGGAGCAAAAACCACAAGGCCCGATTAAGGTAAGTACTTACCTCTCGTCCTTGGATGCGGGAGCTGCCCGACTCCCGCTGGCGGCGTTCTGCACAGCTGTGCGTAATGCCGCATGCGCAGTAGAGCTGGGTTCTTCATGGAATCACTCACGTGACTCCGAAGTAAAATTAAGAAATAGGATGTCAATGAGTGAGTTTGCTCATTTAGGTGATAAATCTTTGGAGAGTCTCATGTGTTTTAAATGTAGTATCTCTTTAAGAAATTGCAGCTGTGTGGGCACAGTTATTTTCTTTTCCTTTGCTCGTTGGAAATGCATTAGCTATCTATGTGGAAATGAACTGGTTATTCTCTGTCTTCTCAACTTTTATTAAACAGCGGATGTGGCTCAGCAAAGAGACTGTTCATTTTCTTCGCCGCATAACCTGGCATTAGGATTGGTGACCTTGTCGGTATTTTAAGTTTGTTTTCTTCCTATTTCTTACCTTTTTGAATTGAATTGAAGAGAGATCTGAATTGCGCACTGGCCATGTGGAATTCAGATTGAGGTATTGGGTGAGAATTGGAAATGCCTTTATCTCAGGAAAAATCTATTCATTTGAAATTGTGAATTTGGGGAGATAGATTGAAAGAATTGGGAATAATTTTTAAATACTTTTTTTCTTTATAATGACCTATTTTTAAACGGTCTGCCTTGTGCGTAGTTAAAGAGTTTAAGTAAAGCATTGATTGAGACTGGACAGGACCTTAGTGATGAATTAATTACATATGCACAGCAATTGACCCAAACCTTGTCAATCTTACAGAAACCACTGAACCAGAGAAACGCAGAAACCACTATCAGCTGACCATAACGCCGAATCCTTACAACCAGGAGATCATGAACTGATAAGAAATTGAGATCGGAGGAAATTGGGAGAACGGTGGAAGGAGCCCTTCCCAGTACTATTGACTACACTTAACTTAATACAAAATAATTGGAAACTGGAAAAAGGAAGTATGAACTTGGATGTCTTCCTGCAAGACTGGGGGTAAAAGAAAGCCATGCACAAAAATAAAAAAAGGCCAGTATTTACGGGATCTTGTTAAAACCAGCCATGAACATACGCGAACGCATCTCACTGAATTATATATGTGCCTCCCTAATCCCAGATACTTGGAAGGAGTCTCCCCCTGGTTGAATAAACTTGAACAATTAACAGTGACCCCTTATTTGTTCTTTGGGGTCCCGGGATTAGGAATAAAACCAAAGGGATTGATTTGAGATGGGAGACACCTCACTTAATCGTAGCTACTACAGCAACAGCAAAAGAAATAGGAAAACTGATAAAATGGCTGAAGGACAAATAGACAATTCATGTTTTAAAGTTGCCAATTACACAGAAGGAAAGATCACATGGGTCAGAAAGGAATGGGACACTATGAAAAACAACATCTGCCTACTGGGGATCTGCCTACTGTGGCTCTGGTGCAAGTACCCTATGAACAAAGCATAAGAATCATGCCATGAATTAAAACAAAGGTACACAAAAATGCTGGAGAAACTCAGCGGGTGCAGCGGCATCTATGGAGCGAAGGAAATAGGTGACGTTTAGGGCCGAAACCCTTCTTCAGACTGATGGGGGGTGGGGGGGAGAAGGAAGGAAAAAGGGAGGAGGAGGAGCCCGAGGGCGGGTGGATGGGAGGAGACAGCTCGAGGGTTAAGGAAGGGAAGGAGACAGCAAGGGCTAGCAAAATTGGGAGAATTCAATGTTCATGCCATCCGGGCGCAAGCAACCCAGGCGGAATATGAGGTGCTGTTCTTCCAATTTCCGGTGTTGCTCACTCTGGCAATGGAGGAGACCCAGGACAGAGAGGTCGGATTGGGAATGGGAGGGGATGTTGAAGTGTTGAGCCACCGGGAGTTCAGGTAGATTATTGCGGACTGAGCGGAGGTGTTTGGCGAAACGATCGCCCAACCTCTGCTTAGTCTCACCGATGTAAATCAGCTGGCATCTAGAGCAGCGGATGCAGTAGATGAGGTTGGAGGAGATACAGGTGAACTTTTGTCGCACCTGGAACGACTGCTTGGGTCCTTGAATGGAGTCGAGGGGGGAGGTGAAGGGACAGGTGTTGCATTTCTTGCGATTGCAACGGAAAGTGCCCGGGGAGAGGGTGGTACGGGAGAGAAGGGAAGAATTGACAAGGGAGTTGCGGAGGGAGCGGTCTTTGCGGAAGGCAGACATGGGGGGAGATGGGAAGATGTGGCGAGTGGTGGGGTCACGTTGGAGGTGGCGGAAATGGCGGAGGACTATTTGTTGTATTTGCCGGCTGGTGGGGTGAAAGGTGAGGACTAGGGGGACTACCCTTGTTGCGAGTGCGGGGATGGGGAAGGAGAGCAGTGTTGCGGGGTATGGATGAGACCCTGGTGCGAACCTCATCTATGGTGGAGGAGGGAAATCCCCGTTCCCTGAAGAGCGAGGACATTCCCGATGCCCTGGTGTGGAACGTCTCATCCTGGGAACAGATGCGGCGTAGGCGGAGGAATTGGGAGTAGGGGCAGGGTGGGAAGACGTGTAGTCCAGATAGCCATGTGAGTCAGTGGGTTTGTAGTGTATGTCGGTCAGAAGTCTGTCCCCTGCGATGGAGATGGTGAGGTCAAGGAATGGTAGGGAAGTAGTAGGGACTTAAAACAATATTGACTAGCCCCGGAGGCTGAAGAAGGGATAGCTATGGTCTTTATGATTGACATGATTTACTTTATTGCAACAAACACTATTAGTAAAAATGCCAAGTCTGATTAATAGATCTCAAAAGTGGGAAGACGTAATGAATGGTGTTTTGTCCTTTGAGCGTGAGAGTCACACATTTCAGCCAATTCTCACGCTGATGACAGAATTCTCACGCTGCCCTCAGTCCCTGCGCAGTTTGTCTTTTTGCGCCACATCTCAGCGATCTGTGCAGTCTGTGGAAGAGCGTCAGTTGGCAGCTGTTTTCATTGACAAGTAACGTGGCAAAGCTCATGTTTGGCATTCTCATGCCCTATGTTGGGTAAATGTGAATATCTTTATAATTTGGTATTATTTGGAAGATTTGGAAATGTAACGTGAGAGGTAGATGGTTCATTGGTAGGAAGGAACTGCAGATACGGATTAAACCAAAGATAGACACAAAATGCTGGAGTAACTCAGTGGGATAGGCAGCATCCGTGGAGAGAGGAATGGGTGACGTTTCAGGTCAAGGTCCTTGTGTCTATCTTCTGGATCATTGGTAAGCAAGGATAATCAACAATGGGATTTATTTCATCATCTCATGGCAGTGCACCACTTGCTCCAGTATGGGTAGAAATGGGCTGCATCCCAATAAAACACCTAAAAAATTGAAATAAAATACATCCAATGCTATTTTTGATTTGCTCTATTACTCTCAGTTCTGATCTTGGGTCATCAATTAAAATGGGAGACCTGTGTTAGTTCAATCTGAACTACATCCAACTTCCCTAGTTTGCCAAGAATCATTGTTATTTCAACATTGTTGACAGTAAATATCAACACTCAAGATCATCACTACATTAGCTTTGAGAATTTACCAGCAAATCTGATACTGGCTTGAACAAATATGCTGACTTTAGATAGAATTGCCCGTCCAGCTATAATTATGTAGGTAATACAATAGGCTCTCGAATTTGGGCCTGTTCATTGTCTTGAATGGCCCTTTGTCCCCAAATCCATAGCTTAAAAAAAACTGACAGGCAATTAAACCCCCACAAAGGGAAAAACATATCACAAGGTGGATGCAGGAGGAAATATTCAGTAAAAAAGATGCCTCGGGCAATCTGAATGAAAGCAGTCCATTTGATTATGTTAGCTGATCCACATCTGATATGTCATGGGGGATTGCTGGAGCTACTTGGTGATGCCATTGAATTTTCTTCATTGAGACTATAAAACATATAAAACTCTTAAGGGATTGGACAGGTTGGATGCAGGAAAAATGTTCCCGATGTTGGGGGTCCAGAACCAGGGGTCACATTTTAAGAATAAGGGGTAAGGCGGAGATGAGGAAAAACGTTTTCACCCAGAGATTTGTGAATCTGTGGAATTCTCTGCCACAGAAGGCATTGGAGGCCAATTAATTGGATGTTTTCAAGAGAGAGTAATGAGCCCGTCCCACTTAGGCGACTGCAGGAGAATATGCAGTCGCCACATGTTCGCAGGTTGTTGTTGCCGGAGAGTCGCCTTCATGGTCGTGAGGAGTTCCCGCATTCTGGGAACTAGTCGCGGCCTCATTATGGTTGCCGTCAATTTTTCAACATGTTGAAAAATTAGTGGCGACTAGAATGAAGCCACCCTGGAGAGTAGCGAGAATTCTCGAGCCGTAGGTAAGTCGGCAGGAGTTCCTAGTGGGTTGCCAGGAGGTCGAAGGTTCTCAGAGGTTCTCGTAGGTTGTAGCCAGTGCTGACTGGTGAATTTCATTGGCTCATTGGGGATTAAAAAAGGTACAAAGGATACAAAGGACATTTATTATCACATACACCAAATTGTGTAGTGAAATTTGACTTGCCATTGCAGCACACGAATAAAGATAAGACACAACATTAAAGAATTTAACAATAAACATAAAAACATCCCCCCACAATGGGTTCAATCTGTGGGGGGAAGCAGCAAAGTCCAGTCCCATCCCCTGTTCACCCATAATCGGGCCTATTGTGGCCTCCGCAGCCAGTCCGACATTTTCAGGCCCTCTTGCTGGAAAGCTGGAACTCCGACGTCAGGTGAGCACTCCTCAGCGGCTTGGAGATGTCTGGAGTGGCCGCCTCCTCCCCGGAGACCGCGGGACCCAAAGTCCTCAGGCCGCGCTGGTTGGAACTCCGACTCTGGCGATCTCGGATCCCAGGCTCCGCGGTGTTTTAAATCCAGCGCCGCCCGCGGCCGGACGCCCGCAGCCACAGCTCCTCGATGTTGGAGTCGGCGGTTACAGCACTCCGGGGCTTAACGCACGGCGACCCGGTAAGGCATCGCCCGCTCCGTGATGGTGTCCCTGCACTGTTCTGCCACCAAAGCTGTAGTTCCGGCCAGTCCCGACAGGAAAGGTCGTTCCAGTCCGATGGTAGGCTGCGAGGAAGGGGGAGAAGAAGCAGCTCGGAGGGAAGCTGCCTCTCCGACCAGGAAATAAAGTTTCCCCCTTTCCCCCCACCCATCACATAAAAGACTAGAAGACCTCCAAAATATGTGTGTTATGATTGTGTTTATAATTTGTTTGGTTGTTTTGTTGTTTGTCTTTTGCACAAAAGTCCGCGAGCATTGCCACTTTCATTTCACTGCACATCTCGTATGTGTATGTGACAAATAAACTTGACTTGACTTGACTTGACTTGAAACAAACACTTTAACAAACTAAAATTTTTAAAAAGAGTGAAAGGACTAACAGCTGCTGGCAGGGCAGCCATACTCAACGGCACCCCCGACGGTAAGCAGTAATTTTCAGAACCAATGTTAACTGACCGGTAACGTTAAATGTCCGCCGAGCTTCACAGCCGTGTATCTCTGGCTTCTTAAAAGTTGTCTCCACTCCTTCTCCCCCTAAGCGGGGGGAGCGCTGTCTAAAAAATTCATATGGGCTGGTGAAGGAAGCAATGTGTTTGTGTGTGTTCCAATCTGACTGTCGCCGTTCCAGTTCCCGGTTGTTCAGGCGACTGCCGGCAACTTGACAGTCGCTGGCACTCGCTAGAAAATCACCTAAGTGGGACAGGCCCAATAGACATAGACCATATGGCTAACAGAGCCAAGGGATATGGGGAGAAAGCAGGAAACAGGTACTGTTTCGGGATGATCAGCCATGAACATATTGAGTGGTGGTGTTGGCTCGAAGGGCCAAATGGCCTACTCCTGCACCTATTTTCTATGTTTCTGTGTTTCAAAGACCTCAGCATTTCACACAGTTGGTACAGCTGTTGAAGGCTCTTCACACTTTTATTCACACAGATTAATCAGCTCCCTGCATTCTGTTTTCAAATGTGCAGTCCTCAGGAATAAACAATATTCACAGAAAATAATATGCCCCACAGCAGAGCCTTCTCAATTATTACTGACAGCTCATGAAATTAGCAGTAAATTCCTGCGGCAGAATACTTGGTCCATTTTCCAAATATAATCATTAGAAATTTGTTCAAGAGCAATAGGATTGCAAGGCAATGATGGTGAATGCAATTGACTTTTATTTGTCGACAATATTTAAGGGAATAAAACACTACAAGAGATCAAATATAGAAGTTGGCAGGTCATGTTGCAGTTGTATAAGGCGTTGGTGAGGCCGCATTTGGAGTATTCTGTTCAATTCTGGGCACCATGTTATAGGAAAGATATCGTCAAGCTGCTAAGAGTACATAGAAGATTTACAAGGATGTTGCCAGGGCTAAAGGGTCTGAGCTATACGCAGAGGTTGAGTAGGCTGGGACTCTATTCCTTGGAGCGCTGGAAGAGGAGGGGTGATCTTATTGAGGCGTAGAAAATCACGAGAGGAATAGGTCGGGTATATGCAGAGTCTCTTGCCCAGGGTAGGTAAATAAAGGACCAGAAGACATAGATTTATGTGAAGGGGAAAAGTTTTAATAGGAATCTGAGGGGTAATGTTTTCACACAAAAGGTGGTGGGGGTATGGAACAAGTTGCCAGTGGAGGTAATTGAGGCAGGGACCATCCCAACATTTAAGAAATAGTTAAACAGGCACATGGATAGGACAGGTTTGGAGGGATGTGGACCAAACGCAGGCAGTTGGGAGTAGTGTAGCTGGGACATCTTGGCCATTGTGGGCAAGTTCAATGAGATCGCTCAATGAGAATTGTGAGGTGTATACTAAAGGGACACATTTGTCTGAATGGCATATTTCAAGGATTAAATCCTCGGCCTCTTTTGAGGGCTGGAGGTAAGACTGCATGAAGTAAAACAGGATTCCCATCCACTACTTTGCTATGCTGTTGATTGTGCCTCAAATCCCAGCTAATAAATGCTGGTGATGTAAGAAAGGCACGTCCTTCTGAGTGGAGGATTTCAGACGTCTAAATTGAGTCCGAGTGTTCAAAAAAGAAAACAATGTGAAGGTAATGAATGCCTTTGTGACTTTCAGTCTTGGTACGTATTAGCTCCCATGACCAGAGCTGGATCCCTCAATTTTTGGCTGGCCTGGAACACTTCAGAACTAGTGATACAATGATGCCCCACAGCTCCAGTAACCCAGGGTCAATCCTGACCTTTGGTGCTGATTGTATGCAGTTTGCATTTCATCCCTGGGACCTCTTGGGTTTGTTCCTTATGCTTCACTTTCTTCCCACATCCCAAAGACATACAGTTTTGGTTCATTAATCATTATTAATTGTATTTAATGTGTAGCTGGGTGGTCGAATCAGAAGTAATTAACGGGAATGTGGGGAGAATGGGTGACAGAGAAATCAATGGAAATAGACCTAAAATGCTGGAGTAACTCAGAGAGACAGGCAGCACTGGAGAGAACAAATGGGTAACGTCTTAAGTCGAGACTGAAAGTCAGGGGAGAGGGAAACTAGAGATATGGAAGGGTACAAAGAGAATCTAACGTGTGAAAATGACAGATCAAAGCAGGCGATGGTCAAAGAAATGTAGATTGGTTCAATGTTGGCTGAGGGGAAGCTGACAACAACACAGTAAAATTAATCAGGAGGGCAGTGAAACTAGTCAGAGAACTAGGATAGGGGAGGAATGGAGTGAGAGGGAAAGCAAGGGTTTCAATATTCATGATGCTTGGTTGTATGCTGCCCAATATGAGGTGCTGTTCCTCCAATTTGCATTTGGCCTCACTCCGACAGTGGAGGAGGTCCATGGCAGAAAGGTCAGTATGCGAATGGGAGGGGGAGTTAAAGTGTTTAGCAACAGGTAGGTCGCATAGGCCGTGGCGGACTGAGCTAAGGTGTTCAGCAAAATGATCTACACTTGGTCTCTTTATGAAGGTATATAATATCAGGAGTGGAATAAATAGGGTATTTTTCCAGACTAGGAGAATCAATGACTAGTAGGCATAGAATTAAAGTCAGAGGGGAAAGATTTAACAGGAACATGAGGGGCAACCTTTACGCACAGTACGGTGATGGCAGTATGGAACAATCTGCCAGAGAAAATAATTGAGGCAGGCAGAATAAATCTATTATTATTTAAAAGTCTGTGGCTGCCGCCTGCCATCCGTCCGTCCGGCTGCCGCTGCCTTTCTTCCTTTTGATTCGCTGCTCCTTCCTATCAGCTTCCAACACACTTCAAAACAAAGTTGCAAGACAGGAACACTCTGAACTTTTCACCTCAATGGGATATCACAGCAAGTGCTTCAACAGGAGGGAGAGGGCCAATTGGTATTGAAATTGGAACTGCTGCAGCAGGCAGGGGAGGTGCAATTGGATTTGTTTTTCAATCCACTGCTGAGGGAGGCAGGGGAGTGCTGGAATCTTACATTTGGGAATGGCTTCAGTTCCGTTAGAGGAGACGGGTGCATGGTGGAATATTGGGTTGGGGATGACACCATTGGGGGAGCAGACCCAACGGGTCTGCACTTGGTCTAGTAACATTTAAAAGACATTTAGACTGGTACATGGATAGGAAAGGGTTAGAGGGATATGGCCCAAACATGGGTAAATGGGACTAGCTTCAATGGGGCCTTTTGGTCAGCATGGACAAGTTGGGCCGAAGGGCCTTTTTCTGTGGTCTATGACTCTAATTTTTTTTTAAAACGACTGTGTTATTCATTAATACTTCCATATTGATCAACAAAAATGACAGTAATGGCACATTTTCCTCCTTACTTGAAGGATGGAGGTAGATGATATCTTTTACTGTGAAGTCCCGAGGCTGGATCAGCTTCAGGCAGTCAGCAATGAAACTCAGCAGCAAGACCCAGGCCAGTCCCGGCCGGGCTTCCATTGCTCCTCTTGGCCTTGACCATGCAGATCACCAATGAGATTCCTCCTTCTTTGGTACAAAGGACCTAAAAACAAGGAAGCAGCAAGTTGAGAGGATGGCCGCACGTCGAGCTAAGAGCCAGTCACACATGGAGATA
The DNA here is from genome assembly GCF_028641065.1 of Leucoraja erinaceus. NCBI lineage: Eukaryota > Metazoa > Chordata > Chondrichthyes > Rajiformes > Rajidae > Leucoraja > Leucoraja erinaceus. Next base: position 66,144,065 of record NC_073383.1, on the reverse strand, counting down.
CATCGGATAAAGTTTCACACTCCACTCCCCTCCCGCAGCACCTTCCCAGACCTGTGGTCTTCCAACTTGGCTGAAAACATTCATGTACAAGCCCCTAGAGCCGTTGGGATAAACGGGATCGGGACATTACCCGAAGGATTGGCAGACGGCGTCACTGGAGATGAGCTGGAGAAGTCGGACGCGAGGAGCAAGAACCGGTGGGAGGGTGAACCAGGTTAATGCCCGCAGTACCTTCAGGAGGTGCCCCAGGGGGTGACCGGGTGAGGAGAGGAGCGGGATAGCAATGTGTAGGAACAGTTCTAGTACATCGAGCACCAGGCCAACCGGCCTTTGGACTTTGAATTACAGATTATAGAGGAGCTCTGCTCCGTGATCTTTGCTTTGAATAATGGCACCAAAAATGGCGGCGCCTGCATGTGTAATATATGCAGGAAGAATTTCACTGCAAAGTTGCACTTGTGACAAATAAATCACAATTAACGTTTGACTATTGAGATGAGACTTCAACGCATAAGCCACAGGACAAAGGATTTTGATTTTGATCAAAGGCACATCAAAACAGCCCAGCTGATTTGCTTTGGCAATTGACTGACAACGCAGGCAGACCAAGCTTGCCAGCACGCCAAGTACTGTGTTGTGGATGCCGACTGATCGCAGTGTGATGAGGGGCTCCATAGCTAACAGGTTGTGGAGGTGGGGAGGAGAAAGATGATCAGTCCGAGGCAGTTGCATCATTTACCGAGCTAAACAATAAAAATTCATCAAAATAAAAGTCACCATTCTTGAAAACCCTCTTTTTTTTGCAGCATTTCCTTGGGGCTACGTTTCTGAATACTTTGACTGGATACAATTTTATTTTCTGCTCGAGGTACATAAATGTCAAATCCACTTAGGAGTTACGAGCTGAACCTTTGCCTCAGTGGGTTCCATCTGATTGATTCTTCCAGCTCCTCATTGACCGCAGCTTCAGACTGACACTATTATAACGGCGTGGCCTTTGCTTTGCTGCCATGCCCGTAAAATTAACTGACAAATTCACGAAGCAAAGGATACAATTGCTCATTTGTCTGGGATGATTAACGCCGGGATATGTTTTCTTCGCCATCACCAGATGAGGACACAAAAGCTTTCAGCTTCCTGGGGGCCAGGGAACGTTTTTTATAAATATTTCCCCTTCCAGCTCACTGCACCTTTAAAAAAAAGGTTGATTCTCCCAAATTATAAACCACTTTGTGAACACACCAGGGCCTAAAGCAGGCGCACCATTGACCCTTATAATTCGTTCCGATTTTGCCTGCAGTTAGATTACATTACCAGCAGGTCAGAGGGAAAACCAGTGCCGTCTGCTTCACTTTGGTTCATTACATTCTGTAAAACACTTACTAAAGAGGGTGAGCAGAAGGACTCCATTGAACATCAGGAAGGAAGGAGGCAACCTTTTTTTAAATGATGTAAATGTTCCACAGGTCAATATCCATCTATTCAATATATAGTTTGTGTTGTGCTGCAAACTTCAATTTGCCAAGCCTGTTCCGTACAGGTTTTGTGTGTCAAGCAGCTGATATGATATTTGATTATTCAGATTGGAGGAATTAGATTGATATTCAAAGTATTTTTTGTGATGCCAATATCTCCATTGTATGTATCAAATCTGCCAGAAACTAATGATCAGAATATCCCAAATATGTAATAACAAAGGGTTGCAGAATCTTACTGAAAACAAACTCCACTCATCTATATTTATTATCAATCTTCAAAAGATAATGGGTGTCATGCGGTGCAGCAGTAGAGCTGCTGTCTTACAATACCAGAGACCCCGGTTCGATGCTGACTATGGGTGCTGTCTGTGTGGAGTTTATACGTTCTACCTGTGACTGCGTGGGTTTTCTTGCCATAGTGGGACTACAGAGAAGGTTCACCAGACTGATTCCTGGGATGTCAGGACTTTCATATGAAGAAAGACTGGGTAGATTCGGCTTGTACTCGCTAGAATTTAGAAGATTGAGGGGGGATCTTATAGAAACTTACAAAATTCTTAAGGGGTTGGACAAGCTAGATGCAGGAAGATTGTTCCCGATGTTGGGGAAGTCCAGAACAAGGGGTCACAGTTTAAGGATAAGGGGGAAATCTTTTAGGACCGAGATGAGGAAAACATTTTTCACACAGAGAGTGGTGTAATCTCTGGAATTCTCTGCCACAGAAGGTAGTTGAGGCCAGTTCATTGGCTATATTTAAGAGGGAGTTAGATGTGGCCCTTGTGGTTAAAGGGATCAGGGGGTATGGAGAGAAGGCAGGTACAGGATACTGAGTTTGAATTTTAGACATATTTGTCAGACACGTGGTTAAGTTGCTATTTAGATTTATGATATTAGATAAGATTTAGATTATTAAAAGATATTTAGCCTAAATATTTTATTGTAGCCTAAATTTTGTGTGGTTTAATTATATTAGAAGTCCAGTAATTGTTTCAGTTAATGCATGAGTAAAGTCCCACAAACCGTGATTTATTAAATTATAGCATTAGTCAGTTGAGGCATTTTGACTTGAATATAGTCATGGAATTCACATGAAAAGCAGACAGAATTTGTACTTAAACATCTCTTTTCACAGACAGCATCTTCAAAATTAAGATTGGAGGCCCATTTCGAGTTCTGGTGAGAAATGTCAGTCTGGATTATGTGCATACGGTTTGGGAGGGGTGGGACTTGAACCAATAACCTCCTGACCCAAAGGCAAGAGTACTTCCAACCGAGTCTAAGTACTTGTTATGCGATTTGACGACCTTCTGCAATTATGTTTTCCATCATATGGTTTGGGTATTAACTTGATTGACTGACAGATATCCTGGGGTTAAAATTGTATCATGTTACATTGTAAAAGTCCAATTCAGTGGCTAACCTCCCAAGCAGTGTTTGGGAGAATGTCCGAGGCCTTATTGTTCTAGGCTTTGTAGAGATATGTTGCATGACTGCATTAAACAGGGGCTAAGTCGTACCTTGAACAAACCAATAAGGTATGTAGAAAGGAACTGCTGGAGGAACTCAGTGTTACTGAGAAAAAGAATGGGTGGCGTTTCGGGTCTGACGAAGGATCCCGACACAAAACAACACCCATTTTGTTTCTCCAGAGATGCTGCCAGACCTGCTGAGTTAAGGGACTGTCCCACTTGGCTGTCATTTATGCGACAGGCCGGTCGTGACTGCCGCGCGCATCATCGCGTGTCTTAATGCATCATGCGTCTTCATGCGTGATGTCATTTGAATACCCAGTTTAAGATATTTACCCAATTTATGATATTTATGGTGATTTTCTAAAATGTTCCCGTTTCTTGAGTGGTGCTAGCAATTGGAAAACTGCAGATGTAATGCCCCTATTCAAAAAAAGAGGTGAATGAAAAGTAGCAAGCTGCAGACCAAATTAATCCATAGGAAGGAACTGCAGATGCTGGTTTAAATTGAAGATAGACACAAAATGCAAGAGTAACTCGGCGGTACAGGGAGCATCTCTGGAGAGAAGGAATGGATGATGTTTCGGGTCGAGACACTTCTTCAGTCTGAAGAAAGGTCTCGACCCGGAACGTCACCCATTGCTTCTCTCCAGAGATGCTGCTGGTCCCGCTGAGTTACTCCTGCATTTTGTATCGTTTATCTGGTTTGCTCTTCCATTTCTACCAACTGCACCCCTTCTCATGTCATTCGTTCATCCAGCTGTAGGAGAGACAACATTTGTCTTTTTAACCTCTTCCTTACCCACAATCCAGGGACCCAAGCAGTCATTGCAAGTGAAGCATCAATTCACTTTTGCACTTTCCGGTTTAGTGTATTTTGGTGTTCACCACGTAGTTTTCTCTATGAAACTGTGCAAATTTTTAAATCGCGCACGCTTATATCCATGACGCGTTAAAGGCGGGCTGACTGCGTATGGGCGGCGCGCAGCGGCGCATGGTTATGCACGATGCCCTAATCTTGCATCACCACATGCTACACGTACGAGGTCAGGACGCCTGCGTGCAATCGCAATGCGCCCGCGTGCGTATGCGATACTTCGCGGCGGAGGCGAGCGAAGATTTTGTGCCCTACAAAATCCTGAAGTGCTGCGCGATTCCGTACGCAACTCCATACCCCTCCGCGCTTCTCCTTGCGACCGTCCCGCGCGGCCCACACGCTACCCGTGCGTCTCAACGCGACGACAAGGTCGCGTAAATGGTGTGCAAATGACTGCCAAGTGGGACAGGCCCTTTACTCCAGCAGTTTGTGTCTATCTTATTGCTGGATTTGAGGCCGGTGGTAACTTAGTGGATGCAACTATCAGGACACAGTAATAAAAGACAAAGCAATAGGAAATATTTACATTTCTATAGTCCCTTCACAATTCTTGGTGTTCTATGGAACTTTTCACTATCATCATCCATGAGGCAAGCAGCCAATTTGTGCACAGTAAGCCACCACAAATAGGAATGTGACAAAAAAAAGTGCTGGAGTAACTCAATGGGTCAGGCAGCATCTCTGGAGAATATGGGTAGGTAACACTTCGGGTTCAGAAATCGAAACGTCACCTATCTATGTCATCTAGAGATGCTCTGATCCACTGAGTTACTCCAGTACTTTTTTCTTTTTACTTTTTGTTTTGTAAACCAGCATCTGCAGCTCCTTGTTTCTGCATTTTAGGAATGTGACGAGGTTGACGGCAGGAGACTGACTAAGATGCAAGGGATATTCCCTCAGTGAAATAGTTGGTGGATTTGCCATAACCATATGCAGCAGAGTTATAGAGAGTCATAGAGTGGATACAGTGTGGAAACAGGCCATTGCAGCTTGCAGGCCCCAGTTTAGACTGTGCAGTTCTTTGTCTATCTATGTTAGACTGCCAGCCTTAATTCTCATGTTCAAGACTCTAGGGTGAGGTTGAAACCCATAGCTTGACTCAGTGCCAAACGTGCTATAATTATTCATGCTGTGTTGTTTTTCTACTGCCTGCCAATTTGACTGCACCAAAATACCCAGGCAGTGACCTGTGTCTTCAGGAAACCTGTAACACCGTTTCATTAACTTTTCTAGAAGCTGGATTCTCACAATTATTTTGGGACTCTTGTACCTCTCTCCCAGCATAACTATGGGCACCATATCTGAGGAAGGATGTGCTGGCTCTGGAGAGGGTCCAGAGGAGGTTTACAAGAATGATCCCAGGAAGGAGTAGGTTAACCTATGATGAGCGTTTGTCGGCACTGGGCCTACATTCACTGGAGTTTGGAAGAATGAGGGAACACCTCATTGAAAGGTACAGAATAGTGAAAGGCTTGGATAGAGTGAATATGCCGAGGATGTTCCCACTAATAGGAGAGTCTAAGGCTAGAGGTCATAGCCTCAAAATTAAAGGACGTTATTTGCCACAGAAGGCTGTGGAGTCAAAGTCAGGGGCTACATTTAAGGCAGAGATAGATAGATTCTTGACTAGTACAGATGTCAGAGGTTATGGGGAGAAGGCAAGAGAATGGGGTTAGGAGGGAGAGATAGATCAACCATGATTGAATGGCGGAATAGACGATGGGCCGAATGGCCTAATTCTACTCCTATCACTTATCATTTTATGATCTCATGACTACTGCTGGCACCAAAGTGTTTCATAAGAAGGAGGGGCCTAGCAAGGTGTTTGGAGGGGGTGATGTCAGGCTGAACATGGAGCACTCCACCCCTACTTGCCCAGATCTTCACACATACATCTTCTGGTGGAGGTCAGTGACTACATCCCAACTTGATAGGGAATTCTAAATATCAACAGTGAGGAACTTCAGTCGCAAATCCACTTCCTCATCACCCACAGGATGCACTGTGTGAAACATGAGGTGCTGCAGTAACTCAGCGGATCAGGCAGCCTCTCTGCGGGAATAGACTGCTGATGTTTTACATTGTAGTAGACTGGGGAGAAAACTGGAGAGAAAAAAAGTGGGGATGGGTCAAATCCTGGAAGTGATAGGTGGATACAGGGGTGAGGGGGTATGATTAACAAATGGGTGGGATGGATGACGGATGCAAGGGATGAAAAGGAGACAAAAGGGTGTCAGATGAGTGAAATGAATAGCCAGAGGGAGGGTTATTTGGGTGGACGGTAAGGGGTGAGTGGAGGGGGAGGGGGAGGGGGTGGGGGAGATGGGATGAGATTGGGAAATATAGGTGCAAACCAGGGTGGGGGATGTACAGTAAAGAGAATGGGGGTTGTTACTGAAAATTGGAGAATTCAATCTTCATTGAGTGGATAAAGTTGCATTTTGCATGTCACTTTGTGCACAGGGTGATCTGGGAACCTGTCGTGGCAGTATCTTCAAACGACTGCATGCCCTGTAAAGTGGCTTACTTGTCTGTGCAGTTATCATGTTTCACATTGAAATTGTATCCCCAAGCTAATGCCGGTGTAGATCGAACGCTACGTGTTTCTCTGTATTTGCTTTTTATGGTGCGCTCTCTGGCATTGTCACGCAGACGGAGGATCTCTGGAAGTCACGTGCATGCAGGTTGTACAATTGCCAGTTGGAAAACTGCCAGTGTGGATCCAGGTGAGGAGAGGTAGATTAGTGGATGGAGATACATGGGGGATAAAGTGGTGGAGATAACAGAGGCTGGGATGTGATTTGTGGTGTGGTTAAGGGGATTCAGATGAGAGAATCTGATGGGAAAGTGCAGTCAGAGTAAAATAATTGAGAGGGTGCAGTGGGAAGAAAGTGGTGCTGTTGAGCAGATAGACTTGGCGGGGAAGAAGCTGGAAGAGAGATGCAGATTACTCCATGACTATTGCAGGAAAGATGTTCCCCATGTTGGGGGAAGTTCGAGAACCAGGGGTCACAGTTTAAGAATAAGGGGTAGGCCATTTAGGACTGAGACAAGGAAAGACTTTTTCACCCAGAGAGTTGTGAATCTGTGGAATTTTCTGCCACAGAAGGCAGTGGAGGCCAATTCACTGGACATGTTCGAGAGAGTTAGATATAGCTCTCAGGACTAATGGAATCAAGGGATATGGGGTAAAAGCAGAAACAAGGTACTGATTCTAGATGATCAGCCATGATCATATTGAATGGTGGTACTGGCTCGAACGGCCGAATGGCCTACTCCTGCGCCTACTTTCTATGTTTCTACGAGGTGGTCAACAGATCCATATGCAACTGAATTATGCATACATATAGATATGCTTACAAGATAATGCTTACAAGATTATCACAGAATGTACAGATGAAATTATTGCTCTTCCTTAATCCTTCACCTTTGGATGATGCCCATTACGCATCTCTTATGGTCATCATTACTAAAAGCAAGCCAGTCATCTACAGCACTATTTGATCCTTAATGTTATATAAAGACATTAATAGAAATGTGCCCTTGGCTCCTCTAATCTGTTTAACGACTCGGTGAGACATGGCTACTCCTGGACCTCATATCCAGCTTCCCATCCAGCCCTCATGTGCTTCGATTCCCTTGATGTTCAAAAGTCCTTTGATCTCTGCTTTAAGTTTGGCACATGACTATAATCAAAGATGCTATTGATAGACGACAGGACACGTAGGGTTTTGGCTAGACAGACCGGCTGACCATCGGAAGCCCGATTGCTTTTGACTGTGATCTGATTATCAAGGTATTAGAGATGCTGGAATTCTGAAGAAAAAAATACAGAAATCGCTGGAATCCTTTATAGATCATGCGGCATTTACTGAAAGGGTTAATGTTTCGGGTTGATGATTTTAATTGTGGTCATTGAGTTGGTAGCAGTGAGGCATTTTATTTACCCAACAAATGGCAAAGGATAAAATCGCCTTCTTGGATTCACTGATGCAGTGAGCAATATTTAAAAAATAATGTAAACTCAACGAAAGAGGAAAAATAACTATTGTATTTAAAGAAGGATGTTATTTTGATTGAGGAATGGCAGATGACGCAGTTTTTATCGAAACCTACAGCAGTATTAAGTGGTCCTGCATCATGCAAAATGATGGAAAAGGTCAGGAAGAGATCACAAACTAAACCCCAGTGATTGACAGACTGAGGCTCCCAGCCTCCATCACTGGTTCTGGAAATACACAGCCACAATGGAGAAAGCTTCACAAATTTATCCCAATTAATTGTTTGACATTTAGCTGTCGCACAGAATAAGGACTCATCTACGGGACAAATCAGTCATCTTCTTGACATCACTCATTGTGAATCAGTTTTCTCTGTTGCAATTCTAAAAGGGGGGAGGGTATGACAGGGTGCTTAACTGAGAGGATGTCATGCAAGAAATCTCTCTGATGTCGACTCCATTATTGTGTTGTGATGTGTTTCTAAATCCTTATTGCAATGAATAGAGTAAGATTAATTTCTTGCTTTTAGCTGGGTTACTCCCAAGGTTAATAGTACAACCAATGATCTCATCCTAGAAAAATGGAGAGCCAGAGTTGTACAGAAAGTTTTCCTTCAGCCTCACTATCCAATGCTTCCGAGGTCCTTTAGGGATCCAGTAGACTGTTCACAACCTTAAGCTCACGGAGTGTTCTGCCTTCTCTATTCACATCGCCTCGAAGACCAACTTAGCTACTGCAACTATCTAGAAATGAAACTTGAAGCATTACCCACAAGTCATCTTTCTCTTTCATGTGTATCAAGGTAATCACAGCTGGGGGAGGGGTGGGAGGGGGGGGCTATGTAGGCATAGAGGCCATGTCAATGTTCACAAGCTGGCTCTGCAAGATGCCAGCCTTGCTGGAGTGGTGGACAGATTGAAAGGTTTCTTCATGGTCTGCTATTTGCTGCAGTCCAGTGTCTGCTCCAGTACACCAGTATCACTGCTTCAGTTCTCAACCTGTCCCACCTGGATGCGATGGCCATTTAAGAACAGTAAGTAGTCCACAGCACCAGGAGACTGCACTGATGTACAAGTCACCATCACAATCCTTGCAGGCAACATCAGGTGTGGGACATATTCTCTCTATTGACATGTAGCTCCTGTATAACTTCAAGTATTTAACTGCTGCTGTGTTGCAGTGGGTGACTTGTGTCCCTCCACCTGCTTTACTTCATACCCTGGATATCAACAGTGCTCTTTCAGATAAGATATACAAGCTATTGATGTAGGTTGGTTTAAGACTATCTGTTATGTACTGGCAGATGCCAGTGACTTATTACGGGGTGACAGCGTGGCAAGGGCAGGTCACATCTTCCAAACGTGATTGAGTTTTTTTGAGGTGGTGACAAAGATGATTGATGAGGATAGGGCCATGGGATATTGTTGTGTCTACATGGGCTTTAGTGAAAGCATTTGACAAGATCCTTCACGGTAAGATGATCCAGAAGATCAAGGCATGTAGGATCCATTGAGACCTGGTAGATTGGATTGAAAAATGGATTGGTCATAAAAGACGGTGGGTAGTGAGGGAGTGGTGTTATTCTCTGTAGGTCTGTGACTCGTTAGACTCCAAGAGTCATTTGGACAAGCACATGACCAAGCGGTGTTTAGAAGAATGTGGGGAGAGACCTCATTGAAACTTACCGAATAGTTAAAGGCCTGGGTAGAGTGAAGGTGGACAGGATGTTTCCACTATTGGGAGAGCCTAGGACCAGAGGCCATAGCCTCGCAATGAAAGGACATACCTTTAGAAAGAAGATGAGAAGAAATGTCTTTAGTCAGAGTGTGGTAAATCTGTGGAATTCATTGCCCCAGATGGCTGTGGAGGCCAGGCCAATGGATATTCTTAAAGAGATTGACAGAGAGAGGGTGGTGAATCTGTGGAATTCTCTGCCACAGAAGGTAGTTGAGGCCAGTTAATTGGCTATATTTAAGAGGGAGTTAGATGTGGCCCTTTTGGCTAAAGGGATCAGGGGGTATGGAGAGAAGGCAGGTACAGGATACTGAGTTGGATGATCAGCCATGATCATATTGAATGGCGGTGCAGGCTCGAAGGGCCGAATGGCCTACTCCTGCACCTATTTTCTATGCTTCTATGTTTCTATGACAGATTCTTAAGGGTGTCAGGGATTATGCGGTGAAGGCAGGAGAATGGGGTTGAGAGATAGGGGTTGAGGGATAGATCACCCCATGATTGAATGGCAGAGTTGACTTGATGGGCCGATTTTACAGGGCGTGCAGTCGTTTGAAAATACTGCCATGACAGGTTCCCAGATCATGACAGTATTTGACCCATGGGGCCTTTTCACGTGTTGTATTGAATATTGAATAGAATATTTCATGGGCGAGTCGTGACACTAAGTCAGTAAAACTCTTTGCCTGTCCGGAGGAAGTCATGCAGCTTGGTCCTTATCTGATATTGACTAATTCTTGCAGCAGTCATTGGATAACAATCAAGAAAGGAAATCATAAATAACTTACCTTTATTCAACATAGGGCCCTGTGCCCAAATAAGTGATCTCAAGTGTGGCGATCTGACAACAAAGATCACTGAACACCAATTGTAAACTGAACTTTGCATCTTCCTGGACTGAAATCACTGCATAAGTCGAATAAGGAGTGAGTGAGCTGGCAATGGGCTTCAGGTGGACATGGGCTGGGTAACGTGAAGATTTGATACATGATACATTTGATAATTCAATGCAGGAAAGAGTGAGGTGATGTATTTCAGTGAAGGGTTTAGGAGAGACGATTTATTCTAAATAATGTAATGAGTAAATTCTGGAAGAGAATTCTGGAGAGAGATCTGGAAGAGTTTGTACACAAGCCTCTGAAGGTGGCAGGTAAGCTCAACAACATAGTAAGTAAGATAGATACAAAATGCTGGAGTAAGTCACAAGTTCATAAGTGATAGGAGCAGAATTAGGCCATTCAGCCCATCTAGTCTACACCATTCAATCATGGCTGATCTGTCTCTCCCCCCTAACCCCATTCTCCTGCCTTCTCCCCATAGCCCCTGACAGCCTTAAGGGGCTGTCCCACTGTACGAGCTAATTCAAGAGCTCTCCCGAGTTTAAAAAAAAATCAAACTCGTGGTAAGCACGTAGAATGTACGTAGCTGGTACGTCGGAGCTCGGGACACTCTTAGCGGCTCATAACGCTAACGGCAGGTACTCGGGAAACGCGGTAAGCTCGGGAAGACTCGTGAAGATTTTTCACATGGTGAAAAATGTCAACGAGAGCCCCAAGTACCTACGAGGGGCTATTACCGTAATTCTCCGAGTTCGAATTAGGGGAAACCCGGGAGAACTCTTTAATTAGCTCGTACAGTGGGACAGCCCCATTACTAATCAAGAAGTATTATGAATGTGTCAGCAAGACAGGCAGCATCCCTGGAGTGAAGGAATGGGTATTGTTTTGGGTTGAGACCCTTCTTCAGACTCGACAGTCTGAAGAAGGGTCTCAACCTGAAATGTCACCTGTTCCTCAACTTCAGAGATGCTGCCTGTCCCGCTGACTTACTCCAGCATTTTGTGTCTATCTTCGGTGTAAACCAGCGTCTGCACTTCCTTCCATACTCCAACATCATCAGTAAAACATATGTAGCCTTGGCCTTTAATTGGCAAGCTATAAAAACACTTTAACCAATGTATAAATACAGATTCAGCACCATCTGGATTGCAGTGCCTCATTTTGGACTCTGTTCTTACGGATGGTTATGAAACCCATGGACAGGCAACAGAATGTTTTACCAACATGATGCCAGGGATTATAGAAATGCCCTGCAGAGTACAGGCCTACATGGTTGTGATATGTTATAGTTCTCTAGTGTGAACACTCAGAATTACGTGGTCCGGGTACCTTAAAAAGGGCAGCTGGAAATATTTGTTTTCTCTACACAATAAGTGGTTATGGATTGGAATAGACTGCCGGGTGAATATAATTAAATACCAGCCTTCAAAATTAAGTTGGATAACTACTTAAAGAAAAAAAAAGAACAGGAAAATGGAGGGAGGGTGAGCATTGGATTAAATTGATTGCTCTTCATAGATTGTGAGCAAAGTCAATGGGTTAAATCAAAGGTAGACACAAAATGCTCAGCAGGACAGGCAGCATCTCTGGAGAGAAGGAATGGGTGACGTTTCGGGTCAAGACCCAAACTGATGTCAGGGGGATACAGAGGTAAAATGTAGTCGGGGACAGTAAGACTGGTGGGAGAACTGGGAAGGGGGGAGGCGATGGAGAGAGAGGGAAAGCAAGGGCTACTTGAAGTCAGAGAAGTCAATGTTCATACCGCTGGGGTGTAAGCTACCCAAGCTAAATATGAGGTGCTGTTCCTCCAATTTGCACTGGGCCTCACTCTGACAATGGAGGAGGCCAAGGACAGAAAGGTCAGATTGGGAATGGGAGGGGAAGTTAAAGTGCTGAGCAACTGGGAGATCAGGTAGGTTTAGACAGACTCAGGCGGAGGTTTTCAGTAAAACGATCACCGAGCCTGCGCTTGGTCTCGCCGATGTACAGGAGTTGACACCTGGAACAGCGGATACATTAGATGAGTTAACAAGGGAGTTGCGGAGGGAACGGTCTCTGCGGAAAGCAGAAAGTAGTGGAGATGTGAAGATGTGGCTAGTAGTGGGGTCCCGTTAGAGGTGGCGAAAATGTCAGAGGATTATGTGCTATGTGCAACAGCTGATGGAGTGGACGGTGAGGACAGTACAGGAGGTAGTGAACTGCTTGAGAATCCCATTAAAGTGTAATCATCTCTTTTAAAAAAAAATTGTTATAGAAACATAGAAATTAGGTGCAGGAATAGGCCATTCGGCCCTTCGAGCCTGCACCGCCATTCAATATGGTTATAGCAGAGACTGGGACAAGCGGGGCACAGGTTGGGGACCGGCGGCTGAGGGAGGCTGGGTGAGCTCTCTGCCAGTCCCAACCATTCGGCGACAGTCATCTCCTGCAGCCCGGCTCAGATATTAGCCAAACAAAAACAACAACCCGGTATTTCACATCTAGGGGGTGAAAGGGATATTTACAAGGCGGAGGTTGACAGATTCTTGATTAGTGTGGGTGTTGGGGGTTGTGGGGAGAAGGCAGGGGAATGGGGTTAGGAGGGAGAGATAGATCAGCAATGATTGAATGGTGGCGTAGAGTTGATGGGCCGAATGGACTAATTCTGCTCCCATTACTTATGAACTTATGAGCATCCTTTGCATCCATTTAAGGATGGCCTGAGATCTTCTTAGACTTAGCTACTGTGCAGCTCTACTTTGAAAGTAATATGAGAGATGTGGCTATCATATTGGTTAGTTAGGATTTGAATCAACAGCATCATGATGGTGTCATGAATTGAGCTTTGCATGACATTTTTATTCACAGGACTGAGCTTTGGGAAAACTCACCAGGAACTGAGGGGAAAGCACAAGTGCAAGGTTAACTTTAAACATTTAAACATTGGCGTCTCATTCTGTAAAATGTATGGGAGAATTTGCGTAAAGTCTGTAGGTCAGGACATTCATAACCTGGGGCCACCCTATGGTGCTTGTGGCTGGCACAGTGGCGCAGCAGGAGAGTTTCTCCTTTACTTGATTACAGGTGCTGTTTGTATGGACTTCGTACATTCTCTATGTGGCCGTGTGGGTCTTCTCCAGGTGCTCTGGTTTCCTCCCACACTCCAAATACAGTTTGTAGTCTTTAAGAAAGAACTGCAGATGCTGGTAAAATCGAAGGTAGACAAAAAATGCTGGAGAAACTCAGTGGGTGAAGCAGCATCTATGGAAAGGACAATAGACAATAGGTGCAGGAGTAGGCCATTCGGCCCTTCGAGCCAGCACCGCCATTCAATGTGATCATAGCTGATCATCCACAATCAGTACCCCGTTCCTGCCTTCTCCACATATCCCCATGACTCCAGTATCTTTAAAAGCCCTATCAAGCTCTCTCTTGAAAGTATCCAGAGAACCGGCCTCCACTGAGGCAGAGAATTCCACAGACTCACAACTCTCTGTGAAAAAGTGTTTCCTCATCTCCGTTCTAAATGCCTTGCCACTTATTCTTAAACTGTGGCCTCTGGTTCCGGACTCTCCCAACATCGGGAACATGTTTCCTGCCTCTAGCGTGTCCAAACCCTTAATGATCTTATATGTTTTAATAGATTCCCTCTCATCCTTCTAAATTCCAGAGTATACAAACCCAGCCGCGCCATTCTCTCAGCATGTCAGTCCCACCATGCCAGGAATTAACCTTGTGAAACTACACTGCACTCCCTCAATAGCAAGAATATCCTTCCTCAAATTAGGGGACCAAAAAAGCACACTATATTCCAGGTGTGGTCTCACTAGGGCCCTGTACAACTGCAGAAGGACCTCTTTGCTCCTATACTCAACTCCTCTTGTTATGAAGGCCAACATGCCATTCGCTTTCTTCACTGCCTGCTGTATCTCAACCCAAAACTTCGTCAATGCATTCTCTCCATAGATGCTACCTCATCCGCTGAGTTTCTCCAGCATTTTTTGTCTTGGTTAGTTGGCTAATTCACAACAGTAACATTCGGTGTGCATGATAGTGCTAGTGTACAGGGATCGCTGGTCGCCGTGGACTTGGTGGGCTGAAGGGCCCTGTTTCCGAGCAGTATTTCTAAACTATACTAGAATGATTCATATTATCTAATTCTGTGAAAACAGAACACCACCCACGCCTACTACGGAAAAGATGCCTTAAGCTATAAAGGGTACAGAGAAGATTTATGAGGATGTTACCAGGACTCAAGGGCCTGAGCTTCAGGGAATGTTTGGGCAGGCTAACTCATTATTGGAGCGCAGGAGGTTGAGAGGCAATTTTATAGGTGTATAATATTATGAGGGGAATAGACAGAGTGAATACAGTCCTTTTCCCTGGGTAGAGGAATCAAAAAAACTAGACAGCATAGGTTTCATGTGAGAGGAGAGATTTGACAGACACAATAAGGACAACTTTTTCCACAGAGGTTGGCAGGTATATGAAACAAGCAGCCAGAGGAAGTGGCTGAGGCTGATAAAATACCAACATTTAAAAGGTCCATTAATAGAAAAGGTTTAGAGTGATGTGGGTCGAATGCAAACAAATGGGACTAGTGTAGTTTGGCATCTGGGTGGGCATGGAGGAGTTGGGCCTGTTTCTGTGCTGAATGAGTCAATTACTAAATTGGATACTGATGAGATCCATATCACTTCAGGTCAGAACATTTCTCTTCAGAATATATATCGACAGATACGCAGCTACGGATAGATCAATAAGCTTGCCTAAGGCAGCTGAAGATAGACATAAGAAGCTGGAGTAACTCAGCGGGACAGGCAGCATCTCTGGAGAGAAGGAATGGGTGACGTTTCAGGTTTCTCAAGGGTCTCGACCCGAAACATCACCCATTCCTTCTCTCCCTCTGTGCCTGTCCCGCTGAGTTACTCCAGCATTTTGTGTCTATCCACAGTTTAAACCAGCATCTGCAGTTCCTTCATACACATTTTGCCACTACAGCTTTTCATTTACATTTTCAATCAATACCTGAAGAAGGAGCTGGATGCTGAAGGAACACAACACAAACACATCAATAGTTTTGAATGTTGTCGTTCATTGGGAGGTTATTAAATGCTGTTCAGTCGCTGGTCATTTAAACTCGGGGATAAGTTTCCGGCAGTGAAAACTCTCTTGAATAAATTGTCAAGCAAATAAGTCGTAAATCTGATCCACAATTTCATAAACATTCATATTGTATATTTTTATTTACAAACCTGTGTAAACCATTCTGGTGTTATATCAAAATTCCAGCTACACACACAATACATTTTATTAATACACCAAATTAATGCACCTTATTTTAATAAACTTTTAATTTAATAATAATCTACTACTGTGATTATTTCTCTTTCCATCACTCAAGAGCTGAGGTTGAAACAAACCCCAGAGGCTCTCACCATTCCCATAATAAGCAGTTGGTGTGATCAAAATTAATGTTAATAGATACTAAATGAGATTCATAGGTAGGTTATTGCCTGACTAGTTTGACTAGGGATGTATGGGAGTGCTCAGGGAGGGCAGCATCTCTGATAGGGGGTACATCGTGCTCCATTGGGGGTAGTTCGCCCACCTTTGGTCCCCACCTGGCAGCCAGGAAAGAGGTACTGATTTTAGATGAACAGCCATGATCATATTGAATGGCAGTGCTGGCTCGAAGGGCCGATGGCCTATTCCTGCACCTATTTTCTATGTTTCTATGCTTGAGTATATGGCAATAAAACTCGATCACTTGATTTTGAAGCATTCATGCATGGTGGAGATATAATGTAGTCATAGAGTGATACAGTGTGAAAACAGGCGCAACTTGCCCACACCCGCCAACAGCTACGCTACCTGCTTTTGGTCCATAACTCCAAACCTGTCCTATCCATGTATCAGTCTAACATTTTCTTAAATGTTGGGATGGTCCCTGCCTCAACTACCTCCTCTGGCAGCCTGTTCCATACACCCATCACCCTTTGTGTGGATAAATTTACCCCTTAAAAAGTTACCTCTTAAAAATACTTCATACAAAAAGCATTGAAATCATACTTCTACAGTGCACTAAAACATGATTTGAATACATCAAATTTTAAAAAGTTCCTACCCTGTGAGGGTGTCCCTTCTTCCACACCCTCTCCCCACTCGGTTGCTCCAGTCCCTCACCGGGTACCCCCAAAGCCAGTGATCAGTATTAGCACAGCCTCCCCACTTTCAAAAATGCTCCAATCCAATTTAAAGCATATATATTGCATTCAAGTGTAGGTTAAAAGACTCGCTACAGTATGCACCATATTGCACAATTTCAAGCTGAAAAATGCAAATGTTCCGTACCAATGGGAGGGGGTGTCCCTCTCCTACACTTGGTCTCTGGTCTTAGTCTTGCAATTTCTCACCCAACTGTCACCCAATGTTGGCAGCCCTGCGACGGGACATTGAGAGGGAGGGGAGGGGACAGTGAGGTGGAGGAGAGAGGGACTGGACGGGAGGGGGAAGTGATTACAGAAGGGCAAATTATAGCGTACAACTGATGAGCATAAGGCGGCGTGGTTGGATCCCCAATTATAGCTACATTTATAGGTGCCCTCCCCTAAACCCCTACATTTACAGGTGCCCTCCTCTAAATCCCATTTACAGGTGCCCTCCTCTAAATCCCATTTATAGGTGCCCTCCCCTAAACCTCTACATTTACAGGTGTCCTCCTCTAAATCCACCATTTACAGGTGCCCTCCTCTAAATCCCATTTATAGGTGCCCTCCCCTAAACCTCTACATTTACAGGTGCCCTCCTCTAAATCCCATTTATAGGTGCCCTCCTCTAATTCACCATTTGCAGGTTCCCTCCTCTAAATCCCATTTACAGGTGCCCTTCCCTAATTCACTATTTAAAGATGATAAAATATAAATTAGATATTATTTTATTCTGTTAATAATAATCTCGGATTAGTAGAGATTTGGGTCGAGACCCTTCTTCAGACTGAGTCACGGGAGAGATATGGGTGGATGTAAAGAACAATGAATAAAAGATATGCAAAAAAGTAACAGAGAAACATTGTTGGGTTAGAACGAGCTGGTGCGAGAGAGAGAGAGGGAATGCCGGGGCTACCTGAATCCCCGCACACTAACACTATCCTGAACATACACTGAACATATATATTTCGGAAGCAACTGCAGAGGCTGGTTTAAACCGACGGATAGAAAGAGAAGGAATGTCGGGGCTGCCTGGTTAGTTCAGACAACCAATAAATTCCAACTGACCAAATTGGGGAATTCCCTCGATCCCATATATCAGGACAAGTTGTGCAGAATAAAACTGGCCAAACGTACCTTACGCCGAAGATGCAGTGAATCCGTCAGCTGAAAAAAAACCCATAAAATGTAAGTTCAGTTCAGTTTAGTTTATTGTCATGAGTACTGAGGTACAGTGAAAAGCTTTTGTTGCGTGCTAACCAGCCAGCGGAAAGACAATACACGATTGTTCAGCACTGCTCTCTGGTTGTGGTAGGATGGTTCAGTTGCCTGATAACTGCTGGTAAGAAACTGTCCCTGAATCTGAAAACGTGCGTTTTCACACTTCTATACCTTTTGCCCTGATGGGAGGGGAGAAGAGGGAGTGGCCAGGGTTACTTGTGGTAAAGTGTGTAGAATTTGGAACATAGAACAGGCCCTTCGGCCCACAACGTCCGTGCTGATTATGATGTCAAGTTAAACTCTCCTCTCCCTACACGTGATCCACATCGCTCCATTTCCTGCATATCCATTAAACCCATGATTATATGGCAGTGCAGAATTAATGAGCTGAATGATCTAACTAAACTTTACATCCCCTCTCTCTCTGTCCCTCCACCCACCCTAGTCGTCCGACCAGTTTCACTGTCGTATCTACTCATTAGTTGCCCTGCTAAGTTTCACTGATCGTATCCACTCATTAACATCTTCTCCACAGCCATCAAAGGACCATTGTGGGCTCCACCTTTCCTTGATCATCCTTGCTGGCTTTAGAATTATAGTCATAGTCATACAGTGTGGAGACACAGGGCTGCCAACTCTCACGCATTGAGTGTGAGAATCACGCATTTCGCGAAATTTGCACGCTGATCACAGAATTTCTTACACTCAAAAATATGTATCTTTTTTATAAATAAATACATGAAGTCACAAACAATTCAATTTGCCCAAGGCTTCCAATCTCCTCCACGCTCACCAGAGAATAGTTTTCTGTCGACGGGTTTCCCGTAAAGAACGAACAATTTGATTGTCTTAAGCCGATCGCACACTATTTAAAATGGCAATGTAACTGCAGTACTAATGATTCCATTTGACATTCATGGAACCAAAATCTGCAGGTGCTGGAAATTCAAAATAAAGCAAAAATTGTTTTAGGGGTGAATAAAAGCCATGAGAGGAATATATAAGGTCTTTTTCCTGGGATATGTGATTCAAGAACTAGAGGGCATTGGTTTTTAAGCAGGGGTGTAAAACTACCAGCCCGTGAAGGGGTCCAATTCGGCCAGCGGGACGATTTGGAGAAAAAAAGTAGTTTAGTTTAGAGCAAAGATCATAGATCTTTGGTTTAGAGTCTAAATTAAACTACACATTCCCGTGCAGATGTGGAACATGCTGTCAGGTGAAGTAGGCAGGTAAAATGACAGCGTTTAAAAGACATTTGGACAGGTACGTGGATAGGAAAAGTTTAAAGGGATAGGCGGATAACATAGAAACATAAAAACATAGAAAATAGGTGCAGGAGTAGGCCATTCGGCCCTTCGATCATCCAACTCAGTATCCTGTACCTGCCTTCTCTCCATACCCCCTGATCCCTTTAGCCACAAGGGCCACATCTAACTCACTCTTAAATATAACCAATGAACTGGCCTCAACTACCTTCTGCGGCAGAGAATTCCAGAGATTCACCACTCTCTGTGTGAAAAAGGTTTTCCTCATCTCGGTCCTAAAAGATTTCCCCCTTATCCTTGAACTGTGACCCCTTGTTCTGGACTTCCCCAACATCGGGAACAATCTTCCTGCATCTAGCCTGTCCAACCCCTTAAGAATTTTGTAAGTTTCTAGAAGATCCCCCCTCAATCTTCTAAATTCTAGCGAGTACAAACCGAGTCTATCCAGTCTTTCTTCATATGAAAGTCCTGACATCCCAGGAATCAGTCTGGTGAACCTTCTCTGTACTCCCTCTATGGCAAGAATGTCTTTCCTCACATTAGGAGACCAAAACTGTACGCAATATTCCAGGTGTGGTCTCACTAAGACCCTGTACAACTGCAGTAGAACCTCCCTGCTCCTATACTCAAATCCTTTTGCTATGAATGGGACTAGTGCTGTAATGCCCCTGGGACTAGTTTAGAATGGGAGAAGTTTAGATCTTGACCTGCAGGAAAAGTTGGGATGAAGGGCCTGTTTCCATACTGCAAGACTATGACACATTGCAGAAAGGGTGCAATTGCTTTAGAGAGGATCCAGGGGCGATTTATGAATATGTTGGCAGGGCTGGAATTTTTTTTTTTTTTACTTTGAAGAAAGATTTGATAACTGGAATTGTATTCCCTGCAGCAACAGAGGTGAAGAAAAGATTTAGTTAAGGTGAATAATATTATGAGAATAGGACCTGTTTCGCTTAACAACAAGTGTAGAATGGAACTGCTGATGCTGGTTTAAACTGAAGATAGACACAAAAAGCTGGAATAACTCAGCGGAACAGGCAGCATCTCTGGAGAGAAAGAATGGTGATGATTTGGGTCAAGACCCTTCAAACTGAAGAGGTTGAAAACCAGCCATATAGTTGTAAAACACAATGACAGGAGATTTGTGTTATCCAACTAAGGGCAGAAATCAGAATCATGTGTTCATCTTTATTGATGTGACACTATAATAAATATATGACAGAAAAAATAATTTAATGGGGTGGTGGTGTGGCACAGTGGTGCAGCGGTATAGTTGCTGCCTAATGCCCCTGTCCCACTTAGGAAACCTGAATGGAAACCTCTGGAGACTTTGTGCCCCACCCAAGGTTTCCGTGCAGTTCCCGGAGGTTGCAGGTGGTTGCCGGAGGTTGCAGGTAGTGGAAGCAGGTAGGGAGACAGACAAAAACCTCCGGGAACCGCACGGAAACCTTGGGTGGGGCGCAAAGTCTCCAGAGGTTTCCGTTCAGGTTTCCAAAGTGGGACAGGGGCATTACAGCACCACAGACCCAGATTTGATCCTGACTACGGGTGCCGTCTGTACAGAATTTGTACATTCTCCCTATAACCACATGGGTTTTCGCCAGATATTCCAGTTTCACCCACATCCGAAAGAAGTGCGGGTTTGGAGGTTAATTGGCTTTTGTAAATTGTCCCTGGCGTGTAGGATAGAACTGGTGTATGGTAGATCGGTGTGGACGGTAGGACGAAGGGCCTGTTTCTATATATATATATGTTTTGCCTTGTTTCTATGGGGTTATTTATATATATATAGAGAAATGATTTACGGGCATTGAAATCATTTTGAAGTCCGTTTTTTACAAAAATGCAGGAAAATCAGTCAACAGTTTAAGTATAACCAACTCCCACAGGTAGCAGTGAGACAATAACCTGATATTTTTATGAAACAAAATGGTTTTACATTCTTTTACATTCATTTGAAAGTGAAGCTAAAATGTTGATTTAAGGCCTCATCCAAAAATCAGAACCTCCAACAGTGCAAAGCTCCTGTTAACTCACCAATAAGCCGGGCTAGGTTTTTGTGCACAAGTCCTTCGAGTGGAGATTGAATCGGGGAACTTTGATCTACTGCAACCATATCCCTGCGATGGAATTGCAAAATGTGTGAATGCTGTTCAGGGTGGTTTGGGGGAGGTGGTGGGAACCAAGGACAAAGCTCAGACTTACATCAAACGTGAGTGCATTTTTTTACTGCATATCAACAAACATAATGCCAAAATAAGAGAAAGTTATGCTACGGAGATTAATGTTACTGGGTAAAGATGTCTTTCTCTCCACTATACAATACATTACAATAATACATTTTAGCCATGTATGTTTTGCAACGTACGAAAAATTTCATTTAGACTTAGACTTAGACTTAGATCCTTTATTTGTCATTCAGACCTTTCGGTCTGACCGAAATGTCGTTGCCTGCAGCTATACATGTAATAATAAACAACAAAACACAAAATAAACACACAAATTAACATCCACCACAATGAGTTCACCAGGCACCTCCTCACTGTGATGGAGGCAAAAATCTTAGGGTTACTGTCTCTTCCCTCCTCTTCTATCTCTGTGCTGAGGCGATACCCCACCGGGCGATGGTATTCAGTCCCGTGGCTCACCGAGCTCCGCGAACGGGCCGGTTCAAGCTCCGTGGCCCGGGGTGGTCGAAGCTGCCGCCCTCCAGTCCAGCGGATGCAGCTCCGGAAAACAGGTACCAGCCTGTGACCTGCGAGCTCCCTACGATGTCGTCCACTGGCCCGCAGCCGAACCCCGGATTCAGGTCGCCGCCACCAGAACGCCGCCTCAGCTACCGGAGCACCGCCTCAGCCCCGTGCCGGGCCGCCCTCACCGGAGCGTCGTCTCAGCCCTGAGCCGGGCCGCCTCAGCCGCCGGAGCACCGCCTCAGCCCCGCGCCGGGCCGCCCTCACGAGAGCGCCGTCCCAGCCCCGAGTCGTGCCACTGCCACTGGAGCGTCTCAGCCAGCACTGTCTCAGCCCCGTGCCGGGCCGCCCTCACCGGAGCACCGTCCCAGCCCCGCACCGGGCCGCCCTCACTGGAGCCCCGAGTCGTACCGCTGCCACTGGAGCGCCCGAACGCCGCCACAGCTCGAAGACGGCCAGCCTCATGTTGGTGAGTCCTGGCTAGCTCTGCCTCCGGAGCCTCGAGGTCAGTCGCAGGTTGGAGGCCGCCAGCTCCGCCATTAGGCCTCAGCGCAGACGGAGGCAGAGAAGGGGTGATACGACAAAAAAAAGTCGCATTCCCCCGAAGGGAGAGACAGAAAGCCCTGTTTCAGCCCCCCCACACATACAACCTAATAACCAAATATTTAACTAAACAAGACAAAAAAAACAACAAAAAGTAAAAACAGACGGACTGCAGGCACAACAGTGCCAAGCCAGTCATACAAATAAAAAGCAACAGAACACACAAAATACATTTTAACATAAAGATCCACCACAGTGAGTCTTCCACATTCCTCACCGTGATGGAAGGCAAAACAAATCAATCTTTTCCCTTCTTTGTTGTCCACGGTCAGAGGCCTCGAGTCTTCCGTTGACGATCTTACTCCCATAGCCAGTGGCGTTCGGGCCCTCTGCTTTGGGGGGGGAATCTCAGCCCCCCCCCGCACCGAGCGATCGGACCCCAAGTCGCAACTTGTCGAACCTTCTACGACGTTGGAGTTCCCGACATCCATGGTCTCTCCCGAGACTGCGAGCTCTCGACGGTAAAGTCCGTAGGTCGCGGTTGGAGCGATCCCAGGTGAGGAATCGGCTCCAATGGTAAGTTCACGGCCCGTGGTGGGGCACAAAGTCAGTCCTGAGGAGGCCTCCAGCTCCAAGATGTTAGGCCGCAGAGCGACCGGAGAAACGACCCGAAAACCAACCGCATCTCCAGTAGGACTACCTCCCCCTCCCTAACATAATACAAACCAGTGAACATTAAAACAAACTTTCAAAACACACCAAAAATAACAAAAACAGGCGAGAAAACAAACTGTTGGCGAGGCTCCCAATCGTACGGCGCCCCTGGTTAAGATTATTCAACGATGCAATTTGAGGATGTTTATGTATGGTGCTCAATAAAAAGCAATTTATGCAAAGGGTGAATTATCTGTTATTTCACACACTTAAACATCTGTATTCAGCACTTCTAGTTACACAAAAGTTTACCCTGACAGCTTGAGGATTTGAAGAATTTTGTACAGGTGATGAAAGCATTGTTTAAGAGGTTATGGGTCCCAAGTACTTTCATGGGGATGCTTTAAAAAATAAACATCTTATAAATAGATTCCTAAGAGATACAGTCCAGGAAAGACCCTTCAGCCCTTTAAATCCATGCTGATCCACTAATTTACACTAACCATTCATTAATCCTATTTGTGGAGTGACATTGTGGAATTTCAGCCCAACCTTCCCACACCAACTAATATGCCCCATCTATAATCCTAGCTGCACACATTCGGCTCATCTATCCTTCTAAACCTATCCTATCCATGTACTTCTCCAAATGTTTCTTTAAACGTTTTTTAAACAATTCTCCCTATATTCTCATCAACTCCCCTCAGATTCTCCACCTACCTACAAAAGAGGTAATCTAGTGGCCAATTAACCTAACAACCCACATATCATTGATAAGTGGGAGGAAACAGAGCAACCGGGGAAATGCATGTTGTCACAGGGAGAATGTGCAAAGTCCATATAGAAGCACCCAAAGTCAGGACTGGACTGGGTCTCCAGCACTCCGGCATGGGGGTGCAGTGGTAGAGTTGCTGCCTTACGATCCTGACCACGGATGCTTGTCTGTGCAGAATTTGGACATTCCTCCCGTGATTGCGTGGGTTTTCTCTGGGATATCCGGTTCCCTCCCACATTCCAAAGACGTACTGGTTTGCAGGTTAATTGGCTTGGTATAATTGTAAATTGTCCCTGGAGTGTGTCGGAGAGTGTTGATGTGTGGGGATCGTTGGTCAACTCAGACTCGGTGGGCTGAAGGGTCTGGTTAACGCTGTATCTCTGAACTAACCTAAACACTCTGAGGCAGTAGCTCTACTTCCTGCATTACTGTGCTGCCCAAACTTCATAAAATGACATAACGCATGGTGAGCAAATGATTAAATCATATTCTTCTTTCAAGGTCCTGAACTGCTGCTGTCCAAAATATGAAAGTCATATTTTTACCTTGAATTAATCATATTTTTCAACATTAATACTAGTGGAGAGTATTAAACACTGGATATTCATTTGATACAGAGCACATGTGTATTAGTGTAATCTTACTGCGTTTCCATAGGTTCCTATGTGCCAGGGCAGGAGGTCCACAAATCAATGTTTGCATTGTTGCAACCTCTGGCTTAGAACCATATGGCAATAAACTCGACTCAACTTCTTTCACACTGATACAGCGATTCAAAAAGCCCAGTGTGGCCATAGGCATTTTTCTTTCCATGAAAATGTTTTTAAACCTCTACTGATGCGCTATAAAAAGTATTCTGCGGGGTGCATTTCAGCCAATGCATTGCAACTACTCGTGACTGCCAGAGAGTGGTGAGCACAGCTCAATCCATCCCAAACTCATTATTTCAGTCCATCTTCACTGTGGGTTGCATCCGGAAGGCTGGAATTATCATCAGAGATACTTGTACTGCCACCCTGTACATCCTTTTTATCTCCTCTACCCTCTGGAAGAAAATACGAGCTTGGAAGTTCAGACATCCAGACTTAAGATCAGTCTCTTCCCCAATGCTATCCAACTCCTGAATTAATCACCTCTTTCACATCCAATTCCCGGAGATGCTGCCACATATTCTCACAGCTAATGCATTACTGCACCTTAATATATTTTTCTCACTGCTTTGAATTTCTTTGCAATACAGTCTTGCACATTCAGCAGTTTTGCGCTGGTCGTTGTAAATGTTGTATTTATCATTATGTATACTGTTTACGTCTGAGTTTCGTGTGAACAAGGAATTTAATTCTACCCTGGTGTATGTGACGATAAACTAATCAGAATCTGAAATGGCAGAATGAGACCCGACTCCTAATCTTCTCCCTGTGCGACTGTGAACTAAAGGGATCCTTCTGTTCACCTGAATAAGCAGTAAATATGTAACAGGCAACAATTATAATTCTTCATAGACCCACTCTACTCTGTAGGTAAAGGGCTCTAATTTGCAAAGATTGATTTGATGAAAACAGAAAGCACCTATTGAACACCACAACAGTTCCTGTTTCAAATATCCAGGTGCTCTGGGCTAAGCTTATGGAACCCCATCTTTATCCTCTTAAATAAAATGGATCAAGTTTTAGCGCAAAGCCCTTCTTTCCTTGCCCTTTGAACAGAAACAGCTCCAGTGTGGCCATAAGCAGATGTAGTTTCTACTCCCCACCTGATACACAAGCTGACTTTAAAACAGCAGTACACAATGGCAGAGTAAAGCTGATAGCATTATGGCAACCAGTACCTTAGGATTGATGAAGAGGCTTTTCTTACCAATTGACAGCTAACCTGTGTTTCATGTTCGAAGCATGGCCCACACTAATATCTAATGGTCAGCAGCTCACCATTTCTGCAATAATCTTGATGAGAACAGCAACATCAAATGTTTTTACACATAATTAATTTGACATGGCTTTTGCAGCTGTTGGAATTATATAATGTTTATGGGTCTCTGCAGGAATTAAAATACTTGAAGGTCACTAACTGGGGATAACTCTGAGAGTGAACACAAAATGCTGCAGCAGCACAGCGGGACAGGCAGCATCTATGGAGAGAAGAAATGAGTGATGTTTTGAGTCGAGATCCAGCTTCAGACTGAGAGTTAGGGGAGAGGGAGAACTCAGTCTCAGTCTCAGTCTGAAGGAGGGCCTCGACCCGAAATGTCACCCATTCCGTCTCTCCAGAGATGTTCCATGTCGCTGAGTTACTCCAGCATTTTGCGTCTATCTTCGGTGTAAACCAGCATCTGCAGTTCCTTCCTACACATAACTGTGAGGGGGGTTCAAATTTGATGGGACTGCAATGAGGTTTAGTTAGAACCTGAAATAAGCAAGCTGACATAATCTAAATCAAACTAACTGCTGTTATAAATTACAACTGAATCAGACGGATTAATGTCAGCAAATGCAAGTGGGTAGGAAAAGTAGATTTAGAAGAATGTTTAAAGGGAAGGATCAGACTATTGTCCTTCAACCATGTAGCTCGCAATGTTTCCAGACACACAACATAGTGTGGAATCTTGAAAAATAAAAAATGAAGACTCGGAGCTACATGTGTTCAGTGGGTCAGGCAGCACCAGTGATGATGATGAAGTAAAAATTATGAGCTTTAATCTCTAAGCTGTCAAATGTTGGCTAATTTCACTTGGGGAAGGGAGGGAACAAATTCATTATTCATCTCAGATTTTGAAATGCCCCAAAATGGCAACACTTACGTACAGCCTAGGTGAGGTTTGCTACACGATTTCACCGGGTTGCGTGCAAAACAATGCATATCACTGTACCTTAGTACATGTGACAATAAAGTATCATTGAATCATGTATGATCAATTGAGATGGACAACCAAAATAAACCTCTCAGGTTTTACAACACTTGCAATTATAATAATTTTAAAAAACAACTTCCGAGTGCAGAGGAGGGAGTGTGCAGCTTTCAAGGGAATGCGACAATCAGGACCCTTGTATTGTTTGTATTGTTCCACTTGGAATCAACTTCATTTGTGATACTATTTTTCCCCATTGCAGCTGTTGTTTTCAGCAACTCAATCTTTTCCGATAGTGGCGTGGGCATGGTGTGCTTCGAGTATTGCAACGCACACAGCACCTTGTTATAGCACAGCACAACAGAAAACCTGTGCTTGTGATAGATTTGCCCAAATTTGTGCCATTACAAGAACGCTCCCAGGAGCTAGAATTATGTTCCCAGGAGCTAGAATATGCACACGTGCTGCTTTTCAAATCACTGTTCACCTTTTAAAATTGAGATCAATCAATGAAACAAACGCAAAAACTTCTTCAGCAGAAATTGTTCAAAAATGTTGTTTAAAGATTGGCTGTAGTCAAGAAGTTCCTGCTCAAGGTAAATTTTTCATATTATTCTTTCATGAAAGGCAGATGTTAATGGTGAGGCTAGCAATTAGGATATGATAAAGAGATGCAAGAGACTGCAGATGGTAGAGCCTTGAGCAAAACACATAAAGCTGGAGGAACTCGGCAGGACAGGCAGCATCTGCGGAAGGAATGGACATGCAAGTTTTGGGTGAGGATTCTTCTTCAAACTGAATCATTTGAAACATCGCTTGTCCATTTCCTCCCCTCACAGCTTCATCGTCTGAGCTTCTCCAGCACATTGTGGTTTATTATGCAACCCGGATTACTCCTGATTTGGAGAGGCTATCAAGAGTTAACCAGACTGCTGGTTCTGGAGTCACACAAACTAGACTAGGAAAGGAGTTTAGTTTTCGGCCCTGAAGATAACCAGTGAATCAAATGGATCTTTGGCACATTCCAGTGTTTTGGCCACCAATACTTTGTCAGAGTAATACTCAAATATAGAAGTTGGGAGATTATGCTACAGTTTCATAAGACATTGGTGAGGCCACATTTAGAGCATTGTGTTCAGTTTTGGTCACCATGTTATTGGAAAGATATTGTCAAGCTTGAAAGGGTTCAGAGAACATTTACCAGAATGTTGCCAGGACTCAAGGGACTGTGTTATAGGGAGAGGTTCAGCAGGCTAGGGCTTTTTTTCCTTGGAGCACAGGAGGATGAGGGGCGATCTTATAGAGGTGTGCAAAAATGTGAGAAGTATAGATCAGGTAAATGCACAGAGTCTTCTGCCCAGAGTAATGGGAATCGAGAACCAGAGGACATAGGTTTATAATGAGGGGGAGTAGGATTTAATGGGAACCCGAGGGTAACTTTGTTTTTAGACAAAGGGTGGTGGGTGTATGGGACAAGCTGCTGAAGGACGTAGTTGAGGCATGTACTATTGCAATGTTTAAGAAGCATTTAGACAAATGCATGGATAGGGTAGATTTTGAGGGATATGGGCCAAATACAGGTAGGTGGGACTAGTGTAGATGGGGCATGTTGGTCAGTGTGGGCAACTTGGGTGGATGGGCATTTCCATGCTATATGTCTATGACTCTATGGAACAGCAATCTCCCAATCTGACATATTCGGATCCTTGCACATTTTTAAAATCTGCATTGCTCTATAGTTGTAACACTCTATACTGTGCTAGTGCTCCATTTCCTTTCTCTTCTTACACTACCTCTTGTACTAATGTACTGCTTGATCTGCCTGGATATTATGCAAAAAACATCGCTATATCTCAGTGTATGTGATAATCACAAACCAATACCAATACCTGGCAGATCAACAGGCCATGATAAAAAAAAAGGACACAAAGTGGTGGAGTAACTCAGAGGGTCATGCAACATCCCTGAAGTCTGGAGAAGGGTTCCAACACAAAATATCACCGATCCATGTCCTGCAGGGAAACTGCCTGGCCCGCTGAGTTACTCCAGCACTTTGTGTCTTCTTTTGTAAACCAGCATCTGCAGTTCCTTGTTTCCACATGGTAAAATGGAAATTACTAACAAAAATAATCAGTAAAATTGGCTCCTTTGCTTCAAAACAAACAATGATATCCACAAATGTAGTAACTAAGTTAGAGTACTTCATGCATCGATAAGCAGCAAACAAAATAACAGCAGAAATTACATTTGCTGAACAGTCGGTCATCCATTGCTAACGAGCCACTCTTCACAAAGAGTAAATACATTTCAAATAGAAATTTAGCAAAATTACAAATGCAAAGCAATGAGCAAGGTGACTACATGACTTTGATTTTTTTTTAAACCTAAAAGTTTTTGTCGATCAATTATCTGTTTTTGCCCTTCAGCTTTAGATTTGTTTATAACAACAGCTCGATTCTCCTGGGCAGCCTACAGTATAATCCAGCCATCTTTCATTTACATAACCTCAGAGCACCAGTAAAGCCTGTGTGGCTTGCTTAAAGATCAAAGGCTGAACATTTGCACTGATGAACTTGATGCTGACATTCTGGTGGCGGCTTGATCATTGTTTGACGTGTTGACAGACACGCACAGCATGGGGCCTGTACTTGCACAAACAGCAGGGGACTTCACAAAAGCAAAATCTTCCCGTACGCAATCATTAGCTCCATCTGCATCCTGCATTGTTAAGTCCTCATTATGTCAGTTTCGCAGCATTCATAAGCATGACAAAGATCTAATACAACATTTCTATAGTCTTGCTATCAATGGGTCATTATTAGACGCTAACATGGTATAAGACCATGAAGCTAGATTTTGATCTTAGGGCTAAAGGAATCAAGGGATATGGGGAAAAAGCAGGAACGGGGGTGCTGATTTTAGATAATCAGCAATGATCATATTGAATGGTGGTGCTGGATCGTAGGGCCGAATGGCCTGCTCCTGCAGCTATTTTTCTATGTTTCTATGAAGTATAGAAACATACGCCACACAAAAAGGGGCCCTTTTGGCCCACTTTGTTCATACTGACCGTAATGCCTACCTATGCTATTCGAAATTGCACACATTTGGTCTATATCATAGAAAATAGGTGCAGGACGAGACCATTCAGCCCTCTGGGCCAGCACCGCCATTCAATATGATCATGGCCAATCATCCAGAATCCGTACCCAGTTCCTGCTTTCTCCCCATATCCCTTGATTCCGCATTAATCCCACATCCATTCCTATCCATGTAACAGTCCAAATGTCTTTTTTCATTGTATCTGCCTCCAGTACTTCCTCTGGGTGATGGTTCCAGATATTTATCACATTTTGTGAAAACCTCAATCCTCAGATCCTCCCTACATTTTCTGTCCTCTCTAGAGCATGTGTAGGAAGGAACTGCAGATGCTGGTTTAAACTGAAGATAGACACAAAAAGCTGGAGTAACTCAGCAGGCAAGGCAGCATCAGGCTGGCACTGGACCCCAAGAAAGGGAGTTTGTGGAGTGCCTCTGAGGCGGATTCTCAGACCAGCTTGTACTGGAGCCCACCAGGGAAATGGCAATTCTGGATGATAGACAAAAGTGCTGGAGAAACTCAGCGGATGCAGCAGCATCTATGGAGCGAAGGTAATTCTGGATTTAGTGTTGTGTAATGAACCGGATTTGATAAGGGAACTCAAGGTAAAGGAACCATTAGGAGGTAGTGACCATAATATGATAAGTTTTAATCTATAACTGGAGAGGGAGAAGGTAAAATCTGAAGTGTCAGTATTGTTGTTGAACAAAGCGGACTATGGAGGCATGAGGGAGGAGCTGGCCAAAGTTAACTGGAAAGGGACCCGAGCAGGGATGACGGTGGATCAGCAATGGCAGGAATTTCCGGGAATAATCCAGAAGATGCAGGATCATTTCATTCGAAAGAGGAGGAAAGATTCCAAGGGGAGTAAGAGGCAACCATGGCTGACAAGGGAAGTCAAGGACAGTATAAAACTAAACTAGAAGACGTATAACGTAGCAAAGATGAACAGGAAGCCGCAGGATTGGAAACTTCTAAAGAACAACAGAAAATAACTAAAAAGGTAATACGGGGAGAAAAGATGGAAGTACGAAGGTAAGCTAGCCAAGAATTTAAAGGAGGATAGTAAAAGCTTCTTTTGATATGTGTAGAGGAAAAGATTAGTTAAGACAAATGTGCATTCTTTCAAGATGGAAACAGGTGAATTTATTATGGGAAATGCCAGACGAGTTGAACAGGTACTTTGGTTCGGTCTTCACTAAGGAAGACACAAACCATATCCCAGATGTACTAGGGGACAGAGGATCTAGGGTGACGGAGGAACTGAAAGACATTCACATTAGTCAGGAAATGGTGTTGGGTAGACTGATGGGAAGTAAGGCTGATAAATCCTCAGGGCCTGATGGTCTGCATCCCAGGGTAGTCAAGGAGGTGGCTCTAGAAATCATGGACGCATTGGTGATCATTTTCCAATATCCTATAGATATTGGAACAGTTCCTGTGGATTGGAGGGTAGCTAATGTTATGCCACTTTTTAAGAAAGGAGGGAAAGAGAAAGCAGGAATTTACAAACCAGTTAGCCTGACATCGGTGATGGGGAAGATGCTGGAGTCAATTATTAAAGATAGAATAGCAGCACATTTGGATAGCAGTAGAGGATTGGTCCAAGTCAGCATGGATTTATGAAGGGGAAATCTTGTTTGACTATTCTTCTGGAATCTTTTGAGGATGTAACAAGTAAAATGGATAAAGGAGAGCCAGTGGATGTAGTGTATCTGGACTTTAATAAGGTCCCACTCAGGCGATTAGTGGGCAAAATTAGAGCACATGGTTTGGGGGTAGGATATTGGCAAGATTAGAAAATTGGTTGGCAGACAAAAGGACATTTATAGTCACATACACAAATTGGTGCAGTGAAATTTGAGTTACCATGCAGCACACAAATAAGAGAAACACCACACTTTAGAATTTAACATAAAACATTAAAAAAAATCCCCCCACAGTGGAATCAACGTTTCCCACTGTGAGGGAAGGCACCAAAGTTCAGTCCTCTTCCTCAGTTCACCCGTGGTCGGGGCCTATTTGAGGCCTCCGCAGTCGCCACTATGGGCCCGATGTTTCAGGCCCTCGATGGAAGAACACTCTCAGCGGCCCAGCCTCCGAATCGGCTGCTTCCTACCGGAGACCGTGGCTTCCAAAGTCCACAGGCCGAGCTGGGCGGAGATTCAACGCTGGCGACCTGGGCGAGAGATCCCAGGGCTCCGCGATGTTAAAGTCAGCGCCGCCCGCGGCTGGAAAGTCAGCGCGGCCCGCAGATGGAAGCTCCGCAGACCACAGCTCCACGGTGTCAAAGTCGGCAGTCCCAACACCCCGGAGCTCCAACACAGCGACCCCGATAAGGCATTGCTCGCTCCATGGTGGAATCCAGTGCTGCACCACTGCTGCTGAAGCTGAGCTCTGGCCGGTCTCCGGCAGGAATGGCCGTGCCAATCCAGGTGGTAGTCCGCGAGGAGGGGTCGAAGATGTGGCTCGGAGAATAGTCGCATCCTCGACCAGGAAGTGACTAAGAAAACAGTCTCCCCTCCCCCCACATAAAAAAAGACTAAAAGACCTCCAAAAACAAACTTTAAAACAGACTAAAAATAACAAAAAGAATGAAAGGGCAGAGCTGCAGGCTAGGCAGCCATACTCAATGGAGCCACTCGAGGACAGGAAACAAAGAGTAGGAATTAACGGGCCCTGTTCAGAATGGCAGGCAGTGACTAATGGGGTGCCGCAAAGCTCGGTGCTGAGACCGCAGCTATTTACAATATACTGTATATTAATGATTTAGATGAAGGAATTAAAAGTAATATTAGCAAATTTGCAGATGACACAAAGCTGGGTGGCAGTGTGAACTGTGAAGAGGATGCTATGAGGATGCAGGGTGACTTGGATAGGTTGGGTGAGTGGGCAGATGCATGGCAGATGCAGTATAATGTGCATAAATGTGAGGTTATCCACTTTGGTAGCATGTACAAGAAGGCAGATTATTATCTGAATTATGTCAGATTAGGAAAGGGGAGATGCAACAAGACCTGGGTGTCCCTGTACATCAGTATCTGAAAGTAAGCATGCAGGTACAGCAGGCAGTTGGTCTTCATAACAAGAGGATTTGTGTATGAAGCAAAGAGGTCCTTCTGCAGGAAGAAGAAGGGTTTCGGCCCGAAACGTTGCCTATTTCCTTCGCTCCATAGATGCTGCTGCACCCGCTGAGTTTCTCCAGCTTTTTTGTGTAACCACCGAGGTCCTTCTGCAGTTGTACAGGGCCCTGGTGAGACCACACCTGGACTATTGTGTACAGTTTTTGTCTCCTAATTTGAGGAACATTCTTGCTATTGAGGGAGTGTAGCGTAGGCTCAAGAGGTTAATTTCCGGGATGGTGTGCCTGTCATATGATGAAAGAATGGAACAACTGGGCTTGAATTCACTGGAATTTAGGATAAGGGGATGTTATAGAAATATATAAAATTATTAAGGGATTGGCCACGCTAGATGCAGGAAACATGTTCCCGATGTTGGCAGAGTCCAGAACCAGGGGCTACAGTTTGAAGAATAAGGGGTAGGCCATTTAGAACAGAGATGAGGAAACTTTTTTTCACCCAGATAGTTGTGAATTTGTGGAATTCTCTGCCTCAGAAGGCAGTGGAGGCTGATTCACTAGATGCATTCAAAAGCGAGTTAGGTAGAGCTCTTAGGGCTAGTGGAATCAAGGGATATGGGGAGAAGGCAGGAACAGGGTACCAATTGTGGCTGATCAGCCATGATCCCATTGAATGGCAGTGCTGGCTCGAAGGGCCGAATGGCCTACTCTTGCACCTATTTTCTATGTATCTATCTATGTATCTTTGTATCATCTCTGGAGAGCAGGAATGGGTGACGTTTCGGGTCGAGAAGGGTCTGAAAAAAGCTCTCGACCCGAGACGTCACCAATTCCTTCTCTCCAGAGATGCTGTCTGTCCCACTGAGTTACTCCAGCATTTTGTGTCTACCCTCTAGAATATATTGAAAGGTTCTATCACGGCCTGGTTCGGCAACTCAAACACCCATGTTTCATTCCGTCCATTGGGAAGAAGGTATAGGAGACTGAAAACTGTAATGTCCAGGTACAGGAGCAATTTTCCCTACAGCCATCAGGCTATGAAGCACTACAACCTCCAGCATAGTTTATGGACTTAAGTTTGAGGAAACAATTAGATTTATTTCCCAGACTGAAAAAACTTGGTTGGCATATGCAATGCATAAACAAGGTGGCCCTTCCGCCTAATCAATGGTTAAATCTGAAGAACGATCTTGACCTGAAATGTCGGCTTATCCATTTCCTCCACTGGTGTTGCATGACTCACCCAGTTCCTCCAACGCTTTGTGTTTTGCTCAAGATTCCTGCATCTGCAGTTCCTTGTGTCTCAGTTGTTAAATCTTACTGGAAATTTGATCAAAACTATTCTGATCTGTCACTCAATTACACGGTGGCGCTGCAGTAGAGTTGCTGCCTTACAGCGCCAGAGATCCGGGTTCGATCCCGAACTACGGGTGCTGTCAGTACAGAGTGTGTCTGCTCTCCCTGTGACCGCCTGGATTTTCTCCGAGATCTACGGTTTCCTCCCACACTCCAAAGACGTACAGGTTTGTAAGTTAATTGGCTACTTGGTATAAATGAAATCAACTTGTATAGATAGTGTTAATGTGCGGGGATCACTGGTCAGTGGGGTCTGAGTGGGCCGAAGGGCCTATTTCCGTGCTGTATCTTTAAACTCAACTAAAGATGGTGTCAACTTGAGAAATAGTTGTGATATTTGGTCATTTATTCCCAATTGCACAAATTTAAGGGAAATATTATTTGTTGTCATTTTCATATTAGATGGAGTGTTGTATATCACTGAAACAGGCCTTCCTGTGCCGACTGTATAATGAACCTAACTAATTCCATCTGCCTGCATGTGGTCTGTATCCACCTACTCCCTGCTTGTTCATGCTTCTGTGCACAGCCATTTAGAATCCTGCTCTTAAAAGGGACCAGCCATTTGCTCTATGACCCATGTAGTAAACGGAGATTAAATGAACAATTTGCATCAGCAAATAATTAGCTGATGCAAATCATGTCACCCATTAGTTTCAAGTCTGAAATATAAATCTTTACAGTTCTCAAACTATTTCAAGGAAACAAACAGATATTTTGTTTTGCTCTATAGTAGTAGAAATGTGTTTGTGTCTAGGTTAAATGCAGGATGTGGAGTGCAAATTGGAATTATTTATTTATTTATACCGCCATCTGACTAAACTAAGATTAAATGCAGATTCCTAGTTTCCGTGAGGCAATGTGAGGTTAAAAGGTAATTAGCAGTAAATCCTGGAATTTTAACTATATGGTGCTTCTGCTGGTCAGTGAGGTAGCTTCACTAACAAAGCTTGTAGTGCACACTGTCATAAACAGGATTAATTGATCTCTCCCCAAAATCCTTTTCACCTCAGTCACAGCTCTATAATTCAGCCCCAGAGTAATCTCCTCAAAAACACTCCAAACAAAATAAAAACGTTTTTTTGCCATTAAATGATTAGATTAAATGAGTAGATTAAATGCAAAGAGCTGCTAACATTTCATGTACCTAATGTAGAAAAAAGAAACTGCAGATGTTGGTCCGCACAAAACGACACAAAGCGGGGCAGGCAGCATCTCTGGAGAACATGGACAGGTGACATTTTGGGTCTGGGGAAGGGCCCGGCCAGAAATATCACCTGTCCATGTTCTCCAGAGATGCGCCCGATCCGTTGGATTACTCCAGCTCAGGGGTGCGGAACCTTTTCATGTTGGAATGCCGCATTGTTAGCTGTAATCTAATAAGGCTCCATCCAAGAAACTTCAATTAGATATACTTCAAAATGTACATTGTTTAAAATAGCCCTCATGACTTACTAATGTTTTAATTGTGGCCGTCAGTCGGGGAGGATTATTTAGTTGAATCTTCTTGTACTCTTTGGTATTTTAAATACGATCATTTTAAGATTAAAATAAAAATAATAAAAGACCAACAAAAACATATTCATAAAAATTAAAGGTAGACAAAAATGCTGGAGAAACTCAGCAGGTGAGGCAGCATCTATGGAGCGAAGGAAATAGGCGAAGTTTCGGGTTGAGACCCTTCTTCAGACCTCACCCGCTGAATTTCTCCAGCATTTTTGTCTACCTTCAATATTCCAGCATCTGTAGTTCCTTCTTAAATAAAAATAAAAGGATTTGTTCTACAAAATTTGGATTCATTCAAAAGGCTGCACTTAATGGCCTAGAAGGCCGCATGTAGCCTTAAGGCCACAGGTTCCCCATAATATTAGCCACATATTCAATTTGTATACCTTCCTTTATATACCATAATTTACAGTAAATGTTCTAAAATTGTGGTTGAGAAGGTTTTAAATAACTTTCCCCCTCTTCCCCCAGTGAAGGAAACACTATTTAAAACATTATTTTTTGTTAATATATACTATTACTCCCAACTATTTAAACAGTGCATAATAAGAATATTCTCAGTTCATTTAGGACATCATGAGAAGAATTCACTTGTGTTGTTTTACTTAATACTGTCAAACCTCTCCCTTTCTCAACAGAATGCAAGAAATGCGAGTCCAGAACCAGGGGCCACTGGTCTTAGAATAAAGGAGAGGTCATTTAAGACTGAGGTGAGAAAAAACGTTTTCACCCAGAGAGTTGTGAATTTATGGAATTTCCTGCCACAGGGGGCAGTGGAGGCCAAGTCACTGGATGGATTTAAGAGAGAGTTAGATAGAGCTCTAGGGGCTAGTGGAGTCAAGGGATATGGGGAGAAGGCAGGCACGGGTTATTGATAGGGGACGATCAGCCACGATCACAATGAATGGCGGTGCTGGCTCGAAGGGCCGAATGGCCTCCTCCTGCACCTATTTTCTATGTTTCTAACTCAGCAGGTCAGACAGCATCCTCGGAGAACATGGATAAGTGATGTTTCAGATCGAGACCCTTCTTCAGAGTGGAAGTCTCCAGTCTTCAGACTCCAGTCTTAAGAAGGATCTCAAACCGAAACATCATCTATCCATGTTCTCCAGGGATGGTGTTACTCAAGCACTTTGTGTCATTTTGTGTATTAACCAGCATCTGCAATTCTTTGTTTGTACAAGTGGTCTATGTTAGAGGACACCAAATCTCATGGGATTAAGGCTAATCACTTTCACGCTAATCTTCTCAATGCTCGGTGATATCCCTCCATGAAAAGCCTTACAGTAGTCAGTCATCAGGGATAAAGGCAACCATAAAGCTCCTTATTCAACCATTAAACCTTGCCTGGGATCACTCCAACCATGGCCTGCGGTCTTTACATCGGGAGCTCGCCGTCTAGGGAGAGCCTATGAATGTTGGGAGCTCCAATGTCGCGGAAGGTTCGACCAGCCCCAACTCAAGGTTCAATGTCCGATGCGGGGGAACCGACATCCCCCCCGATGCAGGAGCAGATCGCCCTTGCGCGGAGGGCCCACCGCCGGCTACGGGAGTCAAGATCATCCCGTCAACGGAGGGCTCAAGACCCCCGACCGAGGGAGAGCAAAGGGAAGAGATTGAACTATTTTTCACCTTCCATCACAGAGAGGACTGTGGAGGAGTCTCTGTGATGGATGTTTATGTTAAAATGTGTTATGTGTGTTCCGTTGCTTTTTAGTTGCATGACTGACTTGGCAAATTAAATTCCTCATATGTTGCAAAACATACTTGGCTAATAAAGTATTATCGAGATTGTGATTGTGATTAATAGCGATTTCAACACACACCCGCTCTCACGTGAAAATTATCCCCAATATAATATTCAACATTCTTGATATGCTGCTTCAAGTACAATAACCAAGAATTAAGCAATGACCTGGCTTAATAGTAGTAAATATTTATTTTCACTGAGGGAGAACATTTAAATATACTTTAAAACAATGTTTTAAATCAAAACAATGTTTACTCCCGCGATGCTGCTTTAGTCGCTGCGTTACTCCAGCACCATTTGTCTTTTTTTATATAATGCACATCTTTTGTTGATAGGTGGCAACACCACCAGAGTTGGTTATTGTTTTACCAAACTTCAAAGAGATTGGGTTACCAGCCAAGGACTGTACTTCTGAAACTAACTGTCCACGAAAATGGTCATCTCAGGGGTTCATTGCAGCCATTGTGTTTTGACATTTCAGCATTTAAAGAATCAACTACTTTTGACTTTTGACCTATCCAGGTGGGAAAACATACAGTTTTTAAAAAAAACTTTGACATTAGAAAGAAAAATAAATAGTTTGAGAGCATCATCAATCACTGCTAGGACAGTGTCAACATTAGTAGACTGAAATGTAATTTTGCACAAAGTAGCTCCCAAATGATGTTGCTTTCGAATGTACTTCATATCAGCTTCTGGAATTATGAGTGAATAATGAACAAGTTTGCAGTCACTAATCCCTGAATGTCATCCTATACAAAACAAGACTGAACATACAGTAGATCCAACTGTAGTTAAGCCACCAGTAATGCCAACTGTTACAACAAAATAGTCAACTTGTCACTATTGGTTTTGGCAAAGTCTTCAAATCAGAAACAGGAACTCCTCTCTTCTCTTCAGACCTTCTGCTCAAATTGGCTCTGTTTACCGATGTTCTGTGTTTTAGTTCAACTGCAGTTGAAGCTTTTCCCTTTGAGAATAGGGAAGATTCAAACAAGAGGACATGACTTCAGAATTAAGGGACAGAAGTTTAGGGGTAATATGAGGGGGAACTTCTTTACGCAGAGAGTGGTGGCGGTGTGGAATGAGCTCCCAGTGGAAGTGGTGGAGGCAGGTTCATTGGTATCATTTAAAAATAAATTGGATAGGCATATGGATGAGAAGGGAATGGAGGGTTATGGTACGAGTGCAGGCAGGTGGGACTAAGGGGAAAAAAATTTGTTCGGCATGGACTTGTAGGGCCGAGATGGCCTGTTTCCATGCTGTAATTGTTATATGGTTATATGGTTATAGTTGGGTTTTTTTTGTTTCTACCAGTATTCAGAGATTGTTTTCAATCCAATTCTTGTCTGACAGTTTTGCTACAATGGAGCACGATTCAAATGAAAGGACACATCGACTCCAGGTAGATTTAAAAGGTCTAATGAGCTGATTTGAGGAAGAAGGGGTCTTTCATGTTTTACGGAGTCTGTTGAAGAAAACGTGGAGAGTTACAAGAACGGACTTCAGGAACTTGAGACCCTGATAGTTGAGGACATGAGAATAGTTAAGTGATTAAATTTGAAAAAAGTATGAAGTCAGAATTGGAGGAGTCGTGTTAGAGTGTTAGAGTAATCAAACCCAAATACACCATTGTCATGGATGATCAATACTCATAACAATGTCCCCACACGTTCAATTCCTCTATTTTTCTCCTGATTGGCCTTCATTACATGATTTATAGATATTTATTGTCAATTTCTGCAGATCAAGGAAGAAATAAAAATATCGTTCAAACCAACCACTGTAGTGAGGGGAAAAAAAGACATAAGATGCTGGAGTAACTCAGTGGGTCAGACAGCATCTCTGGAGAACATAAATAGGTGACGGTTCGTGTCGGGACCCTTCTTCAGTCTGGAGAAAATGGGTACGTGAGCCAAAACATCACATATCCATGTTCTCCAGGGATGCTGCCTGACCCGCTGAGTTACTCTACCACTTTGTGTCTTTTTTTTGTAACCCAGCATCTGCAGTTTCTTGTTCTACACTGTAGCGACAATCTCATTTACAGTCTTGTAGAAACTGGGCAATGTTTTCCCATCCCAAGACCATGTTTTGTAGAGAATTACATGTGGATAAACTCGGCTGTTACTTTTTATGACAATTAATTATAATTAATTTCATACATTTAAATGAACTGAAATGTTTAAGGGTAAAACATCAGACTCTCATGCTGGGACCTTGTGATACCAACATACAGCATCTATGGAAGTTTAGTTTAGTTTACTTTAGAGATACAGCATGGAAACAGGTCCTTAGCCACACCGAGACGACGTCGACCAGCGATCCCTGTACACTAACACTATTCTGCACCCACTAGGGACAGCTTACAATTATACCAAGCCAATTAACATACAAACCTGTATGTCTTCGGAGTGTGATGGGAAACCAGAGATCCTGGAGAATATCCATGAAGGTCACCGGGAGAGTACAAACTCCGTATGGATAGCACTCGTAGTCAGGATCAAACCTGGGTCTCTGGCGCTGGAAGCGTAAAGGCAGCAACTCTATTGCCGTGCCGCAGGGGGAGAAATTGTTGCTGCTTCAGGTGGATACATGATCCTTATTCACGTCTCGACCCGAAACGTCACCCATTCTTTCTCTCCAGACATGCTGCCTGTCCCACTGATTTACTCCAGTCTTTTGTGTCTATCTTTGGTTTAAACCAGCATCTGCAGTTCCTTCCTACATATCAGCCAAGTTATCGTGTCTGTAATCTCGCTTGGTGCTGCTTTTATCACCTGAATAACATAAACATTTAATCTCTTGTTTTTTTTCTTATTCAGCACATTAGGACAATATCAGTGGTACAATTTGTGCTTTGATTATTAAAAGAACATCATTGTTTTGTTGAAAGCTTCTGTTGACAACAGAATTTTAAAGCTTGCTCTGGTGTTTCGCTTATAAAGCATCATCTTTCAGGCCATGTGGTAATCTGGAGAGGGGGGGCTTTCAAATTTAAAATCTCCAGACCTCCAATGAAACAGTAGGCATTAAGTAACAAAACGCACGGGATACGTCTTCAAAGGTGATCTCATGTTGAAAGTGTGGTAGTTCTTTTTTAATTGAAAACACCCATCCAGAATAAAAATGGCAACCAACCTTGTTACCGTGGCAAATTTCCCTATCTATTATGCAATGGAAATGTGAGATGGAATGCAAAGATATGATTGCACCAATGCTATGATTTTAGAAAATAAGCTGAAAGTACGGAAATGCATGTTGCAAGCACGCATTCGGCGGCACAGTGGTGCAGCGGTAGAGTTGCTAACTTACAGCACCAGTGACCCGGGTTAGAAACATAGAAACATAGAAAATAGGTGCAGGAGTAGGCCATTCGGCCCTTCGAACCTGCACCGCCATTCAATATGATCATGGCTGATCATCCAACTCAGTATCCTGTACCTGCCTTCTCTCCATACCCCCTGATCCCTTTAGGCACAAGGGCCACATCTAACTCCCTCTTAAATATAGCCAATGAACTGGCCTCAACTACCTTCTGTGGCAGAGAGTTCCAGAGATTCACCACTCTCTGTGAGAAAAATGTTTTTCTCATCTCGGTCCTAAAGGATTTCCCCTTATCGTTAAACTGTGACTCCTTGTCCTGGACTTCCCCAACATCGGGAACAATCTTCCTGCATCTAGCCTGTCCAACCCTGTTCGATCCTGACTACGGGTACTGTCTGTATGGAGTTGTCTGTTCTCCCAGTGACCTGCGTGGGTTTTCTCTGGGAGCTCCGATTTCCTCCCAAACTCCAAAGACGTACAGGTTTGTAATTTAATTAGCTTGGTAATATTGTAAACTGTTAGTGTGCGAGATCGCTGGTCAGTGCGGACTCTCTTTCCTGTTTCCATGCTGTATTAACTGACAAACCTGTACATCCTCAGAGTGTGGGAGGAAACCGGAGCACCCGGAGAAAACCCTTGTAGGTCACGGGTAGAACGCACAAATTACATACAGCCAGCACTCGTAGTCAGGTCTTTAGTTTAGTTTAGAGATACCATATAACCATATAATTGTTATATGGTATTATATGGTTATATGGTATCTCTAAACTAAACTAAAGACCCGTGTTCAATCCTGACTACGAGTGCTGGCTGTATGTAATTTGTGCGTTCTACCCGTGACCTACATGGGTTTTCTCCGGGTGTTCCGGTTTCCTCCCACACTCTGAGGATGTACAGGTTTGTCGGTTAATTAGCTGCAGTATAGATTGTAAATTGTCCCTAGGGTGTATGGGAGTGTATGAGCATTGTTAGTCAGCACGGATTCGGTGGGCTGAAGGGCCTGTTTCCATGCTGTTGCTCTAAACCGAACTGAACAATGATGTGATTGCACCAACCGCATGATTTTAGAAAATGAAGTAAAAGCAGGGATGTGTATGCTGCAATCAGACATTAGATTCAGCAGAATTCTGCAACCTGCCAATACAATATATCTTGAATGGATTGTGACATGTTACTGCATCCCCCTGGAAATAAGCCAAAATAAAAGTTTCATTAATGCAGTAACAACAGCCTCTGTCAAAACATTATAGCTGCGCAAAGAGACATTCTGTGTAGGAAAGAACTGCAGATGCTGGTTTAAATCGAAGATAGGCACAAAATGCTGGAGTACCCATCAGCCATCGCATACAGCCTATAGTCCTCCAACACTTTTGCCACCTCCAACAAGATCCCACTACTGGCCATTTCTTCCCATCTCCACTCCTTTTTGCTTTCCGCAGAAACCGTTCCCTCCGCAACGCCCTGGTCAACTTATCCCTTCCCATCCACCCCCTCCCCAGGTACTTTCCCCTGAAACTGCAGGAGATGCAACACCTGTCCCTTTACCTCCCCCCTCGACTCCATCCAGTCTTTTCAGGTGAGGCAGAGGTTCACTTGCACCTCCTCCAACCTCATCTACTGTACCCACTGTTCCAGGTGTCAACTCCTGTACATCGGTGAGTCCAAGCACAGACTCGGCGATTGTTTCGCTGAACCTCCACACAGTCCGCCTTAACCTACCTGCTCTCCTGGTTGCTCAGCACTTCAACTCCCCCTCCCATTCCCATCTGACCTTTCTGTCCTGGGCCTCCTCCATTGTCAGAGTGAGGCCCAGAACAAATTAGAGGAACAGCATCTCATATTTTACACATGGGGTAGCTTACACCCCAGCAGTATGACCATTAACCTCTAACTTGAAATAGCCCTTGCTTTCCCTCTCTCTCTCCATCCCCTCCCCCTTCCCAATTCTCCCACCAGTCTTACTGTCTCAGACTACATTCTATCTCTGTCCCGCCCGCTCCCCTGACATCAGTTTGAAAAAGAGTTTTGACCCGTAACGTCACCCATTCCTTCTCAAGATTCAAGATTATTTAAATATATACATTTATATTTATATAATGGTATATTTATATAATGGGATATGGACACACTGATCAGTTCTGTAGTCATGCCTACCATGTTCTGTTGTGCTGAAGCAAAGCAAGAATTTCATTGTCCTATCAGGGACACATGACAATAAACTCTCTTGAATCTTGAATCTTGAAATCATTAACCACTTCTATTTATCATCATATCTTATAGCTAACCCTGGACCCAAACTCCTTGTGCAATTTCAATATGTTCCATGTTTCAAAGTCAACGAGACACTTTTGAACTGCAGTCACTATTGCAATGCAGGGACTGTTACAAGCTAGTTCCGCAAAGTCCCGCAAACAACATATGATGACAGTCAGATAACTTGTTTTGGTGCAGGCAGCACAGTGGCACAGCGGTGGCGTTGCTGCCTTACAGCGCTTTCAGCGCCAGAGACTCATGTTCGATCCCGACTACGGGTGCTGTCTGTCTCGAGTTTGGACGTTCTCCCCGTGACCACGTGGGTTATCTCCAAGATCTTCGGTTTCCTCCCACACTCAGTGGGCCGAAGGGTCTGTTTAAACTAAACTAAAGTGACATGTGTGGTGGGATAAAAATTGGCCAACTCAACAGGAGAACTTCCTTTTCTGTCAGGTTGGACTGTGAGATTGTTTTTGTACACTCCAGTGGGCAGAATGAAAACCCTATTAAAACAGTACAATGCAAGTGTAGGTGTGTAGGCGAGTGGTGGAATCAGGGGGGGGATTGCAACAATATGGAGAGAATACAGTTGGAATAACATAGAACCTAAAACAGTATAGCACAGGAATGGGTCTATAGGCCCATAATGTTTATGCCAAACATGGTGTCCAGCTGAACTGACCTCATTGGCCTGTACATGATCCATATACTTCTATTCCGAAAAGTCTAAAATGCCACTATCGTATCTGCCTCCACCACCACCTGTGGCAATGCGTCCCAGGCCCCAACCACACTGTGTAATAAAAAACTTGCCCCGCACATCTCCATTAAACTTTCCCTCCCTCATCTTATTGCTGTGCCTTCTAGTGTTGGATGTTTCCACCCTGGGAAAATGGTTCTGACTGTCTACCCTATCTATGCCTCTCCCAGTAGTCCAACAACAAGGTCCATCCTCTACAAGGTCCAACAATAAGAACTACACC
This sequence comes from Leucoraja erinaceus, assembly GCF_028641065.1. Lineage (NCBI taxonomy): Eukaryota > Metazoa > Chordata > Chondrichthyes > Rajiformes > Rajidae > Leucoraja > Leucoraja erinaceus. The sequence continues at coordinate 66,100,129 of NC_073383.1, read as the reverse complement.
CGATGGGGTCTTATCCGATATGTGTAGGAAGGAACTGCAGATGCTGGTTTATACCGAAGATGAGACACAAATTGCTGGAGTAACTCAGCAGAAGAGGCAGCATCTCTGGATAGAAGGAATGGGTGATGTTTCTGGTTATAAGGCGAGGGAGGGAAAGTTTAGTGGAGATATCTCAGTCTGAAGAGGGGCTCGACCGAAACGTCACCGATTCCTTCTATCTAGAGATGCTGCCTGGCCTGCTGTTATTTGAGAGATCGCTGGGTGAGGGATGACATGATGCACAAGGATAAGAAAGAAAGTGTATGGGTAAAGAAGGTCAAGGCTGAAGATTGGGGAAATGGGGTGGAGCAGCACTCTAAAGGGCCTGTCCCACATGGCGATTTTTTTGGCGACTGTCGGCGTCATATCAGTGTCGCCAAAAGATTGTGAACATTTCAAAATCCAGCGGCAATAAAAAATGTTGCGACACTTGAAAAGACACCGCACGTCATACGTCATCACGCCGTGACACGCCGCATATTTTTCAGTGACCTGATACGTCCGTCAATGATGCTGGCAGTCGCCGAAAAAAATCGGCAAGTGGGACAGGCCCTTTAGAGGAAGACAACACCAAGCGGCACATTTAAAAATGTGGCGCCATCTCTAAGTAGATCAATACTCAGGATAACATAGCAGCAAACCAGATCGGTCCAGGCTCTGTTAACAGTTAGCCTGGATGACCTTAACTCTCCAACCAAGGCCTGATTTGAAGTGAGTGGCCTGCACTGGCTTGCAGTGTCTTATCCACAAGCTCATTGATGTCAAGTGGTTTTCAATAGTACCACTTGATGTCACGGTACATCTGAGCAACCTCAATATACAAAATGTATACAGAAGACCTTGATCCCATTTTTAGAAACACAATTGTCCCTGTTACATTTACATGGGCAGGATTTAAGAAATATTCAATTACAAATGGCACAAAAATGTTGCATTGCACTACGCATTGCTCACCTGGCAACTTTAAATACTAGGGGAGATAACAATGGAGCACTTGGCTTTATTTAACACATATGAATTGCTGCTTCCACCTGCCATGCCAAGACATAAGGAGGAACTGCATTAAATAAGTACTGACATAAAAAGGTTTTATAGCTGAATTCAATGCTGAATAAATTTCCCTTACCATTAGCAGGTGAATGATAAGACTTTGGTAAATAAATTGTCATTTGTATCACCGATCACTTAAAATAGTGGCAATTCGGTTTCCTTTTCAAAAACAAAGAGCAGCTTCAGGCAGCAACCGTAAAATTTACCTCAGCTTTGTGGTATAAAATAATTAGAATAAAGATCACTGACTGCAACCACAGTAGCTGTCAAAAAGAACACCCATTCATTCAGGAAATTTGAAACCATTAATCTCAGCCTTGTAAATCTGAGCAACTAAACCTTTGCCAGCCAGTTAAAAATTAACGCTCATTTTTTGCAGATTCTTCCGATCAATCAAAATTGTGCAATGTCCATTGCCTTTTGAAGATATAGTTACAATTAATCATAGTTAAAAATAAAATTAGTCCCGTGCTATATACTGTGCCATCAATTGAAATAACAAACATGAAAATTAATCCTTTCGCCAAACCAAACTCAAATGACGATTCCCCGAGTAATTGGTTACTAACCTCTGGATCTTATTTCATGGGAGAAGGTTGTCTGCTCTTCACAGTCAGGTGGTGGAAATAAACCCTCTCCCATGAGAAGTGGTGCAAAACCCTCTGTAGCCACTTAGGCAATGCCTCCAGCACCTGCATCGACCAAACAGCAGAATATAAGGAAGCCAGTTAGAAGCAGTGCAGTGAATCTGACCGACTGTAGATAGTATATCGCTTTCAGAGTGGGATAGCGAGACAGAATTTTATCTTCTCTGGCTCATGAAGAGCTGGATGACGGCAAGCAAAGAGACGGGGAGTTAATTACAGACCAGATGGATTTCAGCCCTTATGACTATATAGTTGATGCTTTTAAATTCACTGTCTTTTACCAGTGCAGGCAATGAACATTTCTGAATGTTCTCCACTGAGAGCATTTTACAGAAGATAACTTTTGAAGCCAACGTGGCATGAAAATAAATAGCGATGTAATTCAATCTCGTCATCCTTTCTTTCCCATTAAATCAACAATGACAGACACAATGCAAGGAAAGAGCAGGCTATTTTAAAAGAATGCGGAGATCAACGAGGGGAAGCAGGACTAATGGACAGGCTGGTAAATCTATCTCTTTGAGATAGGGATGAGACTTGACATAACAGCCAGATTACTAACTGGGTCCGCCGAGCTCAGCACAGCAGACAGCAAGCACCATCTTTCTCCAGCAGGTTTTTAAATTTGGATGGCTCTCTGATTAACCATTTCAACAGTCGGTCTTTTCTATCTCTTGGATAAACACAAAATGCTGGGGTAACGCAGCAGGACAGGCAGCAGCATCTCTGGAGAGAAGGAATGGTTGTTTGATCAATAGCCGATGAAGCGTACTGGACATAGAATGGCATATCAATGCAGTTATTATTCGCCGGTCTTCAACATCCACAATTAACATCTAGTGCTGGTGCCAACAATAAAGCAACGTGGCACAACCTGTAAATGAGTGATTGAACTTCCACGAAGGAGGCTATCGCTAGAAATTGTAATGCACACAATGTGGTCCACTGGGTGGGCATTTCCCACAGGGAGCTAATGGACAAATCAATAGCCCTAATGCTTGTGTACAGGGTGGTTGCTGGTCGGTATGGACTCCAATGACCAAAGGGCCCATTTATGTACTGTATCTCTTAAGGTCTAAAGTAAATACATCCTGGCAGCCCCACCCTGACAAAACCATATATGTGGCATTTTGATTCGATCTGGTATCAAAAAGATTATAAATTAGACTCAGGTCCGTATAAATAAGTGCACAATAAGTACTTTGGTGCTCATCTACCTAAACCAAGCCTGCTAGGGAGATTATTAAACGTGTCAACTGCAAGCCATGTCAGACAAATAAACTTGTCTCCGTGGCATCCTGGGTTTGCATTGATCATGATCACTACATTCTCATTTAGCTGAGATTAAGTGTTCACAATTGAAGGGAGAAGAACACCCATAAACTCAAAATTTAACAGAAGTACAAGCTATTTTGCTATCTCATCCAACACAAACTTTGCAGCCAATTACATAGAACAGTACAGCACAGGAACAGCCCACAATGTCCATGCCGAACCTAATGCCACCTTAAACTCAAGATAGACACAAAAAGCTGGAGTAACTCAGCGGGACAGGCAGCATCTCTGGAGGGAAGGAATGGGTGACGTTTTGGGTCAAGACCTTTCTTCGGGCTGGTTAGGAATAAGGAAAACGAGAGATATAGATGGCGATGTGGAGAGATAAAGAACAATGAATGAAAGATATGCAAAAAAGTAACGATGATAAAGGAAACAGGCCATTGTAAGCTGTTTGTCGGGTGAAAATGAGAAGCTGGTGCGAATTGGGTGGGGGGGAGGAGGAGAGATAGAGAGAGAGAGAGAGATTGCCGGGGCTACCTAAAGTGAGAGAAATCAATATTCATACCACATCCCAAGCAAAATATGAGATGCTGTTCCTACAATTTACATTTAGGCTCACTCTGGCAACGGAGGAGACCTAGGACAGAAAGGCCTGTGTAGGAATGGGAAGGAGAATTAAAGTGTCCAGCAACGGGGAGATCAGGTAGGTTCAGGCGGGCTGAGCAAAGGTGTTCCGCAAAACAATCCGCGCCGACAATCTCTTCTGCCTGCATAAAATTCTTAGCCTTCTGTGTTTGCTTATCTAGAAGCTTGTCAGATGCCGCTATTGTATCTTCTTCCATCGCCACACCAGACAGCACGATCCAGGCAACCACCATTCTCTGTGTAAATTAAAACAAACTTGCCCCACACATTTCCTTTACATTTTCCCCTCTAAAAGCTATGCCCTTTTGTCCTTGAGACTTCCGCACTTGGGGGAAAGTAAGTTCTGTCGCCCCTTCCTGCAGAAATGCGACCACTTCACATGAGGCTGGGACTTCTGTCTCCTAACTTAATTCCTCAGCCACCTGTTGCATTAAAAAAAACATGTGGTCATTGATAACTCTCATAATTAAAGCAGCTGAAACAAACAAAAAGTGAAACATTAGGGCCAGCAAACCAGATGAAACATCTTTTCTCCAGATATTTTTGCAGCATGGCAGGAAGTGGCGTGCAGCTTTGAATTCCATCATGGTGCACCTTATCATCATTTAATATATTAAGTGGAACAACATTTACATTTCATATAGCACAAGGGAATGTCATTCCCTTTACATAGGATGGCTCTGTCCCATTACAAGGCAACTATAAATCCTTTGCACATGAACTGATTTAAAAAAAATTGTAACTTGAGAATTGTAAGCAAGTGCCAAGGAATCTCTGTACAAGTTTAATACAGGCTCTGAGTAACAAAACAGAAATGGAATTGGATGCAGGGTGGCACGGTGGTGCAACGGTAGAGTCGCTGCCTTACAGCGAATGCAGCACCGGAGACCCTGGTTCGATCCTGACTACGGATGCTGTCTGTACGGAGTTTGTACGTTCTCCCCGTGACCTGCGTGGGCTTTCTCCGAGATCTTCGGTTTCCTCTCACACTCCAAAGACGTACAGGTTTGTAGGTTAATTGGCTTGGTAAATGTAAAAATTGTCCCTAGTGGGTGTAGGATAATGTTAATATGCTGAGATTGCTGGTCGGCATAGACCCGGTGGGCCAAAGGGCCTGTTTCCACACTATCTCTCAAACTAAAAACTAAAACCAAAGTTATTATCTGTGGCTAGCAGTTCCAAAGTGCCATTTAGTTCATTTAGATAGAAGTAAGTGCTGGGCTTGTACTCAACCTAGCTTGTGAACATATTTTTCTTTAGAAAAAGACAAAGTGCTGGAGTAACTCAGCAGGCCAGGCAACATCACTAGAGAACATGAATAGGTGATGTTTTGGGTCAGGACCCTTCTTGAGATTGTAGTGGGTGGGGAGTGGGGGCAGGGTGGGGGGGGGGGGGGGACTGGAAGACAGGAGATGCAGGACAAAGCCTGGTGAATGATAGACGGAGACAAAATGCTGGTGTAACTCAGCGGGCCAACTCTGGAGGGAAGGAATAGGTGACGTTTCGGGTCGAGACCAGTGATAGGTGAATCCAAGTGAGGGGGAATTTTGATAGGCTGATGGTCAGACAACAGCCAGAGATGAAAAGGCAAAAGGTGTGAGATGAAGATAGAAGAGATGTGAATTGTGAAGCCAGATGAAGGAATATAGGTGTAAGGGGAGAGGGAAGGGGGAGAAATGGGTGAGTCCAGGCAGGTCACAAGAGAGAGGCAGGGTTGTTTGTAGGTTACTTAACAAAAATTGGAGAATTCAATGTTCATACTGACGGGTTATAAGCTACCCAAGCAGAATATGAGGTGCTGTTCCTCCATTTAGCGTGCGGCCTCACTCTGGCAATGGGGGAGGCCCAGGACAGAAAGGTCAGTGTGGGTATACACAAAATGTTGAGTAACTCAGCGGGTGAGGCAATATCTCTGGAGAGAAGGAATGGGTGATGTTTCGGGTCGAGACCCTTCTTCAGACTGATGTCAGGGGAGGGGGCGGGACAAAGCAAGGGCTATCTGAAGTTAGCGAAGTCAAAATTCATACCTCTGGGGTGTAAACTACCCAAGCGAAATATGAGGTGCTGTTCCTCCAATTTGCGCTGGGCCTCACTCCAGCCAATTAACCTACAAACCTGTACGTTTTTTTAGTGTGGGAGGAAACTGGAGATCCCAGAGAAAACCGACGCAGGTCACAGGGAGAATGTACTAATTTCGCACAGACAAGCAACTGTAGTCAGGATCGAACCCAGGGCTCTGGCGCTGTAAGGCAGCAACCCTACAGCAGCGCCACCGTGCACCCAATAGATGAGGTTAGAGGAGGTGCATGTGCACCATGCCTCACCTGGAAGGACTGCTAGGTTCCTAGATGAATGTGAGGAAGGAAGTATAGATTTGAAAGATTAATCCTCAGAAGTTCCCCCCAAAAATCGAAAGGCACGATACAATTATGCTGAGATGCCCAGAGTCATTCAAGATGGAGATGGAACAATTTCTCCACTTAGAATGATTCTTTAGAATTAGAATCATTGAGACATACAAGCAAGTCATTTGTCCCATCAAGTCCATGCCAACCCCACCCATTCACACTAATCCCATATAAAATATAATGTTTTGTTCTCCCTCCCCCCCCCCCCCCCCCCCCCCCCCCCCCCCCCCCCCCCCCCCCCCCCACCCCCCCCCCCCCCCCCCCTGAAAACTCAACTCAGTTTCTACCACTGTCCAGTATACCAGGGGTAACTTGGTGGCCAAATCACCTATCAACACACACATCTTTGCAAAATGACAGGAAATCAGAGCACCCAAAGTCAATGGAAGAACATACAAACTCCACAAAGACAGCATCAGAGGTCAGACTGGAACCTAGGTCTCTCGATCTATGAGGCAATATCTGCAGATTTGTTTTTTTAGGGCCCAGGCTCTTAGATCCTTCATCTAGGTGTTAATTGGTAATGCCCCTGTCCCACTTAGGAAGCCTAAACGGAGACCTCTGGAGACTTTGTACACCACCCAAGGTTGCTGTGCGGTTCCCGGAGGTTTTTGTCAGTCTCCCTACCTGCTTCCACTACCTGCAACCTCCGGCAACCACCTGCAACCTCCAGGTCGCTCGGATGGGCGCACTATGAGGCAATATCTGCAGATTTGTTTTTTTAGGGCCCAGGCTCTTAGATCCTTCATCTACCATCTGCATCAGTGTTAAATTTGTAATGCCCCTGTCCCACTTAGGAAACCTGAACGGAAACCTCTGGAGACCTTGCGCCCCACCCAAGGTTTTCTTGCGGTTCCCGGAGGTTTTTGTCAGTCTCCCTACCTGCTTCCACTGCCTGCAACCTCCGGCAACCACCTGCGACCTCCGGAAACCGCACGGAAACCTTGGGTGGGGCGCAAAGTCTCCAGATGTTCCCGTTCAGGTTTCCTAAGTGGGACAGGGGCATTAATGTTACGAAAAGACTATAGATGATGAGTACATTCAAGCCACCCACAGTGTTCAGATGCAGGGTAAAAGATATATTATTTAGTGTAAGATAAAGTCCGATCAACGATAGTTCACAAAGTAGATGGGAGGTTAGGACCATACTCTGGCTGGTGAGAGGACGGTTCAGTTGCCTGATGACAGCTGGGAAGAAACTGTCCCTGAATCTGCAGGTGTGCGTTTTGAAACTATATCTCGTGCCTGATGGGAGAAAGGGAGGGGAAGGAGGAGTGACCGGGATGAGATTGGTCCTTGATTAAAGATGCCTTTCACTCCATTCCTCGCCCTCAGTTTGGAAATTCAGACCACCTGGCTGTACTTCCTTTTCCTGCATATAGGCAGCAAATTGAAGAGCATATGTGTAGGAAGGAACTGCGGATGCTGGTTTAAACCAAAGATTGACACAAAAAGCTGGAGTAACTCAGCGGGACAGGCAGCATCTGTGGAGAGAAAATGCATTCGGTCACAGGGAGAATGTACAACTCGGTACAGACAGCACCTAGCAGGTCAGGTAGCATCTGTGGAGGGAAATGGACAGTCAATGTTTTTGGGTCACAATCCTTGTTCTGAACAGAACCAAACTGATTGTTTGAGTTGAACAGCTGGTATCCACATCAAAAAATTCTGCCTGGAATCCACCACTGCTTTTACCAACCCAGCAGATCATTGAAAAAAAAAGCAGACACAAAATAATCCACGTTATTGTACTTCAAATACATTCCCCTGTGTACTGTGAAAAACTAAATTGCAGGTAATAATCAGTAATAAATGTCTTTGTGGCTACATGTCATTTTTAAGCTCATTTTGGATGCTTTTTCTCCCTCTCATAACCCTGAACAAAAGACTGCATGCCAAGAAAAGTAGCCCTGATTTAAATGTCGCCTGGGAATTCAAAAGCTGTCAAAGCCCTGAGGGCTCTCTTACCAACAATCTGGCTCCTTCTGTTACATTACCTTTGAGTAACAGTAATTAGCTGTCCATGATGAGAATATTTGCTTCTTGTGTGTCGGGACAGCAAGCCTTGTTAAAAAGTCCACCACTGACTCCTTCTAAATGGGGTGGCCTAAAATTTGTGTTTCATTGCCCATTGAAATAAACCCACTGCCTTTATTTGTATGCAGCCAATCTTCATCATTAGCTGAGAGCCTGATATTTATCCTATCAATGAAGCACTCTATAATTCCAAAACAACCAAGGCAAGAATTGCATTGTGGAAAGAGCAGGTTTGCTGTTTATTCTGGTCCCAAACTGAACATTTCCAAAATGCACCTTCTGTGGATTAGCATCACCACAAAGTTCAAACCCAAATGGAAGAAAAGACCATTGCGGCAGCTTTAATTGTAAATGCGCTCCTCAGGTACAGAAAGACGTCAAGGCAATTTACTAAAGACTAAAAGGGAAAGGCGCCCTGAGCTGAACAGGAGTCGTGAGGGTTGCTAATGGGAAAGCTGGTCAGGAGGGAGGCCGGCTGATCAAAAGAGAGAGGAGACTGCAAAATGGCAGAGGGATTTGGAAAGCGGCACTTCAGAGGGTGGTGTTTGACAGGAGGGGATAACCATGAAAAAAGCAGGCCACCAACAACAAAGGAGTCTGAAGTATTATTGCGAATTACAAGCGATGGCGTGCATTTATATAGCACCTGTACTGCAGAGAGTCCACCCACAGCCACTATACAGGCAAGCAATCAGAAATAAAGTGGCACAGACCAACGATGGATTGGCTTCGGAAAACTCAGTCAAAGCTGAAGAGATTAAGGAATTATTTTAATGGGAGGGCAAGAGACATGAAACAGCCTATTTAATCTCTGAAATGTCACATTTCAATGAAAGCAGATGCTTTTCATGCCATAACTATGGGCTACGAATTTTCTATCCTCGAAGTGATAAAACTGAATTTGGGAAATAAGTCGAAACACAGACTGGCCTTCCTGGAAGACTCTACACAGTAGAGGAAAGAAAATATTTTTTTTGTTTCAGCTAAAATTATAACACAACACTCAGGGGTTCCTTTGAATGAGTCACAACTTGCTTGTACATTAACTCTTTCTCCAGTTGAATGGTTGACACCAATTGTTCACTGCACTGCCTGTCCACTTTAAAGAGTTCTTCTTGTTGAAGTAATACATGTATCCCTCGATTTGACTGCCCCTAATTAAGACATAAAGTTAATGTTCCTTTTCCTAATTAAGACATCAAACTTAAAGCCGCAGCCAGGTTGAGAAGGAGTTTCTTCCCAGAGGCAATTCGGACTGTAAACGCCTATCTCACCAGGGACTAACTCTACTGAACGTTTTTCCTTCCATTATTTATTATGCAAAAGAATATGTGTGTTATGATTGTGATTATAATTTGTTTGGTTGTTTTGTTGTTTGTCTTTTGCACAAAAGTCCGCGAGCATTGCCACTTTCATTTCACTGCACATCTCGTATGTGTATGTGACAAATAAACTTGACTTGACTTGACTTGACTTGAGGTTGAGCTCCTGTACAGATAACTTCCTTAATTTCTGGTCTCTTATTTTCTGATCACAATTGTAGGTAGTGATCTTCAATAAAAGATCGTACTCCCAACCATGAGGCAGAGTGGAGCAGTAGGTCATTGTGATATAAACTTTGCTGCTGGGCCCCAAGACCATAATAAATCAACACTGGCTGGATAATCGTCTTGGAATAGACACTAAATTGTTCCGAAGTCTCACATTATTACAAAACCACACTGGAACTGCTTCCACATTGCATGCAGTTCTCTCTCAAAAGCCTCCAAATCAGTTATGTCCCTTCAGCAACTTTGTAAATTTAACTCAGGAGTCTTAAATAGACACAGTTCTGCTTTGGAAGTCAATCTCACCAATATTGTGAAGATGGACACAGACTGCTGGAGTAACAACGGGCCAGGCAGCATATCTGGAGAAAAAGCATGGGTGATGTTTTGGGTCGGGACCTTTCTTCAGAATGCCCACTATTTTCAAGAAAAGTCCCAACACAGACGGGACTGGAGTTGGGAGGGAAATGTGGGGGTGGGGGGGGAGAACAAATATATGAAACACAAAAACCAGACAGCAGAGATGTCTTTGCTATACCGCTACAATAATCGTACTATTGGTACGCTGCTGTTTCCTTGACGATGTCTGGCAGTGAATCTCACTCTCTCAAATCCGTAGCGAGACATGGAAGCTGGAGTAACTCAGCGGGTCAGACAGCATCTCTGGAAAAATGGACTAGGCAACTGCATACTGCAGTCTGAAGATGGGACTCGACCCGAAATCTCGCCCATTCCTTTTCTCCAGAGATGCTGCCTGTCCCGCTGAGTTACCCCAGCTTTTTGAGCTTATCTTCGGTTTAAACCAGCATATGCAGTTCCTTCCTGTTCCTCTCAAATCTGTGCCATTATTCAGTACTCCAATTTTTGTTTTATTTAACTAATTCTGGATAATATTGCCCCGTTCGTTGGTCGTACGCCTCTACCCCACCCCTGGTGCTTTAAATGCATTTGTTTTCTCTTTTAACCCCGGGAGGAAAAAAAATCAAATCCAGGAGTTCATCGGGAGCAGTTCTCGGATATAACAGTGAATGAAGAGAAAATGGCGGGTTATTTAGAAATTAATCCTTCAAGAGAGCGTAACTCGTTGGGTAAATTAGATCGTCACTACTAGGCAGCATCTCCCCCCTCCCCCTCCCGTCTCGCCCGTCCCGACCCCCTGGGAAACTGAAGGGAGCGACAATCAACTGCCACAGATACAAATAATTTCATACACAAGAAAGGGCAGATGCTGGTTGACAAAAAGTGAACACACAGTGCTGGAGTAACACAAAGACGCATCAGAATTTTGGAAACGTCATCCCGTCACCCATTCCTTCTCTCCAGAGATGCTGCCTGTCCCGCTGAGTTAAAGAGTGCCCACGGTAGACTCACAAGTCACTACGGCAAACTCACGGGCTATTTACGCTCTTACAACGGGTTTAAAAGTTTAAAATTTTTACTTCAAGAGTAAATTTGGCTTGTGGAAATCTTTCATCATTTTGAAAGATTTTCACGAGTTAACAAGTTTCCCCGAGTACCTGCCGTTAGCGTTACGAGTTCCGACGTTCCCGCTGCGTTAATTCTACGTGATTACCACGAGTTTGATTTGTTTTAAACTGCGGATCACTCGTGGGTGGACTCGCACCGTGAGACAGGGGCTTTAGTCTATGCTCATTGTAAGATCCCCACGACTTGGAACTGCCTCCACATTGCATGCAGTTCCCTCTCAAAAGCATCCAACTCCATTCTACCACTTTGTAAATAGCAGGAGTCTTAAATAGACACTGCTTTGTGAGTCAATCTCACCAATATTGTCTTTGTTGGTCCCAATCAATACCCAGGGTAGAACTTCTTACACTGTGTAGAGAATTCTAAAACTAGTGGGCATTGGCTTAAGGATAGAGGAGAGAAATTTAAGAGGGACTCTGGGGGCAATTTCTTCACAGAGGGTAGTCCTTACCTGGAATGAGCTGCCAGAAGAAGCTATAGAAGCAGATGCAATGACTTTTAAAACACATTGGGACCGATACATGGATAAGAAGGGTTGAGAGGGCTATTGGCCAAATGCAGGCAGATGGGACTAGCCCAGTATTTTGACTTGGTCAGCATGGACAAGGTGAGCAGGCAGGCCTATTTCCGTGCTGCATGCGTCTATGCTAGCAGCTCGGAGCAGCACCTGTTGCCACTCATATGGTTTATGGGCTCTTCCGGTAGTGCCACAGCTTATGGCTTATGAACTGCCTTTCATTTGCTGTTAAAATGGATTATATTTCTCCGCAGAACAGCCTGTTCTCAAGGTTTGTAAATGGTTTGCAACTTCAGATTTGTAGTGATGCCCTTTTAACCTGAAGGAATCATAATGGATCATCTTCCTTTAGCCTTGAATACAAAATACATTTTACTTTGGAACACCTCACCCTGATATCCTCCTTCCTACTTCTTTCCTGCAACTTGCTCTATCAAACAATTGGGTTGCACGCTGGGCGCAGCGATAGAGTTGCTGCCTTACAGCGACCCGGGTTTGAACCAGACTACCGGTGCTGTCTGTATGGAGTTTGTACGTTCTACCCGAGACCTGCGTGGGATTTTTCCGGGTGCTCAATTGTCTTCCCACGCTCCAGAGAGGTATGGGTTTGTAAGCTAATTGGCTTGGTAAAAATTGTAAATTGTCTCTCATTTGTGTGGGATACTGTTAGTGTGCGCATCGCGCAGAATCGGTGAGATGAAGGGCCTGCTTCCTAAATGTATCTCTAAACTAAACTACATTTATTGTAATAAATAAATTGTTCCACTTGAATTCTTTCCAAACGCAGACCACATGTTTAGCGATCTTTCAAAGCGTATCTGGACTTCCAGAAGGCTTTCGACAAGGTCCCACATAAGAGATTAGTATATAAACTTAAAGCACACGGCATTGGGGGTTCAGTATTGATGTGGATAGAGAACTGGCTGGCAAACAGGAAAGCAAAGAGTAGGAGTAAACGGGTCCTTTTCACAATGGCAGGCAGTGACTAGTGGGGTACCGCCAAGGCTCAGTGCTGGGACCCCAGCTATTTACAATATATATTAATGATTTGGATGAGAGAATTGAAGGCAATATCTCCAAGTTTGCGGATGATACTAAGCTGGGGGGCAGTGCTAGTTGTGAGGAGGATGCTAGGAGACTGCAAGGTGACTTGGATAGGCTGGGTGAGTGGGCAAATGTTTGGCAGATGCAGTATAATGTGGATAAATGTGAGGTTATCCATTTTGGTGGCAAAAACAGGAAAGCAGACTAGTATCTAAATGGTGGCCGACTAGGAAAAGGGGAGATGCAGCGAGACCTGTGTGCCATGGTACACCAGTCATTGAAAGTAGGCATGCAGGTGCAGCAGGCAGTGAAGAAAGTGAATGGTATGTTAGCTTTCATAGCAAAAGGATTTGAGTATAGGACCAGGGAGGTTCTACTGCAGTTGTACAGGGTCTTGGTGAGACCACACCTGGAGTATTGCGTACAGTTTTGGTCTCCAAATCTGAGGAAGGACATTATTGCCATAGAGGGAGTACAGAGAAGGTTCACCAGACTGATTCCTGGGTTGTCAGGACTGTCTTATGAAGAAAGACTGGATAGACTTGGTTTATACTCTCTAGAATTTAGGAGATTGAGAGGGGATCTTATAGAAACTTACAAAATTCTTAAGGGGTTTGGACAGGCTAGATGCTAGAAGATTGCTCCCGATGTTGGGGAAGTCCAGGACAAGAGGTCACAGCTTAAGGATAAGGGGGAAATCCTTTAAAACCGAGATGAGAAGAACTTTTTTCACACAGAGAGTGGTGAATCTTTGGAACTCTCTGCCACAGAGGGTAGTCAAGGCCAGTTCATTGGCTATATTTAAGAGAAGGTTAGATGTGGCCCTTGTGGCTAAGGGGATCAGAGGGTATGGAGAGAAGGCAGGTACGGGATACTGAGTTGGATGATCAGCCATGATCATATTGAATGGCGGTGCAGGCTCGAATGGCCGAATGGCCTACTCCTGCACCTAATTTCTATGTTTCTATGTTTCTATAAGACAGCATTAATTGCAGAAGCACAACATCCTGATCACCAACGCCAGGGGTGGCATGGTGGTACAGTTGCTGCATCACAGAGCTTGCAGCACCCGAGACCCCGGTTCGAACTTAGGTGATGTCTGCACGGAATTTGTACGTTCTCCACATGACCACATGGGCTTTCTCCGAGATCTTCGGTTTCCTTCCACACTCCAAAGATGTACAGGTTTGTAGGTTAATTGGCTTGGTATAAGTGTAAATTAATTTGGAATAAGTGTAAATCGCACGTGTAGGGTAGTGTTAATGTGTGGGGATCACTGGTTGCTGCAGATTCGGTAGCCAAAGGGCCTGTTTCTAAGCAGTAACTCTAAACTAAACTAAAGACGTGGAGATATAAAGACCAGAGAAATTTGGGAGTACGCACATAAGAGACTTCTTATCCCAAGCACCATAAAGAATGTTGCACACTTGTATATGTAACTCCAACATATCTTCTATTATTATATAAAAGTCTGTGGTTACCGCCTGCCGTCCGTCCGTCCGGCTGCCGGCTGCCTTTCTTCTTTTTGATTCGCTGCTCCTTCCTATCAGCTTCCAACACACTTCAAAACAAAGTTGCAAGACAGGAACACTTTGAACTTTTCACCTCAATGGGATATCACAGCAAGTGCTTCAACAGGAGGGGGAGGGCCAATTGGTATTGCAATTGGAACTGCTGCAGCAGGTGAAATTGGATTTTTTTTTAAATCCACTGCTGAGGGAGGCAGGGGAGTGCTGGAATCTTACATTTGGGAACGGGTTCAGTTCCGTTGGAGGAGACGGGTGCATGGTGGAATATTGTGTTGGGGGATCACACCATTGGGGGAGCAGACCCAACGGGTCTGCACTTGGTCTAGTAACTATTAAAACTCTGTTCTTGGATGTGTGTTTATTTGTTTGATTATAATCACATCTTCTCGAAAGAATGACACGCTAACAGTAAAATTTTTAAATATTCCAGTAGAGTTATTTTCACTGCAGTCCAAAATCGCCTTATCTGAAAAATTCATGCTTCATTTCTCCAGTAATTAATGAAAATGTTAAAAAATCTGAAAATACTTTGAAAACCCATTGTCTTCTTGCTCGTGCTGCGAGTGACATCACCCCCCCCCCCCCCCCCCCCCCCCCAAACCATTCTTGCGTTCAGGAACCAGCCCTTCCCTGTGGTGACACGCCCCCCCCCCCACCCCTCAAACTCTACCCCCCCCCCTCTCTGCTCCCCGTTCCCCTCTCTGCCCCCCTCCTGCTCCCCCCGCCTCCAATGGAGGCTATGGGTAGGGGACAGGTGCGTTGGGGAGCAGACCCAACGGGTCTGCCATTGGTCTAGTAACTATTAAAACTCTTATCTTGGATGTGTGTGTATTTGTTCATGTGTGTGTTTGTTTGTTCATGTGTAATCACATCTTCTCAAAAAAAACGACGCGCTAAAGGTAACATTTTTACATATTCTGTTGGAGATTTTTTCCGTAGAGTCCAGAAACTACTTATCTGAAAATTTCAGGCTTTATTTCTCAACTTATTACTGAAAATGTTTAAAAATACTTTGAATTTTAAATGTGTTTTTACTTTAAAATCAGCTTCCAACACACTTTGATACAAAGTTGAAAGACAGGAAAACTAGCAGGAACACTCTGAACTTTTCAGTTCAATGGTATCTCACAGCAAGTGCACATTTGCAACAATGTTGCCATCATAGCTCTTGGCAGGACATGAGGGGGAGGGTCAACTGGGAAGATGCTATTGGGATTTTTTTTTCAACTCCAGTGCTGGGGGAGGCTCACGAGCTATGATTTTTGCTCAGTGCTCGAATCTTAGCTTCGGCAATGGGTTGAGTTGGAGGCCCACGCCTCCTGTGGGGGCTACGGGTGCGTTGGAGGAGCAGACCCAATGGGTCTGCACTTGGTCTATGAAGCTATAAAAATGAAGTGTCAGATGATGCCTTTAGTCAAATCTATTTAAAAATCTGCAACAGCATCGAAAATAAATGGGTCTTGACCCAAAACGTTACCTATTCCTTTTCTTCAGAGATGCTGCCTGACCCGCTGAGTTACTTCAGTATTATGTGTCGATTGTTTCCCCCATTTGGTGCTTAGCCCATTATGTTCAGTAGGCGAAGGCACCAGTATAGAATGCAGCACATAAATATATGGAGATCCCATTGCCAATTCTTCATTTATTGCACACGTACAACAAGCTTGTGTTTAAAAAACATATTCGCCGAAAAAACAAGATAGCGTGCAACACTGACCAACATTGTGGTGAGTGGTTTTGCAGAAGATAGCAAAGAGAAAGCACCACAATCACACACTTTGAAAGCTGTAAAAACCAAAGCACATCCCCAGTAAGAAAATTCAATGTCATTAATTTAAAACTTTGCTGAAAGCAACAAATCTTCAGCGAGACAAGCTTTGACAAACACATAACATGCAATGTCAGGACAATTTTGCTGAAGCCATTCAGTAAAACTTAAATGGTTTACTTAGCAATTTGGCAATAGTCACGAATCAATGTGGAGCATTGTCACCGCGTCACGGAGAAACACAAGAGTAATCCGTCTCACTCAGCAAACAGTGCCATGACAAGGAGGGAAATCAATCATTGCCTTTCCTTACCTCTCAAGGAAGCCCACATTTAACTCGCGTTTGCTTTTATTCTACAGACCACGGTTGCGGTTTTTACATGAAGACGGCGTTGCTCAACTGCAGCGGGAAGTATAGTCTGTGGCTGCTCCTTCAACTCCTGCTTTGAAGCGCTGTGCTGCCTTATGTTCAGCCCATGCATACTCTTGTCAGTCGGAGTAACCAATCAACATTCCCAGTGGGCGGCTGAGCAGAAGGCCTTCCCCTCCGATAGGCTGCCAATTAGCACGGCAGCCTAATCAGCTACAAAACCAGCACTCCTCGTCTGCCACCAACTTCTGCGAAGCAACTCCCTCCGTTCATCTGGCTCAATACTGTGAATGAAGTCATCTGCTTTCTCATGACAAATTAATCCTCTGAGGGCACTTTAAATTTTGCTAACCTGATGCATGTTTCTGCTGAGGGCTGTGCCTTGATGCTTTTATACGTACCTAACTTTCCCCCATATCAGCTACTCTATGCCTAGCTCAATGTCGAACTCGCTGACAGGGTGTTACATCCCACCTAATTAATCCATTGATTCCACATAACATTTCCTCCAACCCCACACACAGCCACTTAATCAAATTAGTCACCTTTTTGTGGTACAGGGCGACTAAAACCTGTACATTTATAAATGTGAGTTTAAACCTTAGCGGTTTCTATCTTGACATCACACCTCCATGGGATTAAAGATGCAGATGCTGATATAAACCGAATAGATGGACACAAAATGCTGCAGTAACTCAGTGGGTTTCGATCTGAAATGTCACCTATTCTTTTTCTCCAGATATGCTGTCTGACCCACTGAGTTACTCCAGCATTTTGTGTCATAGAAACATAGAAACATAGAAAATAGGTGCAGGAGTAGGCCATTCGGCCCTTCAAGCCTGCACCGCCATTCGATATGATCATGGCTGATCATCCAACTCAGTATCCCATCCCTGCCTTCTCTCCATACCCCCTGATCCCTTTAGCCACAAGGGCCACATCTAACTCCCTCTTAAATATAGCCAATGAACTGGCCTCAACTACCTTCTGCGGCAGAGAATTCCACAGATTCACCAGTCTCTGTGTGAAAAATGATTTTCTCATCTCGGTCCTAAAAGACTTCCCTCTTATCCTTAAACTGTGACCCCTAGTTCTGGACTTCCCCAACATCGGGAATAATCTTCCTGCATCTAGCCTGTCCAACCCCTTAAGAATTTTGTAAGTTTCTATAAGATCCCCCCTCAATCTTCTAAATTCTAGCGAGTACAAGCCGAGTCTATCCAGTCTTTCTTCATATGAAAGTCCTGACATCCCAGGAATCAGTCTGGTGAACCTTCTCTGTACTCCCTCTATGGAGTGTCCTTCTTCAAATAAATTTACGTAGATTATTGCTTTCCCACTGTCTAAACTGCAGAAGCCAAATGCAAAGCGGCCTCAAGCATAATAATCTTAGACCTAGAAGTTTCTCTGAGCAATTGCAAAATAGACAATGCTTGGCTGTTCAAAGTTAGCTTAACCCAGTGCAGATAATATGGTGCACATTTCTGGCTATCCTGGCAGCTATTGACATTCTGTGGGATGTTATTTGTGTTCGCATCTCCTCCAGAATAAAACACAAACAAATAATGCAAACAATAACGCTATATCCCCATTCACTATACCTCAGTACATGTGACAATAAGGTCATAAGTATTGGAGTAGAATTAGGCTATTCGGCCCATCAAGTCAATCCACCATTCAATCATGGGTGATCTACCTCTCCCTCCTAGCCCCATTAAACTAAATCAATTACACTCAAATGTCATGCCCATTGTGATCTACAATCTCACTGGTTTGAAAGGACAGCAACATCTATTTACTCACTCGTGTCATTCTCAGATAAATCTGTGCCTGGTTATCTGAACCAGGATGAGGCTTGGCTGTAATTTGTCACAAATTTAACATTGGAGATCACTTTGTTTAAGGAATTTTCAGGAACATCAATATGCTAAAGTACAATGCAGTTTTACTGGCATTGAAGCAACTTTGGGTCTTGAGAGTTTGAGTTTAGTTTATTGTCACGTGTACTGAGGTAAAGTGAAAAGCTTTTGTTGCTTGCTAACATGATTACAAATGAGTCATTCAAATCATATAAATACATGATCAAGGGAATAACATGAATAATGTTTTGTGCAAGAAAAGGTCCGGTAAAGTCCGATCAAAGATCGCCAATGATTAAAGTCTCCAGTGAGGTAGATAATAGCTCAGGAATGCTCTTTCGTTGTTGGTAGGATGGTTCTGTTTTCTGATTACAGATGGGAAGAAACTGCCCCTGAATCCAGAGGTGTCAGTTTTCACACTTCTATACATCTTGCCTGATGGGAGAGGGGAGAAGAGGGATAGCACGCAACAAAAAAGCTTTTCACTGTACCTCAGTACACGTGACAATAATAAACTAAACACTGAAAGTAAACATAGAAGTGCAGGGGTTGGCCTGGGCTGGGTCAAGGGCTTGTGATAGGGGGTGAAGGGAATGGGAGGGGGTGGGGGAGGAAGAGGTGGTTGGATAAAGAGGGCCCTTTGCAGAGGATGGAAGAGCCCATCTGGAGTCCTGTGAATTCAGCTCCAGATCTTCCTTGCTTCCGAGACACTAGAACAGTACAGCACAGGGTTAGGCCCTTTGGCCCACAAAATCTGTACCCAACATGATGCCAAGATTAACTAATTGCTGCCTGAGCATGATCCATATCCTTTCATCTCCTGCATATCCATGTTCCTATCTAAAACCCTCTTAAATTCCATCATTGCATCTGCCTCCACCACCATCCCTGGCAGCGCATTCCAGGCATCCACCACTCTCAGTGTAATAAAAACTCGTCCCGCACATCTCCTTTAAAATTTTCCCCTCTCATCTTAAAGCTGCATCCTCTCATCTTTGACATTTCCACCATGGGAAAAAGATTCCGACTGTCTACCCTATCTATGCCTCACATTATTTAATTTATACTTCATGATTTTATATACTTTATATGCTTTTATCAAGTCCGCCCGCAATGTTCCAGAGAAAACAATCTAAGTTTGTCCTACCTCTTCCTAAAGCTAATACCCTCTAATCCTGGCAGTATTCTGGTAATCATTTTCTGAGATACTAACTACAGATGCTGTCGGTACCGAGTTGTACATTCTCTCTGTGACCGCAGGAGTTCTTTCTGGGTGCTGCGGTTTCCTCCCACACTCCTAAAAACATGCATGTTTGTGGGTTAATTGGCTTCTGTAAATTGTCCCTAGTGTGTAGGATAGAACTAGTGGTTGGGGTGATCGCTAGTCGGTGCAGATTCAGTGGGCCGAAGGGCCTGTTTCCATGCTGTATTTCTGAAGTAAAATCTAAAGCAGCCAGTTTCGACCCAACTTTCTTTCATTCAGCTCAGTAAACTGCACTCTACATTCCTTGCTCCCCAGGATCTGGTGTTTTCCCAGTAGACATACACGGTAGGCTGACAGTAAACCTGGGTGCTAGTACCCTGCAAATGAGATTGTGTACGAAGGAACTGCAGATGCTGGTTTAAACCAAAGATAGACACAAAAAGCTGGAGTAAATCAACGGGTCAGGCAGCATCTGAAGAAACGGAATAGGTGATGTTTCGGGTTGAGACCCTTCTTCAGACTGAGAACATTGCTTTGTTAATGCAGTGTGATTTAAAAAAAACATCAGTGAATTGATAAGATAAGAAAAAGCTTCATAAGGAACAACAACCCATTACATTTAAAGAAATAAGTGAAATACTGTATAGCAAAGAACTTCCAATACAGGTCAATGGACACAATCTTAAATATTTCACAAACTGTTTTAACTTGGAAGTTTAGTTTAGTTTAGAGATATAGCGCGGAAACAGGCCCTTTTCGGCCCACCGAGTCCGTGCCAACCAGTGGTCCCCGCACATTAACACTATCCTAACACTTACACTTATGCCGAGTATACAAACCCAAGCCAATTAACCTACAAACCTGTACATCTTTGGAGTGTGTGAGGAGACCGAAGATCTTGAATCAAATGCACGCGGTCACAGGGACAACGTACAAACTCCATACAGACAGCACCCGTAGTTCGGATCAAACCCACGTCTCTGGTGCTGCAAGCGCTGTAAGGTAGCAACTTCACCGCTGTGCCACCCTTAAGTGGGTGCAACCATTATAGAGAATAATTGCGAAGGTAGTCACTAAGTGCTGGAGTAACTCGGCAGGTCAGGAAGCACCTCCGGAGGGAAATGATGGTTGATGTTTCGGGTCGGGACCATTCTTCAGACTGGAAAATCATTGCAGTGTTTTTTAATCAATTTTTGAAGAATCCAACAAGAGCATTCTACAATTAAGACTCTCCAGTTCCATGCATGGAAGCACTACATTCCATGTGACCAATATCGCAGAATGCAAACTTCAATTGATTGCACAAAACAGTACAGTAAATAATAAGGTCACCATGCAACACTTGACATACTTCCGTGAAGCAGGGAAAGCAACACAACACTTACTTAACAAATGCCAGTTTGGTTTTCAGATTTATAGGAGAAGGTTCATCAGCATCCATCACTCTTCATTGAACAAAGACACTGAAGTGAGCCACCTTACACTGCTTCTAAACCAAAGTACATTGGGCTGCCATGGAGATTCAAAGCCTCCTTGTGCACAGCTCCTCACATTGTTAAGAACTATGAGAGACTATCTGTTGGTCCCTGATCTCAGATTGTTGTGTGGCGAACATTATACCAGAGTCCTGGCAAAACCACAACCATCCCAAGTCAGCGTACATTGGTTGTCAAAATAAAAATTTAAACCATGCTATTCATAGACTTGGAGAAACATGAATGCAGATTCTGGAATCTTGAGTAAATCACAAAGTGCTGGAGCATCTCAGCAAGTTCGGCACCATCTCTGAAGGAAAAGGATAGGTGAAGGTCCGCATCGGAATCCTTCTTCAGACTGGTCTCGAGAAGGTACCCAACTCAAAACATCGCCTATCCATATCCTCCAGAGATGCTGCCTGACCCGCTGAGTTACTCCAGTACTTGTTTTCCTATTTATAGATTTAATCATTTGTAGACGTAAACTTGAGTCCTGCAAATACATGTAAGTAATTTACTGATGGCATCATTTGCATATGAGTCAATCTCAAGATTGGCATTATACACAAACTCTGGTTACTTAAGACATTCTATCAGCATTGTGAACCACACTAATATAGTTTATGAAAGCTGCATAAAGAGTGAGATCTTCAGCTGTGTGGATTGCAGAACAGCATTGTTGGATTTGATCATAATGAAAGTGACAGTGGTGACTTCAATACAGCATTGATCCATAGCATGTACTTGCAGCAGCTGGCAGGCATTCATCGTAATAATGCAACTTCTGATGCCAGCTCTGAAAGGGACATACCACAATGTGACCAGCACTTTCCAGCTACTGCAGTGTGTTGTTACTGAATGCGAGTGGTACCAGGTAGAAAATGGTGAAGGGCAGTGCTTGCAGGATGCATGACTTTTGTTAATGGTGACCATGGAGACCCAAGAACTCTGAAGAAAAATAAGTCTTCTCTGGGAGCTTGGGCCTGCCTAATGCAGCAGTGAGCAGCAGTCTAAGAGAAGTGCTTTGGAGCAGCAAGCTAGAAAGTTGAGAACGACTGTGACCTTGACCCCCCACAAGCTAAGCATTCGAACATACGTGAGGCTGTATTGGAGGATGTAGGGGATCACAGACTGCACCAGTAACAAGGAATGCAATTAAACATTGATCATTTAAATGCAAAACTGCATGGGAAACTTGCTAAGTTTTAACTTAGTATTTGGTACAGAGCCAAACTAGAATATTTTAGGACAAATGATGTAGGTTATAAAGAGTGTGGAAAGAGAGGAAGAGAGCCTCAGAAATGTACAGAGTTTAGGCAGCTGAATACACAGTCAGTAATGGTGAAATGATTATGCCTGAGAATGATCATCCGGATAACTAGAAGGTTCAGGGAAACACGGTGGCACAGCTGATAGAGCTGCTGCCTCACAGCACCAGAGTCCAGGGTTCGATCCTGACCTTGGGTGTTGTCTGTGTGGAGACCGCATGTTTTCCCTTGACTGTGTCTGTTTCCTCTGGGTGCCTTGTTAAGCAATGAGAAAGATTTTGATGGGATTGAAAAGAATAAGGGTGGCAATGTGGTGAGATAAAAACTAAAATTATTTTGGTAGAGCGTTACACTTGGTGTATCAACTGGAGGTGGAGCAGATGAAGAGGAAACAACTGGTAGCCAAGAGTCAGATATAAGGATCTTGATGTTGATTAACTGGAGCACAGGAAACCAGGAAGACTTAGTATTAATGCTGGATAAAGAGCCGTGGAATGCATAAGTCAGTATGGCAATTACCACAGGTCTAAGAGTTGAGGTGCGGACTTAGGCAAAGAGTTGCGAAATTAGTTTGATGTAGTTGGAGGCATGCAATTAGTGTTACAACAACAGTGACCATGCAATTAGTGTTACAACAACAACAATTCAGTCTCAAGCATGGACTGATTGAGAATTCAGCCTGGGCTGGTAGCCACCCGGGTTAACGGAGGTGGAACAGCATAATCATCCTACCACAACCAGAGAGCAGTGCTGAACTACTATCTACCTCTTTGGTGACACTCGAACTATCCTTGATCGGACTTTGCTGGCTTTACCTTGCACTAAACGTTAATCCCTTATCATGTATCTATACATTGTAATGGCTCAATTGTAATAATATATTGTCTTTCTGCGGACTGATTGGCACACACCAAAACCTTTCCGCTGTACCTCAGTACACGTGACAATAAACTGAATTAAAACTTATTGGGAATATTTTGGATCTTCATGCATTCCAGGCCTCCACAATATAAAGTGTCCTGGGATAGGGTTCTGATTGTAATCGATTGTAGTCTCTTTCTAAAACAAACTAGTCAGTGACGTAGTTTCTGGGATGACGTTACAAGAATTACCTAAGAGGTCATCAATATCTCTAGGTAGATTTGGGGTGAAGACACCAAATGATCTCCCTAGATTGACAGAGTTAAGGGCCTGTCCCACTTGGATGACCTAATCCACAAGTTTAGAAGACATAGAAACATAGAAACATAGAAATTAGGTGCAAGAGTAGGCCATTCGGCCCTTCGAGCCTGCACCGCCATTCAATATGATCATGGCTGATCATCCAACTCAGGCCCTAGACGAGTTGAAAATAATGTCAAGGTCGTGATGATTCGCCAAAGTAAAAGACCTCCTACGACCTCCTACGACTATGTCCACGACCTCCTACGACCCCCCCTCGACCTCAGTCTTCCACACCTAAGACCAACTATAACTAGCTACGAGTGGGAAATTATCACATGATAAAATGATGTTGTCATGTTTGCATTTTTTTCTCGGGCCAGTTACGAACCTACGACTACCTACTACTATCTACGACTACCATCAAGACCTACTACGACCTACATGCGAGTAAAAAGTATCAATTTTTTCCATGCCAACCTTTTTTTTACTTGTGGACATTTTTTATCAGGCTAGAAAAAATGCCGCGACCTACTTGAAGCCACAAGTACGCGGAGACCACTCACGAGCATGACGAAGAGTTATGAAGACCTCCTACGACCTCGTGGCGACTATGCTGCGAGTATAAGTCAAGGGCAAACTCTGCAGAGGTTGCCAATTAGGTGGTTAAAGTGGGACAGGGGCTTTAGTATGTTCATGAGAGCAGCCTTTCTGACTTATCTCGGTGGAGATGTGACCCCACGCTGTGTGTGCAGGCTGCACTCCTAGACCCCTACAGGGTTTAACATAATTTCTTTCATTCCTCTTTATAAGAGAAACTATGGCTGGGTAAGTGTGAAGGGGGTTTCTTTATAGGGCTGCTTACAACTCGCATTTAAAGTGTTAAAACATTTTTTTTTTAATGAAGCCAATTTTGCCACAATAGAACATTGTTTCACTTCTTGTTCTGAAATTCTGTCAACAAATTCCTCACTCTCAAGAAAACATGGAGGAGGAACGTTCTCTGATTGGCTTATCTGATTTTAGCAGCCAAGAAGACAAGGATTACACTCATTTAATGGTTTTCCCACAATCATTTTCCTCTCTGGAACAAAGCCATCGACTACACAGACATTAAATATCTGACCAAGCTGGGTCAATGCCTGTGACCTCATTATTACCATTACGTTCTGGATTATCTGATTGATTTTTTTTTGTTGTAAATTCTCCATCCTTCCTGAAGGGTGCTGATTCAAAGACAGTCATTATTCAAACACCAACCTGGGTAGCAAACATCAATTACCGCTCAGCTATGAAAGGAAACAAAATCTTACATTTCTGTAGCATCGTCACAATCATTTCTGGAGTTTTAAAAATTATTTCAACAATTATAAAGTATTTTAAAAGTGTGGTCATTGTTTTAATGTGCTAATAAATGATGGTAGCTTTAAATACTCTTCAGTGCAATTTAGTTTTGGCTAGTGAGGGACACAAATGGATGAAACAGCATTCTTAAACCTCATAAAAGCTGTAGTGTGTCATAGGTCAGGGTTGATCCTGGCTCAGATAACCAGGAGCAGACGAAGTGTGCAGGAAGGAACTGCAGATGCTGGTTTAAACCGAACATATGCGCAAAAAGCTGGAGTAACTCAGCGAGGCAGGCAACATCTCTGGAAAGAACGTATAGGTGACGTTCTTCTCTGAGAATGACATCAGTCCACACTTCACATCCCAGATCAGCTTGGGAACCTTTTTCGGCTCAGCCTTGAAACATAGAAAATAGGTGCAGGAGTTGGCCATTTGGCCCTTCGAACCAGTACCCCATTCCTACTTTTTCCCCAATATCCCTTGATTCCATTAGTCCTAAGAGCTAAATCTAACTCTCTCTTGAAAACATCCAGTAAATTGGCCTCCACTGCCTTCTGTGGCAGAGAGTTCCACTGATGTACAACTATCTGGGTGAAAACATTTTTCATCTCAGTCCTAAATGACCTACCCCTTATTCTTAAACAGTGACCCCTGGTTCTGGACTCCCACAACATGGGGACCATTTTTCTGCATCTAGAATGCACAAGGCCCAGAGGACGAGCAGGAGCCTGAGGCTTTCTGTTAGTGGCAGAGTAGTGGGCAGAGGGGGAAGGTGATGGTGAAGTGATCGAATACACAATCCTCTGGGTTCACGCATTTTCCGGGATCCGACATTGCATTAGGGCAGTAGCAAAAGGCGAAGTGAGCAGCTTTGGAAAATAGCCTCCGAAAAAGATTGAGTTTTTCCTCTGTTCTTCAGAAGAATTCAGTAACCCTCTTTAGTAAAGCACAATATGACTTTAGAATTGATGTTTGTTTTAGATTAATTTCACAGGGATTGTCTCTTAACGAACCCATTCCTTCTCTCCAGAGATGCTGCCATTGACAGAATCACCCATTGACAGAAGTGATGTCTACTGCTGTCAAAAACAAAATAATAAACCACTAATATGACAAAGTCAGACTAAATAATAAAACTAAGGGCGGGGGTAGGGGGGGGGGGGGGGGGGGGAGAGACAGGGTTAATTATCCTCTGAGACAAGAACATTCTAGGTTTTAATTACCAACCCTTATTTTGTGGCCTTGCCTCCCTTTTTGGTTGCTCTCTATTAATGGAAATGGTCCAATATATCTTCTATCACGCACCCTTAGAAAGCAAGCAACTGCATATGCTGGTTTATTTTTAAAAAAACATTGGAGTAACTCAAGCAGCATTTCTGGAGAATATGGTTGGGGTTATGGGTGACGTTTTGTTTCGGGTCGAGACCCCTATTCAGTCTTGACCCGAAACGTCACCCATTCCTTCTCTCCAGAGATGCTGCCTGCCCCGCTGAGTTGCTCCAGATTTTTGTGTCTATCTTCGGTTTAAACCAGCATCTGCAGTTCCTTCTCCTACACATAACCTACAACCCTACACATCTTGAGTGTGGACGAACGCGGTCACAGGGAGAACGTACAAACTCCAGCCAGACTGCACCGAACCTGGGTCCCTGACTCTGTAAGGCAGCAACTCTGCCGCTGCACCCCTGTGCCGGCACAACAGGTTAGTGGTGCCCTAGCCTTGAACCAACGATTGTGGGCTCAAGACTCCCTTTAGAGTTCTAAGCATGATATTCTAGGCTGACCATTGGTGTATTGAAGATTTGCTGCATTGGTAGAAGTGCTTTCATTAATCAAACATTAAACAGGTCCTGTCCATTTTCCCAAGTGGACTTCACATACCCCGTGCTAAATAAAAGCAAGTCTTTCTCCCTTTTATCACAACACTAATTCTGTCAAATTAGTTTTTTATAAAATTAGATGTCATATGGAAAGTATATGGTTGGGTGTCACAAAACGTGAAGAATATGCAACAGAATACGGGCACAACAAGGCTTAATGTCTAGGGAGGAACTGCAGATGCTGGTTACCACGAAGATAGACACAAAATGCTGGAGTAACTCAGCGGGACAGGCAGCATTTCTGGAAAGAGGGAATGGGTGGCATTTCGGGTCGAGACCCTTCTTCAGACTTAATGCCTTAATATCTTTGATGAATGCTTCCTATCTCACTGTAACTTGCAAAACTTTTTCTTCTCCAGTAATGCAAAGGTAATTTTCTCAATTTCACTAGTACTATCAGGTTTAACGGCCTTCCCCGGCAAATCTTTCCGAGATTCTGCTATGTATTCACTGTGCAATCGATACGACCACTTTTGCTTTCAATGTTCACGCAAAAACAATTCTGTACTGCAAAGTCTGACCTCACTGTAACTATCACTTTGCCCCAATGGCTCTCCTTGCAACTAAAACAGGGCATTGGCAAATTGCCAAAAACAACCCGTAAATTAAGTTGACACCTCATACAAGTACCCCAGAGGGAACACATGAGGTACACGTCTCCTGTAATCATAGTGAGGTGTAGTTTGCATTCAACTAGCCTTACATGCAGCCTCTTAAACATGCCCAGCAGATTACAAGGTTAGACGGGCTATTTTTCGCCATGTTTTCATGTCAGTTCAAATCTAGGGCCACCCAGTCCTTAGCAGTGATTAGCAAATTCCACCAACTCCTGGAACATGAAGGAAAACATATGCTTTAACAATCATTAGACATGCTCCCTATCCAATGTCATATACTTAATATTTACATGTCTTCAATGGCAACTTAATTCTAAGAACAGACAAGAAAATTGCATTTGAAATAAAAGCTGTCATAAAGGTAACTTTAAAAACGTCTAGGAAAGAAATGGTTTAAATCGAAGGTAAACACAAAAAGCTGGAGTATCTCAGCAGGGCAGGCAGCTTCTCTGGGGAGAAGGAATGGGTGACATTGTGGGTCGAGACCCTTCTTCAGACTGATTTAGGGTTGGTAGGAAGGAACTGCAGATGCTGGTTTACACCGAAGATAGACACAAAAAGCTGGAGTAACTCAGCGGGTCAGACAGCATCTCAGCAGAAAAGGAATGGCTGAGATGCTCTCTGACTCGCTGTTACACCAGCTTTTTGTATCTGCCCAAGAAGTTAGTTATAGAGTTATAGTCATACAGTGCAGAAAGAGGCCCTTTGGCCCAACTTGTCCATGCAGACCAATATGCCCATCAATGCTAGCCCCATTTGTGTGTGTTCAACTTGTGCCTTGGAAGCTTTCTTATCTATGCAGCCATCCAAATGTTATAGTACCTGCCTCAATTAAATGTTATAGTACCTGCCTTGTGAGAACTTTGGGGAAAAAGACCATATGCATTCACCTTATCTATGCTCCTCATAAATTTATACACCTCTATAAGATCACTCCTCAAACTCATACACTCCAAGGTATAAAGTCCCAGACTGCCCAACATTTCCCTATAACTCCGTCCTTTGATTTTTGGCCACATTCTTGTAAATTATTCCTGCACTCTTTCTAGCTTAATGGCAAGTGTCCGATAGCAGGGTGACCAAAACTGACCAAATGTCTTGTACAAATGGAACGTGACATCCCAACCTCTATATGTAATGTTCTTACTGTTGAAGGCCAGCGTGCCAAAAGCTTTATTCACCACTCTGTCCACCTGTGACCCAGTTTTAAAATATGTATTTGTAAACTGAGATCCCTCTGTTCTAAGCGTTCCCTGAGGCCTTACCCTACATCCCAAAATGTAACACGTCACACTGATTTGAACTAAACTCCAGTTACCATTCCTCGGCCCACTTGTCAAGTTGAGCAAGATAGCGCCATAATCCTTTATAACCTTCTTCAACTAGACCACTATTTCAGGTGGTACCAAGCTGTTTAACCCAATTTTCTGGCTTGCTAGAAACAGAGGCTAGAGAGAAAGTTACAAGGCCAGAGAGCAGATAAAAGCCAGCACCATATTCTACACCAACCTGATCTCCCGGTGGCTCAGCACTTCAACTCCCCCTCCCATTCCGAATCCAACCTCTCTGTCCTGGGACTCCTCCATGGGCAGAGTGAGAACCACCGGAAATTGGAGGAGCAGCACTTCAGAGGCAGTCTGCACCCTAGCGGCATAAACATTGAATTCTCCAATTTCCGGTAGCCCTTGCTGTCTCTTTCCCTTCTCAGCTCTCCTTCAGCCCTCGGGCTCCTCCTCTTACTTCTCCCTGTGTCCCCCCCCCCCCCACCCTACCTCAGACTGAAGAAGGGGTTCGTCCTTGAAACGTTGCCTATTTCCTTCGCTCCATAGATGCTGCTGCACCCGCTGAGTTTCTCCAGCACTTTTGTCTACCTTCGTTTTTCCAGCATCTGCAGTTCCTTCTTAAACACCATATTCTATACGTCCACTACAAAGAACACTTGAGCATGAGAGGACCGTAACAAAAACAGACAACAATTAAAATGGAGAACATTTTTCGATGAGAAAGATGGATGATTGTGATTAATGCTTAATCATGCTTAAGAAACTAGGATATGTGTGATTGGAATATTTAGTCTGAGAATCTTGATTAGTACAGGTGTCAGAGCTTATGGGGAGAAGGCAGAAGAACGGGGTTAGGAGGAAGAGATAGATCAGCCATGATTGTATGGCGGAGTAGACTTGATGGGCCGAATGGACTAATTCTGCTCCTATCACATGATCTTGCAAAGGATCTTGAATTTGCATCCAATTATTTTGTTGTTTTCAGCACATTATGACCAGCTACAAATGTTTTATAGTTACATATGTAAGATCGTAAAGGTGGAAGTATTCAACCCCTTGTGCCTACTCTACTTTCAATAAGATTTTGGCTGATCTTTTACCATGGATTCACTTTCCTGGACCAATCCTATATCCCTGTCTCGTTCAATACCCAGAAATATATCCCTCTCTGTCTGAACCTCCACAAACCCATTGGTATGGAATGCCAAAGACTTACTACCTTTTGTAAGGCGACATTTCCTCCCATGTCAGCCCTGAATGACTGGTCCCTTCTTTTGAGACTGTAACTCTGGTTCTAGACAATTCAGACAGGGGAATTATCAACCCTTTATCCATTCTGTCAAGCCCCATGGTTTATTCTGCAGGAAGGTGAGAAAATGCAAAGATCAAACGCACACAAACTCATGTTAAAGGACTTGCCAATTGATTGTTGTATCCCGTGCTTATATCAGCACCATTAATGGTCATAAGGTATTTAAAGTATTAGGGTACTGTACTGCCATAAATTGACTTCCCTGTATTACCTTGTATTGAGGATAGCACTGCAGGGCATATTTAACCACACAAAGAAACATCCCCAGCTTGAAATATATTTCAATCAAGGATTACAAGTCCATCATCACCTTCTTTTTGAGGCCTATCTGAGCCAAGAGAACCTTTTCAAGCAGTTTCAATGGATTTACATTTATGATGACTTTGTTCCACATGCTGAACTAAATGGATGTGAACCAGTTTGACTGCTATGTTTGTTTGCAAAAAGAGTCTGAACTTGGAAAATCTGCATCCATCCACCTATCTTATGCATACTGAACATTTTCCTCACTCTAACAGGTGTGTTATTTAGGTGGTTCTCAATATGTTGCAGTAATATTCTTCCAAAGATGGACATTTCTGCAACTTGGGCGTTAGACAAGGGGTTTACATAATCGATAACAGAACACCTGATGCTTGCACTCCTACTCACTGGACAGAACTCCAGGGTTTACAATCCTCATAGGCCTGCAATGCTCTGGCACTTATTTTATTAGATACTTAATATAAGGGATCAGTAAAAATAGCAATTTGCCTCCGTGTCATCAACATCGGTTAGTGAGACCAAAAGTCTCTTCTCAAATGTAAGCTAAGGTCACAAACACCATCTTGCTTGTGCAATCTTGGCCCAGTTGGAAGTAGATGGACAAGCAGAAATGACAAATGTTCTACTATTGCATGCAGTTTTGGCAATCACCTGCCACAAAGTAGAAGAGATACAGCAGTTAGGAAGCAAGGTAGATCTTTCAGAGAAAGACGTAAAGTGCTCAGTGGGTCAGGCATCATCTCTAGAGAACATGGATAGATGATGTTTCAGGTCAGGACCCTTCACATATGCATGTTCTCCAGAGATACTGCATGGCCTGCATAGTTACTCCAGCACTTGTGTCTTATTTTGCAAACCAGTATCAGCAGTTACTTATTTCTAGATCTTTCAGATGTAAGATAATGCATTACAGGTAATCAGAGGCGGCACAGTGGCACAACGGTAGAGTTGCTGCTTTACAGCACCAGAGACCCAGGTTCGTTACTGACTACGGGTGTTGTCTGTATGGAGTTTGGACGTTTCCCTGTGACCGCGTGGGTTTTCTCCAGGTTCTCCGGTTTCCTCCCACATTCCAAAGACGTACATGTTTGAAGGCTAATCGGCTTAGGTAAAATTGTAAAATTGCCCCTAGTGTTTAGGATAATGCTAGTGCAGGGGATCATTGGTCGGCGCAGTCTCGTTGGGCCGAAGGGCCTGATTCCGCACTGTATCTCTACACTAAACTAAACTAAGATGGGAAAAAAGTTAATTCTGCATCCTTATTGAAGTATATATAATCATGGGAGGAATAGATCGGGTAGATGCACGGAATCTCTTGCCCAGAGTAGGGGAATCGAGGACCAGAGGACAGGTTCAAGGTGAAGGGGTAAAGATTTAATAGGAATCTGAGGGGTAATATATATACCCACACACACACTCACGCACAATTTCCCTCCTGGGATTAAATCATGGCTCATCATCCCCAATCAGTACCCCATTCCTGCCTTCTCCCCATATCCTGGTGCTAGGGGCGCTGCACTGGCAGCAGCCTCTGCCTACAGCCTGTCTGTTTTTTCTGTCTTTTTTATTATTTTTAGTTAGACCAAAGTGTTGTGTTAGGGGGAACTTTAACTTTTCTATGTGGGGGAGGGGGGCAGGGTAAGGGGGAAACCGTCTCCCAGTCTCTTCCTGGCGGGGACGCGACTATTTCTCCGAGTCGCGTCCTCGCCCCCCACCTCGCGGCCTACCAGCTGGACCGGAGCGGCCTTTCCTGCCGGGGACTGGGAACCGGACCAGGGCTGCTACAGCGGCGGCGCAGCGCTGGAGTCACCGCGGAGCGGGCGATGCCTACCTGGGTCGCCGTTGGAGCTCCGGAGCGTTGGGCCGTTGCTCCAACATCGTGGAGCTCTGGTGCGGAGAGCTTCCAACGCGGGCGGCGCTGAACGGCATCGTGGAGTCCTGGGGCGCCTTGTAGACGGTCTCCATCAGCAGTCTCCACCCGGCGCGGCCTACGGACATTGGAAGCAGCAGACTCCGGTAGGAGGGGGCCGATTCTGGTGTCCACGCCGCTGAGGACGTCCCGCAGCCCCGACGTCGGACTTTTAATACCCCGGCGTGCGGTCCTGAACATCGGGCCGCCAGTAGCGGCAACTGCGGAGGGCTTGGGGAGACCCTGACCACGGGGAATAGTGGAGGAAGAGACTGACTTTGGTGCCTTCCCACACAGTGGGGAACTTTGATTCTGCTGTGTGGGGATGTTTTATGTCAACTCTATAGTGTGTTGGGTCCTGTTGATTTTTAATGTATGGCTGTATGGAAATTCATTTCACTGTGCCATTAGGCACACGTGACAATTAAAACTAACTTGTATCTTGTATCTTGTATATCCCTTGACTCTGCTATTTTTAAGAGCCCTATCTAGCTCTCTCATGAAAGTATCTAGAGAACCGGCCTCCACTACCCTCTGAGGCAGAGAATTCCACATTCTCACAACTCTGGACAAAAGGAATGTGGAAGGAAACAAGAACACCCGATGAAAACCCATGCGATCAAAAGGAAAAGGAGCAAACTCCATACAGCGCCGCGACCACTGAAACCCAACGCAGTATCATTCCCTGGAGCTGGAGTAACTCCAAGGGGTAACTCTTGCTTCTTGGTTTCCTCCAGGTTAAATTCCATTTGGAATATTTTTGGAGGACGAGAAAAAGTGTTTCCCCGTCTCCGTTCTAAATGGCTTACCCTTTATTATTAAACTGTGGCTCCTGGTTCTGGACTCCCCCAACATCGGGAACATGTTTCCTGCCTCTAGCATGTCCAAACACTTAACAAATCTTGTCTGAAGAAGGGTTTCGGCCCGAAACGTTGCCTATTTCCTTCGCTCCATAGATGCTGCTGCACCCGCTGAGTTTCTCCAGCTTTTTTGTGTAACCTTCGATTCTCCAGCATCTGCAGTTCCCTCTTAAACACTTAACAAATCTTATATGTTTCAATTAGATCCCCTCTCAACCTTCTAACCTCCAGAGTGTACAAGCCCAGCCGCTCCATTCTCTCAGCATATGACAGTCCTGCCATCCCGGGAATTAACCTTGTAAACCTACGCTGCTCTCCCTCAATAGCAAGAATGTCCTTGTTCAAATTAGGGGAGCAAAACTGCACACAATACTCCACGTGTGGTCTCACTAGGGCTCTGAACAACTGCAGAAGGACCTCTTTGCTCCTGCACGCGACAACTCTTGTTATAAAGGCCAACATGCCATTCGCTTTCTTCACTGCCTGCTGTACCTGCATGCTTACTTTCATAGACTGATGGACCCCCAGATCTCGTTGTACTTCCCCTTTACCCAGCTTGACGTCATTTAGATAGTAATCTGCCTTCCTGTTTTTGCTACCAAAGTGGATAACCTCACATTTATCCACATTGAACTTTATCTGCCATGCATCTGCCCACTCCCCCAACCTGTCCAAGTCACCCTGCATTCTCATAGCATCCTCCTCACAGTTCACACTGCCACCCAGCTTTGTGTCATCTGAAAATTTGCTAATGCTACTTTGAATCCCTTCATCTTATGCATTAATGTATATAGTAAATAGCTGTGCTCCCAGTACCGAGCCTTGTGTTACTCCACTAGTCACTGCCTGCCATTCTGAAAAGGACCCATTAATCCCTACTTGTTGTTTCCTGTCTGCCATCCAATTTTCTATCCATGTCAATACTCTACCCCCAATACCATGTGCCCTAATTTTGCCCACTAATTTCCTATGTGGGACGTTATCAAATGCTTTCTGAAAGTCCAGGTACACTACATCCACTGACTCTCCCTTGTCCATTTTCCTAGTTACATCCTCAATAAAATTCCAGAAGATTAGTCAAGCATGATTTCCCCTTCGTAAATCCATGCTGACTCGGACTAATCCTTACCCGCAATTGAACCATATCCCTCTCAATCTTCCCTTCCATGTACCTGTCCAATTGTTACTTAAATTACACAATTACACTCACAGGAGTATTATCAGCCAATATCTGACAATGAAGCAAATAAGATGACTGTACAGATAACCAGATGTTTGATTCATTGGTTCATAGGTTACAGGAGAAGAATTGGGCCATTTGGCCCATCGCCTATACCATTCAATCATGGCTGATCTATCTTTCCCTCTCAAACCCATTCTCCAGCCTTACATAGAAACATAGAAAATAGGTGCATTCGGCCCTTCGAGCCAGCACCCCCATTCATTGTGATCATGGCTGATCGTC
The DNA here is from genome assembly GCF_028641065.1 of Leucoraja erinaceus. Taxonomy (NCBI): domain Eukaryota; kingdom Metazoa; phylum Chordata; class Chondrichthyes; order Rajiformes; family Rajidae; genus Leucoraja; species Leucoraja erinaceus. The sequence goes on along the minus strand of NC_073383.1, from coordinate 66,065,858 downwards.
CCCAATCAATAACCCGTGCCTGTCTTCTCCCCATATCCCTTGATTCCACTAGCCCCTAGAGCTCTATCTAACTCTCTCTTAAATCCATCTAGTGACTTGGCCTCCACTGCCCTCTGTGGCAGGGAATTCCACAAATTCACAACTCTCTGGGTGAAAAAGTTTTTTCTCACTTCAGTCTTAAATGGCTTCCCCTTTATTCTAAGACTGTGGCCCCTGGTTCTGGACTCGCCCAACATTGGGAACATTTTTCCTGCATCTAGCTTGTCCAGTCCTTTTATAATGTTATATGTTTCTATAAGATCCCCCTCATCCTCCTAAACTCCAGTGAATACAAAGCCTAGTCTTTTCAATCTTTCCTCATATGACAGTCCCGCCATCCAGGGGCGGAAAACCCGGGGTGGCCAGAGGGGACACGTCCCCCCATGTTTTGAGAGGTGAAGGACATCCCCCCCGAAGTTTTTGTGATCCCGATTTTAAAATCGCCGTTTTTATCGCTGGATTCAGCCTCCGAAGCCTCGCGCATGTGTGTGAGTGTGCGCACACGCGCGTGTCTGCCCAAAAATTGTGTCCCCCGTCCCCTCCATGTTTTGATAGTGAGTTCCGTTCTTGCCGCCATCCCAGGGATCAATCTCGTGAACTTACGCTGCAAAATGCTGCATGGAGCCACCAGGTGGAATTCCCAAATCTCTGAGAAAAGAAATCTCTTCTCATCTTCTTCAAGGGGTAATCCTATACTAAGATTTAAATTATCCTTACTCTTGATACCTGCAAAGGGGAAGAGGACATTTCCTTACCTAAATCTGCCCTAAATATCCCTCTCAGAATCATGTATGTTTCCACAAGATCACTTCTTGTTCTTCAGAATTTTTATAAAGCATAAACCTAATCTATTCATTCTTTACTCTTAAGGCAATTGCTTCATCTTAGGAATCAATCTGGTGAATATTCGCTGCACTGCCTACAGGAAATGTCAATCCTTCTTTATATAAGGAACCCGGAATTGTACAGAGTGCACCTGGTGTGGTCTCACCTAGGTCCCAGCACTTCAATTATTTTTACAATTCAGACCAACATTTCATTTGTTTTCCTAATTACTTGCGATACCTATGCTTTTTGTGTCTTTTTCCTCAACATCCCAAAACTATTTTTTTTAAAAAGGCATCAGTTGAATTGATTGAGTCCTTAGACTTTAGAGATTCAGCGCGGAAACAGGCCCTTTGGCCCACTGGGTCAGCGCCGACCAGCGATCAAACTGTGCACTAACACTCGGGACCATTTTACTGAAGCCAATTAACCTACACACCTGTATGTCTTTGGGGTGTGGGAGGAAACTGGCCCACCCGGTGAAAACCCATGTGGTCACGGGGAGAACATACAAACCTTGTACAGACAGCACCCGTTTTTGGCCCGAAACGCTGCCTATTTCCTTCGCTTCATAGATGCTGCTGTACCCGCTGAGTTTCTCCAGCACTTTTGTCTACCTTCGATATTCCAGCAACTGCAGTTCCTTCTTAAGCACCCGTAATCTCTGGCGCTGTAAGGCATCAACTCTACAGCTGCACCACTGTGGCACCCTAAAGGCAAAGTCAGTCTATTTCAGTGTTGGAGGAGCAGTGGGAAATTTCAAAAAGCAGCAAGCAGTTGGATGAGTTGAGTGATCAAAGTCGGCTAATTGAGCAACTAACAAATTGAGCTATCAAGCAGCGGTTTATTGGCATTTTTGGAAGAGAGGATGTGTTGAGGTGAGGTGCTTTTTGAAGGTTCAGGCTCACAGGCTTTGGCAAGGGGACTGAGCAGAGGGACAAGTGGCAAAAGGGATGGTCTGTAATTGTTGTGCATATTTTTCTTTTTGGTTTTTAGTATAGTAGTGATGCCAGGTAGAATGATGCAAAGTTCCTAATGCAGGATGTGGGAAGCCAAGGAAACTGCTGGTATTCCTGATGATTTCACCCATGGGAATTTTGTCCAGGTGCAGCTCCTTAATGGTGGACGGCGCGACTCACGTCGCAGTGGCCTCTGCAGTCCGTCTGTCTTTTTGTTGTTTTTTTGTCTCGTTTGAATGTAGTTTTTTTTTTTTGTGTGTATGTAAGTGGGTATGTGTGGAGAGGGCAGGGGGCGGTGGGTGGGGGAAACTTTTAAAATCTATCCCCTGCACGGAGAACCCGACCTTTTCTTTGTTGGGTCTCCGTTGTCGTTAGGGCCTAGCACCATGGAGCGGCCTCCAGCAGGAACGACCTGGGGCTCCAATCGCGGAGCCTGTGGACCTACTCACCATCGCGGAGCTGGCCGAGTTCGGAGCGGGTGGAGCTGTGGTAGCGCGCTGCTGCGACCCGACCCCGGGGATTTGGAGGCTTACCGCAGGTCTGGTGCACAGTGACACCGGGAGCCCGTGGGTCCCTGCTGGGAGACCGCTTTTCGGGGCTTCCGCAACGGCGACTTCACCCTCCCGAGTTGCGGGGTTGAAGAGTACCTGGAGCGGAGCCTTACATCATCGCCCGGCGTGGCTTGGAATGGCTGTGGGACTTTGCTAGCGTTCGCCGGGGGCTCCAACAACAAGACCCGGAGCGTGGCCTTGCATCACCCGGCGCGGCGTTAATGGCCGCGGGACAATTGCCATCGCCCGCCGGGGGCTTTGACTCTGACTCTGACATCGGGAGGGGAATGGGGAGTGCAGAGGAGAGATAAGTCTTTGCCTTCCATCACAGCGAGGAGGAGATGCGCTGTGATGGATGTTTCTGTGAATTGCGTTGTGTCTTGGTTCTTTCTTGTGTGTATGACTGCAGAAACAACATTTTGTTTGAACCTCAATGGGGTTCAAATGACAAATAAATTGTATTGTATTGTATTGTATTGTATTGTATTGTATTAATGTCTAGAGACACAAAATGCTGGAGTAACTCAGCGGGACAGGCAGCATCTCTGGAGAGAAGGAATGGGTGACGTTTCGGGTCGATACCCGTCTTCAGAATATTTCTGCAAATACTTGATCACCCCCATGTTTTCATTCAATAGGTAATTTAGCTTTCGATCCCCACGAGGAATTTTTTTCAAGTGATTTAGACACAATGCAATACACTAGAGTAAATAAGATCCAATTTCATTATAGTTCTTTCAAGTTGCAATAATTATGGTCATAACTTTGCCTATAAACAGACTGAAAATCATTAAAACATGTATACTTTCCTACAAAGCATGCTAGAATTTCACCATGTGTTTATTGCACTGAAACTTATGATCTTCTCAGTTTTCTCAATATCCTCGCTGAATGGACAACCTGACATATGGAATACCATTTAGACTGCGACCACTGGGAGAAGCATATACCTAGTCCGGATCCTGGAGAGGCACATTATTGCTTAGTTCCTGCCAGCCGATAGTCTCACCTTCCACATGCCTGAATATACCGAGCATGAGACACACTCAACACAGATAGAAATGTTTGCACTACAGGAAGAATCTTTGTTCTCTGTTTACACTGAGGTCAAACATGCCCTGAGTGCAAATGTAAATAGTATGGGATTTGCAATCCTTTTGATGACAACCTAAAACAGCAAGTAGTCGGGAGGTGTCCACTCTCCTTGCACTGATCAGACCAAGTCCCATGTTTGGAATTTATTCTGAAACTTTGTGGTCGTGTACTAGTCTAGCAGCCTAAGCACACTTTTTAACCAAGTAATTCCACAGATAAATCTCTCTTTACAACAAATAACAAAGGTCTAGTATTACACATCTTAAATTAGCAATGAGCATGCTTTGGATACCATAAATACACAGTGAAATGCATTACACATGATAAACTATCTCCAGTCAAGATGTTATTCGGTTATTCAGTACTCTGCTTTAATTTTTTTTCTCTCATTGTACAGCAGTACTTGGCAACAGTGAGATTGATCATAAAATAAAACTTAGATCTACAGTTTCCCGCTTCCCGGATCTTATTAAAATTATTGAAATGAAAATAAACTAGCCAAGTAACATACACACCACAAAAGGTACCAAACAATGACCATCATCCCAACAAGACTAAAACACTCACCTTAAACATTCACAGACATTACTACTGCTGAGTCCCCTACTGCCAGCATTCCACTAATCAACAAAAACTCCACCGGACCAGTTATATAAATACTATCATTTAGGAAGGAACTGCAGATGCTGGTTACAAATACTGTCCCTACCCACAATATATTTGTCCATTTGCTCATGATTCCAGCATCTGCAGTTTCCTGGGCCTCCAAATGAATACTACAGTATCGTTATGAGGACATTCAGAGACTGAGGTACCTCCAATTCGGCAGGGGGTTATCCTACAAGACTCAAATCAGAAATTTGAGTTTAGAGATACAGCGTGGAAATGGACTCCACAGCCTACCGAGTGCACGTCAACCATCGATCACCCATACACTAGTTCTATGTCATCACACATCCTACACACTAGGAGCAATTTACAGAAGGCAATTAATCTACAAACCTGCATATCATTGGAATGTGGGAGGAAATCAGAGCTCCTGAAGAAAACACTCGTGGTCATAGGGAGAACATACAAACTCCAAACAGACAGCACCCGTAGTCTGGACCAAACCCAGGTCTCTGTTGCTGTGAGGCAGCAGCTCTACCGTTGTGCCACAGTATTACCCATGTGATGGAATATTCTCCACTTGCCTGCTGCAGCTGCATCGATGTACTAGGCAACTGGTGCCACATCAACCTAAACATTCATTCTCTCCACCACAAGCACATGGTGTCTGCTGTGTGTACCATCTAATACATACACTACAGTTGTTCATCCAGATTTATCTTAATACACCTTTACTTCAACAGTCAAATCAAGAGAGTTTATTGTCATGTGTCCCAGATAGGACAATGAAATTATTGCTTGCTGCAGCACAATAGAATACTGTAAGCACAAATACAGAACATTTCAGATCAATAAACACAAAAATAAACAGATAAAGTGCAATAGGCTGTAACAGTTCAGAGTCTGTTTGTTGGCGAGTTTAAAAGACTGATAGCTGTGGGGAAGCAGCTATTCCTGAACCTGGATATATCAGATTTCCGGCTCCTGTACCTTCTACCTGATGGTAGCGGAGAATGAGTGTGTGGACTGGATGGTATGGGTCCTTGATGATGTTTGCAGCCTTTTGAGGCAGCGACTGTGATAGATCCCTTTGATGGTGGGGTAGTCAGAGCTGATGATGCACTGGGCAGTGGTCACAACTTTCTGCATTCTTGTCCGCTCCGGGACGCACAAGTTGCCGAACCAAGCCACAATGCAACCGGTCAGCATGCTCTCTACTGTGCACTTGTAGAAGTTCGAGAGAGTCCTCTTTGACATACCGACTCCGTAATCTTCTCCGGAAGTAGAGGTGCTGATCTGCTTTCTTTATAATTGCATCAGTGTGCTGGGACCAGGAAAGATCTTCAGAAATGTGCACGCCCAGGAATTTGAAGTTCTTGACCCTTTCCACCATCGTCCTGTTGATATAAATGGGACTGTGAGTCCCAATCCTACCCCTTCCAAAGTGCACAATCATTTCCTTGGTTTTGTTGGTGTTGAGAGCCAGGTTATGATGACCACCATTTGGTCAGTCGGTCGATCTCACTACTATATTCTGACTCATCCCCATCAGTGAATTGTCCCAAAACAGTGATGTCGTCGGCGAACTTGATGAGAGAGTTCGCACTATGTCCGGCTACACAGTCATGAGTATAGAGTAAAGCAGAGGGATGAGCACGCAGCCTTGAGGTGCTCCCGTGCTGATTGTCACATTTCCACCAATATGGACAGACTGTGGTCTGTGGATGAGGAAGTCGAGGATCCAATTGCAGAGGGATGCGCAGAGACCCAGATCTGAGAGCTTGGTAACCAGCTTGGAGGGGATGATGGTATTAAATGCCAAGCTGTAGTCAATGAATAACAGCCTGACATATGAGTTTTTGTTGTCCAAGTGGTCCAGAGCGGAGTGGAGAGCCAGTGAGATCGCATCCACCGTTGATCTGTTGTGGCGGTAAGCGAACTGCAGTGGGTCGAGGTTCTTGTCAAGGTAGGAGTTGATATGCGCCATAATCAACCTCTCAAAGCACTTCATCACCACAGACGTTAGTGCCACTGGTCGATAGTCATTGAGGCACGTCACCTTGCTCTACTTGGGCACCGGTATTATTGATGCCCTTTTAAAGCAGGTGGGAACCTCAGACCTCAGAAGTGAGAGGTTGAAAATGTCCGTAAAAACGCCAACCACTGTGCTCTTCAATTGCTGCCTGTAGGCAGGAAGAAGCTACACCGCGATATGGTCGGATTTACCAAAGTGAGTGCGAGGGATAGAGTGATAGGCATCTTTGATGGTGGTGTAGCATTGGTCGAGGGTGTTTGATCCTTTGGTGCTGTAGGAGACATGTTGGTAGAAGTTAGGGAGCGATTTCTTCAGGTTGGCTTTGTTGAAGTCCCCGGCTATGGTTGTTGACCACGGCGTGCAGCTCCCTGAGTGCCAGATGGACATCAGCCTGGGGTGGGGTGTAGACCATGGTCAGGATGATGGAGGTGAATTCCCTCAGTAGGTAGAAGGGACGGCACTTCACAGCCAGGTGTTCCAGGTGTGGAGAGCAGGAGTTGGACAGGACGGCCACATCTGAGCACCACGCAGAGTTGACCACGAAGCCGACGCCCCCTCCTCTCCCTTTCCCAGATGCCAGTGTACGGTCCATGCGATGGATGGAGAAACCTTCAGGCTGGACTGCTGAATCTGGGGAGCTGGGGGTGACCACGTCTCTGTGAAACAGAACACAGAGCATTCCCTCAGCTCCCTTAAGTCCTCCACTTTATTTTCAAGGGACTGTACATTGGCCAGTAGGATGGTAGGGAGAAGGGGTTGAAGTCCCCTGCACTTTAGTCTGACCTGAAGTCCTGCCCGTCGGCCACATTTCCGGGCACAATGGAGGCCTCTACATTGTTTCCATGCCCTGTACTTTCTACACCTGCTGTTTCTGCGAACCTGGGCTGGAACGGGGATTCCCTTGCAGACGGCAGCTCCAGCTCCATTGCGATCGGGGATTCACTCGCAGTCGGCAGCTCCAGCTCCGTTGCTGCTTCGAGATCCTGCCCGTCGGCTCTGGAGGTGTTTCCAGGTACAGTACCTGTGATCCCCAGTCGGGTCGGGTGCTCTCCAGCAATCGACGGAACGCTTGCAGTCGGGGGCTCCCGCAGCTGCGGGAGATCACGATATCGCTAGTGCCTACAATTGCACTACAAGCTTGTCCATTACGGCGCCGATTTCTGCTGTTTTTCTGATACAGGTGAGTTAATTGAAGCTGTAAATAATCCTCTTCTTCTGTTGAGCTGCTGGCAGAAAGTCGCCACAGACAGGTGCCTGGCACTTTAGAGATACAACATGGCCCTTCAGCCCACAGAGTCCACAAAGCCCAGCGATCACCCCGCACACTAACACTATCCTACGCACTAGGGACAATTTACAGAAGCCATACACACCTGTATGTCTTTGGAGTGTGAGGGGAAACCGGAGCACCAGGAAAAAACTCACACGGTCACGAGGAGAATGTACAAACTCTGTGCAGACAGCATATGTAGTCAGGATCGAACCCGGGTCTCTGGTGCTGTAAGGCAGCATCCTTTCCAAGTCACCCACCTTCATGAATGATGAAATGGAAATATACCACCACCACCGAGCCAAAATCCCAAATGTTCCCCTCCACTAACACTATGCCAAGATTCAAGGCTACAGTTCATCACCACCTTCCCATAGGGGCAGGTGATAAATTCTGGCCTTGCCAGTAATGCTTGAACTAAAGACTGAGTAAATCAAAAAAATAATGATCTCTTCTCACTGTTTTGGATCATCTAACATTATTACTGAGATCAAATTCTGAATTATGAAGTAAATATTGCTTAAAATTTGTGCAGGTGACCCGAAATTCACCCTCCATTGCAGGGCTTAAGTTAATAATGTTCCTGTACTCAAGGGCAATTTGCCTTTACATCAACAAAGGATTCAAGAGGCTGCCAAGTTTTATCACTCTAAATTAATAGTTACCAAAGCACAAAAGCTTTTGAAGCGCACAGGGGAAATATTACATAGGAACAAGCATTTGCTATTCAGTTCACTTACGATCACAGTTGAACTGCAACATAACCATTTTGTTGCATAACCCTAAATAACCTTTACTAACATAACCCATTAACCTCACTGATAACATTTTCAACGTTCAGTCTCAGCAGCTTTTTAGAGCTGTAATTGGTATCCGGTAAATTAAGTACTATACTATCTTATGGAATACAGTTGGATGGCAGCATGATGGCATAACAGTAGAGCTACTGCCTTACTGCGCCAAAGACCCGGGTTCGATACTGACTACGGGTGCTTGTCTGTATGGAGTTTGTACGTTCTCCCAGTGACCTGCCTGGAGTTTCTCCGAGATCTTCAGTTTCCTCTCACACTATAGGTTTGTAGGTTAATTGGCTTGGTATAAATGTAAAAGTGTTAATTTGCATGGATTGCTGGTCGGTGCGGTCCCGGTGGGCCAAATGGCCTGTTTCCGTGCCGTATCTCTAAACTAAATTAAAGTTGTAGAGAGGTCATGTTACACAACTTGTACCCAGATGACAGAGCAATTGGTGTGATAGGTTTAATTCCCCGGGCAGCTGGGAAGTTAGATTCAAGCAAAGAAGTAAATTCAGATGGAAAAGCTTGAATTAATAACTGTGGGCATTAAACGACTTGATCATGTTAAGAAACTAACTTTTTCCTTGATTTCCTTTAATTAAGTTTTGCCATGGATAGGGTAGCCCAGCTTGAGGGTAACGGCGCTCCCGTCGGGGCGGCCCAGCTCGAGGGAAACGACGCTTACGTGAGGGCGGACCGGCGCGAGGCTGAGACGCTCACGTGAGGGCGACCCGGCTTGGGGCTGGAACGGTGCTCCGGTGGCTGAGACGGCGTTCTGGCGGCGGTGGCGGCCTGAGTCCGGGGTTCGGCCGTGGGCCAGTGGATGACATCGTCAACAGCTGCGTCCGCTGGATTGGAGGGCAGCAGCTTCGACCACCCCGGGCCGCGGTGTTTGAACCGGCCCGTTCGCGGAGCTCGGTGAGCCGCGGAACTGATTTACCATCGCCCGGTGGGGTATCTCCTCAACGCAGAGGGAGAAGAGGAGGGAAGAGACTGCAGCCCTAAGATTTTTGCCTCCATCACAGTGAGGAGGTGCTTGGTGGACTCACTGTGGTGGATGTTAATTTGTGTTTACTGTCTGTTCTGTTGTCTATTATTGTATTATTGTATGTATGACTGCAGGCACGAAATTTCGTTCAGACTGAAAGGTCTGAATGACAATAAAGGAAATTCAATTCAATTCAAATTCAATTCGAACTGTTTTCCCACGGTGGAAATTTCCAACACTAGAGGGCATAGGTGTAAGGGGAGAGGGGCAAAGTTTAATGGAGATGTGCGGGTAAGTTGTTTTTTTACAGAGCATATTGGGGGCCTGGAACACATTGCTAGGGGTGGTGGTGGAGCAAATATGATAGAGGTGTTTAAGAGGCTAAGAAAAGCACACGGATGTTCAGTAAATAGAAGGATATGGATCAGGTACAGGCAGATGAGATCAGTATTACTTAGCAGCATATTCAGCACAGACCTTGTGATTAAGAGCCTGTTCCTGTACTATACTGTTCCATGTATGGATTGCACATGACTCCAAACCCTCAAATATTAACAAGAACATACAACTAAGTTCAAGTGACAATTAACAATAAAACAAATAATATTCAGATTTTGATTTAAAAGATATGCAGATTTTCATCACCATACTGATTGTTTTGTGACATCAACCAGAAAATATTTAATTTTATAATTAAGCAGTTCCTTTATTTTAGGAAGGAACTGCAGATGCTGGTTGATACCAAAGATAGACACAAAATGCTGAAGTAACTCAGCGGGAGAGACAGCATCTCTGGAGAAAAGAAATAGGTGACGTTTCAGGTTGAAACCTTTCTTCAGATTGAAAGATAGAGATCCTCCTGAGTTACTCCAGCACTTTGTGGTCTATCTTCCTTTATTTCAGACTTAGTCACGTGCTACTGGACTAAATATAGCAATGTTACAAAATTTTGAGATTTTAAAAATCAAGTCTGCAATTTATCCCATCAGATAAAGCATAACAATAAGTTTAATTTGACACCAAATTCACTTTCATATCTCAAGTATTAAAAAAGTTATGGCCATTTTCATACTCGGAAATTAGCATCTTGTTCCCTATTGATTTTCAATGGACATTACAAAAAAGCTGTGATCTTGGATAGTCAAAAGCCCATTTCTTAAGGAAAGATTAACATTTTTAAATAGCCTAAGTGTCCAAAGATTATTCACAAATAATTCACAATATAACATGATTTTTATATCTAATTTACATTAATTTATAGGCCAAATGGAAGGAATTTAGTGTTCAATTGCTGTAAATAAATGCCCATTTAAATCGGCTTTCTAGTGGGTTCATGTGGAACGCGCTGGTTTAGAACGTTGACATCGCGCTGGATTAGTGCCCTCAAATGCCGAGAAAAATACTGCGGGATATAAAAAGCCCAAAATGAACTACTCGCTATAGATAACTTGATATATAGGGTTATATATATGCCCCATTTAATGTAAAAATAAGGTACATACCTTTAATAGTTTGCTTTATAAAACCCTGGGGCTGCGAGAGGTTGCGGAGTGAACAAGAGCTTTTAAAACTATTATATCTATTATTCGAGGCCTATAAAACTAATAATAGCTTTTGCGACCGGGTCTTGCAGCGATTCTCCGTTAATGATTTACTAGGCTGAACATCTACGATTGGAACAGCCTAGTAAAAATCGCGTTTTAAACCCGCCCCCTCCAAACAGCGCCAAAATCACACACAAGGGGTGGGGCAGATGCTCAGCCACGATTCAGGTAGGTTTTGTAACATACCTACTAAATAGGAATGTGGGAAAATAGACGTCCACATTAAACAAGGAACTAGTGGAGGAATTATATGAGTATGAAGGAACTGCAGATGCTGGTTTACACTGAAGGTGGACACAAAATGCTGGAGTAGGTTAGCAGCAACAGGCAGCATCTCTGGAGAGAAGGAATGGGTGACATTTCGGGTCGAGACCTCAGAATCTCCATGCGCAGAATAGAACGCATGTAGACAAAATGGCTGGAGTAATACAGCGGGACAGGAAGCATCTCTCGGGAGAAGGAATGGTGGTGTTTCGGGTCGAAACCCTTCTACAGAATCTTCAAGAATTCTTCAGTCTGAAGAAGGACCTCGACCCAAAACGTCACCCATTCCTTCTCTCTGGAGATGCTGCCTGTCCCGCTGTGTTACTCCAGCATTTTGTGTCTACCAGCATCTACAGTTCCTTCCTACACATAGAGAGAGTGAGATCTCCTGCGTTGTGAGATCATTGATTGCTTTATGAATGCACTGTTAGGATTATATATTTTATTCTCATCTGGACTCAAAAGCTACCTTGCCATACAGTGGACAGGTTTTGAGGAGTGAGGAGGTGAGCCACTTACTACAGAATATCTTGCACCTGACCTGGACTTGTAGCCCCTGTATTTATGTGGCTGGTCCAATTGCATTGCTGGTCAATGGTGACCCACAGGAGGTTAGTGGTGGGGACTCATTAATGGGAATGACATTGAATGTCAATGGATAGATGGATAAAGTCTAAATCTTGTTGGAAACTAGGAAGCGATCATTGTTTTTTCACCAAACAACCATTAATCAATTTCTAATCTTGAGTCAATTTCAGACCACAATCTGACTTCAAACCACAAACCTCTTGCATCAAACAGATGGCTTCACTCTTAAACTGTTCAAAGAAAACTATAAACATGCCCTTTTGCAGACACCCCTCCTGCAAACTTCAGATTATGGTTTACAACATAATTACATCATTGATTTAAAATGTTACGTGAAACAAGAGCTACAAAATTCTAATAAGAGTAATGTTTTCTTAAAGACTGTAATGGTTCCACTCAGCAGACACAATGTAAGCACTGGTTATAAAACCACATCCTGCCTCCAGCGAGTGGAGAAAAGTTAGGCCACAATCTAAATCATTTGTGATATTCTGCTTGGACTCGAATTCACACTTTGTCTTTTGAAGACAGGCATTGTATTTTTGATAACTTAATGATCCATCAATTCAAATAATAGTCTCTAGCTCTGTATTTTATAGCTCTTTTGCATTCGCACAAAATATATCTCAGTACTTTGGGAATAATGGAGCAACAATTAAAAGGACAAGTAATCCAGTGACCACTACTAATGATTTTAAGTCATCAGTTCAAATCACACCATAAGCATTTCATAGTTTAGCTTCAGTTAATTGTGATTTATTACTTAAATCATTAAACTTTCGTGAGTAACTATAAGATGAAGTAAGATTTTAAATATTAACAATGATTTCATTCAATTTATTCAAATGTAAACACTTAAGACACTGGTTTCAGATTGAATTAAATCATTGTTAATATTTATAAACCCTTATTCATCTTATAGGACACAAAGTGCTGGAGCAACTCAGCATCTCTGGAGAGCATGAAAAGGCAATATTCCAGGAGAAATGTTGAACATGGTGCTAAGTTACATCTCATCTGCCTGTACCTTCTTCAGACTGCAAATTCAGATTTATACGGGTCTGCAATCTGAAGAAGGGTCTTGACTGAAAACGTCACCATTCCTTCTCTCCAGAGGTGCTGCCTGTCCTGCTGAGTTACTCCAGCCTTTTGTGTCCATCTTCAGTTTAAACCAGCATCTGCAGTTCCTTTCGACGCATTTCGCCTGCATTTCTTTGTTTCTACTTTATCTTATAATTCTTAATGCAATTGTAATGATTTAATTAATATAATCACTTAATGATTTAGTGTAGACCAAAATGCTGGAGAAACTCAGCGGGTGAGGCAGAATCTATGGAACGAAGGAATGGGTGATGGTTCAGTCTGAAGAAGGGCCTTGACTTGAAAATTCACCGATTTCCTTCGCTCCATAGATGCTGCCTCACCTGCTGAGAAACATCCATTGAGTTTCTCCAGCATTTTTGTGTACCTTTGATTTTCCAGCATCTGCAGTTCCTTCTTAATGATTTAGTGTAATCACTTTGTTTATGGCCTGAACAGGCTAAAGGCTAAGATTTAATTAATTATTGCAAACTGTAGAAAATGCACATCCATTTAAAGCACAAAAACACAGCACTAAATCCAGACATACTGTAGCTAACAAGTGCACAGAGAAATAGTTCAAAGTCAAAGTCAAAGAAGCCGGGGACTCAGGTGCTACTCACCGCCGCCATCGCGGGGCTGGCCGAGTCCGGAGCGGTTGGAGCGGTGGAGGAGCGCTGCTGCTGCTGCTGCCGCTGCTGCTGCTGCTTCTGCTGAGTCGGAGGCTGCTGCTGAGTCGGAGGCTGCTGCTGCGGGTCTGCGGACAGCGGCGCCGGGAGCCCGCGGATCCCTGGAGAGAGACCGCTTTTCGGGGCTCCTGCAACGGCGAATTCTCCCGCCCGAGTTGCGGGGTCGAAGAGCTCCTGGAGCGGGGCCTAACACCATTGCCCCGCGCGGCTGGAACGGCCGCGGGACTTTACGAGTGCACACCGGGGGCTCCAACACCAAGACCCGGTGTGCGACCTCGCACCACCCGGCGTGGCTTCAATGGCCGCGGGACAATCGCCATCGCCAGCCGGGGGCTTTGACTTTGACTCTGACATCGGGGGGGGAGAGAGTGCAGTGGAGAGATAAGTTTTTTTTGGCCTTCCATCACAGCTATGTGATGGATGTTTATGTAAAATGTAATTATGTTGTGTCTGGGTCTATTTGTGTGTAATGTATGGCTGCAGAAACGGCATTTCATTTGGACCTCTAGGGGTCCAAATGACAATTAAATTGACTCTTGACTCTTGACTCTTGATAATGTCACTAAACATGGCAATTAGCCTGAGGATTGGGAAAATTCCAGATTTCACCAGACAAGAAATTGAAATAGAATGGATGAGTTCAAAGAAATCCTGCAAAAAACATAAAAACAGACGGTACAAACATTGATAAATATGTAAAAAAGAAAAAAATGGCAATTGTTCATGGGGGTCCCACAGACATAAACAGGATATACAGGCAGTCTCTGGGTAACAAACTGGTTCCATCTTTACAGATATCCATAATTTGCCCATTTTTGCAAAATACATAAAAATCGCAATATAATAACGATACCTCCACTTTTGATGCCTTTGTAAGAAATGGCATCAAAAGCAGGCAAAAATTTGCTCGGAGAAGGGAAACTAGCTCTGTGCATCAAAGGAATGGACATACATCAGAGTTTTCAATGTAACTTGACCAAGTGGGACCTGTTGGGTCCCTGTCACACAGGAGGCCTGGTCCCCCAACGCAACCCATTCCCCCAACGCAATATTTCACCACTCACCAATAGCCCCCATGGGAGGCCTGGTCCCCCAATGCAATACGTTCCCCAATGCAATATTCCACTAATCACCGTTCCTCCAAAGCAATAATCCACCACTCACCCATAGCACCCAAATCTGTAGGGGCAACTAATTTCCCCTTATTTATCCTCCCTCATTTCAAACTTAAAAACAAATGTAATTGCACTTGTTAGGGCTGCCAGGGGATTGCAATGTTGTAGTGGGCAGGGCTACAATCCCATTGTGATGTCATAGCTGCTGCCAGGCAGATGGAAGACATTTTTCACAAAGTGGGATTTTGTACACTTAAAAATGTGAATAATGTAAAATATAACATCAATCTGAACAAAACTTGATAAAAACACACCACAAGACAATTGTGAGTAAGGTGGTCCGAAAATTGTAGCTCTATCGCGTACCGTTTTGGCGTAGTTCCGGGATCACCCACGCACACAGAATCACAAACAAGATGAGAGTTTTAGTAATATACTAGACCAACTGAGACCCGTTGGGTCCCTGTCACATGGGAGGCCTGGTCCCCCGATGCAACCCATTGCCCAACGCAATATTAGCCCCCAAGGGAGGCCTGGTGCCCCAACTCAACCCGTTGCCGAACATAAGATTCCAGCATTCACCTGCCTCCCCCAGCTCCCCCAAAAATTCCAATTGCACTTCCCCAATTGCAATACTATTTCACCCTTCCCCTCCTGTCCTGCCAGGAGTTGGAGTAAGTGTTGTATGATATTGCAATATTGTTGCAAATGTCGGGTGGAGGACAGTGATATCCCATTCAGTTGAAAAGTTGGTGCAAGCACAGAGTGTTCCTGTATTGCAACTTTGTATTGAAGTTTTTTGGAAGCTGGCAGGAAGGATTTTTACAGTAAAAATCGTGAAAGTTATCTTTTTTGATCCTTGAAATATCAATAACGTGAAATATAATATCAAATGTGAAGAACCTTGATACGAATGTCCACGGGAAAATGCTGAGTAAGCTGACAGCATGATTGAGTTTACTCGGCTGTGGGAATTTAAGGATTTGCAGGAAGCGGCTGACATAAGCGAAGCCGGCGAGTGGCAGGTAAGAGGTGTTCAGACGGAGAGCACTGCCAGAGGTGAGTGGGCCAGCAGAAGGCACTGCAGTGGCGGCTGGTTCTGCTGTCAGGTCCCGGCAGCCGCTCGCAGCCACCCGGGCTGCTTCTATCCTCGGCTACAATGCGCTGGCTCCGCGCCCAGAGCGCCGCAGCAGCTGTGAGTGAGTGGGTTAGTTACTGGCATTATCCCCGACCCCCTCCTTCTCAACAGATTTCAGATTCAGATTCAGATTCAATTTTAATTGTCATTGTCAGTGTACAGTACAGAGACAACGAAATGCATTTAGCATCTCCTTTGAAGAGCGACATAGCAAACGATTTTGAATTAAAAAAATAAATAATAAGTGTGGGGGGGGGGTGATTGGCAGTCACCGAGGTACGTTGTTTAGTAGAGTGACAGCGGCCGGAAAGAAGCTGTTTGTCATTCAATAGAGACCTGACAACTGATTCAACTTTCCCTGGTGCAGTCCTTGGCGATTTTTCCAGACAGCATCTCTCCACCTGCCATGGAACCCTTGGGCAATTTTCACCACCCACCCATCCGGTCGGATTCAGAATAAAGGAGCAGTTGGAAGCCTGGTGATAAATTGACCATTGATACTGTCTTTATTTTTATTTTTCATTCTTCTCGGAAGAGAATAGACGCTGATGCCTTCTTGCGCGGAGTAGAGGTTTGTGGGTAAAAAAGCCGACTGTTGACTCCCTAACCTGAAGCTAGAGACACTCCACCTCCGTCCCGTTAATGTGGATAGGGGTGAACTAAGGAAGTCTACAATGAGCTCATTAGTTAAAAACCAGACACTAAGTGCTGGACCTCCTCCCGCCAGCTCATCGTTGTTGGCAGCATCTCCCTCCCCGAAACAACCCCTGGGAAGGATGCAACTCTGACCCCAATTGATTTCGGGTTGTCATTCTGAACATCTGAAGCAACTTTTCCCGAACCCGAAACTCTCCACCTGCCATCACCGGTCACCCCCCCACCCATTCAGTAATTCAGAATAAAGGAGACTTGGAAGCCTTGGATAAATTGAATTGTTACTGTCTTTATTTTTATTTTTTATTTTTACGGAGAGAATAATCTGCGCATGCGCGGTTTAGGTTTTTTTAAAAAGGACTGACTCCCTACCCTGTGGCTCAGGGTGCCTTATAGGTGGTAAGGAGAAAGGCATTAGTAAAAATAGATACTGAGTGCTGGATGATCAGCCAGGATCATATGAATGATATGCGGTGCAGGCTCGAAATCTGAAGCCGAATGGCCTAAACTCCCCATGCACCTCCATTTCTATCACCCTAGTTCTATATTTCTATGTTTCTTATCCGTTCCCTAAACATTAGTGGCCAATTAACCTACAAACTTGCACATCTTTGGGATATGGGAAGAAACCGGAGCACCCAGAGGAAACTTATGCGGTCCACAGGGAGAACGTGCAAACTCCACAAAGACTGTACCCAGGGTCAGGACTGAACAGCAGTCTCTTCTAGTTGCACGACTATACATGAGAAACATATCTTGAATAATCTGTCTCATCCAGTCTCCAGTAAAGACCTATTCAATTCACCCAATTTCTTTGTTTCCTTTGTATATAGAGATAGAGTGGACATAAAATGGACGTTTCCAGTAATGTGAGAGTCTGAGGCCTCAGAATAAAAGGACATACCTTTAGAAAATGTAGATGAGGAAGAATTTCTTCAGCCAGAGTATGGTGATTCTGTGGAATACATTGCCACAAAAGGCAATGGAGGCCATGACATCGGGTACTTTTAAGGCAGCGATTGATAGGATTTTGATTTTGGAAGGCATCAAATGTTATGAGGAGAAGGCAGGAGAATGGGATTGAGAGGAAAATATAGATCAGCCATAATTGAATGGCAGAGTAGATTAAATGGGCTGAATGGCCTAATTCTGCTCCTATGTCTTATTGGCTCTGATGATGAGGCTTTCCACACCGGCCCCTCAGGTTTCCACCATTTTCTGTTGTTTTTTTTTAATTTTAGATATCATTTAGAAAACAATTTTTTCACTTAGTTGCTTTATATTTTGAAAAACTTTGTATCTTGAGTCCTTTATGCTCAATTATCAATATTTTTGAATTCCCTCCCCAACTCATTTTAAGAGTATTGTTGCAAAGAAGGCCGTATCTGTTCAGGGAAAAATTCACTGCTGCTTTCCAAAGAGAATTCAATGGGGAACTCTGTGACACCCATAAACTATGATAAGGAAAACACATCAACTGACAGTTACATTTTCCTTTTGCACAAAATTTATCACAGTTATTCTTTGATCTCGTCAAAAGTTAAGTCGCATGTCAAAACAGATAGCCTTTTAGTTGAATGCTTTACAATGGTTGCAAACATATCCTGTGAAAGATTTGAGAAATCATTAAACAAATAATGAAACGCATTAAATAGAAGTAGAGATCCTAAGGATTTCCTTCTAAGAATCCAGGTGCACATCATGAGAGTAACTTTTTTCCTCTACCTGTCGATATCTTTTATCTTTAACACTCAAAATACTCATATTTTGAATAACAATGGAGCATGGATTTAAGCTAACACTGCATATGCATGTATTTTTTATTTTATTTGAGCGTAGATACCTATTGCAAGATTACTTAAAGCATTAATTTTGTAAAGCTAAATCGCTGCAGCAGGAACATAAGGATTAATATATTAAAAGATAATAAAATGAAATCTTATAAATATCAAAAAGAGGATAGGAATTTTTATTTATCTCTTGTGGTTTCAGCTGAGAACCATTAAGATGCCATTTTAATTAAGATTTTAGCTATCACCTTCTTCGATGGTAATGCCTTTATTCCACAATGAATCGACAATCTGTCCAGGTCAAATTCTGTTGAGACAATGAATTTATGGTTAAAGAGAAATTAACCTTATTGCTTAATGTTTTTTTTGCCTTAAGTAAAAGTGTGTGTGTACGTGAGTAGATAAGGGAGAAATTAGTGTTGGAATCATAAAGTAATGCAGCATCAAATAAGGATCTTCTGCCCATCAGTCCATGCCAACTAAGAATCCTATCCAAGTTATTTGTCTGTGTTTGCCTATATTCCTTTAAATCCTTCCTATCCATTTACTTATCCAAATGGCCAAATGTAATTGCACGCTTCATGATTTTATAAACTTCAATGAGGTAATTCCTTGGTCTACTTCACTCCAGGCTGAGGGATGACCTTATAGAGGTTTTTAGAATCATGAGGGGTGTTGATGACGTTCCAGCCTATTGAATCTCTCCTTACAACTAAAGCCCTCTAGTCCCAACAACATCCTTATAAATCTTTAGGTTCACCAAACATGTAGGCTACATAGGGTCTGAAGAAGGGTCTCGACCCGAAAAGTCACCCATTCCTTCTCTCCATAGATGCTGCCTGCCCCGTTGAGTTATTCCAGCTTTTTGTGTCTATCTTCAGCTACATAGGGTCAATGGTTATTCATGCACTAAACTTCATAGTTAGGTTCTTATTAACATAGAAAAATAGAAAATAGGTGCAGGAGTAGTCCATTCGGCCCTTCGAGCCTGCACCGCCATTCAATATGGTCATGGCTGATCATCCAACTCAGTATCCTGTACCTGCCTTCTCTCCATACCCCCTGATCCCTTTAGCCACAAGAGCCACATCTAACTCCCTCTTAAATATAGCCAATGAACTGGCCTCAACTACCTTCTGTGGCAGAGAATTCCAGGGATTCACCACTCTCTGTGTTATTCTCTATATAAATCTCTAACACCAGTTTATTACATAGTTTAGCTAGATTAACATCAGCAATACTTCTTGCAGTCCTGGGCGCTCCAATACATGAAGGATATCGAGGTTTTGGAAATGGTGCAGTGGTGATTTACCAGAATGATGAAGGAACTGCATGTAGATTGCTTACTCCACACTAACCAACTGTAGTGTTTTAATATTAGAAGCTCCGCCTACCACACGGTTCATATTATCGTAACCCAGCTTGTGCTATTGGTCTGTTTGTTGCTACACCGCTGAAACAACACGCTGTTGTGCACTGTAAGAGTTCTTTAATAAAATTCTGTTGTGCCATGTTTGTGAGAATGACTGGGCCATTTACACTGCAGATGCTAGTTTACCAAGGAAAGACATAAAATGCTGGAGTAATCCAACGGGACAGACAGCATCACTGGAGAACATGGATCAGTGATATTTTGGGTCGGGACCTTAGGTCCTGAACTGAAACATCACCTACCATGTTCTCCAGGGATGCTGACTGTCCCACTGATTTATATCCAACATTTTGTGTCTTCCCTTACCAGAACGATGCCTAGATCATTCTGTTTATCAATGATCATCTGTGTGAAAAAATTGACAATCAACCCACTTAAATGTTTCCATTCTCACCTTAAACCTAGGTCTTCTAGTTTTATACTATCCTTCCCTGGAAAAAAAGACTGACTATTCATCCTATCTCTCCCCCCTCATTCATCTCTTCATAACGTAGCTACTTTGGTATTCTGCCATCAGACATTCTTTTGACATGACCTGCCTACCTGATGTGTGAATCTTTCAACAATGTTAAAATGCTGGGCAGGTTTGTTTGGGATGGAATCTGTGGGGCTGGGATCTTATTTTGCCACTTGATGTGAAGTATTCTGCACTGACAGGTCACATCAAAGTGGCTACACTGTTTGGAAAGTCTGCAGTACACTGTTCACGTCTCGTAAGTGTAGGAAAGGGTGGCTATGACAACAGCACAATACATCTTCAACCTGGTTGTTAGGCTGATTCCTCTTCATTTCGACACTTTACTTCTCCGTCTTCCAAAAGCATAGCTATCCTGTTGTTGACTTTATCATCAGTGCTAACTGATCCTTAGAGAGTCTTCTAAGGTATGTGAACTTGTCCACTACTGAAAGTCTCTGACCACTCACGTGCATTTTTGGCTTCGTGTGTGGAGCATGCATGAAGGAGGTGGAATGACAGACATGATATTTGCAGCATGACAACTCAGAGTGGTGCCAAGAACAAGTCTACAGCTTGCTTACCACGTTTGGTGATCTCACTGAAGCTTTCCATACTGTGCATTGAGGTCCTTTGGAAGGTCAAGGCTCACAAGAGTTTAAAACAATTGTCCGACAACTGCATGATGATACGATGGTCAGAGAAAGAGATGATGGAGAGTCTTCAGATCCATTCCCGGTCACCAAAGATGTGAAACAAGGCAGCACGCTTGTTTCCACACTGTTTAGTACGATGCAGTTACTGCAATGCAGTACACAGATCAAATAACATTGAATCAACCTTACATGTAGGACTGATGGTGTTCTTTTTAACCTAGGGAGACTCTCACCCTAAACCAAACTATGAGTTTAGTTTAGTTTAGTTTATTATTACTGTTATGTGCGCCGAGGTACAGTGAAAAGCGTTTGTTTGCATGCTATCCAGACAAAGAGAAAAAGTTTTCGCAAGCTTGGTTTGGGAAAAGCTCCATCCAAGACTGCAGCATATGGCAAAGAGTTGTGGAGTTAGCCCAGACCATCAGGCAAGCCATCTCCCTTCCATTGCTTCCATCTACATTCAATGATGGCATAGACAAGTTTGCCAGTGCATGTGGCAACTTTGACACACAATAAAAACAGACATTACACACCAATATGGAACACCCTACCCGCAGAAGCAAAAATCATTCAAATGTAGGTAGTTGACTCAACAATTCTCCCAGATTCCACAGGTGTTCATCCCTTGAGGATTCTATACCTAGGATATTAGACAGGCAACCCCGTGAATGTCCTGCAGCAGCCCCCCCGCATGCTCTGGAAAATAACAGGTGCAGATGAATTTCCAAAGAGTAGTGGGCTCTATGTGAAAAGGCCCTTATTTGCGTTGCCAGTCAAACACTTCATAGAGCGCTCCTCTGACAATGTTGATGTGCATTACTCATCTCCAACTTAAAGAACTGCTGCCCTCCAGTCAAAAACTGCAAAGAAGTCTTCTATTTTGGAAATGGGATACCCTTCCAGGGATCTAACTTGATTCGCACTCGGCTTGTAATCTCCACCAATTTGACTGGATCAATCAGGCTTTAACGCTGACACAATGGTGCTGCCCATTCAAAGAGCTTATAAATACAAATATTTTCTCTCTGACAAGCCTGTTAATTTCTGCCTCCAGTCTCAGTGTCATAAAGGCACTGACCTTGGCTTGAGGGTGCATCGGATTTAACATGTTTGTTTGACTTGGGTATCTTTCAATTGGGCAGCTCACCTTTGTCTTCATGTCTCCGGTGCATCTCCCGTAATATTCCAGCTTCACATGTCCTAATGTATTCAATGCTCATGTAAACTGGGAGAATTTTTTCAAACTAGCCTCTTCCTAACGGGTGGCACAGTGACGCAGTGGTAGAGTTGCTGCCTTACAGCACCAGAGACCCGGTTCAATCCTGAATACTGGTGC
This sequence comes from Leucoraja erinaceus, assembly GCF_028641065.1. Classification (NCBI taxonomy): domain Eukaryota; kingdom Metazoa; phylum Chordata; class Chondrichthyes; order Rajiformes; family Rajidae; genus Leucoraja; species Leucoraja erinaceus. The sequence continues at coordinate 66,043,893 of NC_073383.1, read as the reverse complement.
TGACTGTACGGAGTTTGTATGTTCTCCCTGTGACCGCGTGGGTTTTCTCCGGGAGCTCCAGTTTCCTCCCACACTCCAAAGAAGTACAGGTTTGTAAGTTAATTGACTTTAGTAAAATTGTAAATTGTCTCTATTGTGTAGGACAGAGATAGTGTAATGGGTGGTCGCTGGTCAGCGTGGACATGATGGGCCAAAGGGCCTGTTTCCACGCTGTATCTCTAAAGTCTAAAAGTCTAAAGTTGAAAGGTTGTTCTGAAGTTTGAAACTATCACTGGTGGTAAAGTTTTCAGATGTCCATGGTATTTCCCAGTTACATCAGCTACTTCAAATAGTTCAAAGCTTTCACCTGTGTTGATGTTTAGATTAAATTGATGAAAGGTGTGTTTTCTGGCGCCCAATTGCATAAACAGTGTGGTTCATCACCCATCATGCAATCTCATGACATTAGTTAGTGGTTCTATTTTTGTTGCATGAACTTGCTACTTCTATGCAGCGAGGACTTTGGAAATATTGAATGGTTTTCTTTGATTCCTGGTCTACATTTTTTCTGTTCAACTTTACTTTTTTCTGGTGTGGTGGCCTTTTAAAGCTCACAGGAGAAGCTTCTTGCTCAAACAAGCATTCAGCCAACACCATGCTCCTCCTCCCCACCCTCCTACAGTACTCACAACCTTTGTGTACCTTTCAAAAGTGATTTTAGTTTCCTTCAGAACAGTTTGGTCCGAAATGCGTGTTGTAGCTTGCCGTCTGTGCATGCTGTTCCTGGAACCTTTTTTATATTCCTACTGTTTTTACTTATCAATTCCACTACTTGGGTAGTTTTAATTAAGTTTTCAAAGGTCACAATATGCGTGTTCGGTATTCCGACTGCGCATGCCCAGGTCATAGGTCACTCGCCATAAACATTGTCGTCAGTGGATCTGTTGTGTGTTGTCAGGCCATCGTTTCATTCGTATTTTCCAGATTTGATTCTGCTGCTTTCAACCTATGAATTTGTTGTATTTATTTTTCCTTTGTATAAAGCTACGATGATTTTGTCGTTTTTATTGCTTTATGCTTCAGTGAGCGCTTTGTGCTTCATGCTGCTCCGTGGGGTCCCCGGCTTGCGGTGCCGGGGACCCGGGTACGGATGTGGCGCAGATCCTGGCTGCGGATGAGGCACGGATCCTGGCTGCGGATGAGGCGCGGATCAGTGCGCGCTCTCCCCTGTCTCCTACTCGCATCTGCCCCCTCTCTCTCGCTGTTACACCCCGCTCTCCCGCTACCTGGCACCCCTGTTCAAAAAAATATATATTTTTTACACATAGATTATGAATAAAGATAAGAATTTACACACAGTTTCTTCAGCCAGAGCTTTATTCGCTTTTTCTTAATGGCGAATGACCTTTGACAAATCCCATGATTCCTTGCATTTTTTGGAATACCGAACTCGCTTATTAACTCTGAACACAGCAGTCCCTAAATCCGGTCATCATTGATTCTAAACAATAACTCGTTCCTTAGCAACTGTGAGTGATTTTCCATTATTGCAGAGGCTTCCCAGTTTGGATACACAATCAACCATTGTTTCACTAAATTTTCTTGCATTTCAAACTTTTATTTTTGCAGAAGATACACACAAAATGGTGGAGTAGTTAGTGTGTAAAGTTTCAGTTTGGTGTAAACCAACATCTACAAATCCTTCCTACACATTATACCTTGGCAGACTTGTGCTTGGCTTCAACTAAAAACAATTATTTCACAAAATCTATTAATTCCTCAAAATTTATCACTGACCTTAACAGGTCACTCATTAATTTTACATAGGAGCTCCCACAACACTATTCAAAATAGATTTTTATTTATTTTCATTACCAGTGACAGGTGCAGCAAAGGAATGGGATTGTATTTCACAAATATCCACCCTTGTCAAAAGCTGAGGATGAACCTATGGTTGCGACCATTTTTATTTTCTTATTTTTCCACTTTCTCGTACATATGAATGTTAAGACTTTTATTCTTCCATCGCTTTATATTCGATACACAAAGTTGCTCTTGACAAATATCTGGCATATGCATTCATTCCAATTCGGAAACAATTTAGTTCTTCACCAATTATGTAAAATCTTGAACCAAAAATTACTTTTTTTAAATCCTTTAAGATCAGCACAGGCAGGAGATTGGCTGCCTCACATCTCCAGAAACTAGGGTTCAATCCAGATCTCTGCTGTCCTGTGCGAGTTTGAATATGCTCTCTGTCACCATGTAGGTTTCTCCCAAGTGCTCCGTCCTCCTATATCCCAAAGATACTTGGGTTGATAGGTTATTTGGTCATTGTAAACTGCCCTAATGGGCAGGTGAATGGTAGAATCTGGGCGAGTTGATTAGATCTGGACACATTATCAAAGGATTGGTCTAAATAGCCGTTTAATGGTCAGTGCAAAATTGGTGGGCTGTTTCTGTGTTGTATCTGTAACTGTGATAATTTATTTTCCTACTGCAATCCAGGTACGTGACTACCAACCATAAGTGTAACGGTAAAAAAAAGATAAGGCATTCACGAGATTAAACTTAATACACAGTGAATCCCCAATGGTTCAGAGAAGCAGAGTTCATCCTCTGTTCTGGACTTTATAAACTCCACCATTAATAGTGTCACCTCCCTCAAACAGGTGACCATATACCCGAATCAGAAGCCATGGATGAACAGCGAGGTCAGGCTACTGCTGAAAGCACGGGGCACCGCTTTCAGGTCAGGCGATGCTCGAGCCTACAGTTCATCCAGGGCTAACCTGAAGAGGGGCATCAGGAAGGCCAAGCACTGCCATAAGCTCAGGATTGAGGAGCACTTCAACAACAACTCCGACCCCCGACGCATGTGGCAAGGCATCCAGGCCATCACGGACTACAGACCCTCCAACATCACCCCCACATCCAGCGACGCCTCCTTCCTTGAGGAGCTTAATCACTTCTATGGCCGCTTCGACAGGGACAATCTAGAGACAGCCATCAAGGCTGTGCTACCTGCCGATCACCAACCCCTCACACTCACCCCCTACGACGTGTACGTGGCACTGAGTAGGACTAATGCACGTAAGGCTGCTGGCCCTGACGGCATCCCCGGGCGCGTGCTCAGGGCCTGTGCTGCGCAGCTGACAGACGTCTGGACTGACATCTTCAACCTGTCACTTGCCCAAGCAGTTGTCCCCACTTGCCTTAAAGCCACCTCCATCGTGCCAGTGCCAAAACACTCCACTGCGGCAAGCCTCAACGACTTCCGCCCAGTTGCACTTACCCCCATCATCACCAAGTGCTTCGAGAGGCTGGTCCTGGCACACCTCAAAAGCTGCCTACCCCCCACACTGGATCCCTATCAGTTTGCCTACCGCAAGAACATGAGTACGGAGGATGCCATCTCAACGGCACTTCACTCCGCCCTCGCCCCACCTCGACAACAGAGACACTTATGTAAGAATGCTGTTCATCGATTACAGCTCAGCATTCAACACCATTATTCCATCAAAACTGATCACCAAACTCGGTAACCTGGGCATCGACCCCTCCCTCTGCAACTGGATACTGGACTTTCTAACCAACAGACCCCAGTCTGTGAGGTTAGACAAGCACACCTCTTCAACCCTCACCCTGAACACCGGCGTTCCTCAGGGCTGTGTGCTGAGCCCCCTCCTCTACTCCCTCTTCACCTATGACTGCACACCTGTACATGGTACTAACACCATCATCAAGTATGCAGATGATACAACGGTGATTGGCCTCATCAGCAACAACGATGAGCTGGCCTACAGGGAGGAGGTCCAGCACTTAGCAGCATGGTGCGCTGACAATGGCCCTTAAACTCCAAGAAGACCAAGGAGCTCATTGTAGACTTCAGGAAGTCCAGAGGCGGCACGCATACCCCCATCCACATTAACGGGACGGAGGTGGAACGTGTTTCTAGCTTCAGGTTCCTGGGAGTCAACATCTCCGATGACCTCTCTTGGACCCACAATACCTCTACTCTGATCAAGAAGGCATCAGCGTCTTCTTCCTGAGGAGACTGAAGAAGGTCCATCTGTCTCCTCAGATCCTGGTGAACTTCTACCGCTGCACCATCGAGAGCATCCTTACCAACTGCATCACAGTATGGTATGGCAACTGCTCTGTCTCCGACCGGAAGGCATTGCAGAGGGTGGTGAAAATTGCCCAACGCATCACCGGTTCCACGCTCCCCTCCATTGAGTCTGTCCAAAGCAAGCGCTGTCTGCGGAGGGCGCTCAGCATCGCCAAGGACTGCTCTCACCCCAACCATGGACTGTTTACCCTCCTACCATCCGGGAGGCGCTACAGGTCTCTCCGTTGCCGAACCAGCAGGTCGAGGAACAGCTTCTTTCCGGCGGCTGTCACTCTACTCAACAACGTACCTCGGTGACTGCCAATCACCACCCCCCCGGACACTTATTATTTTTTTTAATTCAAATCGTTTGCTATGTCGCTCTTCAAGGGAGATGCTAAATGCATTTCGTTGTCTCTGTACTGTACACTGACAATTAAATTGAATCTGAATCTGAATCTGAATCTGAATCTGAAGAATTGTCAAATAAACCTTACTCCAGAGGTGACACCTCATGTTAAAGTCTCCTCCAAAACTGTTCAGGAACCAAAAAGCACCTCTGTGATGTTCTGTAGGTTTGGTACCAGAAAACATAAATTCTCCTATTTGTGTTTGAGTCAATAGGAGTCATCTTCAAAGACCACAACATCTGCATGAAGAAAAGTCACCCCCTTTCATAAAGAGTCAAGAGAGTTTTATTGTCATATGTCTCAGGTAGAATGATGAATTTCTTAGTTGCAGCAGCACAACAGAATATGTAAACATAGTACACTGTAAACAACATAATAAACGAGCGAAAAAAGGTTCAGTGTATATCTGCACGCTCACAAATACACATATATGTAGATCATATATAGAAATATATATTTTTAAATATATATATATATATATATATATATATATATATACGCACCCACACGCACACACACAAAAAAAAAACAATAATAGAGCAAAAGTAACAGTAATAGTCTATGTAATTCAGAGCTTATTTGAGGTTGTCATGTTTAATAGCTGAATGGCTGTAGGGAAGAAGCTGGGGCTGTAGGGAAGAAGCTGTTCCTGAACCTGGACATTACAGTTTTCAGGCTCCTGTACCTTCTTCCCGATGGCAGGGGTGAAATTAGTGTATGGCTAGAGTGGTGTGGGTTTCTGACTATGCTGGCTGCCTTTTTGAGGCAACGATTCCGGTAAATGGTGGGGAGGTGGGAGCCAGTGATGTCTGGGCAGTCCTCACAACTTTTTGCAGTTTTCTTCGCTCCTGGGCATTCAAGTTGCTGAACCAGTCGGTGTTGCAACCAGTCAATATGCTCTCTACTGTTGTAGAAGTTCAAGAGAATTCTCTCCGACATACCAAATCTCCATAATCTTCTCAGCAAGTAGAGGCGTTGATGTGCTTTCGTTATAATTGCATCAGTGTGCTGGGTCCAGGAAAGATCTTCGGAAATAGGCACACCTAGGAATGTGCAGTTTTTGACTCTCTCCACCATTGAGAAAAACAGAATTGTGGATCCCCATCCTTCCTCTTCCAAAGTCTACAATCAGTTAATTGGCCTTACTGACATTGAGAGCTGGCACCATTTGGTCAATCGATCAATCTCACTTCTATACTCTGACTCATCACCATCTGTAATTCGTCCAACACGGTAGTGTCATCGGTGAACTTAAAGATGGAGTTCGCAAGTAGTTCAAGAGAGTTCAAGAGTTCAAGAGACATTTATTATCACATACACCAATTGGTAAAGTGAGATTTGAATTACCATACAGCCATACGAATAAAAAAAAACACAATACACGATAGAATTTAACATAAACATCCCCACAGACAGAATCAACGTTTCTCACTGTGAGGGAAGGCAATAAAGTTCAGTCATCTTCCTCTTTGTTCACCCATGGTCGGGGCCTTTGGGCCCTCCGCATTTGCCGCAATGGCGGCCCGATGTTTCAGGCCCTCTCGCCGGGATGATCGGAGCTCTGGCAGCAGAACGGCAGAATTAGTGTTAGTCTAGTGCTAGACTTACACTAATAAATAGTGCTAGGCAAAGGCTGGATGAATGCCATGGGGAACAATGATTTAATAAAATGATATTTGTAATGTCTGGAAGATTATGAAATTGTCTGGAAATTATATTTGTCTTTGCTGTGGATAAATTGAGGAATTGGGTTTGAAGTGAATAGTAGGTATTGTGTTAATCTGATATATTAGTATTCCGATATATTATTTTAATACACCTCAATTCATCGCTTACTCCCTTACCAGTTCAAGGAGGTATTAATGGCCAGTTCTCAACGTCTGATTACTGCATGGATCATTATAGTAAATTCCAACTTTATGCAAGTAACCTTCTTTGTTCCACTTTAAAATTCCTTTGAACGATTTTATAAAAGACACTCTCAATGTTTTTGTACCAAGTGGCCGAAAAATTCATCCCTATGGTTCTCCGTTGATAAACAAGGCATGGCGAACTGCAAAAAGAAATGGACTTTTATGATTCTGCTTCTTTTGGCGCCTTTCACAGCATGAAAATGAAATATGAGAGTCTGTGAATACTTCGTATATGATTAATCAGCTCGCCGGCTCTCAGAAGAGCACAATCTGTTAATGGTTCCCAGGCCCCAAGATTAATTAAACTCTTTTAATAGATCACAGTTTCAAATCACACCATTGGGTTCAAAGCCAACTACAATGCTGTTCAAATAAATGAATAAATTACACAGCTAATAAGCTCCTCCTTAAGATTCCGTAAGGGTCCCGTCAGGATCATATTGTGAACAGCAGGACATAATGTTTCAGGGGTATTAGGAGGTAGAATTTCAGGAAGACGTTGCGGTTTTCACCTTAAAAATTAGACAAACATAAGATTTTCCCCAAGTCTCTTTAATTAGTCGTGTACAGCAGAGCCAAGTAAATCAGCAAGGATTCACCTTCACCACATCAGGTTTGAGTCTGAAGAAGAGTACCAACCCAAAACATCATCTATCCATGTTTTCCAGAGATGCTGCCTGACTCACTGAGTTACTTCAGCATTTTGTGTCTTTCTTTGGAGTGGAGGTGCTTGCTGCAATTGACCTTATTAACTCTAGGTAAGGAAGGGTGAACGGCAGAGGGATTTTAAATGTACAAATTTGCAGACGTGAATTTACTCTCCTCCACCTTTGCATTTTTTACTGACTTTATATTAAAGGAAAACTCGTATTCGAGGTGTGATCGGCAGCTAAATTGCCATTTCCATTTTATGCCAGACTCCAAAGGAAAAACTGCTCATTACCACTGTAATATTAATTCAGTTTTTTTTGTTCTCCAAAGATGAGGCATGATCTCTTTGATATTATTGTAATTGCTATCGGTAATGGCCCGTTATTGTCACGTGTAAGGAGATATAGTGGTAATCTTTGTTTGGCATTCTATCCAAACAAATCATACCATATATGATTACAATCACATCCTATACAAGAGCTGGTAGTGCAAATGGAAAATGAACAAAGAATATATTGTTACAGCTACAGAGGAAGTGCAGGTAAAAAAAAATGTGAGGGTTGCAACAAGAGAGATTGGGAATACGTCCTTCGGGAGATTCCCATATATTTCAGTTTCCAGAAACTTTGAAGATCTGTATCTCAGTGTTTCAGCATTTTTATACTCCTCGCCCCTGTCCTTACATCTTTACTAGTTATCTCAGCTGATTAAAAATCCGCCACCATTCTCCGTCAGCTTGCACCAATCCAATCTGTGTGTTAGTCAGTCTCTCAGTCACCAACCCTGTCACAGACGATTCCATTCTTCTCCCTACCCATCCTCTGCAGCTTAAAAGCATGCTTGTTTTCTAACTTTTCCTAGCACTGATAAAAGGTTGGTTACACAAAAAAGCTGGAGAAACTCAGCGGGTGCAGCAGCATCTATGGAGCGAAGCAAATAGGCAACGTTTCGGGCCGAAACCCTTCTTCAGACTGATCGGGGGCGGGGGTGGGTGGGGACAAGAAAGGGAAAAGGGGGAGTAGCCGGAAGGCTGGAGGGGGGGAGGAGAAGGCTGGAGGGTGGGAGGAGACAGCAGGGGAGCTGAGGAAGGGGAGGAGACAGCAAGGACTAACAAAATTGGAGAATTCGATGTTCATGCCCCCGGGTGCAGAAAGGTTGTCTATCTGAAATGTTAACTCTCTCCACATTTGCTGCCTGGCCAGCTGAGCAATTTTCATATTTTCTGTTGTAATTTCAAATATTGTTGTACCTGCAGTTTTTGCTTTGCTTTTTGGTAAAACTTTCACTGCAGTTCAATGGCCACAACCACAGGCTCATTAATCACATTTGACACTCAAAGCTGGGCAATTCAATCTTCTGATCATATGTGTATGTTTGTGGGAGGGAGGCAGTTGGGGGAGGGAAATGCCTGGAAATATTGCAAATTAAATTTCCCTACAGTTATTGCAACACAGGTGGCTTCATATCAATTAGGTTCAGTGAGACCCAAAGGTTTACCCTGACATTGCTACCACTCTACCAGATAGCCAAGCAACCCAGTTCAACATGATATACATGGTTCTATATTTATTGTTGGAGAAGTTATCCAGCATATTTGGGCTGCTCTTTAGATGAGATGTTGATCTAAGATCCAATGTATTAAATTGAATGGACAAGAGAGGATCCTGTACCATGTTGATGAAGAACAGCAGAGTTCTCGCTGGTATCCTGGCTTTATCAGTCAATCAATAAAATACTTATTATTGGATCAATATTTCATTCATCTCTCTGAGATTTTGGAATAGCCAATTAGTGCAGCCATTTTTCTGCATTACAGTAGCAACTAAATTTCAAAATCATTCTTTCTAAACCACTTTGGGAAGTTCTGATGTAGTAAAAGGCCACACATGACTTCCTTGACTGAAGACTTTCCAAGCTGCTCAACCTGGTTCAATCATATGTGCAGAAGTTTAATTACTTATCCTATGTACTGTACTCGTGGTTCCTCAATATATCAACATAACATTTTAACTGGACTGCTTGCAGAAAATGAATGTTACCGTACCTAGGAACATGTAACAATAAAGTACAATTTAAGACTTTAAGATTTTGCCTTCCACCACAGTGAGGAGGTGTTTGGTGAACTCACTGTGGTGGATGTTAAATTTGTGTTGATTGTGCGTTTTTGTCATTTTTTTAATTATATGTATGACTGCAGGGAAACAAAACTTCGTTCAGACCGAAAGGTCTGAATGACAATAAACAAATCTAATCTAAATCTAAAAATTGAAAAAGTAAATATTTGGGAAAGCCCATATTTGAAGAATGGTGGACAATAATTAATGCAATGCAGAGCATGTATGTGAGGTTTGTTGTATGGTTTATTAATGGTAATTATGCATGCAAATATGTAAATGCAATGATGCATTACCAGTGGGCTGTCATTTGTGACAGTATTGACGATACCTATTTTTTTTAATCTTCAGTTGCAGATTTACTAAATATTGTTAATTTTGAAAATGTGTAAGATTGGCTGGCTGAAATGTATTATAATTAATGTGTTTAGTTGAATTATTATCCAACCACATGCTTGGTTGAAACTGGAATTGAAAGCCTATCTGAGTGCCTATTCATATCCCCTGTTGTTTGGCTGCATTGCATTTTGAAAGGAGAGATTTGTTTGTATATTGGTTTTCATGATGTTATATTAGTGGGTGCGTTGTGGAAGTGAATGCTTGAGTGACTCTGCATAGCTGTCTGGCATTTGGTTCGGATGACGCAAGTTGATTAAGGAATCCGTATTTGACCATGAAAACAAACAATGCACTCAAGTCCAATCCAAAAGTGTCACATAATATGGTTTAGGTCTCAAAGGAGTGATCACAACTGCAACACAATCTTATTGAAATGGCCAGGAATTAAGTAGAAACAATGATGATAGTAATAGAGTGGTACAGCATGGAGACAGGCCCTTTGGCCCAACTTGCCCATGCAGCCCCATCTTCACTACTCCCACCTGCCTGCATTTTGCCCCTAACTCTTTCCTATCCATGTACCTGCATAAATGTATTTTATATATTGTTATAGTACCAGATTCAACTACCCCCTCTGGCAACTTGTTCCATATACCCACCACCCTCCTGCTGGGAGACCGCTTTTCGGGGCTTCCGCAACGGCGACTTCACCCGCCCAAGTTGCGGGGTTGAAGAGTACCTGGAGCGGGGCCTTACAACACCGCCCCGCGCGGCTTGGAATGGCTGTGGGACTTTGCTAGCGCCCGCCGGGGGCTCCAACAACAAGACCCGTAGCGTGGCCTTGCATCACCCGGCGCGGCATAAATGGCCGCGGGACAATTACCATCGCCCGCCGGGGGCTTTGACTTTGACTGACATCGGGAGGGGAATGGGAAGTGCAGGGGAGAGATAAGTCTTTGCCTTCCATCACAGCGAGGAGGAGATGCGCTGTGATGGATGTTTGTGTAAATTGTGTTATGTCTTGGTTCTTTCATGAGTGTATGACTGCAGAAACAACATTTCATTTGAACCTCAATGAGGTTCAAACGACAAATAAATTGTATTGGATTGTATAAAGTACTATTACTAGATTTAATTATTTATGGAAAGTAAAATTTGAAAACTAAATATTCTTCATGGACAATAGCGAGAAAGTGTCTTCAATATCTTTGTTGAAGATCAATGCAAACAAGTTAAAATTGTTCAATTTCTTCTGCTGTAGCCCTTGCTTATCCTCTCTCTCCATCCCCTCCCCCTTCCCAGTTCTCCAACCAGTCTTACTGTCTCACACCTAGTTCAGTTTGAAGAAGGGTTTCGGCCCGAAACCTCGCCTATTTTCTTCGTTCCATAGATGCTGCTGCAACCGCTGAGTTTCTCCAGCAATTTTGTGTACCTCCTATTTTATCTCTGTTTGCTTAGTTATTACCTTCTCCCAACAATGATCTATTTTACATGTTCCTTGATCTTCATTCCCTTTGCCCTGTTTTCACACCTAACACTTCCTTATCTATGCACTTCCTTATCTATGTACCACCCACTCCCCTGACATCAGTCTGAAGAAGTGTCTCGACATGAAAAGTCACCCACTCCTTCTCTCCAGAGATGCCATCTGTCCCGCTGAGTTACTCCAACATTTTGTATCTATCTACATATCTGGGTAGTTTATTAAAAATATAATTCTCAGCATGAAGTTTCAATCACCAAAAGCATCAGAAAAAGGAAGGGACACCAAGTTCCAGAAGGGTTGCAACCCAAAACGCACCTATCCATTTTCCCCAGGGATGCTGTCTGATCCACTGAGTTACTCCAGCAATTAGTGTCTTTTTTTTTGTATTAACCACCATCCGCAGTTCCTTGCACCTTACTTGAAAGATTTGATTTCTACCTTGATCTAAGAATCTCAAAGCAGCAGAATTGAAAATTCATTTTCATAAATATCTGTATTTATAGTTCTAATATGCCATGCGAGGAAAATAACCAACCCTAACTAACTCTTAGAACTGTAGCTGCTGCCAACCTGTGCTTATATAGAAGCATGATTCACACTCATTTTTCATGTGGATTGAAAGTGATGGATTACATAAAACTCAATTTTTTGTACGCACTGTTTGATTGTACACGTATATATACACACATGCAGAAGCTCTCATTATAATAAATGCTTTTTCTCTTGCAAACCTGGCAGTTCATCAATACAATATTTACAATTATGAACCAACCAACTGAGCTCCTAATTAATAATATTTTGTTAGTTTATTTTTATAATAAATACTCCCAATTAATGACTAAATGTGTTCTGGGAATGCATGCGAATGTCATCATCATTTTATAATACTCTACGATGGCATCGATGCAAGGTCATATATCAGAATACAAAATACATTCATCATTAAAATGAAATATGATACTTAGTGATAACATTTGTCTTCACACTTATTCCCTTGTAAATGACATCAACAATCATCTCGAATTCTTCTAATTAAATGTGACAGATGCAGCCAAGCTAACAAAATGGCATGTAGTACAATATAATTTGCACTTAGGTGGCACACAAAATCAAAAGATAAATTGCTTTTTAAGTGATCTGCATAACGGAAGCCAATAAGCAAACGATTTGAACATTTAATATTGCTCAACAAAAATTTTGAAAACTGGAAGCAGTTACAGATGGTTAATTTTATGAGCTAAAAACATGACCAGGATGCTGGCACATCTGCTGTTGTCAGATGTTCAATACAAACTCACTCTGAAGCAGAGCAGCTGTGCAGCACTGCACAGTGTCAGTCACAGCTCAATGCCTGCATCCATAGGTCTCCATACAAGGCACGTGGGTTTTGACTCCCACTCTGGAGATTCAAACATTCATTAGCAAAGAAGACTGTAATGACAACACGGGCATTGACCTTCCCACCATCGAAGGGAACAACTACAGGGGAAGTGTTGCCTCCAGAAAGTAGCCAGTATCATCAAAGACCCACACCATCCTGGACGCCCGTTTGGGAAGGAGATATAGGAAGCGGAAAACTATTATCTCCAGGTTCAAAGATATATAAAAATTCTGGAAAAACTCAGCGGGTGAGGCGGCATCTATGGAGCGAAGGAATAGATGATGCTTCGGGTCGAGATCTCCAGGTTCAAGATCAGTTTCCTTCATCAAGTTTTTCAACCCTACCTCAGGACCATTAAGAACTGAGTGCATATGAAACTAAGGGCTAGTTTTCAAGATCATAGCCATTAGGATAAATGACAGCATCTGTGACATCTTGAAATTTATCAATATAATTGCATTTGCTAAAAATGACAGAACACAATGTTAAATGGGAAATCTCAACAAACGATTTGCATGAATCTTATATTATAAGATTGTAATCTTTATGGTAGTTTTTAAAAGTGACAGGAAGACAGACAATGGTGTTTTAAACAGGAATGGAATTTCTGGGCAAGCATCTATAGTATCTTGCTGAGCACAATTATGCATTTCTAACTGTAAAATATTTTGGCAAGCCTAAAGATCACGCTGGGCATTACCTAGATTCAAACCCTTGTCAATATGAACATTGAGGCTGCCAGTTCAGCACAAACATTGAATAATTTTCCATCTCATGATTCATATGCTTAAGCATTTTATGCAATGTGAATAATTGCCAAGAACAAAAAATGGTGAAGCAATGTATTTTGTATTAATGGGAAGAAATTGTAAAATGTCAGTCTTCAGATGGAATTGGATGTGCTTGTTTGTGCAAGTTTAAAAGTTCTAGAAGCAGAATTAGACTATTCGACCCATCAAGTCTCGTCTGCCATTCAATCATGGATGATCCATCTTTCCCTTCCAACCCCATTTTCCTGTCTTCTCCCCATAACCCCTGACATCCTTAAGGGGCTGTCCCACTGCCTTGACTCAAACCCGCAGCATGGTCGACAAGTGGTCCTAGGAGGTCCTATGAGGAACTCTCCTTCATGCTCGAGGGGAGTTCCCACATACTCGTGGCCTCAGTTTGGTCGAGGAAAATGTTTCAGCATGTTGAAAACATTTCCGCGAGTAAAACGTGGTCAGCATGGTTCTTTTGAACGTAGTTCAGTGGAGTGGGGTCGCTATGTAGTTACAGGCAGTCGAGGGCAGCCGTAGGCAATCACCTTCGCTGACTGGGCATTTTAAATGGCTCATTGGAGTTTTCAGGACCTAGGGAAACCGACCGGTAATTTAAATCCCCGATAAACTTTATTATAAGTTGTCTGGCTTCTTAAAAGTGTCTCCACTCCTTCTCTCCCCTTCTCTCCCCTTCTCTCCCTTTCCCCCCCCCCCACCCCTCCACGCTCTCTAAAGGACTTTTCTGTTCACCGCGGGTGTGAATTTCAGACAGTGCTCCCCCGCTTTCCCTGCCCCCCCCGCCTTGTCGATGTGTGTGTGTGTGTGTGTGTGTGTGTGTGTGTGTGTGTGTGTGTGTGTGTGTGTGTGTGTGTGTGTGTGTGTGTGTGTGTGTGTGTGTGTGTGTGTGTGTGTGTGTGTGTGCGGTCGTTCGATCCAGCTCGCGGTTTCATCGCTGAAGGTCGATCCAGCTCGAGGTTTTTCAGGCGAGTGCCCTCGAGCTTGAAGGTCGAAGACAGTCGCTGAAAGGTTGCGTCAGTGGGACAGGCCCATTACTAATCACAAAGCAATGTAGCATTGAAAGTTAACATGCAAACAATTGGGAACATAAATTATATCATGGTTTTGTCCAAGAACTTTTCAATGCTAAAGTAAAGATGTCATTCAGATGAGATCACACATGAAACATTGTGTACAGGTCTATTCACTCTACTCAAGGAACGATCTACCTGTGACTGATGGAGGCCACAAAAGGTTTATGTAATTGATATAAAAACAGAGAGTGCCAGAAAAGAAAAAGCAGATCAACCATTATTTGTGGAAAAAGAGTGTAGGAAGGAACTACAGATGCAGGTCTATGTAGGAAAATAGGCAGAAAATGCTGGAGTATCTCAGGGGGGTCAGGCAGCATCTCTAGAGAAAAGGAATGGGTGAGGTTTTGGGTCAAGATCCTTCTTCAGACTGAAAACAAAATACTTTGCTGTGCAGCAATGGAATTTAACCATTTTAGTGGTAAGCTGACAAGCAGGCTCCTGATACTGTAGCACTATCAATGATGTGTTTCTTTCTACATAATGTTATTTTAATTCTGTTGAGTGCTGATTCAAACAGCTCTCTCATTCCTGGCACTAAGCAACATATTAATGTACTAACTTCATATAAATAAAATTGCTTAATATCATTGATAATCTAATTCAATTGTTTAGCGTTACATCCTATTCAATAACCCCCTTTAACTGTAATCACTGCACTTATCCACTTATTTTCAACTATCGAGCTAAATGCAACTTAGTGTTCCTGTTCCACCGGATCAATAAGCCAGTCTAATATCTAAAACACACTGCTCTGCAGTATATCAAGGAACAGTTCACATCTTATAGCATGAGAGATAGACACAAATTGTAACTCAGACAGCAACATCTCCGGATAGAACGAATGGGTGGAACAGTGCAGAACACGAATGGGCAAGGATGAGTTATCACATCAATTTTCTCAGTATTTCATCATTCTTCCATTATTTCCCCTCGGGTCTGTATTTACCTACAAAATGAGCTGGAAACATGCAGACCAAAGTCCAAGCTCTCATCATCAAACTAAAATGAAATGTGCCTGGAAATCAATATCTGGAAAACAACCATTGTATCTACACAACACTATTGCTGTGCAATCAACACCGATGACAAGATCCTGGTTAAGGTGGATCACTCCCACAAAGCTGAGAAGAGCCACCAATACTGCTTGTACATTATCATCCAAATCCACTGGCAGGATAGGCAAACCAATGTCAATAATCGTAGTCAATTTGCCAACCTTCCAAGGCATCAAGGCTGTGTGATCACGCTCAAATAGCTCCAATGTATGGGCAATATAGTCCACAAGATTAAACCAGACTCCTCAAAAAAGCCCCACCCGCATACTCAAAGATCTGACAGGACAAAACAATCTCCAAGAGGACAACATTCTCAAAAGATTGTCTGAGAAAAGTAAAATTCTCATCAATTCATGGATGACACGATGGCGCAGCGGTAGAGTTGCTGCCTTACAGTGCCAGAGACTCGTGTCCCGGGTTCGATCCTGACTATGGGTGCTGTCTGTACAGAGTCTGTACATTCAGTGATCTATGTGGGTTTTCTTTGAGTTCTTCGGTTTTCTCCCACAATCCAAAGATGTACAGGTTTGTAGGTTAATTGGCTTAATTTAAATGTAAATTGTCCCTAGTGTGCGGAGATAGTGTTAAGGTGCGTGGATTGCTTGTTGGTGCAGACTCGGTGGCCGAAGGGCATGTTTCCGCACTGTATCTCTAAACTAAACTAAACTCAGGGGAATCCCTGGCCAGACATATGCAAACTAACAGAAAAGCATTTGAGTAGATACCAACTACTTTGAGCCTCTCCAATTGGTTCAGAGCGAGGTCAAGTGAAAATAGTGAAAGGAGCACAGGACAATCCAAACCAACCCTCCACACATCCATCAAGTGCATCAGCTATCTTAGAACTTACAGAACTACAGAGAACTACAGAGAAGGAAGTCATAGTTACCCCAGACTGTCCAAGAAGACAAGATACATTTATTCACATAATGGGATATCAAAATCAAAGTTTTGAATGATTGAATGTATGAATGAATGAATGAATGAATGCATGAATGAATGCATAAGTTTATTGGCCTGGTATTCACATACAAGGAATTTGCCTTGGTGCTCCGCCACAAGTGACAATGACATACAGTGACAGTTAGGAATGACACATAAAACATTCAACATTAATCATAAAACATTATTGATTAAACATGCGAATTAAATAAAATACCAGAGCAAAAGGAGGCTACAGATTTTTGGTTATCGAATAGAGCTACTACTCGTGGAAAAAAGCTGTTTCCATGTCTGGCTGTGGCAGTTTTGACCGTCCGGAGTCGCCTTCCCGAGGGAAGTGATTCAAAGAGTTTGTGGCCAGGGTGAGAGGGGTCAGAGATGATCTTGCCCACTCGCTTCCTGGCTCTTGCAGTGTACAGTTCATTAATGGAGGGAAGGTTGCAGCCTATAATCTTCTCAGCTGATCGGACGATTCACTGCAGCCTACGGATGTTGTGATTAGTGCCTGAGCCAAACCAGACCATGATGGAGAAGGTGATGACAGACATCTCCGATGGCCGTATAGATTTGGACCATCATTGACTGTGGCAGATTGTGCTTCCTCAGCTGCCGCAGGAAGTACATCCTCTGCTGTGCCTTTTTGACTGTGGAGTCGATGGTAGCCCCCCATTTAAGGTCCTTGGAGATGATGGTTCCCAGGAACCTAAAATATTCCACAGATGTGACTGTAGTGTCATTGATTGTGAGTGGGGTGAGGGGAGGGGGGGAGCTCTCCTAAAGTCTACAATCAATTCCACTGTCTTAAGAGCATTGAGCTCCAGGTTGTTGCGATGGCACCAGGACACCATTTGTGACACTTCCTGTCTGTCGGCAGATTCTTCCCCATCCTGGATCAGTCCAATCAGGGTTGTGTCATCCTCAATCTTGAGAAGCTTGACAGAGAAGTCAGTGGAGGTGCAGTCATTGGTGTAGAGAGAGGAGAGGGGAGAGTACGCAGCCTTGCGGTGCTCCTATGCTGAGGGTTTGCGGGTCCAAGATGTGCTTTTCCAGCCTCACATGCCACTTCCTGTCTGTCAGGAAGCTGGTGATCCACCGACAGAGGGGTTCAGGCACAGTCAACTCAGAAAGTTTGGAGTGTAGTAGCTCTGGCACAATGGTGTTGAATGCAGAGCTAAAATCAACAAACAGGATCCTTGCATAGGTCCCCTGGTGGTCTAGGTGCTGGAGGATGAAGTGCAGTCCCAGGTTGACTGTGTCAACCACAGATCTATCGGCCCGATATGCAAACTGCAGAGGCTTGAAGCTTCTTGCCAGAAGCTTGCCAAAGCACGCGCCACCAGACTCAGGAACAACTTCTATCCCTCTGTTATCAGGCTTCTGAACAATCCTTCCATAAGCTGAAGTACAGTCCGATTCACCTCTAACCCATTACGCACATTGAACATTATGGAACCTTATACTATGCAGAGAATTATATTTTGCACGCTGTATTATCCCCTTTGCTCTACCTATTGTGCTTGAGTTTGACTTGAATGTATTGATGTACAATAGATCTAATCCGATTGGATAGTATTCAATAGAAAGCTTTTCACTGTACCTCGGTACACGTGATTATAAGAAACCAAAACATTATTGTGAGTCCCAAGTTAAATTTTCCGCGTGAATGGAGACTGGAGAGGGCCGTGCAACGCAGACAGTGCGGAGCAGAAGGCTGCAGCTGGTAAAATAAACCCCTATGGATACAAATCAACCAATCCCGCATACTAGTTCATGTGTTTACATGACAAAATCCATTATCATAATTCATTACCTATCCAACAACCTAATCATGTGAAGACCTTTTTATTCCAACTTGGCTCTGAAAAGGACTGGTTTCTCTCAGAGGCCATGCGGTAACAAGAAAAGTTGAGAAATACTATGAAACCTTAGATAAAGTTCAGGTCAAAGAGTCAAAAAGTGATTAATCTGTTACTGACCGAAAACTCAGAAACACAAGATAATACTACACCTATTTTCTGAAAGAGAGACTTGACACAGTTTCATAATAACATATATGGTATGTTTAAAAAAGGCCCAAAGCTACTGGAAAAAAAATGACCTGCCTTTCTATGAGATTTTAATTTTGTCGAGTTATTTTTAGAATGAAAGATTGAGAAATTCTCACAAATTAATTAGCAGGCAAATTATTCAGTGATTCACCAAGCTGCAAGGAAGAATGGATGGTGAATTGTTAAGGTGAGATCATTTGAATGGCCCCAGTAGTTGGAAATCAATGGTGTGCCTTGCATCAGGCAAGTGTAAGGTCCAATGCAAGCTGCAAGTAATTTAACGGTTCAATTATACTTTATTGTCGCATGTACTAACACAGTGAAATTCTTATTTTGCAAACAATTCAGTATAATCCTACTATACACAAGCACAATCTTGGTAAAGTACAAAAGTATAAGAATAGAAGATTATACTGAGGCAGCACACAAGATTCACCACTTTTCCAGCGCTACTGTACTATCTTCAAGTTCAAAGTTCTTGAAAATGTAGAGTCTACACAGCCCTAAAAGCCCGCTGTTCTGGTGTTGGTACTGGGTCAGATTTGCATGGGTTGGCCTGACCTGGCGATGATGTTTGTTCCCTCTACCCTTTTGTGCTGCATAGTGGAGCGCATACTGACTGGTTATATCATGGCTATGTGAGTAACGAACAGCCCACAATGTAGGAGGCTGAAGAAATTTGTGGACATTGCTCAATCTCCACAAAAGTGAAATTTGGGGTATTTAGAAGTGTTTAAGAGGCATCTAGGTAGACACATGGAAATGCAGGGAATCAAGGGACGTGGATCATGTGCAAGCAGATGAGATCAGTTTAACTTGGCATCATGTTCAGCACCAACATCGTGGGCCGAAGGGTCCATTCCAGTGCTGTCCTGTGTACATATTTGTAAAGATGAGAGAAAATTGCTGAAAATATTGTGAATAAAGGGCTGAATTAGCACTTGGAATCATTTTGCGCTAATGTGCAGAAAGAGATTTAATGCCCTAATATTTGGAGCACCCAATATTAAAATGGACCCACTCCAAGTTATTAAGAAAAATTCTGTCAGATACAGCACCTTGTGCGAGAACATATCCCTGGATGAGTACAGCAATGGATGAGTATAGCAATTACACCGCAATGGCATTTTTGAATTTATGCCAATCCTCTATGCTCTGTCAACTTAATCCCAGTAACTCTGTCAACTTAAAGTAAATTTTAGATGCAATCAGTGACATGGAGCGAGGCTGCCAAAATGTATTTAATATGTATTTAATATGCACAGGCCTAATAGCCAACAAATAATGGTAACTTCCATCCCACAGGGATCATCAATCTGGATTTGGGTTTTAGTCCCTAAAGTTAAAGTGCCCAATTTAGTCAGAGGGTGGTGAATCTGTGAAATTCATTGCCACAGGAGGCTGTGGAGGCCAAGTCAATGGACATTTTTAAGGCAGAGATAGATAGATTCTTGATTGGTATGGGTGTCAGGGGAGAAGGCAGGAGAATGGGTTAGGAGGGAAAGATAGATCAGCCATGATTGAATGGCGGAGTAGACTTTGTATACTGAACTTATTTATGCAGACAAAGAAGGAAATTATACTGTCCTGTCCCTTTAAGACAGATCTGAGAAGGCCAACAGGTAGAGAAAACTGCTTCTCAATATCCCTACTCCTTTGAAACTGACATCAAGGGAGAAGAAAAAGATCCCTACCCTAGTGCCCAACTTTAACACCATCTGGCTTTTGATACCAGTGAAGGAAAGGAGAGTAACACTATCCAAGCTTTCCTAAAGAAACAACACAGCCAACCTCTGACGACTATTGGGACGAGCTCCACTTTAAAGAACTGAATTTGAATTTGAAAGTGATTGATACAAATACATCGATAGATGCTCCTGAACACATCATCAGTGGTACTCACTTTGCACCTAAATTTAGTTATGAATAAATGGATTTGAAAAGGGCTTATGGGATAGAGTCTTAAAAAAATTGACTGATGACTTGCCATTCTTCTCTTGTCTCACCCTTAGCAGGATAATCGAAGATGGGACTGGACTATTTAGTTGCTATCAAGAAAGGGACAGACCCTGGCGGATATCAGGAATTAAGACATACCCAGGAAACGTAAGGTGGTAGTATAAAATGATGAGGTAGACTTAAAATTTATGAGTTCCCCTCGGAAAGTCAATACTGACCATCTAGAAAGTACTCAGTGGTTAGGAAACTAGTGTAAGAAAGAACCCCTATGGATTGAGAGCCGAGCCAACATACTAAGGAAGAGGTACTGGAGGAGAAGTCTATTGAATTAGAAGGAGAAACTTGAATGGGTGTTGAGATATTAGAGTCGATGTACTTGACCGATGGATCTAAATTGTTTAACCCTTGTAAAGCGGCTTCTATTTCAAGGTGGAGAGAAATTGTCCCTAGAAATGGCATTCTTAATTGGAGTTATGATAAAATTGACCACATATGGAAGTTGATTGATTATATTTGAACAGCTGGGAATTCCACAGGAATTGGAATAAAATTGTGTTATCAGCCACAATGCTGTGGAATGAAAAGGGTGAGACTGTCCATGAAACTTAAGATATTAAATTGAAGGCTGAGACTGAATGTGGTTGAATTGAAACATTGTTCATGATTTGCTTTAAATTAGAGTCACGCCTGTAGAGAAATCTGGACTTAACCCAGCGGAAATTTATATGAGAAACCATCATCAGATATACATATTATAACATTGTGTGAATAGGAAGAGAGCTGATTAGTGTTGATCTTAGGATAGTGAAGAGTATATTGTAGAACAGAATAGTAATAGGAGTACAGTGATAGAGCAGAATATAATAGGATAGTGATAATGAAATGGAAAAGGGATAGTATTGCAGAATTACAGTGAATGTATGGGAAAGCATTAGTACATGAATGGTAACTTGCTTTGTCCCAAGTTTTTCAGGAATTATAGGTTATGGGTTTGACTATGGAAAGGGCACTTCAATGCATTAAAACTGCATAACCAACAAGAGTATTAATTCTGGCCAAATTGGAGTGGCCAGGACACTAAAATTGAGTAAAGGCTTCTGGGTTGCTAGGCCATTTGGTCAATTTAAATGTGCCTTCTGCAGAAATAGGACAAGCTGCGGAATGGTGCCAGTTTGTCTAGCGCCAAGATAAGAGTTGCAAGAAGAGAATGGAAACATCTGCATATCCTGACAATTAGGTGCAAATTGCATGGAATGGATTGGTGAATGCAAACCAGCCATACACATTGTATATAATGTTGCAAAGCTTTACTTTGCTAGATGTTGATTGGATTAAGTATTGAGCCTTGTCTGGTTTTCTTGCATATCAAGGCACATGTTGCGATGTTCGTTTCCTTTGAGAAGCACTGTTTGAATACATTGAATTGGTCACTGTATTATTGGGTTAGGGAAATGTCGATCATATAGTGTCTTCATCGATATCTGTTATTGGACTGTAAAGAAACCACCCCTGTGTGTTTCGGCCCCTCAAGGTTCGGAGATCTATAAAAGACCGCTCCCACGAGGTCCTGTGTCGATCTTATGGGAGAACGCTTAGGACTGCGTGACCTTCTGGAGAGTCTCTGTTTGAGCGAGGCTAAGATGGCTTGATCAGGCAGATACGAGGATCAAACCCATGGTGGTTAGGTATAGTAGTGGAACTGTTATTGTGTTTTGTCAAAATAAAGTTTAGATGAGCAAGTGATTTTTGATTGAAACTAGTCTGGGGGAAGTTTAGAATGAGCTATTTACAAGAGCAAATAAGGCATATTGCTTGATCTTCAGACGCTCACTTGCACTCTGCAGTGGGAGCGAGAGCACCGCTGGCTAATAACAATATGATTTATCTTTTTGTGACATCTATACTCTTACAAGACTATCCAGTGGCAGCTGCATCCTCTCAATATGCTAACTATTTTACACTTCAGGGACAGATCAGTTATGTGTAGCTGTTGGTGATTCATTGCACAGTGTTGCAGATCCGCACATCTGAAATATTTGTAATTATTATCTTGCGGAGAATTTTGTAGTCAGATACAAATTATATAGCTATACAGAATGGAAACAAATCCTTTAGCCCAAATTATTTATGCCGCCAAATTTGCCTAACCCACCTGCCTGTGCCTGGCCTATATCGCTCCAAACTTTGCCAGCCCATGTTCTTATCCAAGTGTTTAAATGTCTTCTTCAAAATCTTGTGACATGACCTTCTGGGAACTATTAATACTTCTGTGAGAAATATTATGGTAATTTATTTGTCATATGTACCAAGGCACAGTGAAATACATTTTTGTATACAGTTCAGTACCAGTATCACAAAACATAAACACTAACTGTAGATACATATTAGATCAACATCCCAGATACAGTACAAGTGTATAGCAGTAGTGCACTGAGACAGTGTGCAGTCGCCAGACTGGTGCCATTTTCAAGTCCCTGTTGTAAGTGCAGGGTTCTTGATCTGATCATGACCATTCATTAAATAAATGAATATTCATTTAACACCTTGTCCATCTGCTGTGGCTCCACATATTTTGATCTTTAAGGGACTATATTCTCTTCCCAAAAACTCATTCGCTCTTTAAAAATACTTGTAGAATGTCTTTGGATTCTCTATAACCCACTCTCCTCACTGTCAACACCATCACCAATCATCGTCATCTATGCATTAAGTAATCATGCCACTGCCATTCATATGCAGATCATTGAAATACGTAACAACTGCTAGGGTCCCAATTATTATTGCTATTTACATCAGGCTTCCAATTGTAAAAGCAACCCTCACCCATCAGATGATAGACAAAAATGCTGGAGAAACTCAGCGGGTGAGGCAGCATCTATGGAGCAGAATAGGTGACATTTCGGGTCGAGACCCTTCTTCAGACTGAAGAAGGGTCTCAACCCGAAACGTCACCTATTCCTTCGCAACATAGATGCTGCCTCACCCCCTGAGTTTCTCCAGCATTTTTATCTACCTTCGATATTTCCAGCATCTTCAGTTCTTTCTTAAACACCTCACACATCAGCCACATTTAAACAAATAAATTTTGGATCCAAATTATCAAACTGAACTGGAATCCATGGACTATAACGTTTTAGACAGTAGGCAATAGGTGCAGGAGTAGGACATTCGTCCCTTCGAGCCTGCACCGCCATTCAATGTAATCACGGCTGATCATCCCCAATCAGAACCCCGTTCCTGCCTTCTCCCCATATCGCCTGACTCCGCTATCTTTAAGAGCCCTTTCTAGCTCTCTCTCGAAAGTATCCAGAGGATCGGCCTCCACCACCCTCTGATGCAGATAATTCCACAGACTCACAATTCTGTGTGAAAATGTGTTTCCTCATCTTCTAGCGTGTCCAAACCCTTCATAATCTTATATGTTTCAATAAGATCCCCTCTCATCCTTCTAAACTCCAGAGTATACAAGCCCAGCCGCTCCATTCTCTCAGCATATGACAGTCCCGCCATCCCGGGAATTAACCTTGTAAACCTACGCTACACTCCCTCAATATCAAGAATGTCCTTCCTCAAATTAGGGGACCAAAACTGCACATAATACTCCAGGTGTAGTCTCACTAGGGCCATGTACAACTGCAGAAGGACCTCTTTGCTCCTATACTCAACTCCTCTTGTTATAAAGGCCAACATGCCATTCGCTTTCTTCACTGCCTGCTGTACCTGCATGCTTACTTTCATTAACAGATGAACAAGGACCCCCCAGATCCCATTGTACTTCCCCTTTCCCAACTTGACACAATTTAGATAATAATCTGCCTTACTGTTTTTGCTACCAAAGTGGACAACCTCACATTTATCCACATTAAACTGCATCTGCCATGCATCTGCCCAACCTGTCCGTCACCCTACATTCTCATAACATCCTCCTCACAGTGCACACTGCCACCCAGCTTTGTGTCATCTGCAAATTTGCTAATGTTATTTTGAATGCCTTCATCTAAATCATTGATGCATATTGTAAATATTGTTTTGAACTAGTCACCTATGTGGATCCTTGATAAAGTCCTTTCTGAAGTCCATAAAGACTATGTCAACCACATTACCTCATTGATACACATCTACTCAACTACATGAAAATTAATCAAACGCAATTTCCAGTTAACAACGCCAAGTTGACTGTCCATAATCAATCCATGTCTTTGCTGTCTATATTAATCCCGTTCAGTTTTTTCCTCCAATAACTTTCCTACCACTGACATTACACCCGGGCTTGTATTTACCTGGCTTATCCCTGCTGCCCTTCTTGCACAAAGGTATCACATTCATTGTCCTCCATCCATAATCCACCTCTTCCTCCAGAGCAATCTCCAACATTGCCTTCCATAGCAGGCTGAATTTATCCACCTGTAATCCCACTAAAATGTCAAATTTTTCAATTGTAATTTGCTCTAGAATTTCACCCATCTCCACTCCTTTAAAGTATTTTTGGTGTGGGAGAAGATTGCAGATTGAAAAGTTGCAGTAAAACAAACCAATTTTTATTGAAATACATAACAACTGCTAGGGCGCCAACTATTATTGCTATTTACATCACAGGCTTCCAATTGCAAAATACCTTTTATTGAAAGGTATCGCCAGCAAACGGATAAACTTGATCTCAACATTATGGTTACGCCTGAAGCCACGACTCAATATTGGCTTTTTATCAAGAATGGGTCACTGAGATACACACCTCTCCATAAATATTTAATTCCAGGCTTGTGGATTGTGCTGTTTCCATTCACTCAAATGTTCTATCAAGTAAATTCCTTCTCTGTGAATAATCTTCGACACCTACAAGTAAACAATTCAGCTGTCAACCTGTAATGAGTCGAAAGTAAATTGGAATGTTCTCACTTGTTGAAAAGACAATGAAAATCTGAAACGCAGATCAATAAATCTGTCATTAGAAACCTCCGGGAGAAAATGCATCATATTTGCTTCAAAGTTACTTGTGACACAGTTTTATTGATTAACTATGTGGCTAGAGATTCCTGAGATCACTTTTTCACTATTTGTCCAGTAGGCTTTTCACCTAGTATCCACTTCATTGAAGAAAACAAAGAACTGGGAAACTAAAAAAATAAATATATAAGCAGAAATTAAAACAGAAAAATGTTGGGAAATGTATGTGTGGTGTCTTATCACGATACTTTAATATCCTAATCCTCATTTCTGCTCCCAAAATCGGTTTGTCAACACTGGAGAAGTGTTCCACAGGTTTCTGAAATGTAGATCCGGGCCTTGCATCAATAGTGTCAATAACGTACTATTGAAGAATTTTACCAGAATTGGAGGGGTAAATAAGCCACACTCATAAAGCAGCTTTGGTGGGCAACCTAGCCACTCGCCCAAATGCAGACCGCTATCAATGCAGATACGCCAGGTACTGAATGTTGTCTGCCACGGTAATCAGACCATTATTCTCACACACTTCTCCTGCTCACTCAATTTAACTTCAGCCTCTCTAATAGATAGAAAAACGATTAACTGTGTTCCCTGAGTTTTATGATCTAAATTATTGCCTTCTGAGCAGCCCTTTGTAAGCAAAATAGTAACTTCAACACTGCATATTTCAGAACACTGATTGATAAATTAAGTTCCATACTATATAACATTAGCAATGATTAAACAAAATATAAATAATCTGATGTACCCAGTGCACTACTGCCACATACAGTATTTCCAAACATAGTTAAGAACAGATGAAAGACATTCTTTACTCACACCTGATGGTGATGGAGAGGGAGAGAGAGAGAGGGAGAGAGGGGGAGAGAGGGGGAGAGAGAGAGAGAGAGGAGAGAGGGAGAGGGAGAGAGAGGGAGAGAGGGAGAGAGGGGGAGAGAGAGAGAGAGGGAGAGAGGGAGAGGGAGAGGGGTAGAGGTGGAGAGAGAGGAGAGAGAGAGACTCTAATAAGCCTGTGGGTGGAGCCACAGTATGAGTGACACTAATCTACAGACAACTACTTTAGTCACCTCCAATCGAGAATTGTGGAATCAAAATTAATTTTTGCAACAGAAGGAAGCCATGTTGGTCAAAAATTGATTTAGTTTAAACTCATTTCCTCTGCCTCTACCTGTAGACTCACAGATTATAGTTCATTGTGACATCAAACAGGTACTTTTAAATGTGAGGATTTACTTCCACTATCTTCTCAGGCACAGAGTTCTAGACTAACACCTCCTTATTTCACTCAGTGAAGTCCACATTATCAAAATGGACCTCAGATGATAATGAATAAGGTTCTATCCAAGGATCACAGAAGGTCAAGATTCCTACCGTTATACGTAACGTAAACACATTCTGTGCTGGAGCTTGTGATAGGTTTATTGCGGCAGCCACAGAGGCATTCACAATTTTGCTCTTCTGTGAACCTCAATCAACTCCACACAATGAGGAACAGACACAGTGACAGAAATGCAAAAACAGAATGGGCAAACACATGTGATGTTGTTTTAGTTACTAAGACAATGTTTTAATGCAAAGAGAGCTCATGCGAGGGGAAACTGTACAACAATTTGCTTTGCCTTGTTTCCATTGACAACATAAAAATACTCCTCAGATGGAATCTTATCACACATTATAATAGAATAAAATGGAAAATGTAGGATAAGTGTGAAATAGATTCTTGATGATTAACATGGACAGTGTAGGCTTAAGGTTCTGTTTCAATGTTGTGTTAATCTATGACTCTATGGCTTGTAGTTGGGTCAATATTGAATCCATTATTCTTAATTTTTGTGGATGACCTAGACTTGGCCAAGTGGACCTGGTTGATAATGTAGAATAGAATAGAATAGTTTCTTTATTGTCATTGTAACATGAACCATCTACAACAAAATTTAAAAATGTCAGCCAGTCAGTGCACCATTCAAACATTTCTAAAAGCTAACGATACATACAAGATAAAATATTAAAAGATAAACAACTAAATTAAATATCACGAAAATAGCACGCATAAACACCCAACCCTCCATCCTTCTGTCGATTTCACAGTGTACCACATCCCCTTAGTATGTCTCGCCCCTGCGTTCCTTGGCAGCTACATTTAGTGCTTTTATAGCAGTGGGGTAAAAACTGTTTTTTAGTCTGTTCGTCCTTGTCCTTGTAGATCTGTACCGTCTGCCTGACGGCAACAGTTCAAACAGGGAGTGTCCGGGGTGGGAAATGTCCTTTATGATACTCTGGGATTTTTTGGTGCAGCGTGGAACTTGGCAGCACAATCTGTGGGTAGGAGGAATGGGTGATGTTTTGGATCAAGATCCTTCTTCACACAAAGAAGGGTCTCGACACGAAGCGTCACCCATTTCTTCTATCCAGAGATGCTGCCTGTCCCACTGAGTTACTCCAGCATTTTGTATCTATCATCGGTAACAAAAACTTGTTTGCTTAAGGAAATGTAACTGGTCCAAAGTCGCACCAATGTGATTAACTCAAGTTCAATTTCAAGTGAGTTTATTGTCATGTGTCCCTGTATAGGACAATGAAAATCTTGCTTTGCTTAAGCACACAGAAAATAGTAGGCATTTACTACAAAACAGATAAATGTGTCCATATACCATGATATAAATATATACATACATGAATAAATAAACTGATAAAGTGCAAATAGCAGAAAGTGGTTATTAATAATCAGAGTTTTGTCCGAGCCAGGTTTAATAGCCTGATGGCTGTTCATGCCTTTCAGCTACAGAATTTCAGAAAGCCACTACATCAGATTCAGATCAGTTTATTGTCATGTAAAGCTTTTCACTGTGCCCCGGTGCAAGTGACAATAAACTAAACTAAACTATAACAAAGTGCAATGAAATTCCTTGTTTAGATATGTCAGGGTAAGCGATAACACGGTAATGATAAATACAATAGTACAATGAGTGCAAAACAGCATAATGGTACAAAGACTGTAATGCACTCTGAAGTAGTGCCAATGTTAGATTAGTAGTGGCCGATGTTAGAGGCACTGCGTACGTCACTTCACTTTTCTTGGGAACTGAAATGATGGAGGTTTCCTGAAAGCTGATTGGGACAGTAGACCGTTGAAGTGAGAAGTTGAAGATGTCAGTGAAGACTGTGGCCAATTAACTGGTCCAAGTCCAGTAACTCCATCCAGGCCACCCACTTTCCGAGCGTTTACCCTTATGAAAGCAGATATGTCTTCTGAAGAGATGTTTGGGAGAGAGCTAGTTGTAGATGGGGGAACGGGACGCCTTAGCGTAACTTTGTTTGCCTTCCCAAATCAGGAATAAAAGAGCCAGAAGAAATGCATCATTGTCAGAGGTTGCTCCGATTTTGGGAATGATGGTATTCAGGCCCTGCCACAATCACGGCATCTACTCGATTGAAATGAGTAGCTCCTTCTGTAATTCTCTTTTGGCATTCTGGAGAGCCTTACAGAAATCACACTTGACCTTCATGTACATTAAAACAGAAAATATGTTTAAACCCAGACACTCCAATATAGAGTTTGGCATCAAATTCATATATGGCAATGTCTCTCCTGGCTCGGACATCTTCACAAAACATCCATGGTCTAAATGGGGAGAACATCTCCACAGACGAGTGAAGCATCACTCTGGTTCTTGACCTCAACCACCAAGAAGGACAAGGTATGATGAAACATGGGACCTGCAGGCTTCCCACAATCATAGTCATGGGGTCTAAATCCTGGAAGTCCCATCCCAATAGCATGGAGAGACTGCCTTCAACAGAAAGATTGTAGCAGTTCATGAAGACGATTCACCTTGCAGAGACACTCACATCCTGAAGAACAAATAATGAAAAATACCTTTTGTGTCGGCCAAGGGGGCATAATCTTAAAATTACAGCTAGGTCACCTAGGAGTAAAATCAGGAGGCATGCACAAAAGGCTTGTGTCACAGCATACTCTATAGATCAGTTTATATTACATCGCCTTTCTACTTGCTTTGGCAAATGCTGCCAAATTTCAATAACTCAAAACTCTTATCTTAACTATCAAATCCAAATGTAGCCCGCCGCATTTGTATCCAGTGACATATCATTAAATGTTTAACTAGATGCTCTATTTTTTATTACCAACATGGTGTAGGGAATTTCCAGCTGCTGCCACTCAAGCGCTATGATCATCTGGATGTTAAATTTCTCAATTAATCTTTTTCCCGATTGTAACAAGAATAACAGAAATGACCACAAGAAAGAGCTTCTAAAGTACCAGACAAAATTAATTATTATTCATAAAATTTATGAATTATTACATCTGCAGAGATACAATTCTTTTGAATGCAACTTAATAGCAAAATTTTGTGTGAAGCATCAATGTAAAAATTACATAATCCAGCTGTAGAACGGACACCCAATGCATTAAATTGATTATTATCTACGATTAGAAGGTCTGAATCACGTGAATGGAAAGATTTGAATATGTCTTTAGTGTTGGGTGATTCCTATCAATACAGAACAGTATTCTAATAGAATTGAAGATAGGCACAAAAAGCTGGAGTAACTCAGCTGGTCAGACAGCATCTCTGGAGAAAAGGAATAGGCTGTGGCATCAGCTGATAGTCAGACCACTTACGGTCGAACCCTCGTCAGTGGTTACGAGGGCTGTCACGTGATGTCATGGGTTGACGGGAGTGTCCTAGTACTTAAGCAGATCTCACCTGGAGATCACAAGTCGAGGCAACACCGTCGCTCAACTGCAGCAGCAATGACAATATGTTAGAGGACCAAACGTGTATGTATTTCGAACCTATTATGCCTGAATAAAGCAACTTTTTATTCACCACGTTAGGTGCCGCTACAAGGCGACTTTTCGGGTCGAGACCCTTCTTCAGACTGTCAGGGGAAAGAGAAAAGAGAGATATAGGCGGTGATGTAGGGAGATATAGAACAAATGAATGAAAGATATGCAAAAAAGTAACGATGATATCAGAAGCAGGCCATTGTTAGCCCACTGTCTCCCACAACTTCTTCCCACCCTGATTCCTGCAAAGACTCTATCCCCTACTCCCAATTCCTCCGTCTACACCGAATCTGCGCTGAAGATGAGGTGTTCCATACCAGGTCATTCTTTAGGGAACGGAGGTTCCCCTCTCCCATCATAGATGACGCCCTCACTCATGTCTCATCAGTACCCCACAGCTCCTCCCTTGCTTACCCTTCCCCTAGTCACAATAGAGACAGAATCCCTCTAGTCCTTACCTTTCACCCCATCAGCTGTCGCTTACAACACTTAATCCTCCAAAATTTTCGCCACCTCCAACGGGATCCCAACCCAAGTCACATCTTCCCATGTCCATCCCTTTCCTCCTTCCGCAGAAACTGTTCCCTGATGCAACACCTGTCCCTACACCTCCACCCTCGACTCTGTCCAGGGACCCCGACAGTCCTTTCAGGTTAGGTGGAGGTTCACGCACCTCCTCCAACCTCATCTACTGTATCCGTTGTTCATGACAAGGCACATTGGCGAGACCAAAGGTAGACTGGGCGATCGTTTCGCTCAACACCTTTGCTTAGTCCGCCTAAACCTACCTGATCTCCATGTTGCTAAACACTTTAATTCTCCTTCCCATACCCACACTGACCTTTCTGTCCTAGGTCTCCTCCATTGTCAGAGTGAGGCTGAATGCAAAATGGAGAAACAGCATCTCATATTTCACTTGAGCAGTTTACAGCCCAGTGGTGTGAATATTGATTTCTCTAACTTCAAGTAACCCCGGTATACCTTCTCTCTGGTAGACACAAAATGCTGGAGTAACTCAGCAGGACAGGCAGCATTTCTGGAGAGAAGGAATGGGTGGAGTTTCGGGTCGAGACCCTTCTACAGACTTCCTTCTTTCTGCATCCCTCCCCCACCCAAGTTGCACCAGCTTCTCATTTTCACCCAACAAACGGCTAACAATGTCCTGTTTCCTTTATCATCATTACATTTTTGCATATCTTTCATTCATTGTTCTTTACATCATCTATATATCTAATTTTCCTTTAACGGGACTTTCAGTTTGAAGAAGGGTCTCGACCCGAAAAGTCACCCATTCCTTCTCTCCAGAGATGCTGCCTGTCCCGCTGAGTTACCCCAGCTTTTTGTGTCTATCTTCAAAATATATCATGACCCTTTCTACAATGTTTGCTTTTGGCATCAATAATAATTTGGTTCCAGCTTTTATTACAATAACCATTTAGAATGGCTTAGAAACCTCCTACAGTTCTGTACGCCTCATTGTTTCTTTTGGGCAAAGTACATATGGGTGATGACGTCCATTTCTATTATAAATTAGATATGTAGGGAACACAATTATAACACTAACATCATTGTGTCAATGTGACTCAAAGCCAATTCCACAATAAACGTCTTCCACTGCGGGATTTGCTTGTTTTTAAAATGCACAGTGAATGCATGCGTTGGGAAATATTCAAACCATCCAATGCAAAGTAATTGGTCCTTGCATAAGAAATTGAATCTGGAATAACAGAAAATGAGGCTTTAAGACTCCTCAGGTTTCTTCTGATATTTAATGGACCAAGCCAATGTTCCCATCAGATCTCCGTATTTTTTTCAATTCCTTTGGTTCAGAAAATATTATAAATTATTCTGTGCATATCAATCGTGTGATTTCGGGGCATGGTCACTGTAACTGTAAATACTGATCCAAATTGAGTCTAGAAATGTACTAGCACACGGACTAGGATGTAAAGAAATCCAGGAATATTAATTTTAATTACTGACACAGTGCTACTGCAGATTATAGGCAGTTATTCAAAGTTATTACCAGAAGTAAAAGCAAACAAGTCTAATGACAATTTCATCATTACTGTACATAGTAACGCGGAACTGTTGTTCTGCGAGCTTTATGTGAACAAAGAATTTCCTTGCACCCAAGGTGTAGATGACAATAAACTATGTATAGGAAAGAATTGCAGATGCTGGTTTAAATCGAAGGTAGATTCAAAATGCTGGAGTAACTCAGGGGGACTGGCAGCATCTCAGGAGAGAAGGAATGGGTGACATTTCAGGACGACACCCTTCTTCAGACTAATGTCAGGGGAGTGGGCGGGAAAGAGATAGAATGTAGCCGGAGACTGGTGGGAGAACTGGGAAGGGAGAGAGGAAAGGCAAGGGCCATTTGAAGTTAGAGAAGTCAATGTTCATACCACTGGGGTGTAAGCTACGCAAGCGAAATATGAGGTGCTGTTCCTCCACTTTGCACTGGGCCTCACTGGAGGAGGCCCAGGACAGAAAGATCAGATTGGAAATAGGAAGGGGAGTTAAAGTGCTGAGCAAACGGGAGATCAGGTAGGTTGAGGCGGACTGAGCGTAGGTGTTCAGCGAAATGATCGCGGTGCTTGGTCTCTCCGAGTATACGGAATAGTGGATAGTTCAGCTCTGCCTCAAAAATTCTGATTCGCCAAGCTAGTGCTTGGTTCCCGATGTTGGGGAAGTCCAGGACAAGGGTACAAGGATAAGGGGAAATCCTTTAGAACCGAGATGGAACTTTTTTCACACAGAGAGTGGAATCTCTGGAGTTGGTAGTTGAGGCCAGTTCATTGCTATATTTAAGAGGGAGTTAGATGTGGCCCTTGTGGCCAAGGGGATCAGAGGGTATGGAGAGAAGGGGGGGTACGGGATACTGAGTTGGATGATCAGCCTTGATCATATTGAATGGCGGTGCAGGCTCGAAGGGCCGAATGGCCTACTCCTGCACCTAATTTCTATGTTTCTATGTTTCACCTGAAAAGACTGTCGGGGGTCCTTGGGAGTGGGTCGGGGGGGGGGGGGGGGGGGGGGGGGGGGGGGGGGGGGGACAGGTGTTGCATCTCTTGCGGTTGCAAAGGAAAGTACCTGGGGAGGGGCTGGTTTGGGTGAGTTGACAAAGGAGTTTTGGAGGGAACGGTCTTTGCAGAAATCAGAAAGGGGTGGAGGTGGGAAGATGTGGCCAGTCGTGGGATCCCGTTGGAGGTGGCGAAAGTGTTGGAGGATTATATGCTGTATGTGATGGCTGATGGGTGGAAGGTTACGACAAGAGGGAACTCTGTCTTTGTCGCAAATGGGAGGAGAGGGAGCAAGAGCGGAGCTGCGAGATATTGAGGAGACCCTCATAAACTAATCTGAATCTGAGCAATGTAGGATTGTTGAATGAGCACAAGGTATATTGGGTTAAAAAGCACCAGAGATCTGTACGTCATCTGGGGTAGACAAAAATGCTGGAGAAACTCAGCAGGTGAGGCAACATCTATGGAACGAAGGAAATAGGCAACGTTTCGGGTCGACCCTTCTTCAGACTGATGTGGGAGTGGGAGTGGGGGTGGGGGGGGGGGGGGGGGGGGGGGGGGGGGGGGGTGGGGGGGGTGGGAAGAAAGGAAGAGATCCGCCTCTGTAGGCTGTGGGAGAGCTGGGAAGGGGAAGGGAAAGAAGGAGAAAGCAATTACTACCTAAAATTGGAGACGTCAATGTTCATACTACTGGGGTATAAACTACCCAAGCGAAATATGAGGTGCTGCTCCTCCAATTTATGGTGGGCCTCACTCTGGCCATGGAGGAGGCCCAGGATAGAAAGGTCGGATTCGGAATGGGAGGAGGAGTTGAAGTGCTGAGCCACCGGGAGATCAGGTTGGTTATTGCGAACCGAGTGGAGGTGTTGGGCGAAGCGATCGCCAAGCCTACGCTTGGTCCACCGATGTAGAGCAGCTGACACCTAGAGCAGCGGATGCAATAGATGAGGTTGGAGGAGGTGCAGGTGAACCTCTGCCGCACCTGGAAAGACTGCTTGGGTCCTTGATTGGAGTCAAGGGGGGAGGTAAAGTGACAAGTGTAGCAATTCTTGTAGCATAAACATGTACATCATCTGGTGTAGTTTTGGTGGGAATTCTAACCCGCTGAGTTACTCCAGCGTTTTGTGGCTATCTCTAGTTTAAATCAACATCTGCAGTTCCTTCTTACACAGGTTTGGGCTTTCATTGGTAATTTGTCATTGTGACAGAGTGTCCATTTACATCATAAAGGGACTTAGAAAAAGAAAGTATCATCCAGTCTGTGAGTTTTTAGCATGTGGAAGGAGAGTCATAGTCATATGGCCCTTCGGCCCTATTTCCCAATGCTGACCAACTTGCCTAATCTGTACTAGTACCACCTGCCTGCGTTTGGCAGTAAATTTGGCATTATGCAAAATGAAAAGCTAGATTAGCTTGTGCCAACCAGCCAGAGATGAGCATTCATTACAGAGCTGTGATTGAAAGCTGAGAAGTGTGGCAAGTCTAAATAGGTCCTTTTCAGATAAGAATGTATATTGGGCTCAATGGTACATAACATTTCAATGGATAGGTCGAAGTTTTACCTACGTCGACAATAGTTCCCGGTCCCCACTAAAACTGTGAAGCATGGATACAGGTTATTCGGCCCAACTCGGTAATGTCCCATTTGTCTGAGTGTGTTCCGTATTCCCCTAAACCTATCCTATCCATGTACCAGTCTGAATATCTTTTAAATGTTGTTTTTGTACCCACCTCTACAGCTTCCTCTGGCAGCTCATTCCACATATCCACCATACCCTATGCAAAAAGGTCTCCCCTCAGGTTCTTTGCAAATTTTTCCCTTTCACCTTAATTCTATACTTTGCCGAGCAAAGGGAAAAGACAGTGATCATTCACCTTATCTATGCCCCTCTTATTATATACCCTGGAAGCTTAGCCCGCAGCATCCTCTGCTCCAGGGGGAAAAGCCCCAGCCTATCCAGTCTCTTTTATAACCCAAATGCCCCAATTCCATTAATATCCCTGAATATCGTTTCTACACCCTTTTGTGCTTAGTCTTTCAGTCTTTTTGAGACTTTTCAGTCTCACCGATGTCTTGCACAGTTGTAATATGATGTCTAAATTCTTGCACTCCATATACATGAAAAAAGGACAATTTTGCTGCCAGTAGCAAAAGTAAAACCATATACAGGATGTGTTACTGGTGAGACAGAACCAGAAAAGTTATTCTAAAAACAGCACAAAAAAAAATCAAGCGATTATTAATTGGTTGAATATTGGTCTAGATCTTGCTGAATAATGTTGGTGGTTCCAAATAGAACCACCAGCATTTAGCCATTCAAACAGCAGAAAGGTTAGAACTTATATACATGCACCAGCAGAAACAAGGAACTGCAGATGCTAGTTAACAAAATAAAAAAGACAAAGAGCTGGAGTAACTCGATGGGTGAAGCAGCATCCCTGGGGAACGGGGATAGGTGATGTTTCGTGTCGGGACCCTTCTTCAGATTTGATACATAGAGGAGATATTGCAATAGAACTGTCAAAATGTAGAAACAAGGAACTGCAGATGCTGGTTTACAAAACAAGACACAAAGTGCTGGAATAACTCAACGGGTTTGAAGAAGGGTCCAAACCCAAAATATCACCT
This sequence comes from Leucoraja erinaceus, assembly GCF_028641065.1. Classification (NCBI taxonomy): domain Eukaryota; kingdom Metazoa; phylum Chordata; class Chondrichthyes; order Rajiformes; family Rajidae; genus Leucoraja; species Leucoraja erinaceus. Next base: position 66,008,238 of record NC_073383.1, on the reverse strand, counting down.
ATCCATGTTCTCCAGGGATGCTGCCCGACTCATCGAGATACTCCAGCACTTTGTGGATTTTTGCATATATGCATTAAACACATAGATCAGCATTTACCATGGACCCAGGGAATCAAATAATTGAACCCCACCTTGTGAGTCCAACATTGTAGATGGCATGATTAGATTCCACAACATTTCAGACCTAGCCAGATCCTAAGACCCAATTTATTTTGATGGAAATTGTAGGGGCAGGCATCAGGAGGCAAATATGAATATTACTTTTTATTTAGTGCAATTGGATGTAACGGCATGGAAGCACTAGCGCCCCTTTTATTATTGACAGCATGGTGGTGCAGCACTAGAGTTGCTGCCTTACATCGTCAGAGACCAGGTTCGATCCTGACTATGGGTGCCGTCTGTACAGTTTGTACATTCTCCTCGTGCCTTGTGTGGGTTTTCTCCGGGAGCTCTGGTTTCCTCCCACACTGCAAAGACGTACAGGTTTGTCGGCTAATTGGTTTGGAAAATTGTCCCTAGTTTGTGGAATAGTGTTAATGTGTGGGGATCACTGGTTGGCGTGGACAAGGTGGGCCAAAGGGCCTGTTTCCATGCTGTACCTCCAAACTAAACTAAACACAGTAACAAAAGGCAATGAAAGTTCAATTTACTTTCTCAATGTACTTTGAGAAACTTGGGTGACCCGACATGTTGATTGAAAGAGCATGAACATTAACCAGAGTCATCTAATGTATTGTAAACTTCAAGAGCAATAAAACAATTCCTATACACAATTCTAGTTCACTACAGAATAAGGAAGCTATCTCAGAAAAAAATGAAACCCATTAAAATCATAAAATCCCACAAGGTCCCTTTAAAAATAATTTGTTTTTACAACCAGTAGCTGGGAAAGGATTAATGCGACACTACAAATTACATCAGCTAGCTGTGCTTTTTAATAAGCTCATTTTCTGGGTTTTTTTGCATGATGAACAGCATGCTACAGCTTTTTAAAATACACTGTTGTGATGAATTAAACATACAATGAGTTCCTGACAAACTCCATTATTTATTCTGTCAGAGTGACCTTTTAAATAACTGATTTGGACATAATCAGTACAAATAGTAAAGCTTTCATTGGCCCATTCATTCTTTTAATGACTCAAGTTCGGCTACTAAAAAACAACTAAGAAACGAAGCACGAATCCCACATTGCAGCAAGCTTAACAACATAATACACCAGATTTTGGCATTACCAAAGAGGAGTTAAGAAACGATTGTAAGGAGAGGGTAGACACAAATTGCTGGAGTAACTCAGCAGGACAGGCTGTATCTTTGGAGAGAAGGAATGGGTGAAGGGCCTGTCCCATGAGCATGCGACTGCATGCGGCAAGCGCGACCCAACATGGTCGCTTGAGCCGTACGGCCTCGCGGGGCCGGTCCCACTTCGATCGCCGGAGCCGTATGGAGCTGTGTGGAGCTGGTCCCGACATCGTGCGGGGCTCCAAAAAACTGACACTGTCCAAAAATTCTGCACAGCAACGGCCTGCCGGCCCGCAGCCGCATCGAGGCCGTATATGCACCGCCTCGACGGGCGTACGCAGCATCTCAACGCCGTACGCAGACTCTTGACGGTGTACACCTAGCGCGAACTTCCCGCGGACTTCGCTCGAATTTCACGTCAACTTGTACGGGATCACTCGACCTCCGCACGGCCCCCCCGCTTCTGGTTTGGTCGCGCTTGCCGCATGCAGTCGCATGCTGGTGGGACAGGCCCTGTACGGGGATCACTCGACCTCCGCGCGGCCCCCACTTCTGGTTTGGTCGCGCTTGCCGCATGCTGTCGCATGCTCGTGGGACAGGCCCTTAACGTTTCGGGTCGAGACCCTTCTTAGATGCTGGAATCTTGAGCAATAAATATAATTCATACGAACTGCTGGAGGAAATCAGTTGGTGAAGATGTATCTATGAACGGAAGTGGACAGACCTTTTGGGTCAGGACTTTTCTTCAGACTGATGGAGTAGATGAGAGATAGCTGGTAGAAAGACGTTGAGAGGAAGGGGTGGGGAAAAAGCTGGCAGGATCCAGGTAAGGTGGTGAATAGCTGATGAGTCAAGTGGGGGAGATATACAGTGGCTTGCAAAAGTATTCATACCCCTTGAACTTTTCCACATTACGTTACAACCACAAATGTAAATGTATTTTATTGGGATTTTATGTGATAGACAAACACAAAGTGGCGCATAATTGTGAAATGAAAGGAAAATGATACATGGTTTTCAAATTTTTTTACAAATAAAAAACTGAAAAGTGTGGCGTGCAAAAGTATTCAGCCCCCTTTACTCTGATACCCCTAAATAAATTCCAGTGCAACCAATTGCCTTCAGAAGTCACCTAATTAGTAAATAGAGTCCACTTGTGTATAATCTAATCTCAGTATAAATACAGCTGTTCTGTGAAGGCCTCAGAGGTTTGTTAGAGAACATTAGTGAACAAATAGCATCATGAAGCCCAAGGAACACTCCAGACAGGTCAGGGATAAAGTTGTGGAGAGGTTTAAAGCAGGGTTAGGTTACAAAAAAATATCCCAAGCTTTGAACATCTCACGGAGCACTGTTCAATCCATCATCCAAAAATGGAAAGAGTATGGCACAACTGCAAACCTACCAAGACATGGCCGTCCACCTAAACTGACAGGCCGGGCAAGGAGAGCATTGATCAGAGAAGCAGCCAAGAGGCCCATGGTAACTCTGGAGGAGCTGCAGAGATCCACAGCTCAGGTGGGAGAATCTGTCCACAGGACAACTATTAGTCGTGCACTCCACAAATCGGGCCTTTATGGAAGAGTGGCAAGAAGAAAGCCATTGTTGAAAAAAAGCCATAAGAAGTCCCGTTTGCAGTTTGCCACAAGCCATGTGGGGGACACAGCAAACATGTGGAGGAAGGTGCTCTGGTCAGATGAGACCAAAATTGAAGTTTTTGGCCTAAATGCAAAATGCTATGTGTGGCGGAAAACTAACACTGCACATCACCCTGAACACACCATCCCCACTGTGAAACATGGTGGTGGCAGCATCATGCTGTGGGGATGCTTTTCTTCAGCAGGGACAGGGAAGCTAGTCAGAGTTGATGGGAAGATGGATGGAGCCAAATACAGGGCAATCTTGGAAGAAAACCTGTTAGAGTCTGCAAAAGACTTGAGACAGGGGCGGAGGTTCACCTTCCAGCAGGACAACGACCCTAAAGATACAGCCAGAGCTACAATGGAATGGTTTAGATCAAAGCATATTCATGTGTTAGAATGGCCCAGTCAAAGTCCAGACCTAAATCCAACTGAGAATCTCTGGCAAGACTTGAAAATTGCTGTTCACAGACGCTCTCCATCCAATCTGACTGAGCTTGAGCTATTTTACAAAGAAGAATGGGCAAAAATATCAGTCTCTAGATGTGCAAAGCTGGTAGAGACATACCCCAAAAGACTTGCAGCTGTAATTGCAGTGAAAGGTGGTTCTACAAAGTATTGACTCAGGGGGGCTGAATACTTTTGCATGCCACACTTTACAGTTTTTTATTTGTAAAAAAATTTGAAAACCATGTATCATTTTCCTTCCACTTCACAATTATGCACCACTTTGTGTTGGTCTATCACATAAAATCCCAATAAAATACATTTACGTTTGTGGTTGTAACGTGACAAAATGTGGAAAAGTTCAAGGGGTATGAAAACTTTTGCAAGCCACTGTAGATGGAGACAGAAAACCAATCTAAAGGTGATATGTGGAGAAGACAAAAGAGTGCAAATGGTGGAATTTGATTAGAAGCAGAGGTAAGAAGTGAAGTGTAGAACTAGGAGGAGGAAGGGTGGGTAGAAGGGAACTGAGGGCGGGAGGGCGAGGTGAAGAAGAAAAAATGGGGCACAGAGTAGGAAGGAGTGAGTGACGAGTGGATGGAGGAGGTTGAGGAGAAGAACTTCAATTTTCAAGATTCAAGATTCAAGATTCAATTTAATTGTCATTTGGACCCCTAGAGGTCCAAACGAAATGCCGTTTTGTACGTGTCCTCACTCTGGCAATGACAGTGGCATCAATGTCTAGGGAGGGTAGTTAGACATCGTCAGGTTGGAGATGATCACTGGTACTTCTGTGGCACAAATGTTATTTGCCATATTATTCCAAGCCTAAATGCAATTTGGTCTTGCTACAAGAAGGCTTGGGCTATTTCATTTGCCAAGGAGTTATGAATGAATTGTCAGTGAGCATACCTAATTTTGGACATTCATGATGCAACCGCATTTGGCCTAGAATACTGCCCAGCAGTACTTCTGCAATGATGTTCCATGCCTGGAATGACAGCTCAAACTCGAGTTATTGTCCCATGTGACAATAAACAGACCTTTGAACCTTTGTACCGAGGGACAGTGAAAAGCTTTTGTTGCGTGCTAACCAGTCAGCAGAGGCCAAGCTGGCCATCCGCGAGTCAAGGCGCCAGACGGTGCAGGGCTCTACCCGAGCCGGCTGCCTGTCCCTTTTCCGGGGATACATCCATGCCCGGGTGCGGATAGAAAGGGAATACACCCTGTCTACGGGCACCCTGAGGGAGTTCCGCCACCGCTGGGCACCGAGGGGGGTTGAATGTATCCTGGACAAAGATTGCAATATAGTTGCTTAGCATATTTGTTTGTCTTGTATTATGGTGGTGTTTTGTTTTTTTTATTATATTGTAAATACTATTTTAATATTTGAATAAATATTTTTGATTAAAACATTTTTTTTAAATTTTTTTTTAAACAGTCAGCAGAAAGATAATACATGATTTCAATTGAGCCATTCAGTGTACAGATACATGATAAAGGGAATAATGTGAATATCAGAGTTAAAGTAAAAAAATGTGGCTGTAGAAGTAAAGATTTAAAAGAGTGGGGTGATTGTAATGTTTGATTGCAAATCCACTTCTGGGACTAGCACACAAAGAATCACCTAGGTTGGGCGCCATCTTGGAACTTTCCTTAGGTTTGACTAAATGGCCTTTGTGCATGTATATTTTATTCCACCGTCAACGCCACCACTCTTTCCCCACCATTCTGGACCCTCCAACAAGGGATCGATAAATGCATGGCTTTTATCATTGGAGGTCTTCTCAGTTTATCTTATTTCATTGAGATAAGATCCCATTGTACCCACATAAATCTGTTGAATCTCTGCCTAAAGTACAACAGCTCAACCAGGAATTAATAGAATTGTCATTCTCCATCGTCTCAGAAGAGAAATATCCTATTCGTTAGATTCAGAGACTGAAACTGCAGATGTACTTCAGGCATGTTCATGTCAAAGCTTTGGACAATAATAACTTAATTTATCCGAGCTCCACACAATATTGGCCAAACAAGTATATGCCTATATAATTGCTTGCTGTAACATCCGGTGTTTTGTATTTAAAGACATCAAACTGCACTGAACACTAACATTTACTAGTTTCTCACCATTTATTAAAAAAACTGTCTATTCTTCCTGCTAAACTGAATGGTCTTGCATTCATCCATTACATTTCATCTCACACCTCCTCATTCATTCATTCATTCATTCATTAACTACTGTATGCCCGTTTACAAACTTTTTGTTTCAGCTTCGCAGCTTATTTTCCAACCTAGCTTTATACCTTCAGATATTTTCAATAGTAAATTCTCACCTTCTGACCTCTGACTCATGCATTGTGGAATTGGAGTTACAGCTTGGGAAAGTTTGTCAGCTCCCTAACTGTAATTCTAAAGCATCAAAGTCAATTGTTGCTTGCATGCATTATTCTTCTTGCAGCCGGTGAGAGTGATTTGACTCCATCAAAATTGAACCAGTTTCAAGATTTTAGTAACTCAAGATTTTCCAACAATGCTAACTCTGTATTTTGGATGGCAATACTCAAACATGTTGATGATTCCAGGTAGTGTATCGATTTTTTACATTTCCCACTCTACCAAAGATCATTCCTTTCAATCAAATATTCCTTTCACCTGTATGCTAAATGCTGGTAATGAAACAACATTAGGGGCAGCATGGAGGTGCAGCGATAGAGTTGCTGCCTTACAGCGCCAGAGACCCAGGTTCGATCCTGACTAGGGTGCTGTCTGTACGGAGTTTGTACGTTCTCCCCGTGACCTGCGTGGGTTTTCTCCGGAACCTCCGGCTTCCTCCCACACTCCAAAGCCATACAGGTTTGTAGGCTATTTGGTTTGGTAACATTGTAAATTGTCCCTAGTGTGTGTAGGATAGAGTTAGTATGTGAGGATCACTGGTCGGAGCGAACTCAGTGGGCTGAACGACCTGTTTCTGCGCTGTAATTCTAAAATAAACTGAACTATTGTAGCTGGACTGTAAAATATTACGTAGTAATATATGTCTGCCTCAGGTCCTTCTCCTGCCAGACAAATGTGTCCAATTTATCGACTATAATTTCAAAAGACAGTACCAGGCAGAATATTTTTAATCACAAATGTAGTAACGTGTAATTCTAGGTCGTGGGGCGAGATATTCTGCCACAATGTCCAAAATGACTGGGGTATCACCACACTAATGCCATTCCAAGGGCATGATTACAAATCCTAGACAATAATCTTGCCTGGAGGTCATGAAATGTATATTCATTACTCATGTTCGACGCAGACGCAGTAGGCCAAAGGGCCTGTCCTTGTGCTGTAAATGCTGATTACATGATATGCCTTGGCTTCCTCTGGGAGCCTTGCCATCACAAAATCTAATTTCTGGCAAATTCCATTCATTCGACATCATATCGAGTAAACGTTGAATACTGGGTACGTTAAAGGCTAGAGTACCAACATCATGTTTGGTATTGTACTGAAGACTGGCGTTCCAAAAATAACCATGTCTCTAGCTATTCTATTATAGTTGTGGCACCAGCATTTAGACGATGTGAAAAAATTGCCTGAGTATTTCCTTTACATAAAAGCGCGATAAGCAGTTTGCTAATAGTGCTCCCAATAAGCAGCAAAATGGTGAATGAAGACACAAGAGACCACAGAAGGAGGAAATCAGTGGAAGAGCATCTCAAGATTCAAGATTCAAGAGTTTTATTGTCATGTGTCCCAGATAGGACAATGAAATTCTTGCTTTGCTTCAACACAACAGAATACAGAAGGCATGAATACAGAACAGATCAATATGTCCATATACCATTATATAAATATATACACATATGAATAAATAAAACAGATAAAGTGCAAATAAACAGATGGGCTATTAATGTTCAGAGTTTTGTTTGAGTTGAGTTCAATAACCTGATGGCTGTGGGGAAGAATCTGTTTCTGAACCTGGACGTTGCAGTCTTCAGGCTCCTGTACCTTCTACCTGAAGGTAACGGGGAGATGAGTGTGTGGCCAGGGTGGCGTGGGTCCTTTATGATGCTGCCAGCCTTTTTAAGGCAGCGACTGCGGTAGATCCCCTCGATGATAAGGAGGTCAGAGCCGATGATGGACTGGGCAGAGTTTTCTACTTTTTGTAGTCTTTCCCACTCCTGGGCGCTCAAGTTGCCTTACCAAGCCACGATGCAACCAGTCAGCATGCTCTCTACTGTGTACCTGTAGAAGTTAGAGAGAGTCCTCCTTGACATACCAACTCTCCGGAATCATCTCAGGAAGTAGAAGCGCTGATGTGCTTTCTTTATGATTGCATCAGTGTTCTCGGACCAGGAGAGATGTGCACGCCCAGGAATTTGAAGCTCTTGACCCTTTCCACCATCGACCCATTGACATAAACAGATCTGTGGGTCCCCATCCTACCTCTTCCAAAGTCCACAATCAGTTCCTTGGTTTTGCTGGTGTTGAGGGCCAGGTTATTGGGCTGGCACCATATGGACAGTCGCTCTATCTCTCTTCTATACTCTAACTCGTCCCCATCAGTGATACGTCCCACAACAGTGGTGTCATCAGCGAACTTGATGATGAAGTTCGCACTATGACCAGCTATGCAGTCATGAGTATAGAGTGAGTACAGCAGGGGGCTGAGCACGCAGCCTTGAGGTGCTCCCGTGCTGATTGTTATCGAGGCTGACACATTTCCACCAATTCAAACAGACAGTGAAGTCGAGGATCATGAGATGAGGAAGAGGAATTACTGTATGTCCCGTTGCAGGTTCTCCAAAATGCAACAGGCGCTGTTCGACCCATTTGAGTTTCTTAACCTGGTTGTATTCATTAAAGTGATGAAAGGTATTAATGTCAGGAAGTCATGATACAGTTTATAGACTGGTTGGGGCACATTTAGAGTAGTACGTACAGCTCTGGACACCCCATTATGGCAAGAATGTGGAGGCTTTGGAGAGGGTGCAGAAGATATTTACCAGAATGCTGCCTGGATTAAAGAGTATTAGCTATAAAGGTGAGGATGGACAGACTTGGTTTGTATTCTCTGCAACACTGGAGGGTGAGGGGAGACCCGAGAGAAGTATATCCATTTATGAAAGGGATAAATTGGGTAGTTAGTAAGAACCATTTTCCCCAGGGTGAAATTGTCACCTGGATTGGATAGATGTGGATCATCTGCATGTTGATGAGACCAGTTCATCTTAGCATCGTGTTCAGCCCTGACATTGCGGGCCAAAGGACCTGTTCCTGATCGGTACTTTTCTATATTCTATGGATGTTGATATCTGTGTCTTTCAGGTTAGCACTTTGTTTTTTGACCATTATGTCAAATTCACCAAGTGCACCGAGGCCTATAACATCACCAAAAATATGTTTACTTCTAGCCAGCAGAAATAGGATACATTTAAAACATATTGCTAAATGAGTTAATATACAGGTCTGTCAAAACTAATCTTTTTCAATGCAAAACAATGTTCCTTATTCTATCTGCACCGAGCACTTCCACAAATCCTGGAGGCAATTACACAAGTTCCAGGAAAGTTAAGAGCAACATATGTTCTGAGGTTTCATTTTAACTGTATTACAAAATAAAACGTGGAGTGGTCTCAGAGTGGAAAGATAAGCCTAATAACAATAATAATACCGTACTTATTCAGTTACCAAACAGACTTGTTTTTACACCTGAACATTTAGATGGGAAATCTGGAGACTTGTTATTTTCTTAAATATGGGCATTGAGGATCATAATGATTATAATTATCGTTATAACAAATAGAAACATAGGTGCAGGAGAGGCCATTTGGCCCTTCGAGCCATTCAATATGATCATGGCTGATCATCTAAAATCAGTACCCCATTCCCCCCCATCTCCCTTGATTCCTTTAGCCCCAAGAGCTACTGTAAATTTTAACTCTCTCTTGATTTTAACTCAGGGCAATCTTTGAACGTTAATCAGTTCGTGACTAACGTACTATACTCCACACCTGGAGTATTGCGTACAGTTTTGGTCTCCCTCCTCCCCTCCCTCCCTCCCCCCCCACACCTCTCACCACCTCTCTCCACCTCCCCTCCCCCACCACTCTCTCCTCCCGCCTCTCCACCTCCCTTGCCAAAGACATTCTTGCCATAGAGAGAGTACAGAGAAGGTTCACCAGACTGATTCCTGGGATGGCAGGACTTTCATATGAAGAAAGACTGGATAGACTCGGCTTGTACTCGCTAGAATTTAGAAGATTAAGGGGGGGATCTAATCGAAACTTACAAAGTCCTTAAGGGGTTGGACAGGCTAGATGCAGGAAGATTGTTCCCGATGTTGGGGAAGTCCAGAACAAGGGGTCACAGTTTAAGGATAAAGGGGCAAACATTTTAGGACCGAGATGAGAAAAAAAAAATTCCCACAGTGAGTGGTGAATCTCTGGAATTCTCTGCTACAGAAGGTAGTTGAGGCCAGTTCATTGGCTATATTTAAGAGGGGGTTAGATGTGGCCCTTGTGGCTAAGGGGATCAGGGGGTAAGGAGAGAAGGCAGGTACAGGATACTGAGTTGGATGATCAGCCATGATCATATTGAATGGGGGTACAGGCTCAAAGAGCCGAATGGCCTACTCCTGCACCTATTTTCTATGTTTCTATACCAGGAATAATTCCAACTCTCAGGACATTTATAAAAGCATACAACCATCACAGCACAGAAGCCACTCCACAATCCATTGTGCCCGACTTTGCTGGAGCTAGAGTTTCAGTCAGAACAATGCAGCTTGAGCCTCTCTCAGTAATGCTGCAATAATATTTCCTCTCAAACACTTGAGCATTGCCTTTATGAAAGCTATGACTCCCTCTGCTTTCCCAACCCCTAATATTCGGCCTTGCCTCTTTTCCGCTTACGCTAGAGAGTCAGGGCAGTGAAAAGAAATGTGGAAACAAAGAACTGCAGATGCTGGTTTATACCAAAGATAGATGCTGTTGTAATTCAACAAGTCAGGCATCATATGTGGAGATAAAAGGATGGGAAACATTTCGGGGTTGACAAAGGGTCCTGACCCAAAATGTCACACATCCTTTTTCTCCAAAGACGCTGCCTGACCAGCTGAATTACGCCCACACGTTGTGTCTATCTTGAGAGAAAAGAAAACTAACAAAGCACAGATAGCTCCTCACCAATACTACGTAAATGCTGGGATCTTCTGCCAGGCCTTTGTTATGAGGATTTTGAGATTGGTAAAGGAAAGGGGGAGAGTGGTGGTAGGACAGGGGGGGGGGGGGGGGGAAGTCTGCAGTCCAAGAGGAACACTAAGCCCAGAGAAGCATTGCCCCCATTCCGCATCCAAGTCAAGTCAAGTCAAGTTTATTTGTCACATACACATACGGGATGTGCAGTGAAATGAAAGTGGCAATGCTCGCGGACAAACAACAAAACAACCAAACAAATTATAAACACAATCATAACACACATATTGTTTTACATAATAAATACTGGAAGGAAAAACGTTCTGTAGAGTTAGTCCCTGGTGAGATAGGCGTTTACAGTCCGAATTGCCTCTGGGAAGAAATTCCTTCTCAACCTCTCCGTTCTCACCGCATGGCAACGGAGGCGTTTGCCTGACCATAGCAGCTGGAACAGTCCGTTGCAGGGGTGGAAGGGGTCTCTCATGATTTTGTTTGCTCTGGAGTTGCACCTCCTGTTGTATAGTTCCTGCAGGGGGGCGAGTGAAGTTCCCATAGTGCGTACCTGCCATCATACCTGCCATCATCTCCACTATGGTCTTCTCTTTAGCCTGTTAATCAGAATCATTGTGCTGGCCTTATGCAAGTGTCATATCATTGTCTGTTCAGAAGAAGAGGTTATGGTCTGGTTCCCAAGGGCACAGAACGTATTGGAAGCGGATTCATTTCTGCAGTCAACTCAAGCCAGCCTGCTTTCTTAAATCAGGGAGACTCACTATGATTGAGGAAAGACTCATGAAAGACTCATACATCACAATAGTCTTTCAAGAATGATGAGTGATAAAACACCAGAAGATAATGCCATCTGGACTAAGAGATATCAAATGTCCCCTGGTTGGAAAAATGTAAAATAAGTCAGATAACAACTCGAAAAGGAAGGCAATGTGAACAGTTGTGTTTTATTAAAACATTGATTTTGGTCTAGAGACACGAGGAACTACAGGTGCTGGAAACTTGAGCCAAACACAAAGTGCTGGAGTAACTCAGCAGGTCAGGCAGCATCTGTGGAGGGAATGGATATGCAACGTTTCAGGTCTTGGTGTCTGAGGAAGTGTCCCAAACAGGCTGTTAGCTGTTACTCCAATGTTAGCTGTTTGCTAGGTGAAAACGAGAACCTGGTGCAACTTGGGTGGGGGAGGGATGGAGAGAGAGGGAATGCAAGGATTACTTGAAGTTAGAGAACTCAATATTCGTATCACTGGGTTCTAAACAGCCCAAGCAAAGTATGAGATGCTGTTCTTCCAATATGCGATTAGCCTCACTCTGACAATGGAGGAGTCCTAGGACAGAAAGGTTAGTGTGGGAATGGGAAGTGGAATTAAAGTGTTTGGCAACCGGGAGATCAGGTAGATCCAGGCGGACTGAGCAAAGGTGTTCAACAAAATGATCACCCAGTCTACATTTGGTCTCACCGATCTTGAACAATGGATACAGTAGATGAGGTTGGAGGAGTTGCAAGTGAACATCTGTCTAACCTGAAAGGAATGTTGGGGTTCCTGGGCAGAGTCGAGGGAGGAGGCAGCATTTCTGGATAAGGTGACTTTTGTGTCGAGACCCTTCTTCAGACTGGGTGTGAAGTCTGGATTTGAGTCTGAAGAAAGGTCCCGACCCAAAACGCCACCTATTCCTTCTATCCAGAGATGATACCTGTCCCGTTGAATTACTCCAGTATTTTGTGTCTTATCTTCAGACTAAACCAGCGTTGGCAGTCCCTTCCTACACTTTCCCTCCAGTGTTCCACAGTAATCTATCCTCGCACCCCTCCCCTTCCTCATGTACCAGACAACCTTTGTTAGCATCAGGCGGGGAGGTAGGATCAGTTTCTGCAGGTATTCTGACAACACCCTGCTTTACCTCTCCACACCCTTGCTACTTTGCAGAATGACACAGCTTGTTAGACATCCTGAATAAGTGGCAGTTTCATCTGGTTTAATATTGAGAGAATAAGAAACATCATTGTCGGAACCTTCAGAAACCCTGAATTTACCACCGATTTCAATCCAGAGACCTATGGGATCCCGGGTTGCCAACCATTTCAACTCCCCTTCCCTGTCTGGGATGGGCCGCCTCCATTGCCAGAGCGAGGCCACATGCATATTGGAGGAACAGCACCCCATATTTCACCTGCATGGCTTACAACCTAGCGGTGTGAACATTGTATTCTCTAATTTTAAGTAACTTTTATTTACACTCCCCTCCACTACCCCCTTGCCCTTTCTCCACCCATCATTTTACCAGCTCCACAGTCCTCCACATCGTTTCCGTCTTGAGTTCACACCATCCCTAACCAACAATGCGTTTACCAGGCACCGCCCTGCCCGGGATCATTTATGGCCAGCCTTGGTTTCATTCTGGTCTTTGCCCCCAGTTCTTCTCCCTCCCTACCCCACCCCCTACTTTCAGTCTGAAGAAGGGTCCCAATCCTAAACATCAGCCATACTTTTTCTCCAGAAATGCTGCTTGACCTGCTGAGTTACTCCATCACTTAATCAGCATGGTGCTCCTTGTTTATACACTAACCATTGTCCAGCCATCCACCACAATTCCTTGTTTCTGAAGTTTTCCTTATCAAAAACAGATGAAAACTTTTGTTTGCAGTTTCCTATGCAGTATTTCAATACAATAATGTTCACCGTTTAAACCATTGATAGCAACAAAGTGTCATGGGGTCAAGGAGAAAACGTTCACGTCCCCTGTTTTCAACAATCTTTCCACCACCACGCACAGGAAGCACAAGAAGCGCAAGACAGACACCATTGTATGCAGATGCCGAGAAATGTGTTCAGCTCTGGCTGAACAACGTCTAATCGTGTGTGTGGACTCGATAAGAAGAAGAAGCAAAGTATCATAATTTGAGCAAAAATAAAAGGCTGGAGGAATTCAGCAAGTCAGTCGGCATCTGCGGAGGGAATTGAAAGTTTGTGTATGGTTGAAGAGCCTTCACAAACATGGAGTGGGGGATGAAAGCTGGAGAAGAGAGGTGGGGGTGGGGAAAAGCCTAGCAAGTGAGCAGTGGAAATGTGTAAGAAGGAACTGCAGATGCTGGTTTACACAGAAGATAGTCACAAAATGCTGGAATAACTCAGCGGGATAGGCAGTAGCTCTGGAGAGAAGGAATGGGTTACTTTTCGGGTCGAGATCCTTCTTCAGACTGAGTCGGGGGAGATGTGGAAGAGTACAAAGAGCATGGAAAGTGTGAAAAGGACAGATCAAAGCAGATGATGGTCAAGGAAAATGTAGAATAGATCATAGAGGGAAATGAGAGATATGGAAGGGTAAGGTGTGAAAAGGAGAGATTGAAGGGGATGTATATCAAGGAAAATGTAGAATAGATCATTGTTAGCTGAGTGAAGGTAACATGGAGGCATACAATCAATAAAATTTAATCAGGGTAACAGTCAAACCAGTCGGAGAACTGGGATGGGGGAGGGATGGAGAGAGAGGGAAAGCAAAGGTCACTTGGAGTTAGAGCAGTTAATATTCATACCGCTAGTTTGTAAGCTCTCTGTCCCTCCTTCACCCTAGTTTGACTTGATCCCCTTTGATCTCTCATTTTCCTACTTTACCCTTCTTTATCTCCCGTTTCCCTCTCCCAACTCTCAGTCTGAAGAAAGGTCTCAAACCAAAATATAACCCATTCCTTCTACCCAGAGATGCTGTTGGTCCTGCTGAGTTACTGCAGCATTTTGTGTCTATCCTCAGTGTTAACCAGCATCTACAGTTCTTTCCTACAAAAACAGTAAAATTAATCAGGAGGACAGTGAAACTAATCAGAGAACTAGGGTGAGCGAGGGACAGAGAGAGAGAGAAAGCAAGGGTTACTTTAAGTTAGAGAAATCATTATTTATACCACTGGCTTGTAACCTGCCCAAGCGAAATGAGAGGTGCAGTTCCTCCAATTTGCAAGTCAAGTCAAGAGAGTTTTATTGTCATGTGTCCCAGATAGGACAATGAGATTCTTGCTTGGATCTTACTCACAGTGGTGGAGGCTCGGGACAGAAAGGTCGGTTTGGGAGATGGACACAAAATTCTGGAGTAACAGCAGGATAGGAAGCATCTCTGGAGGGGAGCGGGTGACGTTTCGGGTCGAGACCCTTCTTCAGTCTAGAGAAGAGTCTCGACCCGAAACGTCACCCGTTCCTTCTCTCCAGAGATGCTGCCTGTCCCGCTGAGTCACTAAAGCATCTTGTGTCTATCTTTGATTTAAACCAGCATCTGCAGTTCCTTCCTACCCACATGGTCAGTATGGAAATGGGAGGGGAGAATTAAAGTGCTTAGCAACCGGGAGATCGGGTAGGCTTAGGTACACTGAGTGTTTTATTTGTTTGTTTATGAAGAAAACTGACAGTCATACCAGATACTAAAATGCAAAGAAGCCAGACTTTGAAGTTATTTCCTTAAAGACTATGAACAAGAATTGAAATTGGTAAGCATTTCACACCCATAGTGCCGGGAGCGCCTCAGTCTCAGGCATTTGGGTGGAGTTGTCTGCTCTCCAACCACATTTCAAGTGGCGGACAAGGAACTAAAAACAGACGAAATGTGTAGGAAGGAACTGCAGATGCTGGTTTAAACCGAAGATAGACACAAAAACCTGGAATAACTCAATGGGACAGGCAAAATCTCTGGAGAGAAGGAATGGGTGACACAAAAAGCTGGAGTAAATTCTGAAGAAGGGTCTCGACCCGAAACGTCACCCATTCCTTCTCTCCAGAGATGTTGCCTGTCCCGCTGAGTTATTCCAGCTTTTTGTGTCCATCTTCAAAATGAAAACAGAGGCATTGATGCAGACTTTCAGGTTTATAAATAAAGATCCAAGGGAAAGTTTAGGCCACAGTAAAGATGCTAGATACTGATTATTTAATATGTGTAGGAAGGAAATGTTGCTGGTTTACACCAAAGGTAGACACAAAGTGTTGGAGCAACTCAGTGGGCCAGGCAGCATCACTGGAGAAACAGGATGGCTAATGTTTCGGAGCAGAACCCTTCTTCTTACTGAAGGTAGAGGGGAAGACAATTTGGAGGAACAGCACCTCATATTTCGCTTGGGCAGCTCACAACCAGCGGGGTATGAACGTTGATTTTATCTAATTTCAAGTAACCCCTGCAATCCCGCTCTCCCCTCTTCCCCACCCAAGTTGCCCTACCAGCTACATGTTCATAGCCCAGTATCTCTCTCATTATCATCTCTTCCCCAGCTAACAATGTACCATTATGGGCTAAATCCTTCCTTGGCCATCTGTTGCCCACCCTGATCTGTTCTGGTATTTTCCTACCTCTGGTTCATGATCACAAGTGATAGGAGCAGAATTAGGCCATTCGGCCCATTAAGTCAACTCCGCCATTCAATCATGGCTGACCCCGGTACACGTGGCACTAAGCTAAACTCAACTCAGCTATTTACAGACTATATTCCCAAACCAACACAGTTATAAATTATCATAGGAACACGCGGCAACTAATCATATAACATTCCGACTTAAATTTGTAATGAATTTTTTTTATTGCCATTGTAGAAATTTTCTATTTAATATTTAATTTATTATCACCATAACAGTCTGCTTTAAAACAAAAGACAACTAATGATGAAAAACCCTTTAAGGAAGATTAGGAAAAACGTTCTAAGGAAGCATCATTGATCCACATTGTTAATTGGTTTCTCTTTCCGCAGTTGCTGCTTCTTTTTTCAAAAATGCTGCTTTCTTCCCTGGTGCTTTGATGAATGTTTATATTCATCAATTACCATTCAAATTCACAAAGACTTGCACAGTCCTGAACAATTTAAAACAAATGCCTCTTTTTGAATTGAGCGTGATTACTCTTTCCTACTGTGTGTCATGTGTTTGTCATTGTCAAATTGTCAGCATTCAATGTACTGTACCATTTATTGAGCACACTTAAACGTCAAAGAATGTGCATGAAAGAGTGTCTGTATTCTAGAACCAGATATCCAATTTGTGGCATTTTCGTGTGATCTAAAAATAATCCACATTGCTTGTGGATTCGAAGGAAAAATTTGTGAGAATTTGTGACTATTCTGAATCTGAATTCCTTTATTGTCATTCAGACCTTTCGGTTTCTCATTAGGTTTAGGTTTATTATATGTCATGTGTACAGAGGTACAGTGAAATGCTTTGTTCTGCATGTTATCCAAACAAATTCGATAATACTATACATCAATACAAGCAAGTCAAACTCTACAATTGGTAGAGCAAAGGGGAAGATACAGAATACAGAAAATAGTTCTCAGCATTGAGGAGTGATAGTTCCAGAGACAAAGTACACTGTCCACAATGAAGTGGGTTGGAGAATCAGGCTACTCACTAGCTGATGGAAGGACGCTTCATAAGACTGGTAACAGAGGGGCCACAGCTGTTCCTGGGTATGGTGATGCACACACTTTCTAATTTCTACATCTGCACTTTGCTGTAAATTATCAAATCCTAGCAAGTTGAGCAGCATTACTCCAATGCAATTTATGTCAGAGAGGATTCTTTTGAACTTCTACAGGTGTACAGTAGAGAGCATATTGACTGCTGGCATCACGGCCTGGTTCGGCAACTTGAATGCCCAGGAGCGAAGAAGACTGCAAAAAGTTGTGAACACTGCCCAGTCCATCACTTGTTCTAACCTCCCCACCATCGAAGGGATTTACCAGTCGCTGCCTCAAAAAGGCAGCCAGCATCATCAGAGACCCACACCATCCTGGCCACACACCCATTTCACCCCTGCCATCAGGAAGGTGGCACAGGAGCCAGAAAACTCTAACGCCCAGGTTAAGAAACAGCTTCTTCCTACAGCCATCAGGCTATTAAACACTACAAATAAACTCTTAACATAGATTATTATTTTTATTATTGCATTATTTTTTTTTATGTGTACGTATATTTAAATCTCACCAGGGAGGTTGGCTTAGTTCTTGGGGATGAAGTTGGATTCATGGGAGGTGGTCTTGGAGGGAAGGATGCTCCTCAAACTGCGGAGCATCGTGGACAATACAGCTCACCCCTCTATGACACACTGGTCAACCGGAGGAGTACCTTCAGCAACAGACTGGTTCCACCAAGATGCAGGACAAAATGCCACAGGAGATCCTTCTTCCGTGTGGCTATCAAACTTTACAACACCTCCCCCTTCTGTTGTGGGGTAGACTGATTCTGACCCCTCTTCCCTCTCACTACCCCCCTCCCTTCCCCCATCCCCAATCTTTGCACGTCCCCAAGTCTTTCCACTCGTCACTTTAATTGCATGTATTTGTGTTTTTATGACTGTTGGTAGATCAATTTCCGTATATGTGAGTATGTGTATATATATACACACACACGTACTGAACTTTTTTTTCTCATTTATTATATTATTTACAGTATACTAGATTTACATATTCTGCTGTGCTGCTGCGTAAGGATTTAATTGGTTTATCTGAGACATATCACAATAAAACACCCTTGACTGTCTTGATGCCCGTACTGTTTATTACAGCGTCAGTAGACTAGCTAAATGTGGCCTTGTAGTGTACTCGTTCAAAACAACAGACATGATCATGTAACTCAGTGGGTCAGGCAGCATCTCTGGAGAAAAGGAATAGGTGATGTTTCGGGTCGCGGCCCTTCTTCAGACGCCTATTCTTTTTCTCAGGAGATGCTGCCTGGCCTACTGAGTTACTCCAGGTTTTTGTGCCTATCTTTGGTCATGTATTTGGATCAAGGCCCAAAACATGACCAGAGCAAATATCAGGGTAAAGCCGACAGCTCAACATGCTGAGGCACCAATGTGATACAGGAAAACCCTCTACAATTCTTTACATATATTGAGCTCATGAATAAATAATAGCAACTGGAGAAATAAAAATCTGCTCTGTGTGTTGAATAAATGTACCAGGCCAGTGAGAATCACATCAAATAAATCAGCTAGGCTGCTGCCCTCATCAGTTGGTACTGGCACCAGCTGGTAGACTATTTTCCATAAATTATCATTTCCCAATATTAAGTTTCTGCATTTCATTACTGAGTGGGGAATTTTCCTGCAACACACCAAAGACTTTCCATGTACATAGCACCAACGCATCTGGGGATAACGCATTAGCAGTAATCATCTGCATGTAATATCATTTAAATTTTGTAGGAAGGAACTGCAGATGCAGAACTGCAGGTTCATTGGTATCATATAAAAATAAATTGGATAGGCATATGGATGAGAAGGGAATGGAGGGTTATGGTATGAGTGCAGGCAGGTGGGACTAAGGGGAAAAAAAGTTGTTCAGCACGGACTTGTAGGGCCGAGATGGCCTGTTTCCGTGCTGTAATTGTTATATGGTTATGCTGGATTAAACCGAAGATAGACACAAAAAGATGGAGTAACTCAGCGGGCCAGACAGCATCTCTGGATAAAAAGAATATGTGACATTTTGGGTCGAGACCCTTCTTTGTTTAGTTTTTTGTTGTTGTATTACATCTCCTCAAAGATAACCTAATGACAAAGCAAGCTGGAGTAGCTCAGCGGGTCAGGCAGCATCTCTGCTGAAAAAGGATGGGTAATGTTTAAGGTTGGGACCCTTCTACAGATTTAGAGTCTGAAGAAGAGTCCCAATCCAAAACATCACCTGTCCTTTTCTGCAGAGATACTGCCTGTCCCACTGAGTTACCCCAGCACTTTGGTATAAACCAGCATCTGCAGTTCTTTGTTCCTACAATGTAGAGATTCTTTGTCATTCAATAGAAGACAATAATCCATTCTTTTCCACAATCAATGCAATTTATCTGCTAATACTGCAGGCGGGTATGAAGCACCACGACAGCAAGTGGTTCAAGCCACTGGAGGTCAGGCCACGCGCCACTAAATGATCAACAGTAACTCACTCCACAATCCAATGGCCAGAGACAACTTCACCTGTGGAAGCTGTGGGAGGGTCTGTCTGTCAAGGAAGGCCTAGTCAGCCACAGCAGGAAATGCAATCACATTCTCCTCCCCAAACAGGACAACGTCAAAGTCACACCAGCATCTCTCTATGAATATTGATTTCTCTCACTTCAGGTAGCTCTGTCATTCTCTCTCTCTCTCTATACTTCCCCCACACGTTGCACTAGCTGCTCGTCTCACCCTACAAACCAAAGATCATAGCTACAAACAGCTAACAGTGGCCCGTTTCCTTTATCATTGTTGCTTTTTTGCAAATCTTTTACTCATTGTTCTTTATCTCTCCACATCATCGTCTATGTCTCTCGTTTCCCTTATCCCTAACCAGTCTGAAGAAGGGTCTCGACCCGAAACATCGCCCATTCATTCTCTCCAGAGGTGCTGCCTGGTCCCGTTGAGTTACTCCAGCTTTTTTGTGTCTATCTTCGGTTAAAACCAGCATCTGCAGTTCCTTCCTACACATCTCTCTGTTAGACGGATGCCAGCAACCAACCAGGCCTGCTCGCAAGTGTGGTTTACAGACACAAAAAAAAACTACAGATGCAGCAATCCTGAGCAAAACACAAAGTGCTGGAGGAACTGAACATAGAAACATAGAAACATAGAAACATAGAAATTAAGTGTAGGAGTAGGCCATTCGGCCCTTCGAGCCTGCACCGCCATTCAATATGACCATCGAAAGGATATAGGTTGCAAATACTGAATCAAGCTCCCATGTATGGGACTGAGGACCCCAGAAGATCAGAGGCAGCAGCGTTTGAGGTTGCGCTACACGCTGGAAGGGGTGGCTGATCATCCAACTCAGTATCCCGTACCTGCCTTCTCTCCATACCCCCTGATCCCCCTTAGCCACAAGGGCCACATCTAACTCCCTCTTAAATATAGCCAATGAACTGGCCTCAACTACCCTCTGTGCCAGAGACTCATCACTCTCTGTGTGAAAAAAGTTATTCTCATCTCAGTTTTAAAGGATTTCCCCCTTATCCTTAAGCTGTGACCCCTTGTCCTGGACTTCCCCAACATCGGGAACAATCTTCCTGCATCTAGCCTGTCCAACCCCTTAAGAATTTTGTAAGTTTCTATAAGATCCCCTCTCAATCTCCTAAATTCTAGAGAGTATAAACCAAGTCTATCCAGTCTTTCTTCATAAGACAGTCCTGACATCCCAGGAATCAGTCTGGTGAACCTTCTCTACACTCCCTCTATGGCAATAATGTCCTTCCTCAGATTTGGAGACCAAAACTGTATGCAATACTCCAGGTGTGGTCTCACCAAGACCCTGTACAACTGCAGTAGAACCTCCCTGCTCCTATACTCAAATCCTTTTGCAATGAAAGCTAACATACCATTCGCTTTCTTCACTGCCTGCTGCACCTGAACGTGTTTGGAACATCTGTAGAGGGAACGGATGTTCTGGATCAGGGCCCTTCTTCGGACTAATTGAGTCCATTCCCTCCACAGATGCTGCCTGGCCAATTGTATCTTTGCATGTCACTTTAATGACATACCTTTAACTAGGAGGAATCAAGAGTCATTTATTAGGGTACCTTAGTGCTGAGACTGCGAGTTGTTTTAACCGCAGGGACTCTGGGGGTTGTGGGAATTGAGCAGATAAGCAGATTTGAAGCCAGCCATGAAAGTTGTGATGATCTTCATGAATGAAGTGGCGAAATATACTCGGAGGCTTTCTCCTGAACCTACTTCTTGCCCTCTTTGGATTTCTAAGTGCACGGTGGCGCTGCTGCCCAAACCTTACAGCGCCAGAGACCCGCGTTCGTTCCTGACGACGGGTGCTGTCTGTGTGGAGTACGTACTTTCTCCCTGTGCTCCGTTTTCCTCCCACACTACAAAGACCGGCGGCTTTGCACAGGCCAATTGGCTTGGTAAAATTATAAATTGTCCTCAGTGTGTGCAGGGCAGAGTTAGTGGCGCGGACTCGGTGCCGCGCTGTATCTCTAAACTAAACTAAACTAAACTCAGTGAAATGGAGCCATGCAGAAGGGCCAGTTCTACCGCCGCACATGAGATGCAGCCTGGGCGCAGAGAGCACAGGAGATGCAGCCTGGGCGAGGCCTGCTCAGATGGATAGTTGTTGGTTGGTTCTGC
Organism: Leucoraja erinaceus; assembly: GCF_028641065.1. Classification (NCBI taxonomy): domain Eukaryota; kingdom Metazoa; phylum Chordata; class Chondrichthyes; order Rajiformes; family Rajidae; genus Leucoraja; species Leucoraja erinaceus. The sequence continues at coordinate 65,986,646 of NC_073383.1, read as the reverse complement.
CGGCGGAGCTCAACAGTCTCGCCTTGCCCAACATTTCCCTGCCTTCAACAATCAGGAAACCAGATTGCTTGAGCGTCCGATCCGTACTGAAGGGGGAGTTGGCATCAAGATGATGCCGGGTACATGAAGAAAGTTAGGTTTGTACCAGAGGATTCCTGACACTAACTGAGATACACACACCTGGACGCTGGGTGACGGAGATGTGCTAGGGGGGGGGGGGGGGGGGGGAGAGAGACGGAACATACGAGTTTGCCATTCACAATTTTATGGATACCTGTGTATAACAAAATATTCCCACAAACTGAAGGCTTCCCATTGGAAATGCGCCCACGCTGTATATCTTCAGGTACGTTTAACATTCTGCACGACAGTTTTGAAAGACAGTCAGTTCTATCCACCAGCTAATATCTTTCCACCGACAATTATAACGAAAAACAGTTTAATTACCAATTCTGATATTTCTTCCGTATCTATACACGCATTAGATTAAACATCATTTTGATTGATTCTTTCAACATTTGCAGACGTCAGTAAAATGTGATTTGGGACAAGTTATTTTTTTTCTATTACACGAGTCGGCTTCATAACTTAATAGATATCATTAAATGTGAATTATTGGGATTACTGCTGCCTTTCCTCATTTTACCTAACGCGTTAACAGGATGCAAGAACAGAATCCACCACGTACTCAGTCCACACACTGGCTCCGATTCAAGACGCCCATTTATTTATAATCCAATTGAATAAATCGATGGAAAATGTGGACGGGGAAGGCAAAGTTGCTGCAAAAAGTCTCACCCGCTGTAAAGTCGTTCTTCCCAGCCCTTACAGTGAATGAGGAAGTGGGAGTGTGTAAGTGAGAGAGGGAGGGAGCGTGAGGGAGTGAGTGTGAGTGAGAGAGTTTGTGAGTGAGGGAGTGTGAGAGAGGGAGTGTGAGAGAGGATTAGAGAGAGAGAGGGAGTGTGTGTGAGAGAGAGGGGGTCTGAGAAAGATGGTGAGAGAGAGAGGGGTAGAGAGAGAGAGAGTGAGTGAGTGATGGATGAGTTTCCCCTGTTGGAAAACTAAGTTAGGTTTGGAAAGAACCCGCAGGTCGAGCTGTCAAACCGGCTGCTTATTCCAGCTCACAGCTCGCTGTCGCCTTCCAGTAGCTGGCTTGGTTTGCAGTGGCACGGTTAGTTCCAGACCCTGCAACAAACTAATACTTTCACCGCAGACCGCCAAGCCTCGCCGCTCACCCGTTGCACGCTGCAACCTTGATATCGCCCGGCCGACAATTGCGCACGGAGAACAAAAGCTGCAACTCGTCTTTGTGCAAAGGATGATCGTCAAACAAAACGCACTGACATTGATCTAGAGCTGCACATCTTAATATTCAGGCAATAACGTGGTTTGCTTTTACCTGTCTGGAAGGAGGCGGGAGTGTCAAATACCAAGTTTATCTGACGTTAACCATCCAAACGGTGGTTGCAGAGAGAGCAGTGAGAATGGGCTGCGAGCAGGTCGGATTTCCAATCGAAATACCTCCACCCCTCTGGGGCGGGACTAGGTCGCGCTACATCATCCAGAGGGAAGTATGACAGGTGAATCTCATAATCAGACTTCAGTATCCAGTGAGAACTGATGCTGCCGCACCCGCTGAGTTTCTCCAGCACTTTTGTCTGCCTTCTGTCTCTCTTGGTTCAATGGCAGGGTTCTTGCCTCTGAAGTGGTATAATGGTATATGGACACACTGATCTGTTTTGTAGTCGATGCCTACAATGTTCTGTTGTGCTGAAGCAAAGCAAGAATGTCATTGTCCTATCAGGGACACATGACAATAAACTCACTTGAACTTCAACCTGAAGTGGGGACTTCAGTTTAGTTTATTGACACGTGTACTGAGGTACAATGAAAAGCCTTTGTCGCGTGCTAACCAGTCAGCAGAAAGACAAAACATGATTACAATCGAGCAATTTACAGTGAATAGATCCATAAGGGAATAGCGTTTAGTGCAAGGTTAAGCCAGCAAAGTCTGTTCAAGGATAGTCCCTGGGTCACCAATGAGGTCCCTGAATCTGGGGGTGTGCGTTTTCACACTTCCTTTTGCCTGATGAGAGAGGGGAGAAGGAATGGCCAGGGTGTGACTCGTTCTTGATTATGCTGCTGGCCTTGCCGAGGGCAAAAGCTTTTCACTTTACCTCGGTACATGTGACAAAGAATTAAACTGTTCTGCCCAACAACCACCAGGGATTTTCGGCTCTTGAACACTACAAATGCCAACTAAACTTTGAACTATGAATTGTCTTGGTTTGCAAAGTTTAGTACCAGGCTCTTGAACACTACAAATGCCAACTAAACTTTGACATATGAATGGCGGTGCTGGCTCGAAGGGCCAAATGGCCTACTCCTGCACCTATTTTTTTCTATACATATGGTTTCTCAATTGAGAAGAGGTTCTTAGCTTTTCTTTAGCTGTCCCTTGGGATCTAGGATCACTTACTTCCAATCCAGTTCTATATGTTCAGAAGTGGTAGCGGCGGCCTGTCGTGGATCTAGGCACATTTACCACAGGTGGAGTGGGATGTGACTGACTGTTCTGTGTATATGGTGTCCACCTTAGTTTAAAGGTAAAATTCTCACTTCACTGCTCAGTAATTAATCCATGGTTGACTCTTAACTGCCCTGTGAAATGCCACGGCTCCATGGAATTAATTCAATTCAATTCAATTCAATTCAACTTTAATGTCATCGCACAAAATACAAGTATCAGTACAACGAAATGCAGTTTTGCGTCAGTCCGTAGTAGTTGTACATAAAGAGAAAAAACAAGGAAAAAAAAATAGAAAGAGAGAAGATACAGAATAATCAGGAAATACAGAATGATTAAACACAGGGGGACGGAGGGACCAGAGAAGTCTATCGTCGGGACTCCGAGTTCAGCAGTGTGATTGTGTTGTTATAGAAGCTTTTCCTCATCCTGCTGGTACGTGACCTGAGGCTCCTGTACCGCCTCCCTGATGGGAGGAGGGCAAACAGTCCATGGTTGGGGTGTGTGGGGGGTCTTGATGATCTTCCCAGCCCGTCTCAGACACAGTTTTCGGTGGAGGGCATCCATGGCAGGGAGCGGGGCACCGATGATGTGCTGCGAGCGGTTTTTACTCCACCCGCTTGGAATAGTGCTTATCCTGTCCGCAGCAGTGCAGCTGCTGTTTTGGACCATACCATGTGAAGCAGGTGGTCAGGATACTCTCTATGGTACAGCGGTAAAAGTTGGTCAGGATCTGGGGGGACAGGTGGGCTTTCTTGAGCCTCCTAAGGAAGTAAAGGCGCTGCTGTGCCTTTTTGATCAGCTTGGAGGTGTTGAGGGACCAGGACAAGTCCTCCGAGATATGCACTCCGAGGAATTTATAGCTGGAGACGCGCTCCACCTCAGTCCCGTTGATATGGATGGCGGTATGACTGCCTCCTCTGGTCTGCCTGAAGTCGACAATAATCTCCTTCGTCTTTTTGGAGTTGAGGATGAGGTTATTGTCGGCACACCAGGTGGTCAGGTGCTGGATGTGGGGGGTATATAAATACCCCCCACATCCTCCAAACAAAAAGATCTGATGGTGCTTGAGCTCCCAGTTCTCCAGCTCGGAGACAAGAGCCCAACCTTTGAACCAGGGGTGGTGGCTTTAATATGGTTGTGGACAATATAGCTAAACATGCCACACAATGGCAATGCATTGTACTTTGACTCGTAAATTTGGTTTGTTTGACTTCCATGGGACCACATTTCAGAAGCAGGGCACAGCATGCTTCTACAATTATACTCTGTGTGAGCACCAAGGAACAAATTCCCCATGTGTTTTTAATCATTCAGTGGCCATTGTCACTTTTTGGGGGGAAATTATTGAGAAATTATTTGCGTATCACAAGCACAAAAGTAAAATAATTTAGCATCTCTATTTTGTGGAGTTTCAAAATGTTTTTAAACACTGTAAAATCTCAATACTCTTCATTGCATTTCTGCATATTTCTTTGCGTGAAAATTCAAAGCAACACACAGGTAGATTGCTTGGAATTCTCCCATGGTAAAAAAAACATAATATTTGATTAATGCAACTAGATATAAATTTCCGGACCTTCTACAATCCCATTGGGTAAAGAAGAATAAATAGTTTTGCACCCAGCTCCAATGGATTAGACAAAAGTTGGCACAACAAGTTTAGATATCAATTACAATGCTTTTGAATTTAGGTCATTCATTTACGGACCACTGTTCCTCTGAAACTGCCAAGTATCCAGGGCAACCAGTATCACAGTGAATGATGTTTTAATCTTTTACATAGTAATGATTTGACTGCACATAAAATAGTGACAGTTTTATATAATTACAAATATTTATGGATTATGTATTTCAAGAAGTTTTGCTTGCCAAAATGGAACCAATAGTATTTTAGTTAGATTCCCCAATGCGCCACTTACTGTCAGCTAGTATTATAATTTAATACCATCAAATTACATCATATCATTGTACTTACTTTGTTTGGGTCATGCGTCAGAAATAAATAGTTGATAATCTTCTACACAAGGGACTACAGTTCCATAGGATCGAAAATGAAAATTGATCATTCATGCAGGATATTTCCAAACGGATTATGTCAACTTTCATTGTTTTATTTGGACAAATTTCAGGACTTCACTTTGGTCCATATCAACATGGTGTGAAAACACTAGCAACATGGTAGAAAAGTGCATGCGCCCGCAATTCAGAAACTGTTTGCAATTCATATTTTCACATCCAAAATAATAATAGAGTTGTATAGGTGAACGTCTATGAAACAGTTAAGACACAAAATGCTGGAGTAATTCAGCGGGATAGGCAGTAAACCATCTTCAGATATGTTGCTTGTCCAGCTGAGTTACTCCAGCCTTTACTCCAAGCTGCTGCTTGTCCAGCTGAGTTACTCCAGCCTTTTGTGTCTATCTTCAGTTTGCAGTTCCTTCCTACACATTTCTATGCAAAAGTTATCAGTAAGATTAAACCCTAAAAGAACATTTTATAAAGCCAGGCAGTAATAGACTGAAAAGGGAAGATTATTTTTCCAAGGTGGATAATGGGCATATTAATTGCACTATTGCAATTCAATCCACAATTTTAAAAACAAAACGTCAACTACAAAGTGGCCAGTAAACCCATTTACATGGTTACTGGCCTATATCTAAATTAGTTTCTTTATACGTATTCAAAAATATTCCTTGTTATTCAGTACAAATCTTCAGTGAGAGTTGGTCTCTATTTCCGTACAAAATAAAAAAACAAGCCCAATATTTTAACTACAGTTTCCTGCCTATATTAATGTTACTTCCGGTTCCAAAAATAATCAAGAAAAGAAAGACAATAGACTAGGAACACTGCAAATGTCAGCTTGACCCTGCATCCCACTGCTCAAGTCCCTGTAACAGGTCTGCACCAATGACACTGTGCAGAAGAGGTCCGCCCAATGATGAAATACCATCTTTAAAATTGCTTCATACCTGGAATGTTGCTAAATGTAAAGTGAGCCTGACTTCCTGTTGCCTCTAACAGATGGAAAATTAACTTTCCTGATGTTTAACCCACCCATCAGTTTGAATCTGAAACCCAGTAAACCTCATTGTACTTGGTGAAAGTTGGAATGGGAGGTGATAAGGTGCCATTTCTGCTCCAGCTATTTATATGAACCCTGGCAAATGTACATGGAAATGATTGTGCTGACCTGATGTTGAAGTGTCTGCAAAAAAGGAGGGGAACATGCCATATTTTGCAACTGATGCTAAAATACAATGTAGGAACAATCCATTGTCATCTGACTTCAGAACAGAATGCAGTAGGTTGGAATGATCCAGGGATCATTCTATACATTATGAAGAAGGGACTCAACCCAAAACAACACTCATTCCTTCTGTCCAGAGATTCTGTCTGTTCTGCTGAGTTACTCCATCTTTTTGTGTCTATATTAAGAGATGCTGCCTAAGTTACTCCAGCATTTTGTGCCTATCTTAGGTTGGAATGAAGGGCGGTTATTCACAGCAGAAGAATGTGGTTCACAGTATCCCACAATAAATTACAAGATGGAAACTGAAAATATAAAAACCCTACAGATGTTGCAAATCTGAAATGAAAGTCCTCAAAGCTCAGCAAGTCAAACAGCATCTGCATACAAAGCCCGTACAGGAGGATATCTGCAGTATGGGCAAGTATTTGGCAAATTAAGTTAAACAAACATACATGTGAGGTAGTTCACATTTGCAGATGGAAGAGAGAGGATGCATTACTTGGAAGGTGCAAGGCCAGCTTGGATGGAGGAATAAAGAGATTTAAAAATTCAAAAAACAGCATTTACAAAAACTAGTGGAAACATTAATTCTGTTTCTCTACCCACAGATGCAGCCTGACCTGTTTTCCAGCATTTTCAGTTTTTGTCACCCATTACTAAAAGTCGGCAAAGTCATTTAAAATAAGCTATTCAAGCGCCCAGGTTTAGTTCAACACAGCTGTAATGAATAATACAGAAGTTTTGCCAAATCTCTATCGTTCTCATGAGAAAAAAAAAATTGCATAAAAAAGCTGTTATGGAGAATTTTAATAGAACGGATGCAGAGGAAATGTTTCCACTAATGGAAATATGATAATTAGCGGCCATCATTGGGAGATAGTAACCAAGAAATCCAATTGGGAATTCTATTTGTGTAAAAGTGAAAACATCTTTTCCAAATAGTAGAGCCAATGTGGAGCTAGCCAGAACAGATGAAGGGAGGATATTTCTAGAAGAGGGAGAGTATAGGACTAGAGGGCACAACTTCAGAATGAAAAGACGCACCTTTAGAATGGAGAATTAGGCATTTCTTTAGGTGTATCTGTGGAATTCATTGCCACAGACAGCAGTGGAGGCCAAATCATTGGGTCTTTTTATATTCTTGAATAGTAAGTACATCAAAGATTATGGGAAAAAAGATAGGAGAATGCGGTTGAGAGGAAAAATAGATGTTCGAATGACAGAGCAGACTCAAAAGGTTGAATGACCTACTTCTGCTCCTATGTCTTATGGTCTAATTTCCAGCTTCTGCAGTTATTCATTTAACATCCATTATGCCAATTGAGGATGAGTTTCATCATAAAACTAAAATTCTTTTTTGATGCAAAACGACAGGTTAAGAGCTTCTTACAAAAGTCCAAATGTATTTTAGGATTGAGTTAAATTCTGCAGCAATCATCAAGTATACTAACTCCACCATTAATGAAGTACTGGAATTTTTGTTGTGGAATTTTTAGTACAAAGCAAATGACTCTTACACTTTCAAAATTTGACATATTTAAAAAATTGCCGCATACATTCCTCAAATGCACAGATGTGTATATGTAGTATATAAACATGTCAACACAATTATGCATACATATTCCATATCTCATCAAAATTCCACATGGTTGCTCAATATGGGGGATTTAATAAGGTCCTCGGTGTTATATAAATCATTTATGTATGATTCTAGAAAGTATAAATATGAATCCCTTTCGTGCCACAAATTCAATTGGAACTTTGGAATGTTGTTGGGGTTCAGATTTCATTGAGAAACAAATGTGGCAAGTATGCATTTGTGGCTGTGCAAAAGAATTTCACTGTGGTGTGCATACATGGCAATTAAGAAACATTGAATAAAAATCTTCAAAAAAACTTTTAAAACTTGTTTGCTTAAATGAAACTAGAAAATGCTGGAAATTCTTAGCAGGTCATACAGCATCAGAAGTTCTGATGAAAACTCATCATCCTGACTCACAGAAATATTTTTGCCTGATGCTGCCTGACAAGATGAGTATTCCCTTCATTTACTGCTTTTATTTCAGATTGTACATTATTACTTTGTAATCACTTATTCTCTTGCCTTGAAAAAGTGATCTGGTTTTTCATCTGCTTGACCATTGTTTTGAGGTCTCATCTATTTCATAGCCATAGACTCATACACTGTGGGAATATGGCCATCGGCCCAACTTGCCCACACCGTCCCACATGTCGCATCTACATGATTCCCACATGCCTGCGTTTGGCCCATATCCCTCTAAACCTATCCCATCCATGTACTTTCAATAGTACCTACCACAACTACTTCCTCCTGCAGCTCGTTCCATATACCCACCACCCTTTGTGTAAAAAAGTTACCCCTCAGGTTCCTATTAAATCTTTCCCCCGTCACCTTAAACCTATGTCTTCTGGTTCTCGATTCCCCAACTTTGGGCAAGAGACTTTGTGCATTTACCCAATCAATTATCCTCACAAATTTGAACACTTCTATCTGATCACTCCTCATCATCCTGTGTTCCAAGGAATAAAGACATAACCTACTCAACCACTCCCATAAGCACAGGCCCTTGAGTCCTGGCAACATCCTCGTCAATTTTCTCTGCACCCTTTCCAGCTTGGCAACATCTTTCTGATTACTTGATGTCCAGCACTGAACACATTACTCTAAATGTGGCCACACCAATATCTTATACTGTATAACTGCGACATGAACCCCCCCCCCCCCCAACTTATACACTCAGTACTCTGACTGATGAAGGCCAAATGGCAGGAAGCCTTTTTGACCACCCTATCTACCTGCAGCGCCACTAATTTCATAAGCTATTTGTCAGCCTTTTGAGTTTCTTATATTGCTGGTTTCCCAACCAGCAAATATTCTAATAGTTGGTGACCATTTAATACATTCACCAGTTGGGGGAAGAAACACTCACCTATACTCTCAATATGAGAAATGCAGACAAACATAACCATTAAATTAAACATGGGCAGTAGTGAATTTCCTTGCAGCAGTCTAAAAGAGAAGGTCTGAACCAGTCCAATCTCTTCTATCCCAATGCGTGGGAAAAATAAAATTCTCTATACGCCTCCCAATTATTTAGAATTTAGGGGCAACAGGCAATTACTGCTAAATTTAGGATAAAGCTTCTGTTGCGATAACAAGAAACTGCAAATGCTGGTTCATACCAAAGATTGACACAAAATGGTGGAGCTACTCAGCAGGTCAGGCAGCATCCCTGGACAACATAGATAGGTGACTTTTCAGGTCAGAACCCTTTGTTACAGGCTTGTCATCCCAATGTCTGCTGCCTGTGTCACAACTTATTGTTCAACAATATCTCCCAATAGGATGCAAAAATCCATGGTCCAAAGAAAACATCTCCAAGGACTACTGGATTCTCCTAGTTGCTAACCACTTTAACTCTTCTTCCCAGTCCTATACAGATCTTTCTGTACTGGGCTTCGTCCATTGCCAGACTGAGGTCACACACATACTCGAAGAATAGCACCTCATATTCCACTTGGACAGCTTACAACCCAATGGTATGATAATCGAATTTTCCAATTTTAGGTAACCACAATCCCCCGCCCCCTTTCTTTCCCTCCCCGATCTCTCCCGTGTGCCCCACCTGGACCTAATGACCCTTCTAGTCCGTGCTGAACACGTATTCTCCCCTAGTCCCATACACCTGCGTTCAGACCATAACCCTACATACCTTTCCCGTCCATATAACTATCCAATTTATTTTTAAATGATAAAAACGAACCTCCCTCCACCACCTCACTGGAAACTCTGTCTATCCCTCTCATCATTTTAAAGACCTGTCCCCCCTTACCTGGCTCCACCCTAACTGCAACCTATTAGTTGCTGAAACCCAGGCAACATTCTAGTAGTAATCCCCTCTGTACTACATTCTGTTGACATCCTTCCTAAATTAGGCGACCAAAATTCACCATACTCCAAACCTCACCAATTCATTCCTTTCTTTTCTGCATCTTCTGTTTCTTTTCATCGCTTTTCATCGCTCTTCTTTGTCCAACTATCAGCCTACCAAACCCCCCCTCAGCGATATCCACCTATTACTTGCCAGGCTTTGTCCTGCCGCTCCACTCTTCCAGCTTTCTTTCCTCCCACCCCCTTACACAATTATTCTAAAGAAGAGTCCCAACCTGAAACACCACCTATCCATGCTTTCCAAAGATACTGCCTGACCCATTGAGTCACCCCAACATTTTGTGTCCTTTTTTTGTAAATCAGCACCTGCTGTTCCTAGTTTCTAACATTCAGCTATAACCTATTATAAAAAAAATAAATCACTCAGTTAATTCAGCATAAAGCCTATTATGTTGGATAGTCTTGTATTGACAAATGAAGTTTACATCTGAAACCACTATCCAACAGCTTTTTGCCATAAAAATGGTTATTTAATGTGTAATTGAATGCAAAATAGGTTGATCTTACTTGTGGGAGATTGTCAGTGACAGGTGATCAGGAAAATACAGTGTGATCAGTTTCATTTCAACATTTCAGTGAAGTTACTCCTGATATTTTCTATTTCTGTTCATTGACCTCATTCTGGGAGTTACCAGTCAAACAAAACCAGAAGGCTCCTATACTCAATTTTGGGTCTTTTCTGAGTTGGTTGGTTTCTCCATTGGCCACATTGGACAGAACTAATTTTTTCCTCATATCACTATGTTCACTTGAGGGGGGGGAAAAAAACTGGCTGCAGTTTCTACTCCCATCAATAGAACTGGGGATGCATGTGCACATACCAGAAAAGATTTGATCTGTGTCCAAATAGATTGCACAGACACAAAAAGCTGGAGTAGCTTAGCGGGTCAGACAGCATTTCTGGAGAAACCAATTCCTTTTCTCCAGAGATGCTGTCTGACTCGCTGAGTTACTCCAGCTTTTTGTGTCCATCTTCGGTTTAAACCAGCATCTGCCGTTCCTTCCTACACAAATAGATTGGATACTTGCATTGCCAAAGTGCATGCACATATTTTAACTGTATTCACTGGATGTCAGAAATCAATGTCACTGCCAGCTTTATCATGCAAACAAACACGAAAGAAGCATGGTCAGAAAGATTTAACACACAAAAAAAGTCTGTATTTATCGCATCCACTGAATATCCTCTGCATTCCTCAGTCGGCGATTTGGAGTCACTGTTCCTAAGTCGGGTGTCCATAGTCACAACAGTTTCTCCCATTAGATCAATACCATCCAGTCTTTGTAGTATACTTAGAGCACAAAATAACATTGCACCCCATCAGCACCTGGGTGCAAATGCCTGATGCTTTTCTTCTATCGTTGGCATCAGATAATGTGTCTGATGCATTTGAAGTGTTGGATCAGATTTGACCTGTGTAGCATCATACCAGCAGAAGAACTGGAAGAGCTGTTGTGATCCAGATTAGGTTCTGCATCCTTATGCTGCCAGATGAAGGCAACCTCTGCTGCTGTTTAACCATAAACACTGCATTTGTGTGGTTTGTTGGCACTTCAATGTTGCAGATCGTCCCTTCACAACAGGAAACGCACTCCTGAAACAAAAAGTATTACCTTCTGATTAAATATTCCACTAAAGTCAGACTCCTCTTCAGTGCAGGCATAGAACACACATTTCGACCTGACTATTGCTAGCATTCTACTTGTGAGCAAATTGTCCCTAGTTTTGCTGACTTTTTTAAGTTTCCTGCAAATTGTAAAGGCACAACACATACATGTTAATACGATTAGTCTGTGCTGGGAAAATACTCGGAATTCAAATTATCTTGCTTTAATTACATTTCTTCAAAATCGGTCAAAGAGCTTGGGGACATTTCTAGAAAAATTCGATTAGGAAAAACAAGATGATCAGTTGGAGAACGTTTTGTAAAAAGGGTCATCATCAGCTGATTGTCTTTTTGTGTGTCTTACCCTTTCAAACTGGGCTTAAATCCAGTTAAAGGGGGGATAAAGTACAGAGAGAAAGCTGAACAATCCATTGCCAATTTGGTCCACCACATTATAAAGGAAATGATAAGAAATCATAAGAGAAAATTCTTTATTACTTAAAACAGGCCAACCAAAGAAAAATGGATGGAGGCGAAAGAAAATTCAGATGCTGGAATCTTGAGCAAAGAACAAAATGCTGGATGAACTAATGTAATCTGTCTGAAGAACAGTCCCGACCTGAAATGCCATCTGTCCATTCCCTCCACAGATGCTGCCTGACCTGCTCAGTTCCCCCAGCATTTTGTATTTTGCTAAAGAGAAAAGGACAATATGAAGAAAGCCTTTTGACTGTGGAGTCTAAGCTAAATACATCTGAGTAATTTCAAACTGGTTTCAAATTTCAGTAGGAAGAGAGTAAAAGCTGTGTCTGATTTGGTAATAGACACAAAAAGCTGGAGTAACTCAGCGGGACAGGCCGCATCTCTGGAGAGAAGGAATGAGTGACATTTCAGGTCGATACCCTTCTTCACACCTGGCAATCAGGTTTGCGTCTGTTTTGGCAATAATTGTCACAGATATAGCTTATGCTAAATATAGAAAATGCTACAATGATGCAAACGAAAGATTTGCTTCTGTAATAAGGGCAAAAAACAAAGAACTTTTCTGTGTGCCAAATAAAAATCATTCAAATTTTTCATACATCAACATTATGAGGTAGAGAACATCAAATCAGCATTAACTTGTAATTTTTTAACACTAAACACCTCTCAATTATTTATGATAGAGTGAACACAACCACCAAATGATCCTGGATGCACATATATTCTAAATTTAATACTAAAATTAGAATATGCAAAAAATCACGACCACTAGCCACATGGAAAGGATCTTCATTGGGTCCCAAAACATCAAACATATTAGATTACAGTTAGGATTGGTTCCAGTTAAATGTGTTTGGATGGGATTAGGAACATATCTCAGCCATAAGTGTCCTTTAAATTGGGTGATAATCTACGAGGACATCAAAAGCATTTTGCTAAAACTTAAAAAACAAAATCTAGGTGGAATGTATTTCCAGCTGCACTTATTTGTTGCATTCCAGTAAACACAAGCAAATCTATTTCTTACATTCAGCTCAAAAAGTCATTCCTTGCATTGAGCTCAAAAATCTGTGTCCAGTGCTGCACAGTGGAAGGGTTTCACTGTTAAAATCAAGGCTTAATTGATATTTTGTGGGTTTAAGATAATCCCATGGCAATATGTAAAGGACTGGGAAAATGTCCAATATTTATCCCCTGAGGCACTTCTAGGGGAGATTATTATTCGTTATTAAATTGCTATCTTTGTAAATTGTTATGCACATATTATCCACCTTGTTGGCTATGATGACAAATCAAAAATGCAGTGATGACAAATCAAAAATATTTTGCTGGCTCTAAAGCAATGTGGGTTGTCATATAATGGTGTGAAAGGTGCTATATAAATCAGGGTTTTCTTTGGTAAAGTAACTGTTGTTTAGTAAAGGCACTATTCTTCAGCAAGGCAATATTGGTTCATAATTCATATTATTCAATATTACATGACTATCCCAGAACTTACCGTATAACCAAATTTTCTGATATGATGGCATCCCACAGAGTGGCATTCTTCCTTTGAAACACACCTCTTTGAAACTGATTCACTCCTGCCACGACTTGTAAATTTGTGCACCGTAAGGCAATACTCTGTGTCTGTGCCATAAAAAGACAACAATGTTGTAAAAGCTCTTTGAAAACATTCTGAAATCCATAAAAACAGAAGGGGAGGTGCTGTCTCTCTATACAAATATTATTCTGTCATAAAATAAGGCGTTTAGTTGCATACACAATTTTAACATTTGGTCCTCTTAGGCAAATAAAGGGGAGGCGGAACCTCAAGAGGTTCAGCAAACACATTACGCTAATAACAGACTAATGGTGTTTCAATTTGACCAAGACACATACCTTAATTCTTTGATCATGACATTCTTTGCATTTTTCACCATAAAGTCTCAATTTTATAAAAGTGGTCTTGTCTCCAGATAATTTTAATCGTAGCATTTTAAAATATAATGGCTAGTTCCAAGAGAGGGACAAGTGTTAGACCATTTCTACTCCAAAGTTAACAGTAGGTTGGGTTCTGTATATTGAACATAGAAAAATACAGCACAGGAACTGGCCCTTCGACCCACAATGTCTGTGCCACGACAAACTCATTTAATTAGCCTGCACATGATCGATATCCCTCCATTCCCTGCATATCCGTGTGCCTACCTAAAAGCCTCTAAAATGCCACTATTGTATCTGCCTCCACCATCACTGCTGGCGGTGCGTTCCAGGCACTCACCACTCTGTGTAAAAAAACTTGTCCCACACATCTCCTTTAAACGATGCCCTCCAGTCTTTGAAATTTCCACCCTGGGAAAAAAAGTTCTGACCTTCTACCTTATCAATGCCTCTCAGAATTTTCTACACTTCCATCAGGTCTCTGCTCAACCTCTGGTAGTCTAGGGAAAACAATTGAAATTTGTCCAACTCTAATGAAGATGAGACCTTAAGATGAGATGGTAAGTTTCTTATTAGAATATTTCCTTCTGAACACATGCTATAAAATTGCACGCGTCCATATTTTCTTCTGAATATTTTATTCATCTTTTCTATAGTTTTGTGGATTTTGCTTATACAGCTGTGTCTGGATAGGGGATTTGCAATGGCTTTTATAGGTTTAGCATTACCAGTAAGCATTGCATAGATGAAGTTAATTGCATGGTTCGGGAGGCCCACCTGTATTATAGAACATTTAGAAATAGTTTCAAAGAGATGTTTTTCAAGGAAGGGATGTCAATGTCATAATGTGGGCTGCGATCACATTAGGAATTTGATTATGCTTTAAGTCCCAGCACAGACACTTTGGGTTAAATGGTCCCTTTCTGTGCTATGGGAAACTAAAAAATAGAAGTAAGAGCAGTCTATTTGGCCCCTTTATACTTTGGTCTTCTTCACCATTCATTAAGACTGTGCCTCGATTCCCTTAATATCTGAAAATCTATTAACGTCTATCTTGATGAAGATTCCCTCATGTCTCCCTCAATCTGATGCTAATGTTCAGCTGAAAGCTGAGGAGGCCGTCAATGGACATTTTTAAGGCAGAGATTGATAGATTCGGGATTGATAGACAGTGACTAGTGGGGTACCGCAAGGCTCAGTGCTGGGACCCCAGCTATTAACGATATATATTAATGATTTGGACGAGGGAATTGAATGCAACATCTCCAAATTTACGGATGACACGGGGGATATGAAGGAAGCTGGGGGGCAGTGTTAGCTGTGTGGAGGATGCTCGGAGGCTGCAAGGTGACTTGGATGGGTTGTGTAAGTGGGAAAATGCATGGCAGATGCAGTATAATGTGGATAAATGTGAGGTTATCCACTTTGGTGGCAAAAACAGGAAAAAGTAGACTATTATCTGAATGGTGGCCGATTAGGAAAGGGGGAGATGCAACGAGACCTGGGTGTCATGGTACACCAGTCATTAAAAGTAGGCATGCAGGTGCAGCAGGCAGTGAAGAAGGCGAATGGTATGTTAGCATTCATAGCAAAAGGATTTGAGTATAGGAGCAGGGAGGTTCTATTGCAGTTGTACAGGGTCTTAGTGAGACCACACCTGGAGTATTGCGTACAGTTTTGGTCTCCTAATCTGAGGAAGGACATTCTTGCCATAGCGGGAGTACATAGAAGGTTCACCACACTGATTCCTGGGATGTCAGGACTTTCATATGAAGAAAGACTGGATAGACTCAGTTTGTACTCGCTAGAATTTAGAAGATTAAGGGGGGATCTTATAGAAACTTACAAAATTCTTAAGGGGTTGTACAGGCTAGATGCAGGAAGATTGTTCCCGATGTTGGGGAAGTCCAGAACAAGGGGTCACAGTTTAAGGAAAAGGGGGAAATCTTTTAGGACCGAGATGAGGAAAACATTTTTCACACAGAGAGTGGTGAATCTCTGGAATGTCTCTGCCACAGAAGGTAGTTGAGGCCAGTTCATTGGCTATATTTAAGAGGGAGTTAGATGTGGCCCTTGTGGCTAAAAGGGTCAGGGGGTATGGAGAGAAGGCAGGTACAGGATACTGAGTTGGATGATCAGCCATGATCATATTGAATGGCGGTGCAGGCTCGAAGGGCCAAATGGCCTACTCCTGCACCTATTTTCTATGTTTCTATGATTAGTAAGGGTATCAGGGGTTATGGGGTGAAGGCAGGTGATTGGGGTTGCGAGGGAAAGATAGATCAGCGCTATTGTATGGCAGAGTAGTCTTGATGGGCTGAATGGCTTAATTCTTCTCCTAGAACTTGTGAACCTATAATGTCTATAACTATTCACCAATGGCAAGGAAAAATATTTCCAAAATATATTGATTCCACAAGGAGCCAGGATTTTTTTTAAACTGAAACAACAGCCATCAGAGGGGCTGCTACCTCACGACACATGCGGCCTAAGTTTGATCCTGATCTCAAGCGCTGTTTGTGTGGAGTTTGCATGTTCTCCCTGTAACCATTTTGGCTTTCCCCAGGTGCTACAGTTTGTTTCCACATGTCAAAGATGTGCGGGTTGGTCCATTAATTGGCCACTGTAAATTGCCACTGGTGTGCAGTGCATGGCAAAATTTGGGAAGAGTTGAAGGGAATTTGGGGAGGATAAAATCATGTTAGTGTTGGATTACTGTAAATGAGTACTGATGCTCAGCTTGGACTCAGTGGGCCGAAGGGCCTGTTTCATTGGTGATTGACTCAAAATCCCGACTGATCTGGTCAGTTTAGTTTAGTTTATTGTCACGTGTACCGAGGTAAAGTGAAAAGCTTTTGTTGCGTGCTAATCAGTCAGCAGAAAGACAATACATGATTATGTTAAATAAACAATTCATTTCTTAAAAAGTTATTAGCCCTTAGATTTATTGTGGATAAGTTCATTTCCAATGTGACTATTATACTTCGGTGTAACCTTCTTGTGTTGTGAAGGCGGGTGACGCGGAGTGTCGTAGCTTGACATGACGGTGACACGGAGTGTCATACAACTTGACCATTTTTAGGGCGATTATGGGCATCAGTCGCTGATGTTCGGAGTCGCCGAAAAAATAGTAAAGTGGGACTGGCCCTTAACTCTGTTTCTTTCTCCTCTGTGCTGCTTTGTCTGCTGGGAGCTTCCAGCATTTTTTGTTGTCATGTTGGATTTCCAACACCTGCAGTTTTGGAATGTGGGTGGACTTCTTCCCTCTGAAGAAGGATCTCGACCCAAAAAACATCACCCATCCTTTTTCTCCAGGGATGCTGCCTGGCCCGCTGAGTTACTCCAGCACTGTGTGTCTATCTTCAGTATTAACCAGTATATGCAGTTTCTTGCTACACACCTGCGGTTTTGCTTTACTCCAGAGTTTTACGAGCAGCTTGTGTGACTCGGTGTCAAGTTTTATTTAATCACATTCTGTGAATTCCTGGGATGTTTTGTTACATCGATGGGATACTTGTTCTTTTGTTGTATGAAGATAACATGTTAAACTTGCTACTACGGAGAACTCTATTGTGGGAAGGGGATCACTGGTCAAGCAGAGAAATCAATTCAAGAATGTGTTCACAGCATCTTTGAAGAAATGCATCATTTTCACTGATTCCTGGGAATCTCTGATCCAAGACTGCTCAAAGTGGAGATGGAGCTTTTGGGATGTCATTGTAGAACAATATAGCACACCAACAGCTCATTCAGCCCACAATGTTGAAACTGGACATGATGCCAAGATAAACTAATCTAATTTGCCTACACATGATCCAATCCCTCCATTCCTCCAAATCTATGCACCTATCTAAAAGCCTCCTAAATGTCACTATCGTATCTGCCTCCACCACCACTCCTGGCAGGTCATTTCAGGCACCCACCATGTTCTGTGTAAAAATATACAGCTACACTTTATATTACAATTTGAGGTCAATATTTTTGTATGGCTCAAACAAATATTCTAACATTTTTCACAGATCATTCAATGCAGTTCTTTAAACATGAAGTGAAATAAAATAAAGGACAAAAGACAGAATCATACTTTTTGGTTCCTGGAATCCAAGATGGTGCCCAGCCCAAGCTGATCACAGAAGTGGATCCGCAATCACGCATTATAATCGTTAAAATCTACAGATTCACTTTATTCCCTTTATCAAGTATCTGTACACTGTGGATGGCTCGATTGTAATTATGTATCCCATTCTCTTCCCACTGACTGGTTAGCTTTTCACTGTACCACGGCACACGTGACAATAAACCAAACTAAACTATTATTCTTTGATTTACATCTGAAATATTATGTAAAATTAAAATATCCAGACATACTGACCGTCTTAACAACTTTCTTCAATTGTTCAAGTAAAACAGTCAACCCTATTGAAAATGTTTGTTTACAAAGAAGCCTTTGGAGTATCCATCACACCATAAGCTGTACATTTGCATGAAAAGCCTAGTGAAATTGACCAACCCCTTCCCTTTGGCCAGAGGGTACTCACTCTGAGGGCACCATTTATCTTCAGCCCATCTGTTACACTCATAATTGTCCAAAGCATTGTTGCAAGTGAAGCACTTAAAGCTCTTTGGAAATGGGGTTGCTGTAAACAGAGAGAAAAGGCTCAGGAAATGGGGAGCAGCTAATCGTTCTATTGAACTGACCAGAAAGGTAAACCACTGCATGAAATAATCAAAGACTTGTTACAGTGTGGAGGAAAGACATTTGGCTTCCTAAATCCACCCAGCTGATTGTACTCCTAGCTATTTAGTCTCAATCCCCACACAGCCCTGAAAATTCAGTCTTTTGCACTGGAATGGTCAGTAAATATTTATAGTATGCAACATAAGTATAAATTGAACAGCATGTACCCAATTCTTACCCACGCACTGTTGGCATCTCATTTGAGAATCTGGAATGCCCAGGAGCTCAAATGTTCAGGAACAGAGGAGATTACAAAAGGTGGTGAACACTGCCAAGTCCATCATGGGCACTGACCTCCCCACCATCAAAGGAATCTATAGGATACACTGCCTCAAAAAGGAGTCCCGGTTCGACCATGATCTCCGGGGTAGTCTGTGTGAAGTTTGCATGTTCTCCCTGTGACTGCGTGGATTTCCTCTGGGTACTCAGGGTCCTCTCCACATCCCACAGACGAGGGGGGCTGCAGGTTAATTGGACTCTATAAATTGTCCCTGGTGTGTTGGGAGTGGTCAGCACAAATTATTATGGGATTTTAAACACGATTTGCATTTATGCCCATTAACTTTCCAATATCCATTCTGCTGCTCTTCAAAGCAATAGCGTCACGCTGGTAATTTGCATGCTGCTTTTGTGCAAGCCTAATTCACCTCAGAATGGCTGACCCAGCTTCAATTGCAAACATGATGACATGCAGGTCAGTGCATTGCAGGTTTCCACCAGTGCATGTAGAAACAACAGCTCTTGGGAGCATCTTGGTATCTTCACTGTTTACTCATGGAGATACTAAGGTGAGAGGGGAAGGATTCAAGGTGAGAGGGGAACGATCTAATAGAAACCTGGGGGGCAACTTTTTCACACAGTGGGTAGTGGGTATATGGAACAAGCTGCCAGAGGAGGTAGTTAAGGCAGGTACTATTTAAAAGATATTTGGACAGGTACATGGATAGGAAATTTTTAGAGGGATATAGGCCAAACGTAGACAGGTGGGACTAGTATAGATGGGGCATTCACCTGCATTTGGCCCATATCCATCTAAACCTTCCCTATCCATTCGCCTGTCCAAGTCATTTAAAAAATATATTTTTATTGTGCCTGCCTCAACCACCTCTTCTGGCAGCTGGTTCCATATACCTACCACCTCTAAATAGCAAAGGTTGCACCTCCAGTTTACATTTTCTTGCCCTTCTCACCTGAAATGCATGTCCTCTTGTTTTTGATCCCCCTAAGCCTCTGTGTATTCACCTCACGATCCTATACATCCCTATTAGATCACCTCCTGGCTTCCTGCGCTCTAAGGAATAAAGTCCTAGCATACCCAGCCTCTGCCTATAACTCAGGCCCACAAGTCCTGGCATCATTCTCGTAAATCTTCTCTACACATTAGTCCTCGGTCTCCTCCATTGTCAGAGTGAGGATATACGCAAATTGGAGGAACAGCATCTTATATTTTAATTAGGCAGTTTACAGACCAGTGGTGTGAATATTGATTTCTCTAACTTCAAGTAACGCCGGCATTCCATCTCTCTTTATCCCTCCACCACCCAAGTCGCACTAGCATCTCGTTTTCATCTAACAAACAGCGAACAATGGCCCGTTTCCTTTATCATTGTTCATTATATCATCGCCTATATCTCTCATTTACCTTATCCCTAACCAGTCTGAAGAAGGGTCTCAAACCTGAAAAGTCACCCATTACTTCTCTCCAGAGATGCTGCCTGTCCCACTGAGTTACTCCAGCTTTTTGTGTCTGTCTTCTCTACACTCTTCCCAGCCTTTGCAATCCGCGGGGGGGAACAAAACCGAACACAATGAATAAAGTGATGATGGGCGGTCACATGAATGATTAACAACATACAGACAGGTCAGATTGACGACGGGTGTCCTTGTGCAGTCGTTAGATTTACTTACGAGACATTGGCGGCATCACGTTATGAAAGTTGACATTTCTGCTGAGGCCACAACCTACGAGAAAGATGAGCAGCTGGAAGGGAACAACTGCTAGAGTTCCAGGCATAGTGTCCGGCAGAATTAAGTATCAACACCAGCTGCACCTAAAGGAACAAGAAAACAGCATTTTAATGGACAAGTTAATTATCCTTAAGGGCCTGTCACACGAGCATGCGACTCCATGCGGCAAGCGCGACCTAAAGGGCCTGTCCCACCAGCATGCGCCTGCATGCGGCAAGCGCGACCTAAAGTGGTCGCTTGAGCCGTACGGCCTCGCGGGGCCGGTCCCACTTCGATCGCCGGAGCCGTATGGAGTTGGGCGGAGCTGGTCCCAACATCCGAAAAACTGACCGTGTTTAAAAATTCCGCGCAGCAACGGCCTGCCGCCCCACAGCCGCCTCGACGCCATGTCACTCACTCGACCTCCACGCGGCACCTGCTTCTGGTTTGGTTGCGCTAGCCACATGCAGGCGCATGCTGGTGGGACAGGCCCTTAACTAACATCTTCAGTTTTCAATAAGAGCGGCCAATGTTTGGTTTAGTTTGTTGATTCACACATGGAGCAGTCTCTATCTTGTAAACTCATTTGCAGTAGAGTCTTTAGTTTAGTTTAATGATACAGCACGGAAACAGGGCCTTCAGCCCACCAAGTCTGCACCAACCAGCAATAGACAATAGACAATAGGTGCCGGAGTAGGCCTTTCACCCCTTTGAGCCAGCACCGCCATTCAATGTGGTCATGGCTGATCATCCCCAATCAATACCCCGTTCCTGTCTTCTCCCCATATCCCCTGACTCCGCTATCTTTAAGAGCCCTATCCAGCTCTCTCTTGAAAGTATCCAGAGAATCGGCCTCCACCGCCCTCTGAGGCAGAGAATTCCACAGACTCACAACTCTCTTGTGAGAAAAAGTGTTTCCTCATCTCCGTTCTAAATGGCTTACCTCTTATTCTTAAACTGTGGCCCCTTGCACTATACACTATCACCCCATACACTGGCACAATCCTACACACTAGGGACAATTTAACATTTTTACTGAAGCCAATTAACCTACAAACCTGTATATCTTTGGAGTGTGGGAGGAAACCGGTGCACCCGGAGACGTGAAGAAATACAAGAGATTCACAAAGCGCGTTGCTTAGGATGGTGCATTTCAATTAGAAACATAGAAAATAGGTGCAGGAGTAGGCCATTCGGCCCTTTGAGCCTGCACCGCCATTCAATATGATCATGGCTGATCATCCAACTCAGTATCCTGTACCTGCCTTCTCTCCATACCCCCTGATCCCTTTAGCCACAAGGGCCACATCTAACTTCCTCTTAAATATAGCCAATGAACTGGCCACAACTACCTTTTGCGGCAGAGAATTCCAGAGATTCACCACTCTCTGTGTGAAAAACGTTTTCCTCATCTCGGTCCTAAAAGATTTCCCCCTTATCCTTAAACTGTGACCCCTTGTTCTGGACTTCCCTAACATCAGGAACAATCTTCCTGCATCTAGCCTGTCCAACCCCTGAAGAATTTTGTAAGTTTCTATAAGATCCCCCCTTAATCTTCTAAATTCTAGTGAGTACAAACCAAGTCTATCCAGTCTTTCTTCATATGAAAGTCCTGACATCCCAGGAATCAGTCTGGTGAACCTTCTTTGTACCCCCTCTATGGCAAGAATGTCTTTCCCCTGTTTCTGATTTCTCCCCATATACTTTGATTCCGTTAGCCCGAAGAGCGATATCTAACTCTCCCTTGAATATAGCCAGTGAATTGGCCTCCACTGCCTTCCGTGGCAGAGAATTCCACAGATTCACATCTCTCTAGGAGAAAAATTGGGCATATGAGTAGCATGGCCTTCCCAATGTAGCTGGCAGAAAGTTATTAAAGCCGCAGTGTTGGGATATTAGCCTGGGAGGAGATGTTGACAATTGACTTGGATGAACTTGGAGCTCTGATGGAACTCTAGTGGGAATGTACTCAGAATATTGTGTGCAAGTCTGGTTTCCCTTTCAAATACAGGACGTTTTTTTTAATGTAGAAGGAGTGCACTGCAGGTTCATCAGGTTGATTCTAATTAGGAGAGATTAAACTGAGTGGCACAGTATAATAGTTGCTGCCTTTTCGTGCCAGAAGGCCAGGATCGATACTGAAAACGGGTGCTGTGGGTATAGGGTTTGTATGTCCTTCCCGTGACCACGTGGGTTTTCTCCGGGTGCTCTGGATCCCTCCCACATTCCAAAGATGTAGAGGTTTGTAGGTTAATTGACCTCTGTAAATTGCCCTTAGCATGTAGAATAAAGCTAGTGTACGGGTGATCGTTGGTCAGCATGGACTCGATGGGCTGAAGGGCCTGTTTCTACGCTGAATCTCTAAGCTAAACTAAACTAAATTGCATGCTTAAATAAATGAAAGGTGCTCTGGACTGAAATCAATTTCAGCAGGTTAAATTATTCATTGCTCATTTCATTTGTGAAATGAAGGAAACATATTTTATTTATTTGTATGTCATAAGCCATTTTTCAAGCATATTACAGAAAGCGCAATGGTGCATAAATCACCTCAAAGTTCTTCAGGAGCTGAAAGCACAGGCAATAAAACATCTGAGAGTAACACATAAGATAATGGCATCTCTAGAGCACAGTGGGTGGAGGAGAGCCTCTGCTTTGGACACAGTCAGCAATATCCACCCAAACTGGACAAATTCTTGGGATTATGGTTTAAGTCCCTTGCTCATACTCTGTTGTCCCAACACCTCAGATTCAGATTCAGTTCAGATTCAATTTTAATTGTCATTGTCAGTGTACAGTACAGAGACAACGAAATGCATTGACCTGTGTAGACACAGATGTATAATTGCCCATAAACAACCAAACATGTAAGTTTACTTGTTACTCTTGCATTCAGCAGTGAGACAACTACCTGATATTAAAATGTGAAAGAAAGTACATCAGACCATTTATAGATTTTAATCATGAAACAAAATGAAGGTTACCACCAGCTTTCTCTCCTCTACTCCAGTCTTGAAACGACGTGTCTATTTCCTTCCACAGATGCTGCCTGACTTGTGTAGGAAGGAACTGCCGATGCTGGTTTGCACCGAAGATGGACACAAAATGCTGGATTAACTCAATGGGACGGGCAGCATCTCTGGATAGCAGGAATGGATAGAAGGCATCTCTGGGTAGAAATGATGTTTTGGGTTGAGACCCTTCTTCAGACCCTTCTTGCTGAGTTCCTCCAGCAGTTTATTAGCAGAAGCTTGATTTACGTTCACCACACCTGATCAGTAATAATGTTTCATTATTTTGCACTGACTGGAGCCTATCAATTAGATTGCACTCATAAAACTGGCACAATCTTACGGAAAAACCCCTTGCACATGTTGTTTCTACTGCAAGTTGCAGCGTTTTGAGCCTGACTACATATTTGTGAATCATCTGCATAACTGATAATAGAATTGGCAAGCCTGAATGATTTGGCGGCAAGGCCAAGATTTGTGTTCATTTTAAATTAAGTTGAAAGGCAAGAAGATGTGCAGCACGTAATAATTAAAACTTTTGGCAGAGTATCCCTGGATCTTCTCTCCTCCCCCCACTTCAAAGCGATTATGGAACTCCAATTACATAGTGGGGACAATGCATCAGGCACCATGACTCAAATGCTGTCAGCATAATATAACATCTCTAGTTTACAATGCAAGTGGCTTATTGCAGGTCGGTATGTGCATGCCTGGCCAATTTATCCGTGTGCGATCAGTGGCAGCTGCACAGCAGAGGAAAAGACACACGCAAAACCTAAACAATTGGCATTAAAAACATGTTTGGACGCCCGATCGCTTGCGGAGCGTCCGTGGTAAGCTGCACGGCTGGTGCTGCTGCCTGTCGGACTCTGGCAAAGTTTCAAACACATCACAGCTGGTTGGTGGAACCAGCTTCGTGCAGCGGATATTCAGTCAGTGTTCAAATAAAGTTGGATTTATGGGTTTTAAGTAATAAAACATTGAATTGGGATTCAAGTTCTTATACATTTAGTGAGCTCACCTTTGTCATGAGCACCGAATGCAGTAGCTGAGGTTAGAGGAGGTGCACGTGAACCTCCGTTTCACCTGGAGGAGTTGCCGAGTCCCTGGATGAATTTGAGGGAGGAGGAGGTGTAGGAACAGGTTCGGTTCAGTTCAGTTTATTGTCGCGTGTACCGAGGTACAGTGAAAAGCTTTTGTTATGTGCTAACCAGTCAGCGGAAAGACAAGACACGATTACAATCAAGCAGTGTACAGATACATGATAAGGGAATAAGGGGATAAGGGAGCAGGTGTTAAATTTCCTGTGGTTGCATGAGAACGTTAGGGTTGTGGGGAAGGGGGTATGAGTGGGAACGCATTAGCAGAGTTGCGTAGTTCGCTAAGGAAAGCAGAAAGGAGTGGGAAGATGTCGCTAACAGTCGGATCGCGTTGAAGGTGACAGAAATGTCAGAAAGTTAAGCGTTGGATGCAAGGCCTGGTGGAGGGAAAGGTGGGGACCAGAGAAACTCTATCCTTGTTCCATCTGGAGAGAGGGGAATGAGAGCAGAACAGCGGGACTAGGAGGTGACACACATGAGGAATCCGTTCACAACAGCTGGGGAGAATCCATGTTTACTGAAGAAAGAGTACGTCTCGGATGCCTCTGCTTGGGAGCAGAAGCAGCAGAGACAGAGAAGTTGAGAGTTGGGGATGGTGTCCCGAGAAGAGACAGGGTGGGAGAAAGTGTAGACTGGATAACTGTGGCACGCAGTAGGTTTACAGTAGACGTCAGTCTGAAGTTAATGCACTGTAGTGAAGGCAGATCGAGAAAGAGGAGAGAGAAGTTAGAGATGGTGCAAGTAAATTTAAGGATGAAAATAAATGGTAAAGTCAATGAAATCAATGAATTCCTAACGGGTGCAGGAGGCAGCCCCTGCAGTCATCGATGCAGAAGCAAATGAGTTGACGGATGATGCCAGTATATTTTCTTCCTTCCATGCCTCCTATACTGACCCTAGTGCGCATCCATTTCCCACTATCCCACCCCCCTTTCTCCTTCCCACCACCCACTCCGACGTATATCCCTCTCTCTGGCTTTTGATTTCACTGCTCTTTCATACATCTTCTTATCTCCGTTTTGTCTTCTTTAGTTTACTTTAGCTCACCTTTTCATCTTTAACCTCTATCTAACATCTATCAATTAGTAATTCCGCTCACCTATATCCAACTATCATTTGTAGAAATAAGGAACTTCAGATGCTGGTTTACAAAAAAAAAACAAAGTGCTGGAGTAACTCAGCTTACCATAGAAGCAGGGTCAGTCTGAAGAAGAGTCCCGACCTGAAACGTCACCCATCAATCTTCTCTAGGGATGCTGTTTGACCCACTCAGTTACTCCAGCATTTGTGTCTTTTTAAAAAAAATTACCCCTTGCCAGAAGAGACAAATAAAACTGGAGC